>NC_049170.1:124917455-125517455 GCF_009769625.2 Cygnus olor
CCTCCCTCCCCTCCCCTCCTCTCCTCCTCCTCTCCTCTCTCTCCTCTCCTCTCCTCTCTCTCCTCTCCTCTCCTCTCCTCTCCTCTCCTCTCCTCTCCTCTCCTTTCTCTCTCTTTCTCTCTCTCTTCTCTCTCTCTTTCTCTCTCTCTTCTCTCTCTCTTTCTTTCTCTCTTTCTCTTTCTCTCCTTTCTTTCCTTCGTTCTTTTCTTTCTTTCTTTCGTTCTTTCGTTCTTTCTTTCCTTCTTTCTTTCTTTCTTCCTTCCTTCCTTCCTTCCGTCCTTCCTTCCTTCCTTCCCTCTCTTTCTCTCTCTTTCTCTCTTTCTTTCTCTCTCTTTCTCTTTCTTTCTCTTCCTTCCTTCCTTCCTTCCTTCCTTCTTTCCTTTCTTTCTTTCTTTCTTTCTTTCTTTCTTTCTTTCTTTCTTTCTTTCTTTCTTTCTGTTTCTTTCTTTTGTTCTTTTCCTTCCTTCCTTCCTTCCTTCCTTCCTTCTCTCTTGCCTTCCTTTCTTCCTTCTTTCTTTCCTTCTTTCTTTCTTTCTTTCTTTCTTTCTTTCTTTCTTTCTTTCTTTCTTTCTTTCTTTCTTTCATCTGGTTTTGTGCTATCTTTTCCATGCTGCTGAGGAGTGAAAGGCTCCCATGAACATAGGTCACCGGGACACAGGGGCCATCAAGGAAAATGGGGAGAGTTTTGCTGCAAGTAGCTGTAGTTTACAGGAATCATGCGGATCGCTTGTTAAGATAAAAAGTAGGTAAAAGTATAATGCATTGGCATGTATTTATTTATGTATTATTGATATATTATCGATTTATTCCATATTGATGGAATAAATCGATAGCTTCTTAGATACTTAAATATTGACTTTGTGCTTCAAAACCAACTGGCCCTCAGCCTCTCTGAGAGAAAAGAGGAGAGTGGGCTGTAGACAAATGAAACCAGCTGACATTTGAACATGTGTGAGAACTACTGTAAATCCCTGTTAATGTTTCAGAGACACAGGGAGCTTTTTGAAAAGCTCTGTATTAAACCACACACACTTCGCGTTCTGCTGCTGAAAGGTGAAGGAACGTTTTCCTTTGTCTCTTTCCATGCTGGCACCAAATCTGACACTGGCTGTGCGATGGAGTCTGGAGATGGAAAAGACCCGGTCCAGGGCATGATTATTGCCTTCTGCTTGGTTACTGGTGTTTCTCCATTGAACTCCCAGAATATATCCTGCTTAAAATCTCAAATTTGCTTTTGGTGGAGCTACACAGAGATGAATTTGTATGTGTGTGCTTGTGCACGGATGTGTGTTCAGCACGGGGTGTTGTGCATCTGTTGTCAAAAACACTTTCAATTTCTTACAGGGAAAAAAAACAACAAACATTTTCTGCAAATCTTCAGTCTTGTAGTAAATATAAATCTAACTTTATGGACACATATTTAATGTATAAGCCCTACTGTTTGCTCAAAGGTGACTTCAGAGGTGAAGTCAGCTGTCATGAATTTGAGTAAGTGACTTTTGGAGGGCATGAGTATGATACTGAAGCAAAAAGCAAGGCTTTATTTCATGTGCTTTTCTTGCTTACTTTTCTTACTATCTATCCTTCTTACACCTAAAGCGCATCAGGTAATATGCTGATCTATTAAAATAGTTGCAAAATACAGTTTGGCTTTCAGTCTGAAAACTTGGGTCCATTTCATCTAAAAAAATTTCCTATTGGCTTCTGTTTGCAAAACAGTTTGCCTATTCTAAAATTTTTGCTTTTAAGATGAAATCCTGGCTTCATCAGAGTTAAGGAGAATTTTACTGTGGGTTTCTGTTGGTCTATACGTCAATCTTACATCTTGCCTTTCTGTAACATTCCTCAAAACTAAAATGCGAGAACGTAAATGTGAGAAAGAAAGGGAGTTCAAGCATCAAAACCAATTACTAAAGGTAAATAACAACATCTGGGATAAACGCTCATAAAGGGTATACTATCTTTGTTAACATGTACTACTTCTACCTGTTTAAAATAAATTTAAAATTACACCTTCAGAATGGTGGAGAAGCTGGAGAGACAAATAGCCCCAAATATCAGAAAGAGCTTTAACAGAGATAGGGATTGCGAGGGGTTATACAGGTCCCTTGGTCTCCCTCTGGTCCATCACTTTAAATCATAGTGGGTTACTGAGCTGGCTGGAGGGAGAGCTGGAACTTTGTAATACTGGCAGCTAGGAAAGGTTTTAAACACTCTATAGTCGAGCCTGGAAGTTATGCGTGTGCTAACATGCATGAAAAGATGGGGCTATAAAACTTGCACCCAGTTAAGCAAAGAATTTTGGAGGAAGAAAATAAGAATTTCTTTTCCTTCACTTCTTGGAGCTGAAAAGAGGAATTGCCAACACCAGGGTTCTGGTGTGCGGCTTTGACTTGAAGGTGATGAGAGCCTGCGAAGGAGCAGGAGAAAGTCTGGGATATGATTTCCCTCTTAATGAATCAAGATGTGGGATTTAGCACAGCATCCCACACTTTACAAGGAGCACAGGCTATAGAAACCGAGGCAATCCTACATGGCATGAAAACAAGAAAAGCTTCATATAAAGTAAGTGGGCAGGCAGCCTACATGTGGTACCTGAACTTGAGAACATGCTGTTTATTGAGAAGCCTGTAATTGCACAGAAGAACTGAAAAAGGGAAATAGTTTCTTATAAGCATGTTTTATACCTTTGTGCTGTCCCAAGTCTCACCTTTGTGAGAAGGTTGCAATAGCCTGAATAAATAAATGATCCTTGCTGCATGTTAGAATTATAATGAAACAGAAACAGGAGTTTAAACAAGGCATATATTGTTCTAGTTTAAATCACACTGATTAATACTAAATTGGAATAAGTGTGTTCATGCTGGGTTTTGCACTGCTACAACCAGTTAAAAAATTGAGGTTGATTGAGTGCAATGTCCTTTTAAAGACCTGGCCTCCATTTCTTTTAACTCACGCAGAGACCTTGAGGGCTGAAGGATAGTGAGAGTGGCTCTTCTGATGCTGAGCTAGATTAGGTACGGGTCTAAAAGAACATGAAAGCAATGTAATCCATGCATGAAAGCCATGGTTGAGTTAACTTTAACTTCCGGTAGTCAGGCGTGTTACTGTAGCAACAGAGAGCTGATAGCCTGTGGATTTGTCTACTCCTGGGGCCGGTTATTCAGGTTGTGCTGAGCCTTGTACTATCAGGGACAGACTGCTCTTGGTACCTGAGCTACCCTAAACTTAGTTGGGCTTCCAGGCACTGCAGTGGCAAGACACGTGAAGTGTCTGTGCTTTTGTTTGCTACCTTTCCCTATCTCTATCCCCATCCTCACTCACATCTCCTCTTTCACTTAACATATTTCCGTCTTCTCTTCTGCTGTTATTCTCTTATTCTACAGAAGGACGTAAACACAGTTTAGAAATTCTTTTACATTTTCTAGAAATGAGAGCTATTTATACTTGGATGTGCTTTATAAAGAAGCTGCTAAAAGAAATTAGATATGTAACAGGCAAATAATCAACACATCAAGTCCCCATAGGAGTCTTTAGAAACCATGCTGATAGATAACACCAAATGACAATATTGCATGACCTGACGAGTTCTGCTCCATAGCAAGGTTTTAGTCTTAGAAAAAGGGTTATGCTTGTATTCATTGCTTTATTTATACTTATTTTAAAACTGGCCATAGGAAAGAAATTTTCTTTGACGGACCTGTGACAGCCAACATTGTGAAGGAAAGCTGTTTTGAGATTCTACCTTAAGACATGCACAGTCACTTCTTTTAAACTTTCGGCTAAAAGTATTAAAAAAAAAAAAAAAGCTTTGGTCTCAACAATAACTTTTTTTTTTTTAAGTGAGAGATGTGTCTAACTGGATAAACAAATTGTAGTGTGACTCTATGTAGACTTTTTAACAGACTTCCCTTTAACCCTGCAACAGAAACAACATTAAAATAAATAAATAAATAAAAACCTTATGTCTGAACCTGAAGGATTTTCATTTGAGTGAAAAGTCATTGAATATCCCAAGTTGGAAGGTACCTATAAGGGTCATCGAGTCCAGCTTCTGGCTCCACACAGTACTATCTCAAAATTAAACCGTATGTCTGAGAGCGTTGTCAGTCTTTCCATCAGGCAAGCAGTATCTCTAGTCTTTCTGTCATGGTGAAAATTTCAAACTGGGAAATACGACAATGGCAATTTAAAAATTTCTTGCACCTCCTACACAAATCATGTCTGTTTACTTTCTGTGCAAATGATTTGTGTCTAGTAACATGGTGAACTCGTATTTCACATTCCTCCAACCCTTTTTGAATTTCTGTACTTTGCAGTCATTAAAGACGTTGGCCTTCCTCTAACTTCATGGAGGATTCGATTGGTTTTGCAGATGGCAATACTAAAGTATATGGGGAGGCTGAATGATTTGTCCCAGATGAAAGAGCAAGCCTTTGGCAACTGTAAATCTATAATTCGGGTCTCCTGGAAATAACTACTGGAACATTTGCCATGAGTAAGTTTGTATTTTTAAGACTGTATTTTTAATCTAAAAGGCAAACGTAGTTCCGTGAGTCCCAAACTTGTCTAAGCATACTCAGGGTTAGATACAGTTTCACTTCTTTTACTCCAAGAGCAGGGTCATACTCACAATGGAAGATTATGTTTAACAATAACTATAATATACGCATTATGTTTGTAATCACTGGATATCCAGTAATTTTATTTTTTTATAACATTGAGAAGAAAGGTGAAATAATAACAATGTTTATTTTGAAACACTGAGAAATCTGACTTCTGAACCAGTGAGCAATGCTTATAACGGTTCTATAGCAGCTACTGTGCACAAAAGATGACAGGTGCTGGGTTTTTATTTATATCAACTACCATTTACCATATGTGCACATGAAAATATTTAGAAACAAAAGGTACGTTTGAAGGAGTAAGTTCAATGAAATAGTGTGGTGTGAGACTCCCCAAACAGCTCACAACTGCAGAAGTTCTGCAGTGGACTATCATTATATAGTTGATTGAATGTTTCTAGGAGGAAAAGAAACATTACGTATAATACCATCCTGAAGATAGGTGAAACAGAAACTACTTAGATGATAATTTATCTGTCAGCTGCACTGGCATGAAAAGTATCTTTCCTCCTCCTCCCTTTCTCGCCCTTAACATTGCCTGATAATTATCAGGTCATTTTACCATCTGTGCTTGGAATGATATTTGGATTGTCCTCCTTCAAATTTGGATGCCTCAATAGCTTGAAGCTGTATATAATTAGGTACCATGTACTTCAGAGCTTTATGCAACTTGAATGCTGAAAAATGTTGAAAAGATTGAAAAATGTGAATGGTGAAAAATACTGGTATTGCAGGATCCTGTCATTCCAGTTCTGAAGTGTTAAAGAGGCAGGGAATAAAGTCTAGATCTGGTGAAATATGTTAGGAAACAGAACAGAAGAAAAACAAGAGGACCCCCAAAAGCATATTTAATGAAAACATCATTGTGTCTTACAAGCAGACAGTGATAGAGCAAGACGATACCCCCGTCTGTGATAAGCTTTTCAAAAAAAATGGATGTGCTCCCATGAGAAGAAACTGTCTTGAGTTGGCAGATATAAATCTGTCAAAGCCCCAGGGGATCCCCCAGCCCTTGCTGTTTGAGGGCCCAGGACCCCATTTCAATCCCGGGGGCTGTCAGCCCCTGTCCCAGCGAGGCTGCAGCAAGGCTGGTCTCCTGGGGCCTGCAGTCCCACCCTACACAGCCAGGGACAGCCATGGGCCCTACCCAACCAGGCCCACCCCAGACCTACATCCCAACACAGCCTCGGCCTGGTCCTGTTCCTGCCCCAAGGGAGATGCCCAATGCCCAGAGCTGGGGCTGCCCCAGTGCCCCCCGCTGCCATCTCCTAGCTAGGGTGGCGGGATGGGAGAAGGTGCCAGGCCCCAGTGGGCCCCCACCAGCCTTAGCCATGGCTTGCAGGGAGCCACCAGCCTTTGCTTCTCCCTGACGTTAATTTAATACTTCTCCATCTTGGTAGGTGAAGCAGTGAACACACTTAAGTGTCTTGCAGTTCAAATCAGGAGTGAGTTATTACTAAATCATAAAAGACAAGGTGGCTGAGCCTTTTGGGTACCCAAAGTTGCAGCATGGTCAAGGTGGAGGTGATGGGATCTAAAAATGTACACTGAAAGATTAGAATATGTCTAAAAACTTAACTGAAGTTATCTACTGTTGGGGGCCTGTTCCTGTTCGTTTAAAATTAGTTATTACACTCTCTTCATTCAAAAAATTTAGAGGACAACCTCTGAAAATGTTTCTAACTCTTTCTAAGAGAAAGGATTGAAAACAATTTGCAGAAAACTTGGAAAAAAATTGCTAAAGGTGCTCAGTATTTTACTTTGCATACTTTCCTTTAAATCAGACCAACAGTTGTTTTCACCTGGCATCCTTGTTGGTAATGCTGTTTCATGTAGTACTTCAGTGTAACAAGGATGTGTAATATACTTAAAGAACATTTTAGACCATGTTTTGGCTTTTTTTTTTTTTCCTTTGCTGTTGACAGGGAGAGTTATCTAGGTGTGACAGCTAAGTTTAACCTTATAGTACATGATCTGAATGCAGTATCTCTTTTCTTTCATTAGATGAGTACCTACTGTCTGATATCTTGGGTAGCAGGCAGACTTAATCACTTCTTGCTTTCTTAAACATGGTGATTTTTGGCATGATAGCAGGTGGCTGGGGCAAAGGAGAGCAAAAATTTTTAACTTTATTTTCCTTTGGGCTTATTAAACCTCCCTGTGTAAGAAAATGACAGAAACAACAACAAAAAAACACCTTTCAAGTGTTCCAAATGTAAAAATGCTCTTCCACTTACCTCTTGATAGGCCATTTCTCTTTTGGAGGAACAAGAAAAAAACTGGAAAACAATGCAATAAAAAAAAATGTCTTTAGCTGCTGTGTTAATATCCACAGACACTAAAACATGAAAACGCTGAGCATTAATAGCTAAGTAGAGTAGAAGATATCTTTACCCTTCAAGAGCCTGTAAAACCGTTTCACTTCTCTGAGTAGTGTCAGTGGATGGCAGCTTGTTACTTCTGTAAGAGATACCTTTTTTTCTGCTGCTTCACAACACTTTAAAATGTTTCTCTCATGTACCGTCCTTCAATCTCTGTGTGACCATGCAAGTGGGATAATCCCTTATTGTAACGTTTAAAAAAGGTGTATCAGTTCAATTATCAATTCAACTATCTTGCTAAACTTTAAAAGCCAATTTATTGTGTTTTGCCAGCACAACCAGTCTCCTGCTTTCCTGCCCTCAACAAGAGCCTAAGGTACCAGACAAACCGTGAACACTTTTTTTTTTTTCAATCTTGTCTCCTGGGAGTGAAAAATCTCCTTATTCTAAAACACCAGGTATGAAGACCAGGGAATGACCTGTGGTTTGCTCTCCTCTTAGTACAAAGCTGAGTTGAGAAGATTCATATGAATATGGATGGTCTATTCAAGTAATGTCTTCATTAAAATAGAAGTATTTTGGCAGAATTGCATTTTGCTTCCTGTGACACAATTATTGCCAGGGAGAAAAATACTGTCGTTTCCGGGAAAACGGAAAATATGTCTGCATGTAGTTTGGTTAAATTTTGTCAAATTGTTTCATATATCTGATAGAATTAGACTATCCATGCACCATGGAAACTGTTTCCATAGCAAAAATTTCTCAGCCCAGAAACAGTTCTCTCTGGATTAAACCCAAAGATTCAGACTGACTATCTAGAGCATCCTCTAACAGCTGGGAAGGTCATAACTTAAGATGAAATTGCCATCCAACTACCTGGAATTGTGCCATCCAGCTATCTGGAGTTGTACCGTCCTGCTGCTGGAATATATTCCTACCCTCCAGAGCATGAGAAGTGCCATGATGTTTCCTTCCATTCCATGCATCTTCTGTCTTCAAAATGTCATCAGGTGATTTAGAGGCAGTTGTACATTCTGTCAGTATTCTCAGTTACTCATCAGGAATACAGATAATTTATGGCATCCCTTGGCAAAACAGCTGTAATAATCTTCCTCTATAATACCTTATGAAGGCCAGTTACTCTACTGTAGAGGAACTGCTTTCAGTTGACATAAGAAGGGTGGAGAGACTAAAAGTGATATAATGGTAAGACTTTTCACAGTAAATACACTGTTACCTGTTTGAAAATTCATTAAGAAAGAATTGTGGGATCTTGAATGCTTATGGATCAACATGTTAACGAAGCCCAGGAAGGGTACTGGTTGGGGTTTGTTACAGGCTAAGTTAAAAGGACAAGTTACTTCTTAGGCACCACCCTAACATACGAAAATAAAAGACTGTGTTGAGTTAAATATTCTTTGAGAAGAGATTGTTTTATGGACTGAAGACACCATGCAACGATGTATGTTTCCCAGGAAATAGGACGGCATTGGCTAAAAGCCCATCCTTGTTCAGCAGTGAAATATCTGCAGCAATTAAATAACAACAACAAAATCAATATATATATAAGAAAGAAGAAATATATTACAATTTCTACACTTCATAAATTATGAATTATGAAGGGACATAGAACAATCAGGGAGAAATTCATGGCTGGCAAGCCTCAGAACTAAAGGGATTTAAATACATTGGGTATGGTGTAAATCCTAGCAGTGGCAAAGAGCCACTGCTTGACGGGTAAATCATTAATAATAATGCAAAAATAGCAGAAGTGTTCAATATCAATAGGAAAATCTGTTCTGTGTTTGGAAAGAAGCAAAAAGCAATGTCATATTCTTATATAAGAGAAGCCGTATCCTTGCCCCTCATGATTTTAAGTAAATACTGGATTTTTGAAAAGTTTCTGGAAAAGTTTAATATTGTTCCATATTATGTATTATAAAGGCAAAGTGGCTGCTTCCAGTAAGCATAAGCTTGTTGGTCTGAGAAAAGCCCTTCAGAAGACAGAGGAGTGGTTTATACAGTCTGGAATTAGAAAAAAGAGTCTGAGGGTTGATGCGGAAGTAATGTTAGTCAGTACATTTTGTGAAATAAGCTACCTCAGATGATTTAAAAAAAATATGTTTGATATTAGTTCACAAAGTATGAGCTATTCCTCCAGGAGCTGGGTTGGTGGAGATGTCCATATAGGTGCAGACTTTTGAGAAGTACAATAAGTGATTTCATATAGCATAATGTTCTGTTTAGCACAAATCAGGAATAACCCTATGCAATATTAATAAAATGTGGCTATGCAATGTTAATAAAATGTGGAAGCCCAACTTAAGAACCATCTGACAGATAAACACAGGAAGTTGTGATTATTAGGAAACTGTAATTAATGGGAACCATCTGAGCAGGGCTCCACAGATGTTAGTACCAAGTTTGATCTAGTACTTTCATCAGTGATCTTGAAGTAAATGTAAAATCACTACTGGAAAGCATTTACTTACAAATGAAACTCAACCAGTGCAATGAACAGAGGAGCAGTGAGTTACAGGGTGTCATTTGGATGGTTTAAGTTCATTATGACCTGATTTTCCTGTTTGTAGATAAATATCCTGTATTTTATAGGATCCACATTAAATGTGGAAGGGTCCTTAAGCTGAGGTGGTTTAGTGGCACACAGTGACTAGCCCAGTTGCCATTACCAGGGGGAAGTTGATCTCCTAATCACCCACTACCTATCAAATATCAATATGAAAGCAAAAGATACTAGATGACAAAGGTAGCCAAAACCTATTTATGGACAGTGGATAGAATCCAGGACCAGGGTTCTGATGGGCTTCACTTTTTGACTGGACCTTGCTGCTAGCCTGCTGATGACCTTGCAGAAATTACATCCTCCTCAGCTTCAGTTTCCCTGTCTAGAAGAGGTATAATGATGCTCATCACTTTCAGAGAGAACTTAATGAATAACGAAAAGTGTCAGCCAGTCTTTCTGGCTCTGTATTATCTTAACTACAGCCTTGTGTGGTGGATGTAGCTAGTAAAACCTTTAAAATATTTCTTATAAAGAAACAGACTGACAAAACATTTAATGAATGGAAAAGTAAGGGTGTCTTTTGGGGTCTTGGATCTTTCCAAGCATTCAACGACAAATTTCTCAAAACCAAGGAAGTAGAATGACAACAAATCACCAAGATTCACTGTGTTGTTTCTGTATAGTAACCCCATATAGCTGTAAAGACATGTTCTGTATTTCTACCTAGCACAGATCAATTGTGGAATGAGATAAGTAATATCAGACCAAGCTTTGGTGTCTTCTCTTGGTACTTGACCATTAACTACTTACTTAGACTACTGAAATGGTGGTTGAATCAAAATCCAAATGATTCTCAGTAAGAATACCATGTTCAGTTTTTATAATCTCTTTAATTAAACCTGTAGATAACCACCTCTCCTGCTTGTCCCGAGATTTGGTTGCCAGCAACAGCAACATCTTTGTATGAACATGAAAACAAAGACAATCCTATTATCAATAAACCCATAGAGAAAGATTCCACACTCATAAGATATACCTCATATTTCTTGTTTTCCAGCTTTCCTGCAGGACATCTGCCTCATGGGCTTGAAAAGCTGGAGGAGGCACTGCCTATCTGCAAGCCCTTGCTAAAGCAAGAGCTGCTGTAAGGGATGGGTTCTGTAGAAAGGCTGTTGTAGTACTTCTGTCCCTTTCAGAGAGAATGGCGCTGTAAGAAATGATGATGGATACTTGTAAGAATTGCATGGAGGCCCCTCTGCACTGACAACACTGGAGAAAGTGCTCATATGATTTCTGTCCAGAACTAATGAAGGTTTAAGGCAGAGCTTATGGAGAATAAACTTTTAGAAGGGAGCAAGAAGTGGGTATGAACCTCTTTAAAGTGCCAACAAGGACCTCAGTCCCTCTAGTTCAGATTGCTTCCCTTAGCTGTGCCTGGTAGAACCTCAGCAGAAGAAAGATGAAGCCTTTACGTGGTGTGGAATAGTCTGTCTCTCACATTAAAATTCATCCTGTGTTCTCATTCTAACTTGGAGGTTTGGGGTTCTACAACTTTCTTACATGTAATTTAGTTCCTAAATACACCAGAGTCTTCTAATCACATCTGGAAAAACTTCACTGCGGTTTGAAGTGTATGGAATCTGTTCCATCTTTTTTTTAAAACTGTGCTGAGCCCCATCTAATTACTGCGAGTATATTGGTGTATGTGAACAGACAGTAATTCTCCAAGGAGCATCTTAGCCTTAAATACATAAAAACCTGTTCTACTTCATTTCAGAATCCTCACTATATCTTTCAACGTGGTTTTACTACCTGATTTACAAAACTGCAGGGATTTGTTTTGTAAAACTGCTTCGTTAAGGAGGCAAGGCTGACCTACGGGAACTAATTTATTTCCATCTCCTGCCATCTAGTGTCAGCAGAGCCGCAGCTGTAGATCCGGCAGGTGACATGCTCACATGCTCTTCCAGCTTTAAACTGTGACAGCGCAGCTATATTTTCGTCAGTGTTTAGCACCTTAGCGCAACAAAAATAGGTGTGTGTATATGACAAAAGATCTTTTCTGTCCTTATTGTTTCAGATGTAAGCACTAAACATTTATTTGCAGCCTTTGGAATGCATTTAGAAGTGAAAAAAGGTGCAGGTTTGTAAGCGAGCATAGTTTAATTTAAGAAAACCGTATGTGATCCCTCAAGTAAGCATGCATATATTTGCAAATACTTTGGAAAGTAATATGAAATATACTATTCAGAGGTCAGTAAGATATACTTTGTTACCTTCTCTGAGGACTTTTAGGTGTATTGAGGCAGTCTGTTGCTGCAGAGACCTGGGTGAAGGTTTCTGAAGGCTACTGCATCCACCGGCTGCCAGCAGCTCCACTCCCTCACCGACAGACTGGGCAGCTATAAAGACAGGGAGGCAGGTAGGGCCTTCCCCAGGCACTCTGCTGTAGCCAACTCTTCACAGAGCTGACTCCAAGCTCACTTTATAGTGAGGTGAATCCTATAACATTTTTCCATCCTTTAATCAGTCTGTTCATTCTACTTGTCCATTAGTTTCCAGGTCTTCTAGTTATGTATGACTGCATCTTCCTCTATTCCTTCTTCCTCCCTATTAACAGCACTTCCTTTGCAGTCTCTTTAATTTCCTTTTTTTTTTTTTTTTTTTTTTTTTTTTTTAGGCTACCTGACTTTTCCAGTTCCCTCCTGAACTTTCACCCTCTTGTGATTGCTTTTGCCTGAACACAGCATTTTCTCCCTTTCTTTCCTCTCTCCTCCCATTTAATTCCCCGCCTTTTCTTACCTGTTCCTCAGCCTTCAATATCTGACTGGAGAAAGCCCTGAGCAACCTGGTCTGATCGCATAGCTATACCTCTTTCAAGCAGAAGGTTGGGTTAGAAACCTCCGGAAATCTCTTGCAACCTGAATTTTCTTATGAACCTGTGCAACACTCTTAAGAGAAGGGGGATTAATTTAGTCAAGTGTCCTCTGTGTATGTTTACTCAGAACATTAATTTTATGCTGTTAAACTCAATGTCAAGTATCAGTTTCATTAATGAGGCGTGTGAACATGTTATCTCAGGTACAACTGCAATGATAGCCCTACAGAGATTTTAGTGTTGCAGAGATACAACACCACAATCATAAATCATCTGCTTTGGGTAACAGTCACATTCTGGCTCAATCTGTAAGTCCCAGCGATAGCAGTGGGAAGAGGGAGTTTTGAAGCAGTAAGGTTTGGAAACAAGATGGTAACAAGACAGTAACTCTAACTACAGTTATAGTGGGGATAGTTCATATGGGTCCACGGACAACTTTTTTTTCCCAACAAGTTTTTTAATCTAATCTTTAATTCCTTGTACAATTTGTCATTGTTCTGTCTTACCTTCTTCACTGTCCTTACAGTATTATTAACATTAGAGGTCCTAAACAAGATCAATACCCATTGTACTAGCAACTGTATCAAGAAATGTTAAAATAAAGAAGTAGGTATCACTTCTGTGTAAGCAGTAGTTCAGCCTGTCCTTGTGTACTTGCTAGGCTTTGGATTGACAGTGCTCTCAAATTTGCTTCTTTTCTTTCACTTTTACTTGAACTTAAAGTGTTCAAGGTCAAAACACTGTATGACTTTTATCTGAGGAATATGGTTTAATTTTGGTATAAGATGTCTTGCGATAAGGTAAAGTTTTGACAGACTCCCATAAACACAGTATTACTGCACAGATGGCATCTTCCCACCCTGGTTATTTGGCAAATATTATATCATTTACTTCCCTTCTAATTTATCCCCCTTCTAACTTTGCTCATTTATATATATAAATGAATATATATGCGTAGATTAAGACTACATTTTAACACTTATGCTGGTTAGTAAGGTTCTTGTGATGAGTAGTTAGATGCCAATGTACTCTTTTGTCAAGGAAGCTATGTGGGAAGGAAATCAGAGAAGTAATAGAGCTCTGGATCCTCCCAGACTTGTCACAGAAGTGCTGCATAATGGACAGAGGTCACCCACAAATTATTCCTTCCTCTTTAGCAAGGGGAAATTAGAAGAGGTTTGTGGCTAGACTAAGCCACAGAGTCTTTTTTCAGGCTGCTGTTGGACAATGTAGTACATGCTCATCTCCTTTCTCAAGACTATGTCTAAAGACAATCTGGGAGTTGCAATGTAGGAAAAACAAGATCACTGCTGTATTTGATATTCCTAGCCTGTGAGTCCTTTAGGCTCACTTTAATCTGTGCTTGCCATATATCTATTCTTTTAGCTAAACTGCAAATGGGTAAACACATGTGCATTCAAATTAAACCTCAAAATCACAAAGTCCATTGAAAATAGGATGATCTCTGCATTGGTACATTTCCTTGGTCTAGGAAGACAGTAGGCAGTCTGAACTCTGTTTCCTTTTGTGTGTTCTGCCCAACTTGTTTATATAAACTGATATTCACAGTGACCCATTAATTATATAGATAGTGTCTGACATTTAGAAACAGCATGTGTCTCTTGTATAAATTCTGGGGAAAAGGCATAGTGAGCTTTTGACCGGGCACCACTAAATCTTTCAGTTAATTTTCAAGCACCTGCAGATAAATCTATTTCTCTTAAATTAGAATTATGGCATATGAGAGTGTTTAGCACCTAATTTAGGCTCTGTGTAATCAAATCCCTGTTTAATTTTAAGCAGAAGAGTGGTTTCTGTTCTATATATGTATATGTACAATTGATTTGCTACATTCAGATTTTAGCATGTGAGAAATAAATTGAAAAAACAAGTTTTTCTGGAACTGCAGTAGTCTTCTCTAGCTCTGGCAGCCATCTACTTCTTAAGCAGTATTTAGTAGTCCTGTGATAATAAAAAGAAATTCTTCAAAAACAAAGGAAAAAATGCCAAAACTACATTGGACATCACATTATGAACTGCTGTAGGAATCTAAGATGACATGCTCAGGACAGAACAGCATCATACTACTTTTAGACCACTTGGATATCTGTAAAATTAATATTTGCTAGCTTTTTTGAAAGCATTGCCAAAGAGTGGTTGCATAAATCCCTATGCGCTTGGTTTATCTTCTCACAGGAAACATCATAGAATCATAGAATGGCTTGGGTTGGAAGGAACCTTAAAGATCACCCAGTTCCAACCCCCTGCCATGGGCAGGGACACCTCCCACCACACCAGGTTGCCCAGGGCTTCATCCAGCCTGCCCCAGAACACCTCCAGGGATGGGGCATCCACAGCTTCTCTGGGCAACCTGTGGCAGTGCCTCACCACCCTCACAGTAAAGAATTTCTTCCTAATATCTAACCTAAACCTACCCTCATTTAGTTTAAAGCCATTTCCCCTTGTTCTGTCACTACACTCCCTGACAAAGAGTCCCTCCCCAGCTTTCCTGTAGGCCCCCTTTAGGTACTGGAAGGCCGCTGTAAGGTCTCCCTGGAGCCTTCTCTTCTCCAACAACCCCAGCTCCCTCAGTCTGTCTTCCTAGGAGAGGTGCTCCAGCCCTTTGATCATCCTTGTGGCCTTCCTCTGGACTTGTTCTAATATGCCCATGTCCTTCTTGTGCTGGGTACCCCAGAGCTCCAGGTGGGGTCTCGCAAGAGCAGAGTAGAAGGGTTGAATCACCTCCCTTGACCTGCTGGCCACTCTTCTTTTTATGCAGCCCAGGATACAGTTGGTAATTTAATATTAATTTATAATTTAATACAATTAAGTAGTCTCTAAAAAGGATATTTGGGTTGCTTTAGTAGGACTTTTATAGGAACTATGAACCTTGAAATAATGAGTTAAGGAACATCTGTATTGTTGGAACAGGACTTGGCTCCCGCCAGTGGTTTGAAACAACTGTTTCACCACAGTGATTAGCACCAGTTTAGACTATAATTGGTTGCATATGACCTTTTTGTAGAATAAATGGCACTATTATGGAAGTTTAGGAATTTGCAGAGATATCAAATGCAGTAGCAGAGAAAGGTAAGAATGGAAGAGATTTGCAGAGGTCACTAATATGTTGGCACTTCTGTAATCTTCTTTGATGATACATGATGGAGTGGGGCTCAGCTTTGAACATGATGAAGAATCTATTTGCTAAGCTGTTTAAGCAGTTCAAAGAATCTGACGAAGAGAATAGCTAGCAAACAGCTAGATGTTATTACACACTGAATTCTTCTCAGAAAGAAAAAAATGAGCAATTAATGTGTAAGAGATCTTAGGAATCCCCTTGTTGCATGTGGAGGATAAGCAGAAACCCAAATGAGGGAAAGCTGTCAAAAGTGTGCCATTTGCTTACATTCTGGTAAGGCTGTGGAGAACCCTGGAATGGCCTTAAAAATTTCCAGTCCACTGTAGCTAGCCAGTTGTCTAGAAAGCTGAGATGAAAGGCATGGAATATTACCAGATAGTATTGTTCATTTGATCTGAAAAGAGACTTTGTCTGAATGAACTCGTGGTGATAAAAATGACAGAAGAATTCCCTTTAGGCTGCTTCTAGTGAATTCCAACACGAATCATAGATGAAGGCTAAGAATGTCTCTTTATAAAGAACCAATTAAAGTTGTTTCTCGGTCTGTGATGTATAATAGGCTATCATTCCAGCTTCTTCACAACTGCAGAATATCTAAACTCTGATTTTTATCGGAAGGATTCTAAGCATCACGGAAATACTTTAAGACAATCCTCTGAATTCAAACATTTTATATTCCTGTAAATACTTCTGTCATTACCATAAAATTGCCCAGACCATGGCTAAAAATTCTTGCATTTTGTTCAGGACTACTATACACATGCATACCCTCATATCGTACACTGCTTACTTTGCAGTAAGTGCTGTTCAGGTTCTGTATTGGTCCAGGTTTCTTCATAGAAATCATTAAGGTGCCTGAAGACAATGCACATGTAGTGCGGAGCAGCTGGATGTGCTAGCACTCCACCATGGCTTGTATGGGTGAGCTCTTGTGGGTATAATAATGGGAGGGCTCAGGATCCAGCCTACTACCAATGTTTAGCCACATTATTATAAATATTTCCATCTATTTTTGTCAGTTATGTACCAGAAGTATCCATGTTTCAAGATCAGTATATCTACTTTGTTTTCTGTAACTTGCTTAATTTCTTTATCTATAAGCACTTGCACTAGAAAATGCATTTTTATAATATTAAAAAAATAGGGTAAGGCTTGGGGAATATACCTCAGGTATTTACAATAACTACAATCCTATGAATAATATATGTCTAATTATGAAATGGTCACTGAGAAGTTTAATTAGCATATTTCACTTTAGTAGTGTAAACCGTTTTATTAATAAACTTCTTACATATCATCATATTATTAAATGCATCTCAAACTGATAACTTCCAATCTTTTTTTTTTTTTTTTTCCAATGTATGGGAGCTTATATGCTATAGTTATGATGATATAAGAATATTAGTTCTGGTAGAATTTTATTACAATAATAAAAGCTGGTTAGGTGTATATCTCTGCAATAGTGGAACCCAACAGTGCCTGCAGTATAATTGAGGAATTAGTGATATGCCAGATTAGTGCAGGTAGGCGTAATGCCCTTCCTTTTTCCTTTTCTTTGTTCTCCACACAAGATTTCAGTTTACCTAGATATATACCTATTATGCCCATAAGCAGATATCAGACCTTGTAAATTTACTTCTATGGTAGTTGTATCAAAATGGGTGTTTTCTTCTTGCTGACACTTTTCCCTGCAGATGTGCTGGGCTGTCAAATTGAAATGACAGTTGTTGGCAGATAGGCCCAGAGGAATGACAAAATGGCAGAGGAAGTCACGGGGACATCATACCCTGGCATACATCCAATAAAAAGTAACATCTTTCCCTACAAATTTCTACTGTAAGAAGTTTGACAGTGTTATTCATGGAGAATTATTATTATTATTTACATTTTCACAATTAGGGAATATTTTTGAGCAGACAAAAATAAAGTAAAAATCAAACAGACAAAAAAAAAGTCAATGCCTCTGTTGTGCTTCTTAACGCGTAAATTTCCTCTTAAATTGTCTTTTACATCCTGTTAACTTTAAGCCTCATAAAACAAATAATCCTGAGCTTCCACTGGAACTCTTCTAGAGGAAGATGCAAGGTGAGTAAAGGCAGTCCTTGTGTTGAACTTCCCCCAAGAAAATGTCTCTTTCACTGCTGAATGAAGGGTCTTGAATTCAGTAGTCCTAGGATAAGTTTAGTGTTTTAGGCAATCCCGCTGGATTTCTTCCTGCTGTTTGCAGAGTCTTAATTGCTTTTTGGAATAATTTATCTACTAATATAAAGGCTTGAACATGTTTCTAAGAATAGCTCCCTGAGTTGACTCAAAAACCACTCTAAACTAGATGATTATAAAAGTCCTTAGGGACATAAAAATGAGTTAATCACTCATTCAAGGTTGGATAGACAATGACCAGCACCTTCCATGTATCTCCTGATTGGAGAACTATGTGAAATGTGCTGGTGATCTTGATGCAGATGGCCACGTAACAGAGCAGTCAGCTTTTCAAGCCTTTGCCATCACAGAAACTACTGCCTGAATTGGGTTTAAAAGAAGCTCACTGTTGGAGGAGGTCACAGCAGGCCAGGGCTGATGGATTTTGACAAGACAGTGTGAGGAGGTTGGTGCCAGTTCTGCTCAAGCTGAACCTTTTTGTGAATTCACAAAGGAATACAATCACCACGGCTGTCATTCGCACACTGTTCTGTATCTCTAACTTGACTAAACACAGAGAGGAAAAAAATCCAAAAGATTCCTGACAGAGCGTCAATGATCTTGTTTCATAACCATCTGGGAACAAGGTGACTTGTCACAAGGGAGACTTCTGGCAGTGTAGCTGAATCATTGACCTTGTAGACTTAAACACCTGGAGTATGCAATATTAGTTGGGGTATGTACTAAATTGCAGTGCTCCTTGTAAGAAAAAAGTATTTTGGGCAAATTTCTCTTTTTAGTTCACACTGTGTGCTGAATCACTGATAAATCTGGTTGCATAAGATCTAAATCCCTATGGAACATGTACAAATGTATATTGTGCTCTTTTTTTTTTTTTAATTTGTATTTCTCTATGTAACTAGTTTATTATGGTTCTGCTTGAGCATGCTGCTCCAAATAAATTAAAAAACCATAAATATTAGATAGTACATTTTCTTTCTAACTCTCAAATGAAGCCAAACTATAATTTTACATTATTCCTTTTTTTTTTTTTTTTTTTTTTTTTTCGTTTTCCTTCCTTATATTGCTTAGATTTATAGGTGAAATCAACACTAGGAAAAAAAATACAGTATTAATTGTCTATCTGTACTTAGAAACCTCAAGCATTCTGTGACTCTATGATTCTGTGATATGGCATAAGGGGTAGCTGCCATTCTCCCTAGTCCTTCTGGGATGCAGACCAGCATGGAAGAGTTAGGTTTGGAGGAATAAACAAAGCTGGACCTGAAGGCTGCTCCACAGCAAAGGTATAGCAGCATTCAGGGAGATCTGGGGCTCTCCTGGGCCAAGAGATAGTGAAGGTGGTGACCTAGGGCTGATGTCAGGTCTCACTGGGGATACTGCTGCCATATTCTGCTCTTGTCCTCATCCCCAGGGGGAGAAAAGACAGAAGGCAATAGGGAGAATGGACAGCACTTCCCTGCACCATCGTGAGTGAGGGGCAGTGAGCCAGGAGCCGGTCTTACTGTTTTTGTGCCTTGCTCTCCCCTAGGAACCTCTGTCTGAAGATAAAGCTGTGACTTCGGCATGGCAATTTTGATTCATGACAGTGGGCACAAACTGAACTTAGGGCGTTCTGTCTGAACATCAATAAACACTTTTTCAATATGAGGGTGAGTCTCCCTCCTTGGAGGTATTCAAAAGCTGCCTGGACATGGTCCTGGGCAACCAGCTCTGGGTGGCCCTGCTTGCGCAGGAAGTTGGACCAGATGGCTCCAGAGGTCCCTGCCAGCCTCAGCCATTCTGTGGTTCTTTGAACCTGTCAGCAGTACTCCTAGATTGTTCACCTGACTTTCAAGAGCCGTCGGTATAAAACCTTTGCTGATCTAACGATGTTGCTAAAGAACTTTCCAGCAATGCATAGTCTCAGTAGACCTCATTTTTTCTGATGAACTTGTTTGTTTCGTCTTTGGAGAAAAGAGCTTAGTCACTGTTTTTCATATTTCGCTTGTCACTTTCCAAATTGCTTGGAGCTCTCATCTGAACAAAGTGCTCTCAAGATTTTTGTCACAGCCCACTTTTTTCAAAACTCCTGGGAACATTACAAGCTATTTTGATCACCATTCCATCACTTCTGTGAAATATCCCCTTTGAATACATTTCACTTTTCAGATTATCATTTATAGGTGTTGATTTACTGGCACTTGTGCAGTTATTTTTACCATGCCATATTTTCACCTCAGCGAGACTCGGTATTTCCTTGCAAGGCTGCAGATCTCATCGCTCTGAGCAGTATTGCTAGACAAATATGTAGGCTTGCTCATGTTTACAACAGAAGAGCAGCAGCTCTTTCAAAATGGGAGCCCCACTAAGTTTTATATGCCAGCAACACATAACGTCATACATTTTTAATGAAATAAAGAATCATATGTGTTAGATTTACACAATTACTCTAATATAATCACCACTGAAGATGTTCCAAGTTTTCCTTGTCTCAAATGAAATGCTGGCAAACATTCCCTCCAAAGTACATAATTCCAATCAAGGCATGTGTGTAAAGGTATGCATGTGTAACAGGATTCTTCTTGATGAATAAAATCTGTTAGTGTACTTAGTGCCTCCTCCTGTTCTGAAATTAGTGCAAAAGACAGGCTGAGACTGTTTACTGCTCTCCTATCAGTGCGAAGTAGTAATGTTGAGGAACCACAAGGGAAGAGCTGGAGGCATTTATACTGACTGCAGTGTTTGAAAAGCAGCTTCCAAGCAGGAGGGCTTTCTTAAAAGCAATGTGAGCAGCATTGGTAAGTAGCATCTGCTTGGAAATAGGAGTTGAGGTTTTTCATCTGACTGAAATGAAAAGAGCTGCTGCTTCCAACCATGGCATCTCACCTTGACACCATGTTAAGCTTAACAGAAGTTACAAAACTGTCCTATGTAGCTCTCACACATCTCAAACAGAATGGCAGATGCTGTTTTTCTTCTTGTTAGTGCTGTGCTCTGATCTTTGCCTACAGGCTTGAGGTGGGTACAACTTGCCAGTCCCTCCTTTCCTTCAGAGGAAAGGTTCCCTGACCATGAAGAGGAAAGTGGTACACCTCAGTGAGGGTGAAAAACAGACCCACCTGCCCCTAAAATAAAGAGAAAGAGAATAAGAAGTTCAGAAAACAAATCGGTACTGGTAATAGTGGATACTTCAACTTTGGAGATGGAACTGGTTCAGCCAGTGCCTTTCCCCCCCCTTTCCCTGTACCCAACCTCCAAATCAGATTCATTTTTGTTGCCAGTGTCTGTTCCTCTCTGTCTTTCAGAGTGTTTGAGTCTTGCTCCTCATCTGTTCTCAGTCCCACGCACTCTCTGGATGCATTTTGGCTCTTTGCTCTATCTCAGCTTTCTTTATCTGTTGGTTCCATGTGTCCCTTCTGCCACCTGGAGACAGTGTCCTTCTCAGTCATTGTCGATGTAACTGTGCCTCCTCCCTCCCAGACCCAAGTCTCTATTCACAAAAAGACTTGGTCAGTTTAACATTGTGTGGGAACAGCTCCCTTGTTGGCTGGCTGCCACTTCATGAAATTCTCAGTCCTGTGTTATGTGCTGAGGCTTCTTATTCAATACACATGAAAATCAAGCACCCCAAAACGGGGTCCAAAAGAAAATGTGTGTTGAGTAAAAAAGAAAATGTGTTTCCCCAGTGAAGTGGTCATAGCACTGAGCCTGTCAGAGTTCAAGAAGTGTTTGGACAACTCTCTCAGACACATGGTCTGATTTTTTGGGTGGTCCTTTGGGGACCCGGGAGCTGGACTCAATCATCCTTGTGGGACCCTTCCAACTTGGGATATTCTGTGAATCTATGATTCTACGAACACAAAGCTTTTGGTGTTAGCCAGTCAGTAACAGCATACTACTGGAGAAAAGATGAAGACAATATTGTTCATGTATCAAAGCAGGGTTAAAAGGCTTTTATTTGTTCAGTGCTATACCAGTGTTCCGCTGCAAACATTTTGGCGACAAAGCAGTCTTTTTTTTGTCTCTCTAATGCTGAGTGACAGCTGTCTGAATATCTTGAGATATGTGTATGTATCACTGTACTTAGCACCTGTGCTTGTTTAAATCCAGCTTTCAGACCCTGAGGGGTCTGAAAATTCAAGTTTCTTATCTTGCCCACAGACATATCATCCCATAATCTCATACTCATTTTGCACTTCTCTTTGACTCTGGGTTTTCCCTGATCCTCATCCATTTTCTTCAGAGCCTTCAATGGATGGCACTCCCTGCTTCCCACCTGAAATTCAGGTCCCTGCTTCAAAGGACAAATTGCTACAACTTTTAACAACAACATAATATATATATATATTTGAAATAGGCAAACCCACATTTCTTTCCCTCAGCCAATTCTGACTATCCAGCTAACCTATTTTTATTGAAATCTGTTCCTTTCCTTCTCTTGTCCCTCCTCTCCAGATTTCAAGCTGACATGATACTTGGCCTGAAAACAAAATAGAAGGGCAGGCAAACCACTGATACTTGGCAAAACCACCAACAATTAAAACCAGCAATTTAGGTGGGAAGTGTTCTGTAAGCTTGATAATAGGTTCTGCTAGTGCCATCTACCATAGGAATGAAGCAATGCACTATGGAATGAAATTGAATAGGGCTGATCTTGTTTTCTTCTACTGCCATGGAAATCAGTGGAATCCACAAGTCTGTAAAGCTCTTTATGGATCCTTTCTTCTGCTGAACCCTGCTTTTGCTCTGATTTTACTCCTGTGAGGGACATCAAACAAAAGACTAGTATTCTTGAGCCTTGGTCCTCTTGTGCTAGAAAACAGGCACAAAACAGAATATCACATCAATGCTTGAGTATGAGTCTCAAAGGGAAACAGAAGAACACTTTCCTTTCTAAAGCTGACCTAGTCAGTTTGATTGGGTTACTGGGGAGGGAAAACTTTCCTGCGCCCATTCTGAAGCCTTCCTAGTTGGCTCTAAAAGGTGCTTGGATAAAAGAACCAAAAGCTCAAATAGACTTCTATTGAATTTGAAGTTCCCTGAAGTACATTCCTCTTCTACCCATTCTAAACTCTGTAGTTATTTACTTCTAGCTGCTTCTGAAAGTTACATTTGAGCTTCAATGGCTGGTGCTGATGAAAGGTATAAAAGCATTCTTGTAAATTAGAAATACTAAAATCTGGCAGCTTGCTCCATAAAGAATTGTATTACAACTGACGTGCAAAATTGTCATCCTATCCATCTGTTCCCTGACGTGTGTTTAAAAATGGGCAATGCCACAAAAGCTAAATCCTGAATGAAGCAATTGAAAAGCACTGCATATTCTGGTTCCTGGGACTCAGAAGAATGAGGCAATCGTACTGAAGCACAACTCAGCTGAGTAGCAGGAGAGCTCTAGTGGAGCATTTTGCGGCACTGTAGCAGTAAGCATTGTAAAGAAGGATATGCTGCTGGCATGAGGCAGTTGATACTCTTGATCTGCCCTTAGATATTGGCGATGTATCTAGATTGTGGGCTGAATCTTCAGTTTCACTACAGCATTGAACTCCTAACTGTGTTAGGAGTTAACTCTCCTCATCATGTCTGGAGACAGTCATGCAATGTAGCTGTTCATCTCTAATACAGGCTTGATTTTATTACTATCAATGTTATTTGCCAAGATTTCTTGATTTCAGTGGTAGCAGAGTTAACTGCATAGATTAAAAACCTAGACTACGAGAATTTTATTTGCCTGTCAAATGTTCATCTGCCCATTGTAAAAGAGTATTTTGTGGGATTTTTTTTTTTTGGTAGGGGAGAAATAAAGAATAATTTACCAAGAATTTATGAAGAATAATTTAAACAATGTATGTATTTTATTCCTTGATCAATGGCAGGGTTTATTTTCTCATGCTATAGTAAGCCATGCTAATTAAGAGCTTGTGATCTTTTTCCTTATGACTCTCAGAGTTAGTTGCAAATCAATTAATTGGTGTAGGAAGTGGAGGAGAATTTTTTTTTTTTTTTTTTTTTTTTTTTTTTTTTTTTTTTGACTGGGATGAATGTGGTTATTGACAAATTACTTTTAGTCATACATTTTACATACTGAAGCACCCTTCCTCTAGCATCCCTTTGAGTACATACTATTTTGCCTTAAAAGGCAGCTCAGCTTGCCATTAAACCCCATATTCAGAGATAAATTACTTATCTAGCTTGAATGATAAAAAACAAACATACAACAAAACAAAATAAACGAAGCACAGGAACTTGTGATTTTGGGGGATTAGGTTGAACTGTAGAGAAACTCATATTTTCAGATGGAGTGAATGACAGTGTTGATGTTCAGTCTTTTTTTTGAGAATATTTGCAGATCTGTCTTGCTCAATGTGTTAATTGCATTTAAATAACTCTCCTGCAGTTTACATAAATGTTTCTTCTAAAAAAGGATGTAAAAAATTGGATGTTTAACAGTCTTGGCCTAAAAATGTGTATAATAAATCTTTATTTGTTATAAATTATCTACATTGCTTATAAATACCTGTTAAAATCTCTGCAGACTTTGGTTCAATTTTAAAATTCCTGGCTTGATTCTGAAGTAGGTTATGAAATAGGCCTTCTTTAGTTAAAATGTGTTTCAATTATAAAGTTTTGTTTGAAAATGTACACATTTCAATTATGTTTTTCAGTTATAATTTCTCACATATATATATATAATAATGGTTTTTATAATATAATAATAATGGTTTTCAAATAAAATTTCTCAAAACATAAAGTTTTGTGGCAGATATTATCAAGTTCTAATCTGTCAGACATTTTAATGTGAAAACCATAAATAAGTATTCACTGATATGAAGAACTATAATGTGAATTTAAGTATACACAATGCAAAGTGTTGTTAATACATTTATCCCTGCCTAATTACAGATCAGTTCTGTAAATGCATATATATATGTAAGTATGAATTCCGGTGGACCCACTTCTGTGACTGAATTCAAGTTTGTTTTACACAGCTTGGGAAAACAATTTCGTGTGTGTATATTCTTTTTTTTTTTTTTTTTTTTTTTTTTTTTTACCCAGATCCACGAGAGGGCAGTACACAGCAAGAGTAAGGGCAGATGCAGCTTACTGCGGGGAGCCTCAGGCAGCACCCAAGCAATCAGAAAGAATGAGGCCGGACCATAACATTGCTCGTAGAGCGTTAGAAAAATCTTGGGTCGAGTCTACAAAAATTCTGACCGTTACTGTAATTTTAGGTGAGCTTTGTCTTCTGACATTGGAGGCTGCTCTTATCCTCCGTGCCTGTTTTCACAACTGCAAGTGCTGTACTTTTACTGCAAAGAGGATGGAAACGCTGGATTTATACAATAATCATTATACTAAAGGTGCTGTGGCTATAATGGAAAAAGATGTAGCGAAATAAAAATTGTGAAAATTAATGATAATAAAATTGTCACAAGCTTGGCAGCTATTTCAAGACTTGAAATAGCATGAAGAATTAGGCAACTGGTAAGTTGCTACAGTACGTATGGTTTTGTACACAGATTGTCTTATCTTATTAAAAAACATGAGTTCAAAGACTGTTGCAAAAACTGAAATAGCTGAACTATTTAAACCTGATTGGAGTTTCTCCTATAGACCCAAAAGCTTGGCATGCTATGTTTCTGAATGCAGCATTACATTAATTAAAAATTAAATCACCTACGCTTGTGACAATAACACATTGGCTTTGTAATGTGGTGATGCTGACAAGGTGATGATGTACCTGATGTACAAAAAAAAAAATCAGTATTCATTTGTGATTGAATTGTTTTATTACTGAGTATTAATGGATTGAAATTTATCCATGAGCTAAGACCTAAATATTTCACATTCTTCCCTTACAAAAGGTGACTTTCTGAATATTACTTAGTCAATGAGCTAATGAAACTAAATAAAAAAAGAACTAAGCCAAAATCTCATGTGGTCTTTTAAGCTTTTTGCAGACGTAACATGCATTTTTGTGTGTCCGTCTTACTTTTCTTTTCCCCAGTAGAAGATGGCATACCTCACTTGTGACAAATTAGGCTTGAAGTTTACTTTCTCTGAGAGCAGGTATGAAAATGCAGCTATAGATTCCAGCCAGAGGTTCCTAATTTAGCCTTTCTGACAATGTCTCTCTGTGGACTGAGCAAGATGTGTCTGCCTTGTGCAGCAGGCAGTTTTACCCAGTGCTGGTCTCTTGTGTGCAAATGCCACAACAGTCACCATGGCTGCTTTAAGTGTCCAGGGCAGGGCAAGCTGCAACATGGCCATGGTTGTTTATATGTGCTCTGCACGGAGTTCAGCAGTGTTTACTCTATGGCTGCTTCTGGTGCTCTGTGATTTGAATATTAGTACAAGAGACAGTGACTGGTATAGGCAGGACATCAAATTCATCCTCCCTGGGGCCCGGTACAGGGAGTTCTGGGTGCAGGACTTCACCCATCCTTGTTCCCAGACTTTGGTTATGCTGTTGGAAGGTTTAATTTATGCTTGGATTTTAGCTCTGCTCAGCCCTTTCAGCAGCAGTGACAAGGATCCTCCATGTCACAGTTTACAGATGGAGAAACAACTCTGTTTCCTTCACTCCCTGCTGGGATGTGTTTTTGTGTCCTTTTGAGCTTATCTGTATCCACGCCAGAACCCAGCCAAATGCATGTGTATGTGTGTGTGCCCTTGTAGATACATACACAATAACACACACAGACACATATATACACACACATTCATACAACACCATATGCTCTCTCTGTATTTTGTCTTGCAGACGGAAGGGAAGAAGGATGGGTATTCAGATGGAGGGGCTGTGAGTATGTGAGGTGTGCATGTACACAAACCTGTGTTTGTGCCAAGCTAGGGTGGATGGAGGGGCATCCAACTAGAAATGGCTGGTAGAAATAAGGAGTGTGTCATGTTTCAGAAAGGAGTGGATGGAAAGGCTAAAAATGAGTAAAAAGCTCCAGAAGTGTTAAGTGTTGAGCGCAACTGAACAACTACGTGAGGAAAGAATTAGCTATGTGCTCATGCAAATAAATTCACTTACTGCTAATTTATGTGTGATGTCTATGATACACAGTTACAGGAAAGGAGAAGCGACAGTGGAAGCAGAATTTTTGTTGGTCATATACGCACTCCATGAAGAGACCTCTGCTCTCTGCAGTCGGGTAGCATTTGTGAGAGAGGGAGCCTTGAGGATGGGTACATTCAACTTCTGGGGGGAAATGTAAATCACTTTTGGAAGTAAACACTCCCTCTGTAGAAAATACAGCATAAGCTCCACAAATGTTCTAGAGGAAACAGACTGAGGGATGTGTGTAGTGATTCTGCCCAGAAGACCATTGTACATGGAGGAGTTGGTGATCCACAAAGCAGTTATCCTGAGCAGGCCCTGGGCTGTGCTGCGCTGTGCCGTGCTGCACATGTGGCTTTGCCTTCAGCAAACACAGCCTGTGTTGTGCTGCACAAATCCTTTGGCTGCACGATAGACTCAGCCAGGTCGCTGTCAGAGAAGAGCCTGCAGGCAGCTCCCACCGGGTACTGGTGATTATGCCACCTGCATGGCCTTGCCTTTATCTGAATGTGCAGCTAGTTCTCATGCAAACATCTTTTTTGTTTGACAATAGAAATGATTAATAGAGTTGTTTTCTTGTAAGAAAATCCCATAATAGCTCAAATGAGCAAAATGGGAAAACATCTACGGACAGTGTCTATACAACGTGCTGCATGTGGGTCAGAGCCTCATTTGATGCTACACCACTTGGAGTTTCTAGCATCTAAAGGAATATAAGATTATTTTTTTCTCCTTATAGTGTTAGCTCTATCAAATAGCATTTCAAATGATACCTTACAGAATCTGAGTGCCTTTCTTACTCGCATCATAGCAGACCTTGTGCAAAACTATTTGTCAGATGAGAGGCTGGATGTGTATTATCTGGATTTTCTGAATGATATTCTCAGTCCCACTGAAATGAGTGCCAAAACTTAATGCTGAGTTGAAAAAGGCAAGGCTTGACTCTTTGGAGCTCTTATTACAGAATGATGTTATCACATGCACCCACAATGCCGGGTGCACTATCTTTTATTTTATTTTTTTTCCAAATCGGTGACATAAAACTGAAGATGGGGATGTTATGGATCTTAGACATTATGAGCAGAGAAGGAACTGTTTAGATTCAGAATGCTTTTTTTACCCCTGAAAGAACCTCATAGGGCTTGAGGTCAGCATGAAACTGTGAACCGATCCTGTCAACTACATTTGTAATTTTTCCTCTGAAATGGTCTAATTTAAAAAGAACAAGATTCTCTGAAATCTTTTGCAGAAGTAATTGAAACTGTGAAAGAATGAATGACCATATAAGAAAGGAAAAAGCAGTTTTTCTTTTCTTTTTTTTTGGACCAAAAATGTAACAGTAGGCTTGTAGCTGACAATTTGACTTTCATAACTTCTTTGAAGGTTTTTGTATTAATAATTCTTGGTCATTTTATATTTTCCTGATGTTCCAAGATTGCAGTTTTAATTCACTTTAATCTGTGTATGAATAATTGATCAGCAGCTTTTCTATGGTGTCAGTATAGTAGAACTACCTAATGTACCCAACTTTTTACATGAAAGATGAGCAGTTCTGCCTACAGAATATGATTAATCAAAAGAAATTGTAAATTATGTAAGATACTGACTTCTTTTTCCTTTTCCTCAATAACGTTGTAAGTGACATTAAGTAAGGCATACTTTTATCATTAAAGGAGAAATAAGTTAATATAAGAAGTCCTAACGAAAATCATATAAAATAGTAATGAAAAGAGAATATTGTATTGAGTTTGATACATGTAGTTTAAGCTGCAGACCATTCATAGAGATCATTCTTCTAATCACTGTTGGCAGTACAAGTAAAACAGATGGAACTGTTCCAGAAGAAATATATTTTTTTTCTGAGTCATTCCTATTTGAAGTAGGTAAAGAAATTAGTATCTGGGTATGACTGTATAGAGGTGGCAGTGTTGTTTTTGTCATGGTTTCTGTAGGTGGAAGAGATACATTGAGCAAGACAAAAGTACAGAATAATAACTAGAGTAAACCAAAACAGATCCTGTGTTTGTAGAGATGGAGGGAAGAATGAGAGAAGAGTGAGACCACAGCCTCATGATGCCACACCCTTAGAAACTGTTATGGCCATGACTATGAGGGTTTTAATGAAGCAATGTTTGAAGAAAAAGAGAATTAGACTAGCTGATAAGGTTGGAAAAAGTAAGTAATATTCTTTACTTAGGCACACTGAGTTTTCTTCAGCTCTCTTGTTCTGTTGTGAAAGGAACAGCACCTTCAGCCCACTTTTAGAGTCACCATCTATGGGAGTGTTTAAGGAAAGGTTGGATGTGGTGCATAGGGACATGGTTTAGTGGGTGATATTGGTGGTAGGTGGATGGTTGGACCAGATGATCTTGGAGATTTTTTCCAACCTTTTGATTCTATGATTCTATGATGAATTCCATTCAATTCTAGGTACAGAGTAATGTAATTGAAGAATTAAACTCAGGGGCCCTTGTACTACATATGTAAAACTTTTTTTTTTTTTCTTTCCTCAAGGAAGACATTTTCTTTAAGATTTATAACACAAATCCTTTCTGCAGCAGCTATGTGTGAAAGGGTGAATTTTATCTCCTGAATGGAGCTGTCTTTCCAGCTATGCACATATCTGCTTGTGCCTTTCTGGGCATCAGGAGTGTAGGTTTCTGTTGGTGGCTCTAGAAGTGAATAGTGTTTGAAAATAGCAAGACAAATCTAACTCTAGCTGTTATTTCTGTGGTTTGTGACCTTAAGACAGTTTGATGTAAATTTGAACACATTTCACTTGAGGTAAGAGATATTGGATTGAAAGAAGCAGTGGAGTCATAAATCTGTATAAAGACCCAGGTGACACTGTATCATATGGTTACAGATGCATGTAATGGCCATAAAGTAGTTAGTGCTGGTACAGGCACTGTCTAGAGCTTTATGTCATGTCTTACTGGATAAGCTCTTATTATTTTGTTGGTGTAATGGATGAATTATAGTTATTGGGATGAATGAACGCTTGCCTTACAATAAAGACTGTAACGGTTAAAAAAAAATTCTTAATGTGGTTAGCAAAGAACTTGGTGAATATATTGTGTTCTTTGTGTTTATAGATGGGTACAAGTTTATTTGAGTAGCATCTTTTCCCAAAAGCACTAAAAAATCAGAGTTCTGCTTTTAATGTTAATGGCTAGCAATTCAGCACACAGAAACATAGCCGACTTGGTCAGATATGAATCTGTGTTGTTTCATGATTTTCCAGGACTTGATTTCAGAATTTTAAGAAAAGTTGCTCAAAGGAAATGGTTAAAAACTTAGGATCAAACAGCGAGCTGGATGCCGTCCTTGGCCAAGGAATGTTAATTTAATTATTTTTTAAAAACAATTATGAGTGAGGAGTCTAATGTAAACAAAACTGAGCTGCCATGTTCTTTCTCTGTCCTTGGTTCCTTTGAAATAATTAATGGGTAAATGTTGAAAAGTATGATTAAAAACATATTATATATAACACTTACATCTATTAAAACTGGGTTTTGTTATGTGTTTGGTTTTCTCTGTTTTCATTGCTTTGTTTCCCTTTTGCATAGGAGCACAAGTAGCTTGTCGAGCTACACAGAGAAATATCTTACTGTAAATTAATTGTTTTGAATGGATCTCTGTTACTAGTTATGTATCTGTTTAACTTTACTGATATAAGTAGTATTCTTTAAAATCAGTGGTGTTACTGTTTTAGGTAGAGATAAAACTCAGTATAGATATCTAAAGTCAGAGTATCAGTCTCCAGATGTTCTCTGAACCTATGGAAAACAGGGCAGCTTAAAACTATGGGAAGAAAACTTCAGTGCTCCAGCTCACACTGAAAGCACAATGTTGTATGATGTCATATTATATCAACAGTCAAGAGCTAGAAAGATGGCCTATGAAAATTAGGGAAAAAAATAATATTTGACTAAATTTCTGGATTTTTTGAAATTTAAGAATGCCCTTGAATTATATAACTATAATTTGGTAATTTTCCATCAGTGGAAACACTGGACAATAAAAAATAAATAAAATGAGATGTGAAACTTGTGGTGGGCTGACCCTGGCTGGCAGGTAAGTCCCCACCCAGTTGCTTGTGTACTCTCCCACAGAGAGATGGAAGAGAGAATGAGAATAGAAAAGGCGAGACAAAAACTCATGGATTGAGATATAGACAGTCTAATAAATGAAGGGGGAGGGGGAAAATGTAAAGAAAACAAGTGATGCAAAAGCAGTCACTCACCGGCATGAGCAAATTGCCCAGTCGGTCCCTGAGCAACGGCTATTTGGAAAGCTTTACCCCCAATTTTATTGTTGAGCATGACATCATATGGTATGGAATATCTCTTGGCTCAGTTTGGATCAGCTGTCCTGTCTGTGTCCCCTCCCAGCCTCTTTCCCATCCCCCAGCCTGCTCACTGAGAGCAAGAGTGAGAAACAGAGAAAGTCTTGACACTTTGCAAATGTTCAGCACTAGCTACAACATTGGTTTGTTATCAATACTATTTGGTCACCAGTCTAAAACACAGCACCATATAAGTTGCTATGGAGGAAATTAACTCCATCCCAGCTAGACGCAGTACACCTGTAAAAGTTGATGGAGCTGACAACACTGTGGCTAATGTGTATTTCCATCCTTAATAAGGACTCTATAGCCAATCTGTTAAAAAAAGATAAAATATATAAGATAAGAAGATGTGAGATCATACTTTAATTTATGTTGAAAACATAACTGTTATCTGTAATGAAGTGTGAGCTTAGAGACTAGACTTAACTCAAGATTACAGAAAACAAGCTATGTTCTGTTGAAAAGATGGAAGAATATGGCAAATAATATTTGGGCAGCTTTAATTTCTTATCTGCATGTCTATTCTTACTTGATCTTCAGCTGTTGATGCTAACAATTTGTGTTCATACACATCTCAGAGAGGGTTTTTTTTGTGAGAAAAAAATGCTTATTTGTTGTTTAGGTATTTAAAACGATTCAGTCACCAGTTTGGAAATATAACCAAAACAAATACATACTTTAGAGAGATGGTTTATTTCCCAGAGTAGACAGCTCTGGATGATCTATAAATACACTGGATGTGTCTGTTTCTCTACTGGGAAATCAAATAATGTTAAAATACATTTTGAAGGGATTTGATGATTGATATCTAAAATGTTGTGGGTCAAATTCCTATATAGTTTAAAGCAGCCTGGAATCTATGAAAGGTGTGGTCAAACAGTATCTGATACACAGCTAATGACCAGAGAGAGGCACCATCACCACTTCATGCATTTTTAGTACTTCATATTCGTATGTTCTTAAATGTTATTCTGTCCTAATTGGAGTTGCTACGACAATATTACAATATTGGCAGTGGATCATCTACATTTAAGACATATTTTCCAGTGGCATATCAATGAGCTCTTGTTATTTCAGTTGTGTTCCACAAAATGACTCAACTTGTTCTGTGATTTACTCAAATGTTCCTCATGAACATTTTTGATGGTTCTTGTGTATTTTTAGTTTTGTGAACTGTGGTGGTGATCATGACAACTGTTTCTGCTTCAGATCTACACTTTTCTCACTCTCTGGTGCCACATGGGAATCTCTGAGCTTCTGCTTTCTTCCAGACACTTTTTGCACACAAGGGAGTCACATTTAATCTTTCAGTAAGCATAAAAATAATTTTATTATCAGAAGTGCTGTTTGCCAATTAGCTGGTAAATAGAAATAAAAATTAAGCCACATAATGATCCAATAGTATTCAATTAGAGAGAATAATTCTTATGCTATGTACTGTATGAAAGCTTCTTTACTGGGAGGGTAACTGAAGCAATGGCACAGGTTGTCCAGAAAGGTTGTAGAGTCTTCATCCCTGAAGATATTCAAAAGCTGTTTGGCCATTGTTGTAGGAAATCTGGTCTAAGTGGCCATGCTTGAGCAGGGGGGTTGGACCAGATGACATTCAGAGGTCCCTTCCAACCCAATCAACAATTCTGTAATTCTCTGATCATGTGAAAGAAAATATATTGCCCTGCCTCCCCTCCCCCCCCCAAACAAGACAAAAAACTTTATTGAAATGAAAGTGAGTATATTCTGCATGACTCTTTTTAAATATAGACCACATTTTTATAACATAACAATACAGACCAATTTATATAGCTTTTCAATACATAACACTGTCCAATGTTTGAATTGTTTTCTATTTCTCCCCTGGTAATATCCTCTGGATAGGTATATGTCAGTTACACGGTAAAACACAGCAAAATCTCTGGAACCCTAAGTTGACTGCAAAAAATTCATCTTGATAATGCCTTATAAGAAACACGTTATTGATCTTAGTAGGCAGTCTACAATCATGCTCTAATGATAATGGTACAGTCATTTTTTTTCTGTTCTGAAGGCAGCAACTTTGAAGACTTAGATAAATGCTTAAAATTTTATCCTAGTGATGCTAACTAAACATTCCAGCATATATTTAATACTTAACGTATTTAGGAAAGTACTTGCACGTATGTTGATTGATAGATGAACGATATACATCTACCATAAAGCTCTCTTGTTGACTTCACTGTTTGTGGAAGAAGGGTTGTGTGACTTGGTCCATATTGACTTCAAGGGATCTTGGTTGCATATTTTGTACAAGGATTGATTTATAAATTTGATATTTCTTTCTTTAGTATGATTTATTTCTGTCTTTTTTATTAATTATTTTAAACAAAACATTGAGATCTGGAGGATAAGCTGTGTTGGCATTAAGTGACAGTCCTGTTTTCTCCCATTTTCTGTGTGTAAGAACAACAGTAGTACACAGCATAGCTGTATTTATGCAGAGCTTAAGGGAAAAATCTTAATTTGACAAATAACACATTTGCCTTTCTGTTTATAAATAAAAGGTATAATTACATTTTTAGAGTGGGAAATTGTTTAATGTTGCCATTTTAGCAGATGTGCAAGTAGCAGGTGAAAAAATGATTGTGAAGAAAAAACACCTGTTTTCTGCAAGCTGAAAGATGGTTATCAGCAAAGTTGAGTCTTCAGGTTAAATAAGCTTGGGAGAAAGGTGATCAAGAATAAAACATTTCCACTTGTGAAGCAAAAAAGCTCTGGGAGATGAGCCTTTCAACTTGAGCAGTCTTTCACAGATTGCTCAGCGCTTGAAGCTTCTAAGCACTTTCTAGTTTCATTTCTGTGATCTGGACTAATGCTGTTAAGTATACACAGATTACTTAGAGGAGAATAAAAAGACAGAAGTGATACTTTTCAAGAAAACATACAACTGCGCATGAAAAACACATTGCAGTGGTAGCATCAGTAATATTTTGAGTACAGGATTAAAAATGCAGCAGATGATGAGAGAGTGTAAGCCTGTTACGAAATGCATGTACACAGAGCCCCTGAGAGCCATGGACAGCTGGACAGAAACTTTGTTTTGGACTTCCAGGCCCTGAGGTGTGCCAGGGAGTAGTGTGGCCTGGCTGCAGCCCAGGGGATGTTGAACTGGGGGTGCCATCATGGAGGTGACACGGCTGGCAGGGCAAGAGCCTCACCAGCTTGCACCCATCCCACAAGTGAAGAAGGACTAGAGGTCATGGCTGGGTTCCATCTACAAGAAGGGTCATAAGGAGGATCCGGGGAACTACAGGCCTGACCTCAGTGCCAGGGATGGTTATGGAGCAGATCATCTTGAATGCAATCACACAGCATGTGCAAGACAACCAGGGGATCAGGCCCAGTCAGCATGGGTTCATGAAAGGTAAGTCCTGCCTGACCAACCTCATCTCCTTCTATGACTGGGTGACCCGCCTGATAGATGAGGGAAAGGCTGTTGACATAGCCTACCTAGACTTCAGCAAGGCCTTTGACACGGTCTCCCACAGTATTCTGGAGAAGCTGGCAGCCCACGGCTTCGACAGGTACACTCTTCAACTGCTTAAAAACTGTCTGGGTTAAAAACTGTCTGGGTTAAAAATTGTCTGGGCGGCTGGGGCCAGAGTGATGGTGAATGGAGTGAAATCCAGCTGGCGACCAGCCACCAGTGATGTCCCCCAGAGGTCAGTGTTGGGGCCCATCTTTAATAGCTTTATTGATGATTTGGAAAAGGGAATTGAGTGCACCCTCAGTAAGTTTGCAGACGACACCAAGTTGGGAGAAGCGTTGATCTGCCAGAGGGTAGGAAGGCCCTGCAGAGGGACCTGCACAGGTTGGATAAATAGGCAGAGGCCAGTGGGATGAGGTTCAACATGGCTTAAGTGCCAGGTCCTGCACTTTGGCCACAATGAACCCCAATGCAATGCTATGGGCTTGGGGCAGAGTGGCTCAAAAGCTGTGCAGAGGAAAAAGATCTGGGGGTGCTGTCTGGTGCTCGCCTGAACATGAGTTGGCAGTGTGCCCAGGTGGCCAAGAAGGCCAACGGCATCCTGTCTTGTATCAAGAACAGTGTGGCCAGCAGGACCCTAGAGGTGATCGTCCCCCTATACTCTGGTCTGATGGGGCTGTCGAGTGCTGTGTTCAGCTTTGGGCCCCTCGCTACAAGAAGGACATTGAAGCCCTGGAACATGTTCAGAGAAGGGCTACGAAGCTGGTGAAGGGCCTGGAACACAAGTCCTATCAGGAGCAGCTGAGGGAACTGGGGTTATTTAGTCTGGAGAAGAGGAGGTTCAGGAGAGACAGTATTGCTGTCTACAACTACCTGAAAGGTAGTTGTGGGGAGCTGGGGGTCGGCCTCTTCTCGCAGATAAGCAGCAATAGGACTAGAGAGAATGGCCTCAAGTTTTGCCTGAGGAGCTTCAGGTTGGAAACTAGGAGAAATTTCTTCGTAGAAAGAGTAGTCAGGCATTAGAACAAGTTGCCCAGGGAAGTGGTGGAGTCACCATCCCTGGGGGTGTTCAAGGAAAGGTTGCATGTGGTGCTTAAGGACATGGTTTAGTGGGTGATATTGGTGGTAGGGGGATGGTTAGACCAGCTGATCTTGGATGTCTTTTCCAACCTTAATTATTCTATGATTCTAAGACACTATGATTCTGCCCTTGAAAAGGGCAACACTTGTCTGTCTTTCAAACATAATGTTTGCAAATTTGGTAAGTCTCAATATTGACTTCTGGATGACAGCAAAAATGGAATGGATACCTGTTGAAGAAGGGTAATCCAGACTATTTGACAAGATAAGTAATTTCTTTGTGTAGACCTGGGGACTTTACAGGGAGCTGGAGAAGTTTTGGCTGTTAAAGGGTACACAAGAAACTTCCTTGTGATTTTTTTTTTTCCTTGCCAAGAAAACAAAGGAGGAAAAAAACACCTTAATCGGAATACAAAAGAACCTTTGCAGGATATTCTTTTGTGCTGGTATTTCCCTGCAGGTGTTGAATGAGTATGGGACACATTAGAAACTTGTCTATTTAAGAGAGTCCAGGATCCTCATATATGAGCTGGATGATTCTTGTTTTCATGTAGCTAGCCTGCTGACATTGAGTACCTACAGAAAATATGTTGAGAGAAATCATGTAAGTGTTGTATGTTATGTGCTAAAGTTAAATATTTGCTTTGTTTACCAATAGATTTGCACCCAGGCACTGATTTGAAGTTCTGATTTACTGGTAGGAGAACATGAAAGATAGATTTCTGCCTGTATGGATCAGAAGGACACGGTCTATGTTCAATACTATCACATATATTTTGAGTCATATGTACACATTTGCTAGATGGGTCTATTTAAGGATTGCTGAGTGTTGGAGGTCAAATGAATATGTACTGGAAACAGCAGACATTCTTGCTTGCTGTCTTTGAGGGAGCTGATGATACTGTGAGCCATATTGTTGCTTGTGATGTGAGAAGTTGTGCCAGCTGGAATGAAGAACCAGTAATGAAGTTTTATGCAATAGGGTTTGTCTCACCAGGGCTATCTTTCTTAAAATCCAGAATATTTCTATTTCAAGTGTTAAATGGCCATTTGAAAGATGAGAAACCTAAATGTTCTTATAAGTTTTCAGCACCAAAATGTCTCTTGTTCTCCAAAGTCTCCTTCAGCTATATTCACTTCCACAGGGCAGCTCTGAGATACTGAAGGGAAGGAAGGAAAGTGAGGAAAGTGGAGATAAAACTGAATGGGAAGGAGATCAGAACACTGGAAGCAGGAAACCGAGAAGTAAAAAGAGGAACGACAGGGAAGAAGACAAGGAGGGTGGATGATAACTAGGAAAAGAGTTGAAGCTGGCTGATTCTGTAGATCTTCAGTTTTGCTGCTGTGAAATATGTATTGTTCTATGTCTCAGATGTGCTCTTTCATCCACCTGGCCTTTGAAACATGCTGGTGATGGCATTAAACATTAGATAGTTGTGTCAGTAGATCACAATCAGATGTTGTATGGTGTTTCTCCAGTAACTAGCATGATGTTACATTGTTTTTCTACGTCTCAGTTCCAAATGAACTGACAGTGGATCATGTATGGTAAGGTCTTGGTCAAAGGGGAGTGTGTGGCAATCTTGCTTTAAAAAGGTACATGTTCAACTACTTTTTGCTTTTGTTTGAGAAGTTTAAAGTGAAAGCTACAGAACAATGTGATGGCTGAAAAACATGATTGCATATATGAAGTTACATCTTTGTGTAGATAAGGATGTTAATGTAGTTGCTTCTAGCTTAAACAGTACTACATTGGTATCTCCAGCTCAGAAATTACATTATGCAGTCTACTCATCTAAACTGTTTAAGTTTTCTATATATACTCAAGATGAACTATTTTGCACGAAGTGTCTGGATTTATTTTCTCAAGCACGATGTTCTGTTAAATGGAGTAATAATAGTTCTTCTGATACCAGCTTTTTATTTTGAAAGTTGCATTTCTTCCTAGGGATGTTAAAATAATTACACTGGCAGACATAGTATTAACCATGGGACTGGAGCTAATGAAATCTTGTGTTAGTTCTGTATGTGCTGTTTGATGGGAAGGAACACAGTCTTGTTTACTTCCTAACACATCTGTATTCGTCTAAGTTCATCCTTGTGTGGGAGTACTGCCTGGAGTTGCTACAGTTCCTGCCATGGACTAGTGGAGAAAGCAGGAGTTCCTGTGTGAATTGCTCTCCCCCTTACTGGCTGTCCTGTGAGAAGCACAACAGAAACACCGTCTCTCACTGTATCTCTGTCAGTCTAATTCTGAAGGTGGAAAAGAGCAATGGATATTTTACAATTACACCAAATCAAAGTGGAACTCCTAAGAATCCTGCTACAGGGCAGGATGCTTTTCTGGTGCAGGGACAGCAATCATTCAAACCTTCTGTGACTTCCTACAGTTGTCACAGGCTATAAGAAGTCTTTTTTTTTTTATACTGACAGCTGCAGGAGGTCATGCTACAAAATGTTGAAGAAGCATTAACTTTCCCCAGAGCTACAGTGAGGCTATGTACTAGTTCACTTCAGATATCTTAGTATAGGCATTTTGCAAATAGGGTAGTTGTATGAATCCATGACAATCCAAAGATTCAGATACATTTCCTCCCTTTTTCAAGATATGTTAGTTGTAATTCAGAACTAATTGTTTCCATTATGTTATGAGATAATGAATAACGTTAAGCTGGAAAAACAGCAGGAAGCAGTTCCAACAATATAGTGAAGATATGTTCTTGACTTTGTCAGGGCATGAACATGTTTTGCTAAGCCAGTTGATCAGATTTGGAAGACCTAATTGGTAGAAAGTTCCTTACCAACCTCTAGATCTGGAGATTTTTTGACTATTTTCTTCCTGGAAAGCAAAGAAGGTAGAAACCCCACAAAATTCATCATGTATTTCTCTCTCACAAAGTTGAAAGCCCAGTCTCAATGGAAAAATTATTTCATTAAAATCTTCTTTGCCATCACACTCATTTACTTGCGTATTGTTGCATTTCTTTCTTTATAGGATAAAGAGCTCTTCAACTTGGCCTAATGTCTATTTTCTCATTTTCTGAATGCAAGGAGACTTCGGGAAGTATAAATAGGTGGTGGTGGTATGCAAGTCATCTCATTTCCAGTTTGCAGGCAGACATGGGATCACTGAGGAGTGACCATATCCTTCAAATAGCAATGCTCCAAGTAGCTGGAAGACTTTTTAAGAGGTGAAATCTAGTGTTTCCCCTTCAGGGCTCAGCTCCCCCTTTTTCTCTACATCTCTTCCCCATGCTAAAATGAACACACAGTGTCTTGCTAGAGTAGAATGCATAAGTCAAATCTCTGATTTCCTTTTTAGTTCTCTGGCACTTGATTCAGTGCAGAAAATCTTTGTGGCATTTTTTTTTTTTGTCTAGTTTTATTTCATCATTTTTCTTGTAATGTCTACTCAACCTCTGGTACGTGATTCCTCATCATTAATAGGCAGTTCTTTCCATCTTTAAAATCCTGCACTGCCTTTCATTTTTTTGAATCACAACTTTCTCGGTGGGCATTGTCTTCAATGCCTTCTCAGGCAAACCTCATTTTAACCATCTACATGGTAGAAAGCTGCCTTGAAACTGTTTTAAAACTTTTTTTTTAGGGGTCTGTTATGTGACCCTTTGCTTTTAAGTGTTGTGATTCTCTTCAAATGCTGAAAAATAAACTCTCATTATGAGTGGTAGATGCACCTGCTTGAAGTGGTCATCACCAAAAGACTTCAAAGACTTCAGAATCTATAGTAAATTCTGTGCAGGTAATTGTGTAGGATCTCAGGAACTTCAGACCATTTGAAATATTAACAGAATGACAGTTTTGAATGAGCTGACTCCAGGCTGGAGAAAATTCAGTAATTATATTATTATTAATATGCCTTCAGAGAATACTTTTTGCTGCCATACTGTCTGTAGGCCAGGTATAAACTAGTTAGTGAACTCATCATGAGAGCCTATAGACTGTAATAGACTCTTGCAGCATTATTCTTTATTAAAGGAAGTCTATTCATAAAGTACTGAATTCCAAATTGGTATGTGTTGCTGATAAAATATTAATTTCTAAGAAACCTTATGGATGTTCCTTGTAATTATCTCCCCCAAATGCTGGATAAGTATTCTGCATGTTGTTTTGAACTCCTGCATTGTCTGTTGTGTTATCCTTTCTTTAACTTTTAAACATTTTTTTAATTGTTACTATTAATGTTTGCTGCCACAGCCAAAATCACAATCTTTGATAAACTCCAGGTCTTCATCCTTTTTGAACACAGTAAGAAGTGATTAACAGCTATTCCCTTTCTTTCTCCAATCTTCCTTTGTAGAGGAAGTAGAGAAGAGGATTGTAGAGAAGTTACTTTGTCAGCTGCTCCCTTTCTTCAGATATTTTTGAAGAACCCTTTGAAGACTGAAGTACCCACATTGAATAATTCTTTTTTGTTTGTTTGTTTTTCTTTTCCTTTTTGCTTTCCTTGTGTACCTTGAACTGGCAGAAAATACTCTTATCAAAAAGGGCAAATACTAAACCTTTAAGTTAACCATGACTTAAGCTAAAATTACCAGTGCCATACAGGAATGGGAGGCAAATGGGGGGATAAACCAGAGGTGAAGGTACCTTCTATCTTTTTCCCCTACTTTGCTTGTTTAAAGGTTTAGTTCTTCTCAGCTTTTTGAATACAAGGTGCATAGTTACACAACTTTTTTTTTTTTTTTTTCCCAGCCAATCTATGGTGATCCCCACTGGGGAAAAACCACTATGTTCTTTATCATTTGTCAGTTAGATATTTTTTCTGGGTTCTCCAGCTGTATTTGATGTGCCATGACACACTAAACAGTACATTCAACGAGTGTTGGGTCTGCTAGGGTCTACTACATAGACCACATAATTACATGGAGTGCAGAGCCTTTCTCTAAGTCTCTGCAGCTTCACCCTTACTCACTTTCAGGCACTCCCAGCCTTAGAGGGAGATTTAGTCACTGAATTCCATTGTGAGATGAGGTAGTAAGCAAACTTAAAGATGATCACATGGGAGTATCTATAGATCGGATATTTACTTCGATTAATGAAAGCTATAAAATACTTCTCCGGGTGTGCAGCAGTGAAAAAACTTTTGCAGGCATGAATGACAATGCTGCCACTTGAACCCCAGTTCATTTCACACTTGTGGTTTGCGATGTTCCTCTTTAGCTATCTGTTTCTCTACTAAGAAGTCATTGTCTTATTGAAAAGCTGTTAAAAGGTAATATATGTTCACATTTTCTTTAGAGAAGGGAGTCTGGGCTTCTAGTAGACTAGAGAAATGGTCTCTAAACATTTTTGATCACATACTGTAACAGTAAAAAGCCTTTGAGCTCTCAAGTCCAGTATATTATTATGTATAAACTATATACATGTACTACTGTATTAATGTCCCATAAGTTATGAAACATAAACAGAATTTTAAAAAAAGTGAGATGAAGAGAAAATAGAATTATTTTAACAATTTTTTTTATTATTATTTTTATTAATGGTACTAATTTTGTTTTCTTCCTGCAACCCAGTGGATTGTCTTGTGCACTACTTTTTGGAGGTCACTGGACTTGATGGTGAATTTTAGCAAAGAAAATATGAACATACCTACTCTTCTTTCCACCAGCTGTGCTTTGAAGTTGATAAACTTCTACACTAAGGGAGAGCAAAATCAGTAGGGTAAGCTGCTGTTCATACACAAGTATTCTGGGAAATGTCACAACAAGGAAACATGCCTAAGCCCGTAAGAGTGTCTCTGAGAAGACAATCTGCTAATTCATTTCAAACCTGGATATAGGATCACAGAACCACAGAATGATTGAGGCTGGAAGGGACCTCTGTAGGTCATGTAGTCCAGCCCCCCTGCTCAAGGAGAGCTACCTAGAGCTGATTGCCCAGGACCACATCCAAATAGCTTCTGATAATCTCTCGGGATGGAGATGCTGCAATCTCTCTGGGCAACCTGGACAAGTGCTTGGTCACCCTCGTAGTAAAAAATTGTTTCTTGATGTTAAAACAGAACTTCCTGTGTTTCTGTTTGTGCCCACTGGCTCTTGTCGTGTCACCGGGCACCACTGAACATCTTCTTTGCTCCCTCCCTTCAGATATTTGTATACTTTGGTAAGATCCCTCCTGAGCCTTCTCTTCTCTAGGCTAAACAATTCCATTCTAGGCTAAACAGTCTCATATATATTTATCTGTTATAATGATAACAGATGAAGTTCCTGTATTAACAAATGACACAATAAAAAGTATATTTTCTACGAAAAGGAGTGGAGGCATTGGGTTTTGAAGCTGCATCTTGGAAGTGGGATGGCAGATCTTACAGCTGTGCTACTGTTGTGTATAAAACTCTTCCTAAAGTAATATCTTATGTCTTGCAATAATTTGAAAAATAATGAAAAAGATAAATATTGAGGTGAGTTTATTACTCTAACAGAACAAATGCTGCTGTCTGAGAAGGAAAAAAACTAACAAACATAAATTCAATTGATTTGCATGGATGGACTCTTTAGCGAAATGGTGAAATTCCTGTTAGAGTGCTGTCCTTCATTATCACTTCCAGCTTACAACAGCAGCAGATTCATGTCTCTTTTCAGCAGCAGGTAATTTGTGGAAATACCCCCAGGTATTTTTGACAGTCTGTGAACAAGGAAGTGTGAGTTATGAAGACCTATGAAAACATAACAGCTGCTAAAAAAAACACAATGTTAATTTGAGGGTTAGTGACAGTCAGTGTGTAAATGGAGCAACTAGCCAGTAGCAACCCAGAGGTGCATGTAGTGGAATGACTTAATGGTGTTATGGTGTTTACATGACAAATTAGTGGTAAACTCCAGATTCAGTTCTTAGTTTTTTTTTTTTTTTTTTTTTTTTAAATTGTTATTACATGTTGTTGATAGAATGTGTTTGTGTGCTGTTTAGCCACAAACATTTCTGCAGTTCCTTCCAGCATTCAAGGAGCACCTGTACAGGAAACTTTCTAGATTCCAAACAATGTTATAGTGTCTGAGTGGGAATTCTTACTGTGGAAAAAAATGCCACTTCCACAGGAAATTCCCAATCATCCATTCCCATGGCTGCCTTACCACACTTATTGCTTCACAGTCCTTATGGATGCTAATGAATGGTTGCTGTTCCAAATGTAACTCTTATTCAAATTACTGTTTTTTCAGCAGTCATAAATCAGTGTGCTGTCACTGGCAGGCACTTTTATATCCTGCAGCTAGTGGGCTTTGTCTCTGAGCAGCATTATACTGCTGCTGACCTTTAACACTTCTGTTAGCCATAGAATGATGCTAAACTTAGCTAATAACCTAGAAGAGACCAATATTGAGACACCACTTGGCTCTGTTTCAAGTTGCATTGCTTCTTGGCAGAACAAGAGTGTTTTAAAATCAGCATAGTCAGCAAGTCCTGCATTCACTTCTTAAGGAGACGTTATTCAGTGATGGATGTCATACTGGGCTGAGTATAAGAACAAGAGTGTAGCCAGCAGGTGGAGGGAAGTGATTCTTTCTCTGCGTCTGGCTCTTCAGGGACTGCTGCTGGAGCACTGTGCCCAGTTTTGAGCTCCCTGGTACCAGAGAGACATTGACATATTGGAACGAGTCCGCCAGAGGGAAAGCAGGAAGCTTAAATGGCTGGAGAACATAACGTATGAGGAGGGACTGAGAGAATCAGCTAAGTTTGTTCAACCTTTAAGTTAAAGGCTAGGAGAGCTGGTGCTCCTCTCTAGAGCTCCCTAAGTGGGAGGGTATAGAAAGGAGTCAGTCTTCTCAGCGGTGTGCAGTGCAAGATCTAGGTGTTCAGGTTAAACTTAGGTAGAAGTAGGCATTATTCTGAATCATTTAATTTTCCAGTGTATAAAACTGGTTTTGTATTTCCAGCTGAAATACTCACTTTTGTAAGCAAATAGTCAATTTTTATTGACTAGCAAAGGAGCTGGATTGAAGTAATTTGTCCTTGTTGTACATCCTTGTTCAATCAATCTTGCCTGAAAGAAAAGTTTTACTGCATTTCTACTGGTGAAGTTGAAATATGGTAGTCTGTTGGTGTCAAATGAGGTAAATATATTGATAGGGTCATATAAGTTATTATTATAGGTAAAAATGAAAGGGAAAGTTAAAAAGTGAGTAATTCAGAGCAAATCATGTTATATTTAAAGTGTTCTACAAACATTTAATGTCGATGTGTAATCCCTTCATAGCTGAAAAATTAAGTATATTTATGAAGGAATCTGTGTTGTTTAGTTCATAGAATTTGTGGTAGTGATTTTCTATTATTCTGGTTTCTGTCCTTCTCCTACCTTCCCAGAGAAGAACAGTATGTTAGGAACATGCTGTAAAATAGCAAAATTTCTGCCTCCAAATAACTACTGCAACTCCCTCGTAATATGTTTGTTCTTTTTGCACTTAGGTGGCTGAAATAAATGGGAGATAGTTCAAGTAGGGTTGGACTGCTAGTCCATATTTCATTTGAGTCTTTAATGGTCAGTTAAACTAATGGAATTATGGTGATTTATGTCCGCCAGCAATCTAACCTTGTGTCTTCCTATTTCGTGGTGAAAGCACATGGCTTCAACTGCGGAGCCTTGACTTGTTCCCTGTTTGGACAAATGGACAGAAAACATCAGAACATACAAATCTTGCAAGTTATAAGATAACTTGCTATAAAATGGTAAACTGTCACTGTTGTAAACATACCATTCAGATTTTTTGAAAATTCTGCTTTTACAAAGTGAACTGTTTCATTTCTTCATATAAAAACTTTTTACCAAATGGATTCTGCAGTAATCAGCTGTACTTAGTCATGTTTTCTGGACATGTCCAATCTTACTCTGTTTTTTGGGTAATAACCTCTAATAAAAACAGATTTTTAAAGGATTCATTTTTGGCAGAATCTTCATCCTCTGACAGTAAAAATCCTACCAAAGGAAGAACGTATTTAGGTTTCTCTGGGGTAGTTTACATTCTTTCATCTCCTTAATAAAGAAAATGGGTCAACCATAATAAAATAAGAATTAATTTTTCAGTGTAATTTAAAATTTATCTTTTCTTGATTGATAGGTCCTGCTAGAATTTGGAATGGTTTCAAAATATTCCTTGTTCCACTCTTGTACTCTCCGGAGGGTTGGAAATAAAAAATATCTGCTTTGGGTATCATCAACATTAAGTCTCTGGTGTGTAATGGCAGTTTGTTCTGTACTTTCAACTTTAACTAGTGAACTCAGTGTCTCAGCTGTTTTTTATTATCTGTGCAAGTTGTTGCATGACAAAAGCAACTATGAGGAAAAAGAAGCTTTGCTGCCGTTTACCTTATAGCACATCATAACTTGAGCAGTCTGTACTTACTCTTGCTTTAGTAGAGGCAAAGAGATACGGTGCAAGTATCAGCTACTTAAAGCAAAATGGAAACCTTGGGGCCCATCGAGTGCTGTTTGTGCTGGAGTTACCAATGTGACTTGTATTCTGTTTACAGGTATGTATAGCTTGCTTCTCAACATCTGCTTTATGTTAACTCTCCTTGTCCTCCTCACTGCAAACACACATTTGCTAGCATAAAAAATAATTTCTGACAAAGTGGGAATTAATTTTTTTTTTTGTCATGGGCTTTCAACTGATTGATGTTTGAGTCTCTGGTATTATGTATTATGGCGAAGAGTATCACTTCACCCAGCAATTGAAGCAAGATAAAAAAATTTTAAGACATTTTAAGGGTATTTTAAGCTGAGTGAAAGAGGGCCTTCAATTGGTCCACAAGCCATCCATACATATACATAGTTAAGGCATAAAGGAAGCCTGTGAAAGTCAGATACAGATGCATCTGTCTTATAGCTTGTACCAGCTGATGAATGTAATGCTGTTTCTATCTCCTACGTGTTGCAGAATGGTTGGGCACATTCATAATGGTGTCACCATTATGAATATGAAAACTTATGGATTACTGTTCTCTGGTTAACTACAAACAAAGAAACATACTATTGTCTTTGGAGAACTCACTCTATCATCAGCTCCGCTCCCACTTTGGTGGGATTTTTGGTGGGAAGTTTTTAAGCACTACTTCTGTAAACAATAGTTCAAGGCTGTATTTGTGCCATGAGCAGCCCAACAAGGAGGAATTTTAAAATGTCTGTTGTGATGCTTTGCTGTAACTGAAAAACAGCTAACATTTTTTTCTCATGAAAACTCTTAATTATCTTTTTATTATTAGATTAATTATTTATTTATACCCTAAAGAAAATCAAATACAAATTCATTACACTTTCCTTCATATCAAGTTTTGCTTTACTGTCCATTTTCCTGAAGTCCAAGAACTGGTTCAGTTTTTTTTTCTGTCAGTTTCCATATAAAGCCTTGTTCCTCAGTCTCTGGTTGTTCTGTAGAGCTCCCATGACACAGAGAAGATCAAAAAGGTGTTTTAATCGATCAGTTATGGCTTCTTTCCCATGAAGAATCCAGACTGATAAAAATCTGGCTAGCAACATAAAAGATCTTGTATACTCTTCAGTTTATTTGTTCTTTCTCACTACTTTTTTTTTTTTTTTTAGATTACTTTTTTAAACTGCATTCAGTTTATTTCAGCTTGCATGGTTTATAATTAATTTTCTTTCAGTTTCATATGAGCTTTAGAAGAGATTGTTAAATGTCTAGTGTGAAGAAGCTATAATCAGATGCCCTCTTGAAACTGAGGTGAAGTTTTTGACCCCAGCTGTCCATTCTGTCCTTCTGTGTAGGTACAACATACAGTGAGGTTTTAGTTTAAACAGCTTTCATCTAGGTGCACTAGGCTGGAGTTGAACTCAGTGGAGACCATCTTTGATTTGGCATGCTGGCTTCATGTAACATCAGATTCTTCCTGAACTAATAGAGTTTCTTTAGGAGATCTTGCCATGTTAGTTCGGGATTCTATGATTCTATGTTCTTTTTTTAGTACCAATTTAAATTCAAAAGTGAATTTTGCATCATTCCTACCTTGAGGTCCTGAAGACATGCTGACTTATGCTACATCTTCTCCTCAAGAAAAAGCATCTGTAGTGATCACTTGCCATTATAAGATTTATGCAGTTTCTTGCTGCAGTATTTCTTAAATACACCCCTTCAAATACACCCCTTCAAGTGAATTACCAGCACACCTTTCCTTAAGAGTTAAAAATGTATCCTTTTAGGTTTATTTTTGGATAAATCAGATTTGAACTATGCAGCAGCTTGTTATACGCTCAGGAAAACTGAATGTTAAGTTTGTGTTTGTTATGTATGTTTTCTGTGTCCCCTGTGCTGGATGGAATAAAATGGTTGAAAGCCGTGCATACAAATATGTACCATTAGTAGTGGCTTGTGGAAAATCTGTGTGGTGAAAGCCAGTGTATTTATGCTTGGATTGTAGCAGTTTGGAATTAAAAAGTTCGGTTTTGGGGAAGGACTAGCTGGTAGTCAGAATACTTGAAGAAATCTTTTGATTATATATATGAGCTCACTGTAAGCAAATTTACGGTGCTTGGGTTCATTTAAATACCCTTGTGGTTAAAGTACCTACATTGTCCTTCAAAAATACCATAAAGGAAGATTACAAAACTGATTATTTTGGTCCAGTATGTACAAATAATGACTTCTTTTCAAAACCTGTGGCCGCAAAGATGCATTAGTATAAACTCTGTGGTGAATGAGCAGACAGCAGTGTGTCGATCTCAGTTCATAACAGTTTACAGCTAGTCTCTTAGACATTAACCTTTTCATTGCTTAGTACAGCTTTAGAACCACCTGTAAACAAACTTTTTATTCAGATGAACTTTTAAAATGTTGCTCGTTAAGAGACCATCCAAGAAATGCAATTAAGAATTTGTGTGTATTTTTAATTCTGGTAAATTCTGGTAGTGTTAGGGGAAAATGGCTAGTTTTAGCTTCAATAGCAATTCCTGCATTGCATGGACAGAGCAAGCAGGTTATAGTGGGAGAAACTGCTACATTATCAAGACTACCAGGAGAGAAATAACCACTTGTCTTCTACAACGGGAGTAGAAATGGCTGGCTTGTGTTAGACTGCCCCTCTTTCTGTTCTTCAGGAAAGCTAAGCTTGGAGAGAAAACTCTTCAGTGCTGGTGAGCAGACTGCAAAATAAGCAATCACATCCATTGATACAGCTTCAGAAAGTTATTTCACCTTTCTCTGAAAAGAAGACGATTTGAAGTTTCCAGCTGGAGTGAAGAATCCTTCTTTACAGCGCTGTGATACAAGATAGGATACCCTGAAGAATGTGTGATTTTGTTCAGCTGGGATCCTGGAACTGTCTTGCATCAATAGTCATCATTCAGTAGTAATACAGAAACAAATACATGTGGCTTTCCCATAAAGTACACAAGTGCCATGGCAGATCATTGATGTTTAATTATTGCAATCTCTCAGGAACCAGGCTTTTATTATCTGCAAGCTTGTCCCTAGTCATCATATCGGGCTGTGAAGGTGATTAAGGAACTGGAGCATCTTACATATGAGGAAAGGCTGAGAGAGCTGGTACTGTTCAGCCTGGAGAAGAGCTTATGGACAATCTTATCAATGTTTAGAAACATTTGATGGGATGGAATGAAGAAGGAGCCAGACTGTTCTCAGTAGTGCCTGCTGACAGGATGAGAGTAATGAGCACAAATTAAAAAACATGAAATTCTATTTGAATGCAAGAGGAGACGCTGTAAGAACTGGTCACACACTGGCATAGGGTGCCCAGAGTGGAGTCTCCATCTGTGGGGATACAAAAAACCAGGCTGGACAACTTGTCCTATTGTCCTGAGCAACCTGCTGTAGGGGACTCTGCCTGAGCCAGGGGATTGGACTAGATGGTCTTGAGAGGTCCTGTCCAACCTTGATGATTATGTGATTTTGTGCATAGGCCAAAAGTTGTGTGGTGCCACATTTTTTCAACACGACTCTTTAAATAAATTAGAACTTGGGCCTCAAGTACCTTTGGACCAAAATAATTCTTGTTGCATTCCAAAGAGTAGCATTGTCCAATGGGAAGAATCTGGTTTTGGCACTTTCTTCAAACCTGTGTGTTTCCCTGTGACTTTGAATTGTTTCTGCATTTAATACAGGTAGTGCTATCTATTAGTCAGGTTCCCTGATAGATTACAGTATAATATTTTTTTTTTGTTCCTTATGTATCTTTCTTTATTCTTTATTATTTTTTTTCCTTCAATTTTGGCATAGTAAAAACTACAATTGGAGCAATCCATCTTTTTCCTGAAACTAGGGGGAAAAGAGTAATTTGTCCTTGTCTTTAGTACTTCAAGCAGGTTGTCAGGAAAATTGGCTAAGCTTGTATGTATGTATGTTTTCCATAGATTGCATCTGGTACTTAGAACTACTTTCCCTGTCATTGCACACCTGTTGTGGGCTTTGCTGTGTTCAGTGGCTTTAAATGAGTCACAAAACTCTCTTCTATATTATTAGCAATGCTTTTGCTGGCCCAAATAGCTGGAGCTGCCTGCCTGAATTAAGGAACAAGAATCAGATATGTGAGGACTGCAGGAATGTAAACTGGGACAAGGATCACTTAGGCTTAACTGATCCTGGGAATGCGATGACAAATATTTGAAGGAAAGGAATTCTTACTGCTATGAGTGATGGAGAAGGAAAAGACACTATGCTGCTGCTCTGGTCTTTGCACAGAATGTCCAAAATCAGAAACCATACTCCCAATGGAAAGAGATGGTGCTTGGTGATAGGAGATTAAATGAGTTTGAGGCATCTGGCTAGGACTGCCTGAGAAAGGACACCTGCATATGTTGAGGAGTGAGAAAGTGGTGGCTTAGTGTTCTCCAGTAGTTTCAGATCTCTCTGATGGTTATCACTTGAGAAAATTGGTATCATCATGGGGCTCAGTAGATCACTCTTTTTTTTTTTTTTCCCCCCCCACTATAGCATCAGCCTTCGTGGTGCTAGTGCAAAAAAGCCTGAAGCACTTCGTCTTCTCCACATGTCCAGGGCATGTGAGACAGATGTTTGGGACTTCAATTCTGCACCTCAGTGGTGGAGTCCACCTGAGAAAGTGAGAAAGATAATCACCAGACAGGTTATCTGTTCTCCTGAGGAAAAAAACTTCAATATTTAGAGTGTGTTGGCTTTTTTGCCCCAGTCTGTTTTGAACCCATTAGTTTAGTTAAACTAGATTTGGTAGGGGAGCAAGCTCCTCAACACCACAGAGATGTGATTTTCATGAAAATCAGTGGCTGGTTTTGGAATGAGAGTCCCACACTTGTGTCCCACTGAAGGAAGAGCTGCGCTCTGCTCTCAGTAGGCAAGCTTGCAGGCTAGTCTGCATGCACATGATGGTTGAGTAGGGTACATGTGGCAGCCACAGCAAGTAGTGCTTCTTGCCTAGGTATCACGGGAGGGTGCTGTATGTGTTCGGAAAGGGATATAAAACGTAGGGAAGTTGTACACGCTGAAACAGGCTTTTTCATTTCAGCTCTCAGAGGAACATCTTGTGAAAACTGTATTTGCTATTTGCCAACAGAAGCATGAGGCAGACTGCTAGGGGATTTCTCATCATCAGAATACGAATACCTTTCCCTACTCTGTCCCAGTAAGAACTCTTGCTGCTGCCTCAGCTTGCACAGTGGCAGTAGAAGAGTTTTACATTGTGTGGTTTCAATGTCATTCCTTCCCTTTAGGATGTTACAGGTCTACAAGGATTACTTTGATATCAATCTTGAGCTTGAGCACTTGGGTTTTCTTTCCAGTCACAGACTGAAGAGCTAGCCAGAGAGAAACTTTCAGCTTTCATCAGTGCTCTCAAAATTCACACGATAGCGTCCTGACATATTTCAGTATTCAAGAAAGCATTTCCTCTTGTATGGGGTAGCTATAGACTTCTTACTGATTGAAAAGGTTACTGCATTTCTGCTACTCTTTTAACATGCACATCTTCCAATGCAGACAGGGAAACTTTATATGCTAGGGATTTTAAAGAACCGTGTTTCAATAAAGAAAATCACAACGAAATGTACCTCAGAGGAACTTTTCTGAACCTGTTGTAAAGCATGCTGGTTGTACGGGCTCAGCACACAGACGTGCTTACCTCCAACCTTGTTCAGAAGAGTGTCACAGCCTGTATTTGTGATACCCAGTTGCACATCGGTGTGTGTGTAACATACATCTCACGGGAAGGTGTGCAAGGGGAAGCTGCACTGGCTCTTTTGCTGGCGATCAGCACAAAACAACCCAACTGCCGATTCCCTGGCCAGCTTGCCGGGACATTTTTATAATTCTTGCGCTGTGTTGTTCGAGATCTCCAATTAGCCTCCAACCGGAGCTCGCAGCTTGTGTGCGAAACAGGCAGCTGCTGGCACGCAATCTTCCCTGAAGTTGTTTCCTTTCCTTTTTCCTGAGATTTAGCGAAAGGGGGGGAAGGGGTTGGAGTCACATGGATACAAAGCTTTTGATTAATGTCCAAGTCTGTGCTGCGGCGGCGGCTTTCCAGCCTCCCAGCTCACAGGGCGAGCTGGGAACCAGTGACCGCTCGCTTCCTCAGGGCCGCGTCCCCTTCCTGACGGGAAAGCGGAGCCCGCTGGGGGGGCTGCTCGCCTCCGGACCTCGGCTGGAGCCGGGTGAGCCGGGGCAGAGGCTGCTCGGCGGCAGGGCATCCCCGCGGCTCCGGGCCCGCTATGTAACCCAGCGGGCTCTTTTGTTGTCCTTGTCCGCAGCGCCGGGCCGCTCACGCCTCAGCGGGGCCGCGGGCAGCGCTCCGCCGCGCCGCGCACCATGACGGAGGAGAGCAGAGGGGAAGGCAAGGGGGAGAGCGGGAAGGACTTGGAGAAGCAGCTTCGCCTCCGCGTCTGCGTCCTCAACGAGCTGCTCAAGACCGAGCGGGACTACGTGGGCACGCTGGAGTTCCTGGTGTCGGTGAGCGGCTCGGCACGGCTCGGCACGGCACCCCACCGAGCCGGGCTGCGCGCCTGGGGAAGGGGCGCCCTGCCCGGGGAGCCCGCCCGCAGGGTCGTGCTGCAGCGAGGGGCACCCCGCGGGGCTGGGCAGGAGGGGCAGCGGCCCCTCGGGGTGCTGGGGAGAGCGGCAGCCCCTGAAGGGCAGCGGGGTGAGGATGAGGAGCACTTAGGGGGGCTGGAGTGGGTCATCTGGGGGGGCTGGGGCCACCTGGGGAGGCTGACCCTGGCCAGAGCTGTGCTGCAGCGGGTGAACCTCCGTCCACACCCCACTGACACTGCGGGTGGGATTACCTGTGCCAGGTAACGCCCTAATCCCTAATAAGAAACGCAGGAGTGTGAGCTCTTTGGGAAAGCCAGAGGAACAGTTCTTTCTTAGCACGGTTGTGCTGTGCTTCGTTTGCACGAGGTGTCGGTAGCATCGCTCTAGGACCCTGATGAGATAAATACGTCCAGCTCATCTGCTTGATTTTGCTGAGGATCTTTCACAGTAGCCCCCACATATTTTTCTCTCCTCCCCTGTGCCATTGAAGAGGGGAAATCCTTCAAACTGCAAACTTCCTGCTTTGCTGCTTTGAGATCTGTGAACTTTCTGCTTATTATCATGAAAGAGGAAATTCTCAACTTGGCTGTGACAGGGAGAATAAAAGCACAGACACAGGAGTGAAATAAGATCTATAGAGTAGCTTATTTTCTCCATATGTTTATCCTCAGCAGAACCTTGAAAAATGGTAAATGATCCAATGTGTTTTCTATTTCTAAAAAAATATTTGATGTATACTTGAGAAGGTGGCTGTGCGATTGCCTTTTACTTTGTTCCTATTTAACAATCAAATTTTACTTACTGTAAAAAAAATCTTAAGGGAATATGCTTTGATATTTCATCCTAAGCCCCAGATTTGGTGTATGTCAGATTCTTAGGTCTCTTCAGCAAGTTTAAAGAATTTGTAGTGTCTTTAATTTTGGACCCCACAGTTTCAGACATAATGGGTACTGATGTTCAAGCAGTAAGTGCTCCTTCTGAAGAGCAGACTCTGTACAGACTTCAAGTTGCATACAAGTAATGAATTCAGTAATTAGTCTTGCAGAATTTGGATCAAGATGATCTAAATAAATCACATGGAGAAAGGGAGGAGCGCTGGAGTTACATGCCTGGTTCTAGGTCAAATTTTACATATTCATTAATGTTTGTGAGCAATGTTCAAGTGATAACTCAGAGATCTAAACCCTTTGCAGGGAAATGTCATGCTTTTTAACTGTGCCTTGTCCTCGGTTTGAGGAGACAACTTGGGAGCTTTCCCTTTGCCTGTCTGCTAGGACTGGTGTTGAGAGTGCCTGTGGTGGTGGATTTTATGAGGGGGGTGGCTCTGGACTAGTGCCAGTGTGGAGACCAATCACATTTATTACATATTGGCATTGTGCTCGTTCCTGTGGCTACTTCTTGATCTGGAGGCTGCATCTTCTCAGCGTGAGGTTGTCTTAGGGCACAAAGTCTGAGTTTGTTTTGGATGAAAGTGAACTGCAAATTTTTCTCTTGGAGCACATCTGGATGGGGCAACAATGTGGGGTCCCAGCACTGACTTTCTCTGTCCAAACCCTATCCTGTTTTGCAGGGTTCCTTGTTAAACTAGAGACAGACAAGATGCTGAAATTCCAGTGAAAGTTAGGAGTTTGGCTTCCAGGTCTCCTCAACACTGTCAGTGGAGGTCATTTTGGTAGAAACTGGATTTCCTTTATGAATGGAAAGCTGAAGCCATTTGTAGTCTTTTTAACAGTATGCATGGATAACATACAGTTTTCACTAAAGTTTATAGGAACAGGGTATTAACTTAGGTAAATGAAACAAACTGTGGGTTCAGGTTTAGAGCTTATTTCTTCTGTGGAGTTACAGAATGCCATGTTTTATGATGTACGGTTCCTTTGGAAAGGTACATTAGCATTTGTGTGGACAAGAGCTAACTTTTCACCAGTTTGGACTGAACCTTTCATCTTGTGCTCATGCCCCATTGTGGAAGCAGTTATATTAAGAGACAAAAATTCATGTTTCTTCCATCGGTTGTTTCTGTGTAGGATGGGGACAGTACCTAAGTGGGATTTGTGTGGAAGTATAATGTTCATTATATCATACCTAACTCTTTTTCTTGAGTACTTTGTGCATCCTGTGAAGTGAATTGATAGCATCCCCTACCCCTCTGGCTGAGGAAAAGCTAAGTTATCACAATGGGCAGTCTGTAATATAAACAGGTGTGGAAATGAGGTGCAAGCCTGATTTAACTGAGTGGTGGGAGGAGGAGATCCCTGTTGCTGATGTGATCGTGTTGGGGAAATGGTGTTTTTTACCTGCTGCAGCCTGTGGCTGGCTGGAGAATGAGATTGTAAGGAGGATGTGACTTTGCTACTGTGTATTTACATGGGAAATGCTTTGCTGGTTTCCCTGCATGGGAGCCATGCCTATTATGTGTTAGAATTATTTAGGTTCTTCGCTTTATGTTGGAATTAAAGAGCATCTCACCAAGGACAAATTTCTCACTGGTTATTTAAAGTGTTTTTGCTCTCCTGCTCCTCTGTGACTCCTCTTTCTCCAGTTATCATCAGTGCGGTGAGAAGTGGTTCGTGTATTCTGTCAGAGCTCTACAAGGCTATTAAGTACAAAGCAGAAGATTTAATAGGTTCGTTACTTGATTAAATAGATGTACCTGAGTAGTCCTTCCAATGTGAGTTTGTTCCCCTCTTCTCGCCTTTACACTGTATAAATTCAGTACATTGTTTTTAATCTGCTCTCATCACAAGTCAGATCTGCATGGAAAGGTCTGGTTGTGTTAATATTACTCTTTCAGATCTGAATCTTCCAGTAATAAACTATGGTAGCACGGTATGTTGAGACATAATAATACAGAGAAACAATGATTTTGTGCTCATCTCAGTGAGGTATGTAAACGTACATGAGGTGGATAAACTTAAGTCCACCAATAGTCACAGCAATGTCAGAGGGAGTAGGCACAGGGAATTATGAAGAAAGGCTTGAACTTTTCCTTCTAACATTTCATTACAACACTTGGAGGGTCATTTCAATACTAGAGGTTTTGTTCTTGTTAGCATTTAGTGTTTCTTAAAAGAATTAAATCTACTGATAGAAGAACTTGCCTAAGGAACTAAAATATTTCTGAAAATCATATCTACAGATGGAGTTCAGTATGAGCTACAACATGAGGTTACTTTTACAAACTTGGTTCTTTACTGGCTAAATTAGCTGTTGGGATTTTTCTGCTGCTGGGCCATACTTCCTGGGTGATCATGTCATCTTACAAGAAAGCAAGCTGTGTTTTCCAGTGGAATGGAAGCTGTAATTGCAGGGATAGAGGAGAATCTTTTTTCACCAAAATGTTCTTGCTGGAAGGAAGTGAAGGCAACAGTTGGTGACTACTTGCTCTCTCTCCAAAATAATCACGTTATCTAACTGTGTAACTGAATAATTAAATTTATGTTGAGTGTTCATGGTAAAAATGCTATTTTATTCTTTTTTCTTTTTTTTTTTTTTTCTTTTGTGATTTATCAGTGTATACCTTATTTATTTCATTCTTTCCAAGAAATGAAAAATTGTATATATTTGATGTGCTCTCTGTAAATATAGTGAAAATTTCCTGTTTTTCTCTAGAAGTAGTAGCATGATTAGCTAGTTAGGATAAAACTGAGTAAACTTTTCCAAGATTCTCATTGGTCCTGTATTTTATGCTGAGAAATACACTTGACTTTTTAATGAATGTTTAATTTTTCTTTTTTAATTAGCTTAATGTTTTCTTGCAAGGGTTCATTTGCTGTATAAATCAGGGTACTCATCTGAACTCTCAATGGACCAGTAGTAAGGAGACCAGTAAAACTGGGGGTAGTTAATAGTAAAGAGTTATTAGATGGTGGCTGGCTTAATTTGTCACTTTCTGACTTGGTTTAAAGCTTTGTTATGTTTGTTCTTCATGCTGATGTTTGGCCAGAAAAGGCAAACCAAGCCACGAAGAGCTTTAGGAGGCAGGTACACTGCAGTGATACAGGCTAGATACAATAGAAGGTAAAAAAAAATGTATTTAAGGAAAGAAATTTTATTTTGGAATAGAAATTGGACATGTAATAGATCTGCTGCATTTGGTACTTCAGGGGATAGCTGTGGAAGTAGAGTTTATTTTTATTTAACAGAGATTGTTTTTCTGCTGCAGTTTTGTGTTCTGACAAATTTGACGTTGATGGGAATAGAAGCAGATGTTAGCACTCGCCTGAGCCTTCCAAAACCCCACGGCCAAAGTCGGGGCGAATTGTTAGATCCTGAGGCAGCTGGAAGGAAAAGACAGCCAGTTTATTATGTAGAATATAGTATGGTTTATAGAGTCTCTTCTGTAAATAAACATACATTTCAGCCAGTTAATTCTCAAATCAAAGTTCAGTTCCATTAGATTCTACTGTACCATTTTCTCCTTTCCGCTTTACTAAAGTAAAAAAAAAAAAAAAAAAAAAGGGTTAAGTTTGCTGTAAATGCATGCTCTGTTAAGGCAAACAGAATCCTTGCTTTTCAATGGGCATGAAGAAATGTTTATAAGGTTTATTGCCCAACCTTCTCAGTGGCTGTGTGACTCCTCGGGTCCCCTGCCACCCTGCGCCCTTGCTTTCTTTTGGCTCAGTAGGTATTTCTCTGATTGTTGAGCAGACTAATTAGTTGGACAAGTGATTAATTGAGACTCCAGGTAAACATTAATCAAATTCAGTGTTACTACTCCATATCAGCAATAGATAATTTGTGTCCTAGACTGAAACTCCTCAAATGGTTATGCTGGATGATCCAATTAGGTGTTGGACCTTTTACAGAAGAACTACTTTTAAATTATCTTTTATGGCTGTAGTCTGATACAATAATGTGTGTGTATCGTTGTGTGTATGTATGAATATATGTTATATAGGTTATCTATGTTATATATATCTCAATTACAGTAATGATTAGTGACTTCTTAATGGTTTGCATAATTACATTTGTAAAAGGGATTTAAATGAATGGAAGGGAAGGGTTTCAGCTGGCTGCATTTTTTGATAAGCTTCTGTGATTTCCTTTTTCTTCAGGAAAAGAAAAGCAACATTCTATGGCAACTTCATCATAAAAAGTCAAAAGGAAGTGCAAACACAATTACCATAGAAAGCCAATATCTTTTCCATTCACTTCCAATTTCTGCTGTTTTTAACTTGCTTAAGCATTACAAGAAAAAAAAGAATATGGTATTCTATTATTTGGCTTGGTTGGCTATATCAATGGCACCACCTGTGTTCTTTATCAGAGTAAGGGTAACTGCTTAAAAGCTGTTTATTTCTTTGTAAACCCCATCCCCAACATCAAATGCTTGCTTTGTAGAGTGTGTTTGCAAGAAAAGATTATTTACATCTCTACTAGCTGAGCACAGAACCTTGTGTAGGCAAAATGACAAAACCCAGACATTTTCAAGAAAGATTTTCAAGCATGTGTCTTATCTTGTTTGGAAGTGTAGGGAATTATACAGCACTATTGATGGATATTTCATAGTTTTCAATGAATTTCCCCTTACTGCTCTCAGATGTACTTAGACTGTATTTTGAAAAGCTGCTTTTTAAGGAAAAGTGTATATTTATTTATTTTTTAATCTATTCAGTGCAAAATGTAAATACAGAAAAGAGAAATCTTTGTTTCATAGCATTTAATAAACTCTGCTCTTTGTAAGACTTATTGTAAGATGTAGCATGCTGAAGAGGACAATATTTACACAATAAATATTTATATTTACACATATCTGTATTTATAAATATCATTGTATTTGTAGTGTCCCATTTATTCCTTTGCTCTGCCTTATATCTCAGTCCTGACTCTCCTGGCCCATAAATTTCACAAGATTGTAATAATGAGTTACTGATTTAGAAGAAACTATTTGGAGGGACCATCCATCGATACATCCAGACTAAGTTACTATATGCTGCCTAATCCTGTTGAATGGTATCCTGTTTGGGGTGATTTCAAATATTTATGGAGACATATTTTTCAAACCTCTTCAGTAGCAATTTTTGTCACCATTTTAAAACAGCAAGTGCTTTGAAACTATGCATTCCAGGGTTAGTATTTTTTCATAGGGTTAGCATGAAGAACAATTTTGTCAAAGCAGAGGAATTCCAAGTTAGTAACAGTATTACACTATAGGAGGAACTGAGAAGTTCTTCACATTGGAAACCAAAAGGAACTGTATTTTGGCCAAAATAAACAAGTCCAAACTGGCTATAGTTGACCTAAGATACAGGTGGGGGCAGCTTGCCAGTCTGTGGAAGGCTGTTAACCATATATACATATACATATACATATATATATATATATATATGTCTGTACATTAAGTATATGTCCCTGTGTCCCTGTTTGGAAAGGAATTGGGCTACCCATGAATGAAGTATAGAGTTGAGCAAGATAGTAATTTAAATTAATAATTAGAATAATTTAGGCTCCACCTTTGTATTTAAGTATATTAAACAAATTTGCATACATATGTACGCATGGATATTCTTTTCCAGGATTTTTGTTTAACTATTTTTCTGGCTTTACTTTAATTCTAAACTACATTAATATTTGTCCAGTTTTCTGTTTTGGACTGAGCAGGATTGTCCCTGTCTTTGGTGAATAGATGGGGTGCATTGGTGTGGGACCCAAGAGAGTGCTCAGGGACAGACTGCTCAGGAGGAGTATAAAGCCATGCAGGAATGGAGACATCAAAGTCTGAACTCAGCTGGTACTGAAATTAGAAGTGTGAAGGGCAGCAGAAAGGACTTTAATGTATGTTGGTAGGAAAAGGAAGGCTAAGGAAAATGTGTGCCTACTGCTCAGTGGGGAGAGAACTTTGTGAAAAGTGGACACAGAAAAGGCCGAGGTTATCTGTGGTCTTCCTTCTGGAGTTTTCACTGATAAGGGTTTCCTGTACTCCTCTTGAAGGCCACTTGCAGATTTTGTGGGAATGTGCCATTGCCTTCAGTGGAAGAAGGCACAGTAACAAAGTACTTGAGGAAAATGGATATACAGAAGTAGGAGACCAGACGGGATGCGTCTGGGGGAGCTGGCCAATGTTATTGTGCGGCCTTTTTTTCGTCTTTGAATCTCATCTTCAGTAATGTCCTGGTTGGTGTGATGGGAAAGCACACTCAGCAGTTTCAGGGACCTCAAGAGGCTGGAATAATACAATGATAGGAGCTTCATGAAGTTCAATGAAAGCAAACATAGAGCTCCTACACCTGGAGTGGAATAACTCTGTGAACCAGTATAGTCTGGGGGCTAGGAAGCAGCTTTAAAGAAGGGGCTTATGGAGTGCTTGTGCAGAAGAACTTGAGCATGAGAATGTCCTTGCAGTGCAGAAAGCAGTCAGCATCCTGGGTTGTTGCAAGGTTGTTACCATCAGGTCAAGTGAAGTGATTCTTTCTCTTGTATTCTGCAGTTGTGAGACCTTGGTGAGTCCAGTTTTGGTTTCCCTAGTTCCAGAAAGAAATGTGTCTACTGAAGCAAGTCCTGTGGAAGGCCAGCAAGTTGGTGAGGGGCCCGAGGCATACTATCTGGGAAGGGAGGCTGAGGGAATAAGGTTTCTTCTACCTCAGGAAGAGAAGTCGCAGGGAATTTTTATTGCTGTCTGCAGCTCCCTGATGGGAGGATGTGGAGAAGATGGAGCCAAACTCCTCTCAGGGGTGCACAGTGGACAAAGGAGAGGCAATGGGAAATGGGAAATTCCAACCCAATGTGTGGAGAAAAATATATTTTAATGTGAGGATAGTAAAACACAGGAACGGGTTGCCCATAGCCTGCGGAATATCTATATTTTCTTCAAAGCTCAGCTGGGCAAGACTGAGCAACCTGTCCTAGCTGACACTGCTTTGATAAGTGGCTGGACTACATGACCTCTGGAGATCCCTTCCAACTTACATGAATCCTAAATTTTGGATTTTGTTGGTGTGACAGGGAAAAAGACAGACTGTCTTGAAATTTCAACTCTTCAGGGAAGCAATTTTTTTCTGGTTGGCACCTCTACTTTGTTTCCTTTGTCTGAAATTGTAGTGCAAATGGCCAGGTTACGCTGTTCAGCAAATATTCAAAATCAAAGAAAAATCTCAGATACACAGATAATTTTTCCACTGTATTATATATGTTCAGGGGACAGATAACCTGGCACTCCTGTAATATTTTCTGTTCGGAGATCTCTCAGTGCATTACTGTCATTAATAAATCAAATCTGAGTAGTTGTACAAATGGGAAACTTAGAGACAGAACTTGATTTTGGGTCCCAGAGGAAGTTTGTGGCAGAGCCAGAAATATAATCTGATGTCTTGATTCCCATTTCAGTACTCTGACTTCAAAACAGTCTTTTCCCTTTATATATAATTGATGGTAGAAGAATGGATGTCTGCTTAAAATGTCTGAGAAACTGCAAGGATAACTTCACAAAGTCAGCTTCATTTTGTGCAAGCTTTACTGCTCCTGTAATTCTCTCATAGACTGTTCACAGCTCAAGTTATCCTACTGTAGGGGCAGAACTGAGATATTAAGGGTTGATGCTTATTTTCTCAATAAATAATTCTAGATTCTATGAGACCTCCTGATTCTCCCTTGTGCTTTTGGCAGCCCGGCTGCCGAGTCATCTGGCATACATCATGAGCTTTCTGTGGTTTTCAAGTCTCAAGAACATGAATGTAGTGTGGCAGAATGGGTAGAAGAAGCAGTAGTGGACAGAACAGTAATAAGATGCAGTAATGTGGCTTGCTTTATTTCCATGCCTGTGATGTAGGCCCCCTGACAGACTGATAGTATCTTATCTCTTGCTGGATGCAGCAGAGTAAATAATCCACCCCTTGACCTTCCAAGGGAAGTTTTCTATGCATTCTCACTTTAAAACGAAATTTAATTGTAGCTGCTGCAATTTGCACCTGAAGTTTAAATTCATTATATGTATTGATACATTTGCAATAAAGTTTTGTCTATTACAACAGCCAGAGAAAGTGACCAGTATCAATTGACAAGTGAATTTACATTACATACAGCTTTTATATATTTTCCCTATGAAATATACTGATAGTTTCTCAGGCTGTTGAAATGGAATACTTCCTAGAGAGAGGGGTGGATATGTTCCTGCAAGTTGACTCAACAGTCCCAGCCTCCTTATGCCTAAATCAAACAGGATATGAGGAGCATACGATGGAGGAGCATTGGTGGAGTGAGAGTGCTCTTAGACAAGTGTTGGAAAATAACTTGTTGCCTCCCCAGGTAGCCACGTAATTAATATGTTCTAGGTGATCTCAGCAGGAATGTGGTAATGTACTGGGCAGCTGAGTTGCTAGGAGTGCATTTGGTGTCTTCTGTATATTTAAATATGGGATATTAAGAGCTCCATCAGGGATATAAATCAATATGAATAGTGTGGATTGGGCAAGAGCCATCGGTTGGCAGGCTGAATAGGAAAGGAGAAATAGGCTGCAAACATGGAGAACGTCTAGGCCAGGAAGAATTACACATTGGGTTTATGCAGTTAATCCATGTCGTAACTGGTTAGGTGCGAGCTGGACCACTGGAAACTTTCTGCACTTGGGACTTCAGCCTTTTGATAGATACTAAGGATACTTTATTCGCATCGCAAAAAACAGTCAAGAAGATATAACTGGGTAGCAGCTATTCAGAGCCTAAAGGTTGGGCAGGTGTAGCTGGCTGATGGGCAATGACTAGTGTCATACACTCCACAGTCTGAGAAAACAGCTCTGAAGGTGACATTTGTAATATACATGTGGCCGTGATCTCCAAGTCCCCAGCTGAAATGGCTGAGGCATAATTTGAAGAACTGTAAGTCAAAAAGTTTAAACTTTTAAGAGTTCTCTTAGTTGGGCTAGAATTGTGTTTACAATTGTTATACTTGTTGTAAATGTAAATGTCCAGTTCTTTGAAAAGCTTAATTCTTTGCCGTACTAACTTCATGAAGTTGTGCTTTCAGAAAGCCTTCAGTGACCTGTATCTTGGGGCTTGTTCGTGAAAAGTTTGCTGGTTAGGCAGCAAAGGGTGAGTTTGGAAGCCAAGTGTCTGTTTTCGAGTATCTTGTAATGGACCCAATCTGGTGAAGTGGATGAGATGGCTGTATTTGTGTCCTTGCTACTCCTCACCCCAAATTATGGTAGTTTAAAATGTGATGAACGTGTATCCAAAACTAAGCTGTTTTTATACCATTACAAGCTAAAAAAATCCATGTTGGGAAAAAACCACGGTGAAAGTGGTGCAACCCCTGAAATAATTCATTAGTTTGTATGTTCTTCTACAAAGGTACCACAGGAATCAGGAACTTCCTATTTTATATTATTGAAATAAGCTGGAAAGTACTAGATACAAAATGGGAGAATGGAAAGTACGATGTCTCTTCTTTGTTGTATAATACACTTCCAGGATGTTCTCAGGTTCTTCTGTAAACTTAATTGGCCATGCTTTTACTTCTTAATCCCTACTGTGACATTTTGGAAAGAATTGGGCACTAAAAGCCCAAAGCTATAAAGTTGAAATGATATACTGTATAACCAAGTGATTGATCTCTGGGATGCTATAAATTTGTGTAACAAGACTGGAAGATCACTTCATTTTATTGCTTAGTATGTGCTAAGTTACCTTACCCAAGGAATTTAAGCGTATGGTGTATCCAGATGCCTAGAAGAAATAATATGTGATATGATGCTTTGAGACGTCCTTGGGTTCTGTAGCATGAGTGTGGTGAAGGAACTTTGTTTTAAAAGTCACAGAGGCATTTGAGACTTAAACAGATGAGAAAGCAACTGAAGCTCTGTAGTGTACAAGCGGTGCTTTCATTAAAAAGATGCCAAAACTTTACATAGTAGAAGGTAGGGAAGTAGTGGCATATACCTGTAGAGTTGGTCTGTCTCATTTTGAGTGACTTGTGAAATGGTCCTCACCGAATAGTGCCTGTTTATTCTTCTGTTGTTTGTGGGAGAGATATATTTGCAGAAGCCACATAAAGCGGGAAGACAGTAAATACGTCCTGTTTCATAAAATGCCTTTGTAAAAATGGCTAACCTAAACTTATAATGATAGCTACTTCCTTCCACTTGAGTGTCTGTAGTTTTTTGGTCTTGAAAGCTTATACAATATGACTTAAAAATGAACTTGCAGTGTAAGATAAAGACCTAAAATGAGAGGTGTTGGAAGGAATCTGTGAATTAATGTGATACATTTCATAGTAGGTCTATCACAGTAACATTTTTTTGTAATAGTGGTTGGTAGCATTATTTAAGGAGGATGTATTCTTCCCATCTTCAGTCATCAGAGGTTGGGGGCTGTTGGTACTGCAGATTGTGGATGGAAGGCCTGGGTGCAAGTGACATAATCTCTGAGCGTGGCTAGTTTTTTGTTGTTTTTTTTTGTACAGTCTAGTTTTTTGACGCCAGTAACTTCTGGCTATAATTCCCACAAACTATATATATTCTCTCTCTCTCTCTCTCTCTCTCTCTCTCTCTCTCTCTCTCTCATTATATATATATTCGCTCTCTGTAGGTACATTAAAGGAGGCTGTAGCGAGGTGGGAGTTGGTCTATTCTCCCACGTGCCTGGTAACAGGACGAGGGGGAATGGGCTAAAGTTGTGCCAGGGGAGGTTTAGGTTGGATATTAGGAAGAACTTCTTTACTGAAAGGGTTGTTAGGCATTGGGATGGGCTGCCCAGGGAAGTGGTTGAGTCCATCCCTGGAGGTCTTTAAAAGACGTTTAGATGTTGAGCTTAGTGATATGGTTTAGTGAAGGACTTGTTAGTGTTAGGTCAGAGGTTGGACTAGGTGATCTTGGAGGTCTCTTCCAACCTAGACGATTCTGTGATTCTGTGAAAATAATTCCTTTTGCTCATTTTAATTGTCTTGCCTGAAAAATTCACACTCAGCATTTATCTTGTTGAAAATCCAAGTGTGATAAATCCTCCCATACTTTTGATCATCTGTCAAAATCCTTTGGGATGAATTTCTTTGGTGTCAGTATCATTGATCTTCACCCTGGTTTTGTTCTTAATCTTTTGCACAACAGTTTTGAAAGGGTAAGAATAAAATAGCCAAATGTGTGTAATAGATGATCAAGGTACTGAATTATCATTTGTCATGTACTGAAACATGTCGAAGAACTCTAATTATCCTTTTTTTTTTTCCAAAGTGTAGTTAGCACCTTACTTAGGCCCTGCTTTCCTCTCTTTGTTTATGTTAAAGTATCAAAAGCAGTATTTTTAGAGATTGGGGATGATGGTTGAGGTATGAGCTGTAATGGCCGTTTACTCTTTCTCACCATTCTGGTTTGCAGTGTGAAACTGTATATGGGGAAAAGATGGTGTAAGAGGGCTCAGTAGAGGACAGAGGCAGCCAGTGACAGTAAGAAAAATGAAAAAAAAAAAAAGAAAACCACCGTCAAAACAAGTCAAGTATGTGATGAGATTTCCTCATAATGTAGTATTTGTGTTAGTAGAACAGATGTGGCTGTCTTTTGCAGTGTTGAAATAGGTGCCACTCATGGTTCCATGAATTACCTGTGTTGCTGGATGGTTAAAGTGAGCGTGGCTAGCAGTAATGCAGAAATGCAGTTGCTTGGACATCTTCATATGCTGTCAGCCCGAGGTGTGAAAATATTATCTCTGCATTTGGTTATAGTGTGTTTTTTTTCATTTATTTTATGTTGAAATACGGAGTTTCAATAATTATCAAGAGATAATTGAGCATTTTGTAATTAAAGGGGGGTGAAGTGTGAGCTGTCTTTAGATAATCTCAAGTTGACAAGTAAAAGGTGTTTTCAAGATGATGTGACTGATTTAACAGTTTGGAAGTTACAATTCATATATTTCTTCACAATGCTGCAAATAGTTCCTATAAGTATCCATAGAAGGGTTGCATCTGCTGTTTTCTCTAAGTAGAATGATTCTTTTTCTAATAAGAAGTTGATTTTATAGTTCAGTTGTACAATACAACAGGTAACTACTGCTAAAAATAATACTGGAATTAATGAATGGAAATTACAGAATGAATTGGATGTGATTACCACATTTAAATGCATTGTAATACACCTGGAAATGTTCTTTATGGGGACAGAAGAAGGAGAGTGAAGTCCTGATAGGGATAACTTTATTTTTCGTTTACTTTAAGGTTATTCCTCATTCATTTATCTCTTTGACACTGCGTGAGATCCTGTTTATTAAGAATAATGCCTGGAAGTTGGCAGTTATATTCTGTATGAGTGTGTTAATTTCTTCCCATATGCTGTGAGGTTGCCCTCACAGGAAATAAAGGGACTTTTTCCCATGTTTAGTTATTCCAAACTGTTACAATAGTCAGACCGGACAGAAACAAAGGGAAGGAAAGTTTCCTGTTTTCTGGCTGTGCAGATATTGAAGAGTTCTTCAGTCCTGTGGAAGGTAAAGCTTTCTTCATTCTGAGGATGAATGCAAAAAGAACTGTTTTTTTTGTTAGTGTATGAAGTTGCTGTGCTCTCTGTCAAAAAGCAGTGGTTCACTTTCTCAAACGTTTTACAGGCAATTTACTGCCCATTCTGCCCGCCCTGTTTACATTTCAGCATTTATTTGTAATTCGAATTAGTAAATTTCAGAAGGGAAAGCTTAAAGTCCACTCTTTATAAATGCTTGAATAGATTGTGCTGTGGTTAAAATGCTTTTGCATAGTTGATGAAATAGTTATATTAAATAATCTTCATGTTTGTGTGACTGTGACTATGAGCATGACTGACATCCTCAAAAGGGAAGCAGAGAAGAATAGGAATATAGGAAGCTTAGAATCTTTTCAGAATAGTTTGAACTGAAAAAAAAAGCCTTATTATTGTGTTTTTGGTGTGCTATGCCAGGACAAAAATCGGAAAGCTAGTGAATCAGTGACAGGGCAAATACAACAAAGAAAGTTTCACGTGAAAGTGAGCATGAAGCATTGATACTGCTGTGTTTTTCCATAGATACTGAAAGACAAATGATCTGATTATGATCTGATTAGAGCAGTGCAAAAGCCCTTGAAGTCAAGATTCAGCCTGATGAGTTTATAAGAGATTGCTTATCCTTAAATTTCCTATATGAATATTATGAAACACTACTGTAAGTTCATATAAATGACCTTCAACCATGATTAAAGGTTTTTCTTTCTAGTTGGAATACATGAAAGAAAAGTTTGACAGGAGCTGTAATACCGGTACAATTTATCATTTTGTTCAATAGACCAAGTGAAGAAACCTTTCTAAGTTAAAAACATTTAAAAGTACAACTCTATTTCATAGTAGTTTATAACCTGCTACAGTATCAATTTTTATGTCAATAAGTTGACTAGTTAGTACTCAATCTTTGCAAATTCTTAACTTAGATTTTGTAAAGCAGTTGTCAAATTAGGATGTGTACAATCCAGTGAAATATAGGTTGTCCAAATTCATTTGTAGGACACTTCTTCAGTGAGATGTGTTTTCAGTAGTAGAATCCCTTCAGACGCTTTCTTGGGTCTGAGTCAAAATTTTCAGGTGTATCATTAAAAAGCAATCATCTTTCATCTTCTGAAGCTTCTCCAGTTCTCTGTCAAACCTATTTTATATACAAATGCCACTTTACAACAGCTACCAATGGTGGTGTTACATAAAATACTCGATTTTCCTGCCCCTGACATTTAAGCTGATTTTATGTAGGTTATTGTACAGGATGCGTGAGCTAGCGTTGTTTCTCCTGGCAACTGCTGTATCATGAAAAATGAGGTTAATTTGTGCATCTTGTGAAAAATGTGTGCTGGAAATATACTGGATTAATTAGTTTTCATCTGTATTACAGCAACCTTGAGTGCTGAAAACGAGGAATTCTTGCACTTGTAACTTTTACTAATAAATGAATATCTAGACTTGGACAAAATGGTATTACAATATAAAAAAATAAAATATGATAGCCACTGCTAATACTACGCATTTTCATGTTATGCATCTTCGTACTGAAAAAAAATTGCCATACCTACTTGTCAACTGTAATTTGACTTTTGACTACAAGAATTGTTGGGTGTAAAACAGGATTTGGGGAAAATGTTATTATGTATCTAGACCATTCTTTGTATTACAGTATTGCACATTTGTCTTAATGTCCAATAAAGGCCATAATGGTTATTCCATTCTGCTTCCTCTTCCTTTGCAGCCACCAAATAGGTCTGGGCTAATACAGTGCATCAGCCTCGGACTAACCCTTTTAATTCTAAACCTTTTAATTTTACACAGTAAACTTATCTCCTGTGCTGGCTAGTAGTAATGGAATGAAACATTCGTTGTAGTTACTCCATGAACTTCCAAAAGGAATTTACCAGTATATCACAGCACTTGACCCTTTAATCTTCCATCTATTCAAATTTTGTTATTTTTCTCTTGCAGAAGATGGTGTTGTTCTTAACAGATAACCGGACTTCAGAGATAGGTGCATCGAGTTTTATTTACCTATTTATCTTTTGGAAGAGACAATGCTGTTTTTGACAGACTTAACCGAGAGGTGCACCGCTCACTGGCAGTAGGGCAGCAGTATGGATGAGGAGCAAGTATTTGCATATCAAGCATTCCTATTGCAATATGAAGTCTCTTAGAGTGAAAAAATTGGGATTTTTTTTTTCTGGTTAATGAAAAATGTAAATGCATGGCAAACTTGCCACATGCAACCAAATTTTAAACCTAATTCACTTCTAGGGTTTTGAGAGAAAATAAAGTATAACTGTTGTAGAGACAATCTTAGAATATTTTTCATCTCTAAAAAGCCTCTGCTAGTACAATAAAAACCAAGATTTTAGGGGACTACTGTCTTCCTGAATTTTCACGGAGATGTCTAACATGACTTGACCAAACTTAAGGTATTAAATTCTTAGCAGGGAATTTCTCAAGTGGAGATTTTTATTTGGGGCTAAGGTCTTCCCTCGTGTGGAGATCATTCCGATTTTCTCTGCGTAGGAAAAAATAGAAATGTGAAAGAATGGAAAAATGGGAAGCAGGAAGCAAACATGCATGCAGGTGATGGGACAGTGCCAGAAATCCATCTCCTCATGTAACGGGATCTTGTTTTTTTTTAATGGGTCTGCACATCTGGCTCAGGAGCAGCTTTGTCGGCGCTGTTGCTTCTACATCTTGAGGGCAAAAGTCCTTTCAGTTGTACTTAGTATGTTTGAGTCTTCCTATGTATCTTGTACTGCTCTCCTAAAGATCAGAATATTTCAGGTTCTTACCAAAACATGTTGATCCTGGCTTCATCTTACAGTATTGCTGATTTGAAATAATAATGATCTCAAATAAGAGCATATTTTTATTTACAGAGCATAAGAGTGAAAAAATAGAGTGCATATAGAATCAACAATCTTGCTTTTTTGGTATTAGAGAAATATCTGGATAGACACACCTGTTTGTATTGCACAGGAAAACAAACTTAATTTCAATAACCCCCTTTTTATCCCAAAATATTATGTGGGTTGGAAAGCTATGATGATTCATGATCAGAACTCACATACGAATATAGTTTTATCACTTTTTAAGTGTTACAGAAACATACCACTAAATCAAATTTTAAGTCTTTCATTTTATCCCTTGAAGTTGTATATTTTATAATGCTACTGGTTTTTATTCCTCTGACCTGCTATAAGTGACTGGTGTGCCTGTCAGGGTTTGCATGGGCTGCGTCCAGCTACAGAGAAGAAGTTAGTAGCCCATGTGAATCTGCTATTTTCTAGGTGATGATTAATATCATAGTAAAAACGGATAATTAACATAAAATATTGCATAGCCCGAGGCTATGCCGAGGCTAAGACAAAGACCCAAGGAACCAGCTTGCTGGTTAATTTTCAGATTCTCTTCAGGTCCCCAGTGCTTCTGAAAATGAAAGCAGTTCATCTGACAGCACTCGTGCTACTCCTGGCTACTCACATGGGGACAGGACTTTTGCAGAACATTTCATCTGAAGCTTTGTGTGTAATTACACTAGATAATTTTCTTTCTTTTTTTTTTTTTTATGCTATTTTAATAACTACCGTTCAGCACTTTGTCGGCTGGCCTCGGGGAGATAGATACTGCTGCTCTTGCCCCACAGAGGCTCAGGTTTTTTAATTAAAAAGTCTGTGTCCAGTTTTTCCCTTAATGAGAAATAATGGCCTCAGTGATCAGTACTCCGATTCTGCAAGGCTGAAGATAAGTTTAGATTGCTCCTAATTTTCTGCAAGCAAACTTCTGCACAATAAACTTCTGAATTTGTATGCTCATACTTAGGAATGTCCCATTGACTGGAAATCCCAGGAAAATAGTTACCTTAGATTTTGGGTTGGAGAAGGGTAACAGGCTGCTGATCCCAACCTGTTTAATACCAGTTTTATCTCCAGGTGCTTTTCAGATAGAGGTTGACAAGGCAGCGCTAAATCAGAATAATAAGAGTTACGTTTGTGTGATCTGTGTATATGCAGATATTAATATATATGAACAGATCTGTCTTAACCTGAGACATCTACTAGAGGGGCCTATTTTAGGAGCTGTTTACCCAGGTGGCTAATGGGGGAAGACAAATTGCCTCAAAGACAAATTCAGAGCACCTTGAAGTGCATTTTGTGCACTTTAGAGGCTTTCTGTCTCTTTTTTCGTTCAGTTACCATACTAAGTTAAATACCCTTCCTAATGCTGACCAACAGATTTTTCCTTTATATGATCTACTTTTCTTTATTGGTATTACTTCAGCAGCCAAGATTTCCATCAGATTTGGCTATAATTTTTTCATACTTCTACTTCCCTTGAAAATTGTTCTTATGCTTAAGAATTCATTTATTCATATTCATTTTTTTCTTTCATTCTTTGTGTCTCTAGTATGGATAAAAGATGACAGTTTTTATCACCTCTCTTTGGTAACCACAAAAGTGAATTCATTAAGTGAGCATGAATAAAATACTTAAGTTTCCAGAAGAATATTTAATGTCTGTGGTTCCAAAGGCTTTCATAGGAGCTACCGTACGTCCTTCTAGCTCAAACAAGGACTAAGAAGTTAACATTATCCTGGAACTCTAGTGTTATAATGGAAGTGCTTTGTCTTAGATTAAATAAATATTTACTTTGAAAGTCCAAATTTACATTAGCCAAAAAGACTGCTAATGTGTATTGTAGATTGTGTATTCTGATAATAATGAGGAAGTGTTCTCAAAATGCCACAGTTATAAATTCTGAGATTTGTGTCTTATTCCTGGTACATTCAGGCTTTGATCATTTGCAACGATGAGAACTCAAACCATGCTGTTCCTGTCAGTGGTGCCACTTCTTGCTGGTATTCTGATGACTGGCATCTGACATTTCTGCTGTATGAACCATAGGAAGAACCAGAGAAAGAGGCTGGTGAATGATGTGACAGCTGCCAGCGCTGCCGGTAACAGGTTGCAAAAGAAGAGACTTGAATGTCTAGGATTTCATTTTCTTAGCTTGAGCATTATGATTATGGGTAACGTTAAGTTTGAAGGGGTATATATGGACTATGGAAGTTTTCTACTATTTCCTGAATTTGCTTAGGGAAATAGCAGGAAGAGTGAATTTAGCTGTCTTCTGCTGATGTGTCTGAAATATTGAATCTGTAGCTACTTCTAAGGTAGATTGGCTTGCCATAGTGCAAGAAAATATGAATGCAAAAATCTGATCTGCCATCCTGTTGAGCACGATAACTAGTGTGAGAGAACCTAACTGTTGATACTGCTAGGGAAAAGAGCAGCAGGCTTTGGAAACCTGACTGAGATGCTGTCGGCAACAGAAAAAGAAGAGGGCTGGTTAATTTGAAGGTACTATAGAGAAAACAGTTGGGGAAATAGAAAACAGAGTGCTTCAGGTGTTCATAGTCTAAACACAAACCTGTGCCGCATGCTCCATGTTAGCAAAAGGTAGCTAGATAATGCTTTAATAATTTTAAATAAATGACTCTCATTTGAGACCTCATGACATAGTATTTAAAGTTTTTAAAGTGAAAAGAGGTATTTAAAGATTTATACTTTATTAATTTATCCTAGAAAGAAAACACGATGATGGTGACTTTGTACAGCACACTGAGTGGTAACTTCATTCTGCGTGTTTTTAAGCACTCTGCACAAATGAGGAGTTTATCTTTGTAGTTTCATGGCCAGCTCGGTAAAGCACACAACATTTGCTTTTAATAAACAGATTAAATGCAAGAATCGAGTTCTGTATGTGTCTGGTCAGGAAACTGGCACCTTCATGTTTCATAAAACTTTATTAAACTTGAGGAGAGGGAGGCAAAGTGGTGGGGTTATTTTCCTAACGTCGGAGACATTTTCCTGTTGAGTGCAAATGCAGTCAGTTTGACCAAGTGAAAAGCTTGGAAGCGCTCGGTGGAGGCTTGCTGGAAGCCTGCGCCGTCGCTGCCCATAGTCTCCGTTTGCACTCGGTGTTCTTGGCACCCTGCACACCGCTGCGCTGATCCCACTGTTTGTCTGCCATCTCTGCACAGCCGTGGAGCCTGTTCCAGCCCACAGCCACCGGCCTCAGTGGGATTTTCCCAGCAGTTATGTCTCTGACAGCCTGGACCCCTCTGGTACCAAACCTTAAAGCTGGGTTGAGAAAGGCTTTGTCCCGTACTTTCAGTGCCACTTTTCCTACTCTCCAGAATGTGGGGTAGAGGAGAGGGATGCATCGTGCTGGCTCAGAGGGGTGATTAACTGCTCGGATGAAGCATTGTCAGGAGGAATAAACAGCATAAAGCAGACAGGTGATTTAGAGCAGGCTGGCTGGAGTGCGTGTTGATAAATGCAGAGTCGGGGAGAAGTGTGAGAGCAGAAATCATCAGAATTGGGAGACTGGGGTGGGTGATGGGTGTGGAAGCGGTGAACAAGGGCGGGGGGATAGGTGGGAAATGCCAATAAACTGCAAGCAGAAATCGGTATGTAAGAACACTTGAGCACACCCTGCTTAAAAAACTCAGACTGAAATTCTGGTTTCCTAGGTTTTTTGCTCCTTGGCTATTTGGAAATAGTTGTGAAACACCAGGCAAGTGCAATTTCTCGCTCTGGTAAACTCTGAGGACTACTTAATCTACTATTATTACCAGTTAGTAGAGATTTCTGCTCTGAATGTGAAGACTAATGACTTATGCAGAGGAGAGTATTGGTTTACATGGCAGAATGTATGTTTTCCAGTTTAAAAAAAGATCTTAGAGCAGTTACTAGAAGTTAGCATACTTCTCTGCTCATGTAAAGCGAGTTGGGCAGAGGCAGCAGAGCAAGAGCAGCCTGTGTTGCAATGCCAGTTGCTGGTTTCTGCTGAAGTTGTGCTAACTCTGCTGCTCTTCCTCTTAGTTATTGTTATTCTCATCTTAGGAACAACTTTTTGTCTTCCCAGCATCTACTTGGTATTGTAGATAAAGACATAGCCTGTGTAACGGTGTTGTGACACTGGAGGCAACGAGGCCAGTCCTGCTCTCTCCTGTCAGCTGGCTGCGATGCTAATCCTCAGTCTGCCTCCTGCCACGACCAGTCCAGTTTTTGCAGCAACCAGGGAACATCTGTTTTATTGAGGATCTGTCGTGTGACGAGGAATGGGAGAGATCACAGTAAAAGTCCATTGCTTTTACAGTGCATCCTCTGATGTGAAACCTTCCTCTAAATACAGCTTTGAGTTCTGTATCTCAGCTTTTGACAAGGTACCTCACCCTTGCTCTCCCAGTTTGCTGTCCCATCCTTTGCTATGAGACGAAGAGCTACCTGGCTGGAGGGAGAGAGGCAATTGGGGAAGCTGCCTCAGGACTCGTACTGGCCCAGTGCTTGGAAGAGGTTTCTGGCATGTTGTGGAGAGCAGTAACCTTCCTTGTACCAGAAGCCAGAACATTTCTTGACATTTTGGATTTATCTGTTGTGGTCTTCATATGTTACTGTTAAGGTAGTGGGGGGTTACTTGGTTCCACTAGAGTAAACTTTCTTAGGAAACTGGGATGCTTTTTTGAGTAGTTGAGCAAAGTAGTTTTTTATTGGAAAAGACAAAAGCTCAGGGGTTTAGTGTTATTAAATGAAAGTATAACTGCATAATTTCTTTGGATAGATACATAAAAAGAACTGTTCTGAAACAGGAAAACTTGGATGTTATACCAAGTAGTTTCTGAAAACTGAAGTGATAAACTTGAATTGCATGCTAGAAAGTTTAGTTAAATCCATGTTTTAAATAAGAGAAAATAATTAATATGGTATTCTGTGCAACATGGAGGCATTTTATAGTTGTACTGCTTTGAGTATGTCTATTTAAAATTGTTTTGAGGAGTCCCTTATTGGATTTGTTCTAAGTAGGGGTATTTGAGCATAGCTAAAGACTATAGGAGAGCTAAGCAAATACATATCTGAAACAGACGTTGTGTTTGCTCTTTGAATTTTTTAATAGCCTCTTCTCGGAGCCTGGCTTGGCTCTTAAGTTAATTAAGCAAATTTCATGACATCAGCTGGTTCTTTTTCCAAATCCAGCAGAATCTTGTATCTAAAATTTAGCCGGTTATGAACTTGGTTGTTTAAGTAGGGACTGCATCTATCGCTAATTTTGAAATAAATGTAAATGCCATTAGCCTAAATAGATTTTGTAGCACATTGTATCATCTGAACACTCAGATGGCTGTAGTGTTTTAATCAGAAACACGTGGTAGTTCTTACAGGTGAAGAGAAAAATAATGACTTTGCTGGTAGAGTAATTGTACAGTAATAAAAGTTTCTTGTTTGGTTGGTTTTTCTCCTCAATCAGTATGTCGTGGTACAAAGCAAAGGAAAACCTGTATGGACAGCAGGGTACAGAGTCTCTGGGGTCAGCAGTAACTTAGGAAAAGTATGCAGCAAGGTCAAAGATCAGTCTAGGGGCCTATTTATCAAGTGAATGAGCCACAGGGGCTGCCTTGCCATTGGTTCACAAGTTGATTTAGAAAACAGGAGTGAAAGCAGCAGGATGGAAAGCACAGCTGAGATCTCTCAAGCGAGCGCATTGATCGCACTGAATGCCTTTCTGGGTCATGTTCGTTTCACGAGCAAACAGTTGATTCCCCAGTCTCCGTCGCAAAGGAAATGGTGATGGCCCCGGCTGGGGGGTGGAGGAGACACGGGGGAGGAGGGCATGTGGCTCATGCCGCTTCATTCACAAGCACAAGGATGGCACCGGGCCCAGACTCTTCATAGAAGTCCTGCACAGCAGCTTTCAGTCGAAATTCATGCCGCTGATGAGATGCACAAGTTTCTTTTCATTCATAGCAGCCAATTCGTTCCAGTGAGCAGCGAAACATAACATAAAGTATAGAAAACACGTCGAGCGGTTGCCAATTTCTAGGCAGATTAAAACTTTTTTTTTTTCTGTAGCTGAAGTATGCTTACCATGTAGATTTCCCTAATCATGACTTGTTTTCAAAGTTAGACACAATAGCATAGTGAGCTCTAGTAAGCAGTTGGTATGCTTTGAAACTTTGCTGCCTAGCTAATTAATGGGATTTCGGTTTGGAGGATGGGCGGCGATGCTTGTGTTGTTGTCCTTGTTTTTGTAGAGACAAAAACTCCATGGAGAATTCTGAATAAAGCTGTAATGATTGGTCTGATTGTAATCAGCTTGTGTTGTTTTTGACCTTGAAAACTATCCATACCTGTTTTCACATGTAACATTTTTGTGTATCTCTAATTAGAATTGTATAATTTTTAATTTTTTTTTCCAAGTGATGTTAATGGATGAAAACTGCTAATTGGAACACAAAACTGTTTTCTGTAAGGACAACAAATGCTGTGGGGAGTTGAAAAATATCGCAAGAAGCAGTACTACTTACTAGCTACTAAGGCTCTGAAGATGAAAGTAGTCTGCCTGACTTAGAAAATAAATCTGCTTACCAGATCTTGAAATATGTGGAGCAAATCATCTTCTCTGGTAATTTAACACTTGGGATAGGGTTGAATAGGTCTGCAGCGCGATAAATGTAAGCAGAATTTTTCCCTATCGTTACTCAAATGCCTGAGTAACAGGCATTCTTTAGAGACTCTGTCTTTTTCTAGTTCTGTGGCTTGTTTAGCGTGGTCAGTGTGATGTATATAGTCAGGTTTTGGGTTAGTTTAGGTCTTAGCTGTTTTGTAAAATGAAATTACACAATTTAGAGTAGATGTAGTAGAGTAGATGCATTTTTGCGTATGGAACGAGCCTAGACCACAGTTTCAAGAGTATTTCTGTCCTGGCTGGTAGGTGAAGGTCCTAAAAATTCTTCCAAACAGCACGGTCAGAAACATTCAAGTGATGCTACATCTATGAGTTCAGTGCATGAGAAAAAAATTAAGTATTTCAAGGAATTAAAGATGATGATGAATCAGAATAAAAGATCTTAGTGATCTATATTCATAGGATGAGCTGGGTACTGTGGTGCCCAATCGTTACTAGGTCTGACCAGAACAAAAGGGCGTTTGTTTGTTATTGCCATCTGAGGACATGCTTCTCCCCCTCTATTGCACGAAGCTGTCGGTAGTTTCTTATGATGGTTAAAAATGGAAGTCTTCAGAAATGAAATGTTTGTGGAGTTGTTTTGTTTAGTATTTAAACAAAGGCCACTGTGCTGAAGCACAATTGAGTGGTATTTAAATTATTTTCACCCTATAGAAAAGACATTCGGGAAAAAAGGACCCCAAAAGGTGTATGAAAACAAAACAGTGTCTGCAACAGTGCCCTGGATGATGATGATTAGCCTAATATTTCTGCCTTATTTTTCCAGTAGTAAGAAGTGTTCTTATTGTTGGTGGGACCCAATTAAAAATAATTATGTTCTGTCATTTTCCTGTGTGAGACACAATTTGGGCTGCAGTGATTCTCCAGTCCCTTCACAGAGGTTTAGAATATGAATTGGACAGGAGTTTTTGTTTTTCAGACGTGGTGCATTAAAGATGCCTCCAACACATTAATATACTTGAAATGCAATTCATTATGCCTCACATTCCATCAATCTTGAATTGAAGGTCAGAGATTTTAGCAATCACATACATTGTCTTGTGAAGCTTGGTGTGTCAGTAAAACTACTTGAATTCTTTATCCCTCTAAAATCCAACAGGCAGTTGCAGAATGTCACCATTGTTTGTACTTTCAGAAAATCATGCCTCATAAAACCAGAGTTGTTTGCGGATTTTTTTTTCTTATTGCTTTCTTATGCATGGAGAATAATCTCCTTTTTTTCATTTATGTATACACGTACAATGCAAAATAAAATATACATATACAAATGTGAAGTAAAAGAAAACAGATTCTGATGCTACATTGTTTTAGTGATGCTCCAAAAAGAAAAAAAATCATTGTTAGAGCAGTGCACAGAGCAACTGGCCTCTTACCTGTACATTAGGAACAAGCTTGTATTTCATTGTATACTTGTATCTCAGTATTTGTAAATATTTTCAATCTCTGAAATATTCATTCAGTGGAGCACCCAAGAAGTTGAGGGACAGAATATATTGTTTACTGTTGCTAATGATACTGTATTTCTTATTTTATAAAAGGAATACTGTAATTCACAAGATTTATCTTCAGTGCTTCTGCATGAAGCCTAGAGTTTTTCAGAGGTGGTCAAGAGTCTGAAGACAGTGTCCCATTGAAATTTAGTCTGAATTAGAGATAAGATCCAATTAGGTGTCTGACATTCCAGCAGGAAGACTTTCAAGCATTTGTCGGCTATCTAAACAAAATTGTTAACAGATGACTCCAGTACAGAGGTCCCATGACCTTCGAGTAGGTGTAGTTAGCAGTGCAGTCTGCTCCTGATCTTCATGCTCTTTACATGCACCAAACTCACTGCTCTGAGATACAGGCTTCATTGTGATGCTATTTCCAGATAAACCAAAACACCAAAAATCTCAACTGTTTCTCTGTTGTCCTACTCCACAGCCCCATAAATGTATGTGGAAATGGAGAGGCTGAGAATACTGTAATACTTCAACACTGAACATTTGTTTTGCATCTGCAGTGGTTTCTAAAAAAGCATCACACAAGAAGTCATACTTCAAATGTTATACTTAAGTTATACTAAAATGTAATTCACTTGTGGAAGTCTGTAATAAGATAGAGTCAGGATACCCAGATGAACTTACATTTAGCATTTATTGTCCAGTACAAGCATAGGATGATCACAACTGAAGTATTGAGTTCTTTGTGCTGTAAGTTGTTTTAAAACAAAAAACTCTGATACTTGAAATAATGTTGATACCATAGTGTTTTAGTACTACGTGTGCTTTCCTTGGGTTTATGTTGTTACATCAATCTTTTTTGCGTTAGGTGACACTTAGAGAGGTAAAAACTGTGGAAAGTTTTGAATCTTCAAATTCTAGCTATTTAAAGCAATGCACACAGGAAAAAGTATTTCCAAAATAAAATATTGGAATCAGTTCAGTTAATTGAAAAAGACCTCAGAGAGAGGGATTTATGTTTTTATTTCAGGGATCAGTTCATGCTATAGTAAACAAAGGGAGTCCAAATTTATGGTTAAACTTAATCATCTTTGGAATTTGTTCTGTAGGCAGAATATTAACATTCATAAGTATTTATTTCCTGTCCTAATCTTTCTGTAACTTCTCTTAGTTTTTTTCTTGACTAAAAGTGCTTTTAAATACATGGCTCAGTGGATAAATTCCATCACATAGCTCCTTCATTGGTTCGTTTACTGTTCCAGGCTGGTGCAGCGTGCTTCCAGCTCTGAAATGTCTTGGTTTATATGTGCTTACTAATAGTCTGACGTTCATAAACAATTAACTGTACATACTGCAAATGTTGGTGATATTAGGAAGCAAGATGTTTATTTAGTAGACATCAATAAAAATGCTATTTAAAAATATGCTATTATAAATTCCCTTAGCTTTGAGGTGGTAACGATTTATGAAGTTTTCTTTCTTTAGCTTGAAAGTCAGTATAAGTATGATAGAGTTTACTAAGAAGTAATGAAAATTACTCTTACTGTAATTACTAGCATGCAGCAGGAACACGCCTTCAGCTCCTGTTCTGATTATAGCAATCCCCCTGCTTGCTACCAAAAGATGTGGCAGGCAGAGATCATAGTCTCTTCACAAAGAAGTCTTGCCAGCATTGGCCTCCTGTGTCAGCCGGTGGGCTCTACTGTAAAGGAGTACATGTGAGATCATGGCATATAGCAAAAGATTTCATTAGTATTGGAAGAAACTGGGACTATTAGTACTTGATAATGCTGGCTGTGTTGCTCTGGGGAAAACCCAAAGCCCTGCTGTTGGCTTCAGACTTTAAAGATCATCTCTGGAAAGCTAACCACCATTTTAGCCAGGTCCTGGCTGGTTCTGGTCGTCCCCGTTGATTGGTTTACAAGGGTCAGACGTCTTTCTTCTGTGAGGCAGACTGAGGCAGAATTCTCAAACATTGACCTTTTATAATGCAGATGATGATGCAGCCATCATTTGACGTTGCTCTGGGAAGTTCAGCTTTGCACAGGTAAGAAGGCCATTGGAAGCAAGTCCTTACCTTTGAAGAAATCCAGTTTCATGCATTATTGATGTTTTGGAAGTGAAGCAAGAAAATGAAACATGAAAATCCACTGTAGTGTTCCCTTGATCTTTACATAAAGGGTGGGACTAATATGATGCCTGGCTTCCAAGGCCATACATCAAGTATATTACACGTGGGAGAAAAAATGTTATCCTGGTTGCTTTCCTTTAGATTTACAGAACGTTTCTCTCTCCTATATCCATGTGTTTTACATAATCCACAGTGGTCTGTTGTCTGTATGACAGTGTGACAGTATAAATTCATGAAGAGCACACCATTCTGTGCACAGCTACCACAATTCGATGAAAGCAGGTAACTGCTAGTGTGGTTAAGGTTCATGACTGTGACACCTTTTCATAGCTGTGGTTTTTTATTGCAGCTTCTTAGTAGTTATTGGTGGGAAAAAAATACATCTATCCAAGTCAATGACATGAGAATTGTCATGAGTCAGAAACTCCTAATTTCTAAAACAAAAAACTAAATATAATAATTGATTTTAAAACTTTTCAGAAATGCCTACCCGAAATCTGGGATATTAATGTTGTCTCTTACGCAGTTTAAAGAATGAAGTAAGCAATTGGTAAGAAGTGGACTGACAAGTTTTGCATTTCAGACTTTATGTGGATTTTGTAATAACCACATACATAGAAAAAAAGATACAACCAACTTAACTCTGATGCAAGAATTCAGGGATTTCCAAAATGGACTTCTTCCAGCTTTTAATGTGTGTACACTTAAAGAAGTTTCAAAAGAAAGCTTCAAAGCTGTATGCTTCTGAAAAGCTTGGGCACCAGTAGAAGTTCAATGTGTGCATGCGTAGTGAAATGCATTTGCTAAAAATACCCATCAAGTATAGTAGGAATGCTCTCAAGTTTTTAGCCTGATGTAAATTCCTACATTGTGCACATTATGATGAGTGTCTTCCATTTATGCACTAAGTGATGTGACTAACATCTGTCATATGGTCTTTGCTCTTTCATCTTTCCTGCAGGGGAAAAGCATGTGCAGCTGAGCATTTTGTTGCAGGAGGATGGCTATGATTTTCTTGTTTAAATATTCTCCTTGCTATGTTTTTGTTAAAGGAAGACGAAATCAGAGGAATGTGTTCCGCACTTGAAACGGAAGGTGACCGAGACAACGATGGGCCTTATTTCCTGTAGGAACATCAGGAAATGCTTCTTGTACAACCATTGCCTATGCTGTGATGCTGTGAGATTTTTTTTTTTAAATGACCTAATTAGATGACTCTTACTTGCAGGGAGCCGACTGGTGCCTAGGGAGCAGAAGTGGCCATCTTAACCCTTACACCGAAGTGTGACAGTCTGTTGTACTGTCAGGTCCCAGTCTGTGTTTTCTCGAAGCTATGTTAAACTTGTGTGGGAAGGTGAATAGGCATGATGTTTCTAGTTTATTTTGCTGAAGAGTAGTGCCCGTGTTCTGCCCCAGTTGAGTTATTAGGCTCTGAAGACTTCCTGTTCAGGTCCACTTACAGTTACGTAGGTCTGTTACGGGAATGCAGGCTTTAATAAGTATTCCAGTTAAACATACATGGACTTACTGAATTATGTGGCTTTATTGCCCTCAACTTCAATTATCCTTTATGGAAATTAAGCCTTTATAATTGTATCTTTTCAGAACTCACTTTTCTTTACAAAAATGCCAACTGATTATATATATGGGAGTTGTGCTTTGTTGCAAGTGAGATAACATCCCTTTTCTGTTCTAGTTTCTGCAGCTATGATGTGCAGAAGAAGTTATTTAATGCTGCAAGTGTGTTGTGGAAGCTCAGTGTGTTGCTTGTGAAGTGCTTCCGTACCCCTGGATGAATGTGTCTCCGTAGAGAGGCAAAATTATTGTTCTCCAGCTATTGAGAAGCTTTTTTTTTTGCCCCCCCCCGTTTTTTTTTTTTTTTAAAGGGAAAAGGGGTAGTGGGAGGAAGGGGAAAAAAAGAAAGGCTGCAGTAACCACTGGGTAAGTACAATGTGCGAATCTATATTGTAGCACTTTCTGAACACTTCCTGGGGTCCATTCAGAATTGAAACCGCAGAGCTCTTTTCTGTTTGATGGACACCTTAGAACAGCTCCCCAAGCCCCCCTCTGGGTAGTGCAGTGCAGAGCAGAGCCCAGGAAAAGCATCTTGCAGCAAGCAGAACCTCGAGCTTAGCTGTCTGGGTTGTCAGCATGTTTCTGAAAGCGCTGTTTGTAACTGCTTTGTGATTCTTTTTCCCCCCACAGGAAATTCTCTTTTCCTTTTAACATGTAACTTGGATATTTTGTAAGACTTAGCCCACAAGATTTAAGATTTAGACTTAAGATTTTTGTAAGACTTAGTCCACAATTCTACATAACTGCAAAAATAATTGACTAATCCATTGAAGGAGGTATGGGCACTAAAGCCCTGATGTTGCATCAGTGGCATTGATGGTGCTCTAGTTTAGCAGAAAGAGATTGTCCTTGACCTTGTCTCAGCTAAGGGTTAGCTACCAGCCTCTTACCTTTGAGGTCTCTGACCTAATGCCTCTTTCAGAGGGGTGTTCCTCCGACATGCAAAAGAAGGTTTGAGTTCCTGCTTGCATCAGCACATCCTTACTGTTCTGGCTGCTTTCTCCTCCTCCTTTTTTTTTTCTTCTTTTTTTTTTTTTTTCCTTTCTTCTTTTTTCTTTTTTTTCCTTTCTGAAGGAAGTTGAGTGAAATGCTCTTTGGGGCTTTGTTTTCACAGATCTTAGAAGAAAGTGATGGACCTTTTAAGTTCCTACAACATGACTGTGTTGTGGTGGGGAAAAAAAGAGGCAAGAAGAAGCCAGTTGTTGCAAGTTAATTTAATACATTTCATCAAGAATTACTCTTTTCCAAATTGCCACATTAAATTATGTGGAAAAACAGTTACTATTGCCTCCCATTTATTTAACCAGCACATTTAAAAGCTTCGGAGACTTGAATTTGGTATGTTCAGCCTACAATATTATAAACTAAAAAAAAGCAAAACATTTCTGCTGGATTTTGCCTAGGCTTTGACTGAAAGTTCATGTTTAAAGAATAAGTTTCAGCAAGAGTGTCAATTGTTCCAAAAAAATGAATGATAGTATACCCAATTAGCAAAATAGCTTGATCCTGAAGTATATACCAGTATATATAGTATATACCCAGTATATACCTAGCCAAATGCTTGGGATCATATGAAAAGACTTTAAAACATGCTATAAAACGTCTGTGGCCATCTAAATCAAATTATAAAAAAGCATTACCATTCTGTCCATACTTGATGGAGTGCTGCAAGTAACAATATCCTGACAAAATCCAACACTAACTTCATTTTTTTTTTCACTTAGAATAGCCTAGTTTAATATCATACATGTTTATGGAAAATACGTGCTTGAATTCTTTTTTTTTCCCCCGAGGTCCATCACATAGCATGAGAACTACAGAACTATACAGGTAGAATATGTCATTCATTAGCAAGTCCAAACAAAGGAAGAAAACCTTGTATCTTCAGTGTCAACAATACCACTAAAATATAAAATAAAATAAGAAATCAAAACCCAACACCCAAGCTTAGAACAGTGTATCCTATCAGCTATACATCACTTTAATCATATATTGACTGGCTGCAACTGTAGAGTCTACTCATGTGAGTGCATTTGCAAATCTGTATAATGTGACAGTCTAGCCTCCATGTAAGGTGGCTTTGCTAGTGAGAAGTTACTCTACTTTGTAATGAATTTGATATTTCAGACTATATAACAGAGGGTTTTATATTCAGATCCTAATGTCCCATGCACCAGCCTTTGCATGTGCTCTCTGTACTATTTACTTCTTTAGAAAGCTCATTCAAACTGATTGTTTAGGTAGTGTTTATGCATTATATAGAGTGAAAGGAATTCTAAGAAAGTGCTTAATTATTATTTCTTGGTTTTAAATAACTGATTAGGCAGGAAATCTGCTGTGAGCTTCTGAAGCTTTAGTAATTCTTACCCAGATAGTTGTTTTTCTGACATACCCCAGGTCCCTTTTAAATGGCTAAAAAGACAGTTGTTATTTTATACGTAGAATGTGTTGATTTTATTTACCATGGCGGTGAATCTGATAGCAGCCGATGTATTTGACTTTGTATCTGTGAGTGTGATGACTGCTAGCAAAGCACTGTGGAGCGTGTCTTGTACTCAATCTGAGGCGTAATGAAAAGTCATCTTTTAGCAAAATCTGATTCTAGTTATTCATAAAGTGGTCGATAAATGAAACCTGTCAATTTGAGATAAACATTGAAAATAGGTGACAAAATGTTAATCTTTTCACAGTCATTTTTTTCACTGAAATCAGTGACTTGGCATGTAGTACTTGTTGAAAAGCAAGAGATGGTTCATGGAAGTGAGGCAAAAGTGGATGGGTGTTGCTTCTCCTTCCTATCAAAGTTGTTGCAGTTTTGCACTCAATCCAATCAGAGGCAAGCAGTAAACCTGGAGAATTTTTCCCATGGTTGAAAATTAATCCATTGGCATTTGTGGGGATTTCAAAGCACATATATAGTATATACATAAGAGCTGGGAGGGTTGTGTCTGCTTGGCTTGTCTCCAGTGCCCAGGAAGCTCCAAAACAAGACAAAAAAATGCATTGGTGCAGCTTCTCACAGTACTGGGAATCATGAGATGGAGTGGCCTGGAGGAACTGCTGGTGGTTTTCTTCTGGTGCTGGTGGGAGCTTTCACAGGAACATTGCTTCCACTGGTCTAGTACGATGGGCTAAGCTCCTTCAGACTCGGTTACTTCGAATCATACGAATTCTATTACCTAATCTAAAGAAGTTTTAAATAATCCAGGACTTGGCAACCTAGTTGTCTACACATTGTAGGAGATCCTCAAAGTGCTGAAATCCAGATCTTGGCTTCTGGAATTTTTCACATGAAGACGAGATTTGACACAAACAACCAGGTGTTGTGGGAGAAGCTGGCTGTGCTATTGTGATATTCTTACCCATTTGAGGAATGGGGACATGTTATGAAGTCTTTTCAGATCAATGTCCTGCCTTGGAAGAGAAAATAATACTGATTGTTGTAGGGTATTTACAGAATGACTTAGTCCTGTTTTCTGGAACATAAATCGTTGCATAGGTAGATACTTCTGTAAAGCAGTGCTAGTCACTGGTACCTGTGTACCCTCCAGCTGTGTGAAAGGCAGGTATGTACCTTTGCTTGACTTCTCACTCAGATCTAGCTGCTGATCTCACTTTGGCCATTGGATCCTCTCTTCATTTGCCTTGCAAGGTGTGCTGAGGTATTGAGCTACTTGGGCGCAGCTCAGCCAAGAGCAGCTCTGTTTGCACTGGGGCTTTGGCTTCATCTTGGTCCACCTTTTCTGCACATGGAGACATCTTTTTTCTTTTTAATTTGTCTGTTAAGCTTGTTTATTGGACTGTGATCTGGTTGCTGTAAGTCAGCACACTGTGAGTGTTGCCTGTTTCCGAGCACTTAACCCTGTTTCAGAAGGATTTGGTAGTGGTGGGGCCTCCACCCTCCTTTGTTCCTTAGGTGAACTCTGATTTTTCAAAATAGGCAGGAAATTATGCTCTTTTCCTCTGGTCTGTTTCTTTGGATGACAACGAAAAAGAAGTGTGATTGCCGTCTAAAAGGATAGTTGAAAAAACAATATCTGGATGTCACCCATCCCTTTGGAAAGTGAGACGGGCCTTGTGGTGCTTCCAGGAGGAGTTCTGTGTCTGTGAACTCCCTGCAGCTTGCTGCATCTGGAAATTTCCACCCTGACGTATGACAACTCTGTGCACTAAACCTTGCCAGATCATCCTTAATACTAAAAGAAGGCATCTCTCAAAGTGTTTTCTGTTAGAATTGATGTTGTTTCTCTGCATTTCTCTATTATATCTGACCAGTATGCCTGTCCACTCAGGGTTTCCCAGGAGAGCTTGAAGATATATGCCATGTTACTGAACTTCCTTGAAATTTGATTTCTGTTCAGTCTTCTTAGACCTGAATGCCAAGATTCTTTAGACAGAGTAAAATGTGATGTGCACTTACCGTGCTTTGTAGATAGTGGCAGAGAATACAAAAGAGACAAGGAAATGTTCCCTAATATGAAATTACTTTTTCTGTCTTGCTAGTTTGTGAGTTCATGTTGTTTAGCTGATTTATGTTATTAATAAGGGAGCTGTGTTTTTTTTGCGATTACTATTGTATATTGAAAGTTGTTGCTTTTGAGTTCATCATTGAGAGAGAGCTTACAGAATCGCTGATAAGGATTTAGTTTTTCGTTTTAGCTCTTGTGTGGTAGAGTTAGTAGCATTATTCCAAACTTGGCACAGAATTTGCAGAAAACCATTTAACAGTACCAGCTGTGTAGTGAGCAGCATCCCATGTTGGTCATCAAAAAGTTATCTTGTGGCAGAAAAAGTTGAAATCATAGTGGCAATATTAGGGCTGAGTCTATATTCTGGATTTGTGATTTTTTTTTGTGCAGATGATTTGTTGATGGTAATTCTGGAGAAGTACTGTATTAATACAAAGGAAATTCCATTAAAATAATGTTAAAATATTACAAAAAATGCAACAAAACATGCATCAAATAAAGGCCTAATTGTAAACTAAATCTTTTTATTTGTGGGACCTGCAGTGGTTTTCTCTTTAAATGACAAAGGAACAGATGAGCATCCTGTTATCTCCATATTTACACTGTACTTCATCAGTAAATATCCAGTATTTTTAGGATCCTTTTCACACAGGTGCTTTTTTGTTACCTTTCACTAGCTAAACGTGCTCTTTCCCTCAGATTTGAGGGAAGATCTGAAGCTGTTTCTGCCCTACAGCACTTCGCAGCATCATTGGTGTGAGAAAGTTTATGGGCTGGGTAAGTTTTGGTTTACAGGCAGCGAAACTCCAGGGCTTGCCCTGTTTGGAGGACATGAGTAGAAGGAACAGGAACGTGATATCAAAACACAACAACCAGATTATAGTCAGCAAACAGGATGATAAACTTCCTGGAAGCTTATAGTTTACTGCTCAAGTTGATGTAACGATAAGATGGTTTGTGCATTTCTGATCTCTATTTTTTAACAAGAACAACAAATGCAACAGTAAATACCACTGAATGACCATTTACTCGCTGGAATTTATTTTGTGACTAGTGTAATTGTTTGTTTTAGAGGTATATTTTTCTAGTTAGTTTAAGTCTCTAGCAAATTTGAGAAGTCTAGACTAGCACGTAGTGCCATAATTCAGTTAAAAATATTTTAAGGATGTGGGCTGCTGTTGCTATGTAATTGGCAATACTATTTTAGGATAGAAGGTGAAGGTCAAATCTCTTGGGAGTGATGTGTTTTTTTTTTTGTCTATAGAGATAGCATCCATTCTGTAGATCATTGCACTGCAGTCTTCACAGCAGAAGAGGCCAGAAATATATTTTAAAATGAAACTCCAACACTTGTGCAAAAAAACAACAAAAAAACACAACACAAAAAAAAACAACATGGAAAGTTTCTAACTGTGGATTTGGCATCTTTTCCTCTGTACTTATCCCACTTTCTTTCAAATGCCACTGGAAAAATCAAAGTCTAGCAATTAGTAACTTTTTAATGGGCCGTTTGATGAAAGGAAGATTAAGCCTGAAAACCAAGCAATCTACTTCTATTTTTGCTCCCTTCTGTTGGGGTTTCAGCTTGTTAGGGTAGTGCCTGCTTCATTTGTGTGTGAAGTATTAATTCTTCCTCTGTGCTTGTGCTTCCTAATTTAAAGTGAACTTCTTCCCAGAAGTTTTCTTTCTTTTTGTCTTCACTTTTGGTAAATTGGGAACGCCGCACGCCCGGATTCATGGAGAACATCCGGCCCTGGCCTCGCTGCCTCACTTGCCTGCCAACCGCTGGTCCTTCCTCCAGGCAGGGCCTAAGGGAAGATGGAAGATGAAGAGCTCTCAAAGAGCGTCATGTATAGACCTGAAGGTGGTCAGATTTGCTCTTGGTGTCAGCTCTCCTCCCAAAGCTGTTCCCTAGCCATGGTATTGCACCGGAAGCTACTTTGCCTGTATTTTCACAGCTGTCTCTGCCAGTACATTCGTGCAGTGCCATGCCATGGATGGATCAGTTGTCTCTGAGATAGCCTTACCCTGCTCCTTAAAAGGGGAAAATCAGTAGAGCAGCACCTTGCACGAGTCGAGAAATGTCCCTGTGGTCTCAGTGGCTTTTTTTGCTCAGCGGACAGGCCTGCATATGGCTCGCTGGCTTGAGTTTCAGTGCCTTCAGACCCAGGGAAAGCAAACTATAATGGTCTGTTACGGATGTGAGGGAAACTTAAAGTGGTGTCATTTCCTCCCCCGCGGAGGAAGGAATGCAGGATTCAAAAGTATTGAAGATGCTGGAAAACAATACTTCATATTTATTTACGGTTTCTTGATTTCCTCATCCCACTAGCACCATTGTTCCTTTGTGGCGTTCCTAGAAGTCTGATGTCTGAGGTTTTGAATATTTTAGACTTACTTTTTTCTTTAGAAAATAGGCATTAAAAGTACCTTCCTCCCAGCAAAATGATGAATGAAAGAAAAAAATCCCCCACTAGTGTTCCATATCCTTGGGTAACCTTGTGTGGAAAGACTCTGGGAGGCTCCAGTTTGTTTGTGTAATCGATGTGGGTGTCTTGGTAAGCTGCAGCGTGTCCCGGTACGAACAGTATGCAGTGCTGTCAAGCTCCGGCTGAGCGTTACCAGATGGCACTTGCCACCAGCATGCTCTGCCTTAACACTGCAGGTAGCTGGGTGAGGAGGGTGGTTTGTGTGATGCTGCGAAGCTGACGCCTTTTTCAAGTGAAGTAGCACTCTTAGTGTCCCCGTGGACTGACTGGGAGTGGCAGTTTTTCTTCTACTACTTTTTGCAGACTTAATAGCTAAAAAAAATCCCCAAATCTTCCCTGCTTCAAGCGGAGGATGATTGTAAGTCTTTGGATTATAGCCTAAAAAAATGAGGCTTTATTTCAGGAAAAGGTAGTAACAAGCTCTCTCGTCTTAAGATCCCAGCATTCGAACAAACAATTGCATTAAAACAACTAAAATTATACTGCAGTCAGGTTTCTGTCTTCTGTTCCTTTATGAAAAATTAATAAAAGGGGGAAAAAAAAAGTCATGCATTCTTTGTGCTCCCGAAGAACACATGCTTCACAGACGGTTCAATGAAATTGTGCAATTACACTGGGAACTTGTCAAAACTGAAGACAGGGTGGAGACCTACATAAGACCTACAAAAAAAGAGTCTGTACTTGAAGAGGGAAAGGGGAAAATAAAGGAACAGTGAGAGAAGGAAGTCTCTGAGTGGGGAGGGGGTTATGTATGCATGTAGAATCCAGGATCATATTTTGTGAAATTATTAGTTTATTTGGCTTTAGGGCAATCCAGCTAATATGGACAAATTCAAATGGGATGGCTTTATTCCTGCAGCTCTGTTTGAGATGATCCTTTTATTGATTCTCCTTTATTGTTGTAAAATTGTCTTTGGTGATCATTGTAACCTTCAAGAAATGAAACCTTTTTAATGGATGTAAACTGAGATTAGCATGTAAATATCCCGTGATATAGTTAATGTTCAGCAGATGTTTAGATAGTAGCATAAAGAAAAAAAGTCAGAGCTAAACATTTTTTATCATTATTCTTTCAGATAGTTATCAAGTCAATAAAGTAATAAAGGATGAAATATTCTCTGCATTTGCACAGTTGAAGCAATTTGTGAATCAAATATAAGCCAGAAAAATATTAATGATTGCATTTCCATGGAAATTACCTCATAACCATGCAAGCAAATGGAAATTGACAAGGCCAGTTCATTACAGGCAATAGGGGCATGTAACAGTCACGTGTTTGTATGAAGCTGTGTGTAAAATGAAAGTAATTTAAATTTTGGTATGGTTGTATTCTTATTGGAATGGAGTTAAGACAACTAACATTAACATCTAATCTTCAGAAGCCGGTAGTTCCCTCATTTACTGATTTAATTCTTTAAGTCCTGGTATGAAGTCAAAAATTTGTTTTTCAAGACAGGTTGCAAGACTCCCATAAGTATAATTGTGCTTTTTGCCTTGGATGATACAAGAATTGGTTTCTTTAAACACTTGAAAATATTTGTTCAGAAATGTGAGTTTAAAGTCACAAATCATTTAAGTATATGTGTACCACTGCTGTGTTTATTAAATACTTTTTTTGTTTTGTTTTGTTTTCCGTAAAAGTAATTAAAATACTTCAAGTTTTTCAAGGTGAATTGTAAGCCTGTTTCTTGCCACCAGGATATATTTGATGGAGCATCAATACTGGTTTGAATTTCATCTTTTAACTCTGCAGTCATATCCAGTGGATCAGAGTCCTGTTCTTTCACTGAATGTCATTGATTCCGGTGGAATCCCGATTCAGAAGTGCCTGGGATCTGTCCCTGCAAATCTGAGTGCTGGATCTGTGCCAGTATACAAAAATTAAAAAAACTCAGTTTACTGCTGCAGCCAGTTTACATATTTCAGAGTAGGCCAGTTGTTTGGTTTACTTTGTTCAATCTGTGTCTACTCACGACCAAGAAAAAGAGGGTGAAATTGAGGCAAAATATTCAAAGAGGAGAAGTAGAGTTTGCCAGCTTCTTACAGAAAAAGTACTGTGTCTCAGCCTTTTAAACTATTTTTTTTCAGACCTTCATGCCTTAAGTAATTACCCTAAGGAAATAATTGCTTTGGTCAGCCTTGCTGGAAATAATTGCTCTGGTCAGCCTTGTTTACCAGCTATTGTGGGTTCAGTGTTGTTTGCTGCCCTGGGAAGAGTTTGTGTACCAGTAGGCAAGAAGATTCCACTGCCGATGAGAAATCCTTTCATTTGGTTTCATTTCCAGCATCTCACAAAAGTGGTAAAGGTGCAAGTGCTGCATAAGCAGCAGAAGCAGTTAATGTAGCTTGGCTTTTGTAGATGAGGCATTTCCTCATTTGGGATGGAGGGACATTCATATGACAGTGCTCCATTTTATTTAAAATTTTAAAGTGTTAAAACTAGGAGAGAGAGCAGGAGCTTTGAGTTTAAACAAATAGTAAAGATTTGAAGTTTTTTTAATGTGTTCAATAGGACCATATTTGTCCAACGATGACATTTTCTACTGTGTGATGGTACAGCAAAAATAAGTATAATTCTTTCTATATTTTTTTTAATGTATTAGTAGGCATGTGTGGTTTTTTTTTTGTTTGTTTGTTTTGTTTTTCAAACACCCACCACTGTCACAATAGTATCTTCAAAAGTAGCCTGTCAGGAAATTTACTGCAGGATACATTGCAGCTGAAACTGCTTTCTGACCTATTTACAAAGAGATCCTGCTGCCTGTTTGAATTCTCCTGTGAAGAATATCCAGTTTTCCAATGAAATTTGAAGAAGTTCTCTGTCTTACAAAAGGAAGGAAAAAAAATGGTTTAAAAGTGCAAAACTCTTTAATTTTACCAGGGTGGACATACAGGGCTTCTGCTTTCTTTATCTGCATGAATTTAAATATGCCCTTGAACATTTCCATCAGAAATTATCTGCTCTACCTGTCTGCATAGAAGGAAGATTGCTGCTAAGATAATCTGCTCTCAGAATCATTCTCCTCATCCAAAGTGTGGGGTATATAATCTTGGATTTCAAATTGAGGATCACGTTCACAGAGATGCTTCAGCCACTTTGCTCATAGGGGCTATCATCGAAGCTCACTTTAATGACTATTCTGGCTGCTTTGGCTTTTCTGATATATCTCTTCTTCAAAATTGTAATTCAAGTGATTTATAGTTAATGCTACGCATCTAAAGTCAGTGGAGAGTTTGCAGGTTAGTATTTTCTTGGAGTTCCAATACACTTGCTTATTTTACATGTAGTTGTGAGGCTTTTTTCATGATTTGCAGAAGATTAAAGCACACGAATGAAGTCAAGATACTTGAACATCTCAAGTGAAATAATTTCAAATGAATCTGGGAATGCTAATGTTAGTATTCTTAAATAGCAACGTTATTAGACACGTAAATTGTCATTAGTGAGCAGAGGTGTGTTTGGGATAACTAAGTGTGAAATGACTTTAATTTTTTGTTGTATTTCTTGGGAGCTCACTCTCCATGATGCTTTTTTGTTTTGTTTTGTTTTCCCTAGCTTTTGTTGACAGTAGTTAAGCCTTGCTTTTGGTCTGGGATTATTTGCTATGCTTTCAAGGACTTACAGTTTGTATTATGCACTACTGCGTATGTTGCTAAGCTAATGGCTGAAATCTGTTCAGAAGCCAAAAGCATCTTAATTCTCTGTGCAATAGGTAATTTAAATGAATTCTGTTTTCATATTGTTTATTTCTTTCTGTTTTCTTTTTGCCTTAAAGACAAAAGTGGTTTCACAATGCATTTAATTACCAGCCTCATAGGTAGTACAGTCTTTGATTATGTCAATTCTGATTTTGGTATGTTTTTAGGAGAGGCCAGAGTATATGCCATTATTGGGGAGTTTCTTGAAAATAAGACTATTGTCTTTCTAAGACTTGGAAGTGCTACAAATGATGGTTGCATGAAATAAGGCATTGTTGCGTACGATCCTGTTAATTTTGTACCGTTTGACCATGCTGGCACACATACGTGAATGACAAATGATAGGAATTAGGGGTCTGTATCCCACATATAAGATGGGTTTCATTATGCAGGGAAGTGTTCTGATTTCCTCAGGTTAGAAAAAAAAAGTTTAAATTGGATGTACCTGCTCTTTCTTCTGTAGTCAGGAAGGTGCTTTTTATTAATACTGTACTGAGACTTCCCTGTAGGTGTTATGAAGAATTGAACTTGTTGTAGAAAACTGCTGTTTCACACTCCTCCTTGCATCACATTTTTCTTGACCTAAGTCTGCAAACAGGGACTTGCAGCCAGACTTGACAATGAATATTGTTTGAGAAGAACGCTTTATTTATACAATGTTGGCAATAAAGGTTGTAGAATTTCCACACACTCTAATTCCTAATTAGCATCTAACCACATTAAACAAATTCACAATTAAGGACTCAGCAATCCAGTATTAGAAAAAGTGTGTTATGTGTTGAAAACTGAGCATGTAATAAGGGTTTGGTGGGCTTCCATTATGGTTGCCTGTTGTTAGTTTCAAGCTTTTTCAGTTTCTAGGTTAAAGCGTTGCTTTTTTATTTAGCTGCTTGTCTTAATTATTAAGGACTTAATAGTTCCTTTTTGTTGGTGCTGAATCTGTTCTTTTCCCTCATTCAGAGGCATTCAGAACTAAGCTTTAAATTTTAATTCTGAAAGCTATTTCTGGTTTCCTTCTCATAATTTTTGATAAAGATTATGGTTGTCAATTCTGGAGGTTATTTTTGAGTCGGAAAAGACTCAAACTTGTTTTCAAACATCTTTATGAACTTTGGAAATATAAAGAAGGGAGAAGATTAGCCTGTCTTGTAGTATTTACATGATTTCTAACAATTATACCTCAGATAGAATCAGAAAATCTTAAAGACTCTTGCAAACGGATCATTTGTGACAAATGGATTTCTCATCTTGACCATTTTACAATTTCTGCAAGTAGTGAGTTGCTTTAAGCTAAAAGAAATATAATTCAATGTCTAGAATTCAGAAGTTGTCTCCAAAATATTTTTGGAATTGTTGACCTCTTCTTAACTGGTGTTCACCTACCAAAAAAAAAAGTTTAAAAGAATCATCATTTTGGGAGTAGAAATTAAATGAACATTTTTTTTTAGTTGATTATGATAGACAGGACTGCATAAAAGGAGTAGAAAACAGATCTGTGAAGTATAAAGGTTTAAAATTTACAGATTCTTTTCTAATTATGATTGCAATTTAATAGGAACGTACTGTTACTTTGAGACCTACAATTCTCTGGGGTTTCCTAGTTTTTTGTTTTGATTCACTGGTGATGAACACAGCTGAATTCACGGAGATTTACCAATAAGAACCGAGTGTTCTGTAAATTCAGGAAACTGCTAACTTTTATGAGAGGTAAGCCTTGTTTGTAGATGTCATTTCTTTTCCATTCCCACTTGAGTATCACAAGATCAGTTGTATGATTAGCAGTATGTTAGTCCCTTTGTAAAATCCACCAACAGGACTATATTATGTATATCAAAGGGAATTCCTCACGTGAACATTTTTCATTCCAGAGTATCTTTTTTGCATCAGGAAATATGCAAAATACAATAAAGATTAATCATATACTTCTCCAACACACTGGAAACTTCCTCTCCTTTTTTTTTTTCCTTCTCTTTTTTTCTTACTTAATGTCTCATCACTGCTTGACAAAGGTCCATTTGAATGACAGAGCCAAACTGTGAAGTCTCTATACATATGGACCCCTCTTGTTTATTTATCTGTTGCAATACCAACAGTCTGTTTGCCCTCCCAAAAACTCAGTGATGCTAAGACTGGAATCTAACCTATTTGCATTTTTACTGGGATAAAGGCCCAGTTACCAAATACACACGTTGCATACATTTGCCAAAAATATTAGACTCTGCCTTATGCTCAGCTTGCAGATTGGGCATTCATCCTGTCTGCCAGTGTATGGCCTTTCTCTAAAGTTCTAGTTAAGCTGTGCTTTAACAAAGAAAAAAATCAGATGATCTTCTAGCAGCTTTTTACATGTGGCTTCAGTTCGTAGCAGCATGTGTGAGCCAGCCTCTGATCTGGCAATTCCCGTAGGCATGTTCTGATCTGCAAACATGTGAGTAACTCCATCATTATATGTCAGACAAACTTGTACTGAACAGCGTGACCATAGCTAGTCCTCAGAAGACCACTTCCCAAAGATGAAGTTATTAGATACCAGACGGGATTCTTGAAATCTGGGAAGAAAAGGGAGCAGATATCTTCTGATTTGGTTCAGGAAAATGCTGCACTAAATCTTGTTGAGATTCAGTACAAGGAAGAGGGTGGAGATATCTGATGTCCGGGTTGGCTGAGGAGAACTGGACTTGGACTGTAAATCTCATGCGTTCATCTGCTCTAGAGCTGAAGGGAAGGAGGGGATCAAAATTGAAAGCACAGTCATAGCTTAGGGAGGTGATTTTAAAGGTGAGGGAGATCAGTTGAGGGGGCATTTCCTTGTCAAGGGAGGAAACTGAGTTTGGAGTCTCAGTGGGTGTGAAAGGATGAAAAAGATGGGCAGTGAAAGAAGCTGAAAAATGTCAGTGACAAGGGAGATGCAGAAAAGGTGATCGAGATACAGGACAAGGTGAGGAAAGCTTTTCTTGCTCTTGGAAGAAGTTTTCTGATGTGACAGAGAACAACTTTAGCAGAAAGTCAAAAATTATACATGAAAGAGAAAGATTACCCCAAAATGTGGCAGCATATTCATCATGTATGACCTAGTTAGGAAGATCTGTGTTTCTTCAATGCAATCACATTTGCGTGTGTGTATGTGCATATTTCTAAGAATTCGTGTTTACTTAAGGAAACAAGCCAGGGTTGCTCTTTCAGGCAGATTGATGCCCCTTTCGGTTGTATGAATGGGGAAGGGAATAGTTTGGTCAGCTGTGGGAAGGCAATTAGCACTAGAGTGGAAAGTATTGCAGATGTGGTCCATCTATTCCTCTGTCTTTATAGGATCTGAAGCCAGCTTTGAAAGTAGCTGTAGGTACAGGAGGGAGAAACAGTTTATCTGACCTTGGCTGATGTTCCCTGCGCTGCTTGTGATTCATCCAGTCCTGCAGGCAAGTTGGGAGAAACAGGTGGTGCCTCAGCTGGTGAATTACTGGAGAGAGAAGAAGAGTCTTTTGTTCGGCAGCAGCAGCCAGCCTGATGAGCTGTTGCCACTGTTTCTGGCACAGGTTAATGGGAAGAGGAGGGGAAATGCACATGGCGCTTGCCACAGCTGCTATTGCTGCTGGAGTCTTCTCTACTGTTTTTTTTTTGCTTGTTTTTAATTAATTAATTAATTAACTTATTTATTTTTGTGGCAAAATCAAGCAAAGTGCTTCAACAAAACCAGCGTGGTGTTCTTCTGGGACCAGGAATCTGACATGCGTTAATTAGCTCGAACTGGTGGGGAAAATACCACTGTGATGTTTGTGAACTGAATGAGGCATGATATGAAAACGCATTTGGCTAGTCAGCTATAATCATGTGCATTTCTCTTCCCAAGTATGGGTGCCTAGGATCACTCTGAATACTGTGAAAAGAGCAAAATACTGCCCACCATCCAGCACGCTTATAGATATGTTAGGAACGTAAAGAGAAAACATGAATATTTCAGCCTTGTGTTTCTGAATTTATGATGGGAAGCCAATTATCACAGACACGGGTAAATTGTAATATATGAACAGTTTCCTTGTTGTGGCTTGCTTTTAGGGCTTCTTTTTTGACAGTATGAAAAATAAAGTTTTATTCAGCTTTAGTGTACAAAACATCTTGCTAGCTTTATTCAGCAGACTTCGATGCAGTAGATCGGGTGCTTCAGTTGGGCTGGTTTTCCTAAAGTAAAAATATACAGGAAGTGACCTTACTGAAAATATTTGTATATTTTTGCTGTCTGCCTTGTTTTTCTTATGACAATATAAATTTAGGAATTGTAACAATATTAAAAACAGTTTGAAGGAAAAGTGACTTTTTCTTTAATTCTTCCTCCAAGTGGAAAATAATATTTATTCTTAGCCTGACAAAAGAAGAATGATTGCTCTTAGAAAAATAGTTTTATATTTTGTGATCCAGGTGCTCTGACATAATTTCAGGACTTAATTTCTTATCTGTCAGGAAGGCAAAACCTCTTCATGCCCTGGGAATCTTCTGCAAGCAGACTTCTTTGTCTTCCCTGATTTCATTCCAGATGTCAGGGAAGTCATTTGTGCTGTTGGCAGCTTCTTGCGCAAGCCGTAGCAGTGGTGCTTTTCATTTTTTTCAACAACACACAGAGCTACTATGGAGGGGAAAAAATGAACAAAAAACAACCATCCTACTCTTATTTTGATAGGACTAGAAGTGAAATCCCTGTAACAGGAACTCATTGTGCGTTGTGTATGAGACATGCTTCACAAAATGGCAGCAGATCAACAGACAGGCAAACACGTTAATGGTTGTTTGGTACAACGAAGAAATTCTTTTCTAGTTCTTTGAATTTGGGTTTTCAGTCTTTATGTGCACTAATGTGTTATTCTCTCTGCTTGGTGTTGGGCTGAGACCTACACTAATGTTGACGAGTGTTGAAGTAAGCTCAGCAAGCTGTGCAGCATACTCCAGGAAACAAAGATGAGTCATGATTACTGACGTGTGCATGATAAATGAAACTGCATTGTTTGAGATGATTTTTTTTTATAAGCGTAGGGATCAAGTATTGCAGTTGCTACAGTTGTTGGGTCAGTCCAGGAGCTATTTAGCTGTGTCCTCGCAGTTTGTAATGCTTTGCTCCTTCATGTAACGTGGTGCTCAGTAATGAGTCCAGACGTTGAGCGGCAGATACTGAGTTATAGCAGATCTTTAATGCTATCTCACAGGAGTTTCTGACTTTTTTTCTTATGTGCTTGATTCTTTAGTGAGTCATAATTGGGTGAGATCTCCATTTTACTCTGCTTTATTTTTTTTACCTGTGCTTTTTCAGTGGTTGCTAATGCGTTATGTAGGGTATCTTCAAAATCTTCTATAATTTTATTTCTTTTTCTGTTAGCTCGGCAGCTGTCAACTCCTTAGTAGTTCTGTGCATCACTGTATATTTTTCTTTTCATGTCTGTTATTTCTATGCCGGATTCCTCCTTTAAGCTGTGTCTGCAAATGGCCTGATTTTTATTTGTTTACTGATCTCGAAGAACTGTTCCTGGCTGTCCTCACTTGATGTTCAAATAATGCTGGAGTCTTTTGAATAGTCATTTCTCTCTCAGACCCACTGTGTGTTCATGCAAGTTCAGAGGCACTTATTTTTCCATGGTCACAGTGGACTGACTAACTTCTACTGACACAGCGGGCTTAAGGTTATTTTATACTGTAACAAAAGCAATTACTTCCCCATCCTCCTGCCTGATGAGAGCTGTCTGTGCTCCCTAGCAGAATCACAGAGCAGAGGTTTTAGTGTCAGTGGTCAGTGGCATTACAGGCAGAGGGTTGGTAAGGGCATTTGGCATCAAGGAAACATGGGGCAAAGCCAGAGGTTCCAACAAGGCTTTGCATTACGGTTAATGACCAATGTGTGGATGGATGGATGGATGTCTCCTACTTGCACTGCCCTGAATTCTCTCTAACCACTCTTCTGGGAAAGGTGCAATAATTCACATAGCTTTGAGATATGTGTGGTTTCCTACTACTTTCATGTAAGTGCTTAGAGAGATTCAGTGCATTGTGGGACATAGTGTTAAAACTTTTTCAAGAAGCAAATGTGCATTGATGGGAACAAGAGCTGGCAAATCTTTAGGAAAAACTAGCGTCGTGGCTACACTACCCCTGCCATATGAGGACAGCCACATAACATGTCAGTGTGTGCCAAGTTGCTGGAAAGGGCTGAAGTCACCCTAGCCCTGCCTGCCTTAGTGACCTGTGGCTGGGTTGTGCAAGAGCTTGGATTTTCCTGGATGCAGTTTCTGATAACCTCTGCAGATGAGAGGTCTGGGACAGTTCTGCTTGGACGAGTGAGGAATCTGTTTATTGCAGTTGATGTATACTCTTGTTGACCTCATGACTCTCAGCAAGTATCTTGAATCACTCAAGAATAACTAATGCCCCAGCTCCCAGCTCGTTTTCTGTTTCACCTTCTTCAGCCAGCTGAGTATTCACCTTCCTTCAGGGTTACGGGAAATGAAGATCTTTTGGGATAACATAAATGCTGATGAGCAGCATGTTTGGTCTATGGGGAAATAATGCAAGCAGAGAGATATTACAGATAGTAATAGTAGACGTGATTTTTAGAGTTAGTTCTCGTGACTTTTTTTTTTTCCTTTTCAGTGTGGAAGTATATTTAAAACCGTGCGCTGGTTTAGTCAGAGCTTTCAGAAATGAATTTCAAGTCATAGAGCTTAACAGGCGTTCACTATGTGTGGGATTGTTTATGCACTGTACAGGCAGTACACACAACAAATTTGCCATAACCCCTGTGGATATTCATAGCAAGGAAGGATATAAAGGGCTGTTGTCCACCAGCAGTTAACAAATGAATTAATGGCCTTTTTTAATATCAATAAAATGCTAAAAAGAAAGCACAAATAGTCAGGAAAAAGAGGGATTTAATAAAGCTGAAGGTCTACATCACCGTAGAAAGTGATATGAAACATGCAATATACTGGCAATAATCCAAACTTAATTCTGTTTATGTCTTGGATAACTAGATTTGTTTCGTCAGTAATAAAAATGTTCCCAGTTACATAGTCCTCTTCAGCAGAGAAAGGATCCCTGCTTGGGAATGAAAATATTTAAGTCCCAGCAGAGAGAAAAAAAGGCATGCTGTGACGGCTATCCTTCCACACAGGGGTTATTTATTACCTCTTTTATGGAATTTGCACCACGCCAGAATTTAGATGAGTTCGTGTACAGTGTACAATGCACAGTGACTTGGAGCTAAACAGTTGTGAAAGACATGACATTTGTGCTCTCGAGGTGCCTGTTTTTAATGACTGAAGAATATGTGTGCCTGTATGAAGGATTATCAGTGTAAGATTTTAGTCTGCAGTATGCAGATATTTTCAGAATGTGTCTAAGTCTTTGCAATGAATGAATTCATAAAAATTATTGATAGCCTTTGGACCTGGAATGTGATTTATTTCTTTTGGGAATGACTTACTGTGCATCTTTTCTTGTTTCCAGTTCTTGAATGTGAAATATGACAGAACTTACTATTTTTTTTAAATTTCATTAGTGATATCACTTACTTCTTATTTGATCCCCAAGGGTGCTTTTCCTGAGGAGGGGAGAGTGAACACTGTCATTAAGCAAAACCAGGTGCAGCTGACTGTGTTGTTTAAACCAATTTACTTTACAATAGATTTGATTATTAATACATCAGAAACCTTACTTGTGGTTACTATGGTAAAAGTTGCACTTCATAATAGTGTCTTCAGCCTAATTCTAATTTAGAAATTAGGGGCTCATTTTGGCTTTTCTTATAGTAAATTTGTAAAGTGCTAGGACTAGATTTTGAAAGTGACTCATTTTGCTCTTGCTTGATTGTAATATGAGTGCAGGGTGGAAGCTGTATTTGAGAGAACATTCAGTTTCTCAGCTTCATCAAGATTTCATTGTTTAACTCTTTCTGTACTTTATGTAGATAGGCTTTTTTTTATCATGTTGGGATAACAGAGCTCCTAAACGCTTTATAAATAAACTACTTAGTTTAAAGCAGAATAATATTTTAATGTGCCTCTGTATCCAAGCATAAGAAACGAGTGTTTGGGAAACAAGTTATAAGCATAAAATGCCAAAAGTTATTCAAGTATTCCTGAAATAACTGGTTCCCCTATCTGTCTTGTTCATGCAGGGCTTTCCTTCACCGAATGATCCAATGTGCTACAGCCAAGTGGATAAAAATGTCACAGAAGAGACAGTTAAGGTTAGTCTCCTAATTACATATGTGTTTTATTTGTATCTGTTGTTTTATTTATCTATGTTTATTCTTTTGCAGATGTTGTTTTCAATATGAAGATATCTTGCAGTTCACAAAAACTTCCTGTCCCTCGTGGAGGAGTGCTTGCAGCCCAGAACCGACGTGCGCAGCATGAAGTTGGAACTTGCTTTCTTCATTATGTATGCTGTCTTCTCTTACAGCCTTATTCACTTTTTTTTTTTTTTTCCTTTTCTGATTGTCTTTATTAATTACTGTCATGATGATGAGGGTACATAGACATGAGGACAAAATACGACTTGATGCATAATGTAGAGTACTTTGAGGTCATCTCTTGGTACTGTCATTGCCAAAAAAAGGCGGGGGGGTGCAGAAATTAAGAAAAAACATGTAAAATGGGCAAGCTTTTGCTGTTTCTTCCTTTTTATATTCAACAAAGTAGCCTCTAATGTCATGTAGCTATGAATTGGGATGCTTTTTCACAAATACTGACTTCTTTTCTTTTAAATGCAACAGAAGTTAAACCTGCTGGTGATAACATTTTCCTTCAAACAAACGTGTAAGTTTGTATCGTGGCAGAGGCTTCACGTAACCCCATCTTTAGGACCCTTGCAGCCAACGAGTCAAAAGTATTTTCTTAAAACTAAGCATGGCCTTAAATGTTTTGCCTGCCAGAAACTTGAACATTTCCTATGACTGCTTTTGAACAGCAAAAGGAATGACAAAGGTCTTGCACTTGCTGGGGCCTGCTGGATGAGAAGCCACCTGAGAGCTGAGTGGTAGCTGGGGTGCTGCTGGCATGTGGGGCTGTGGGAGAGGAAGGGACCCTGTACTGGGCCACTGGTATCTGATGGTGGCCTGCAGGAGTGCTGCTGAGTCAGCAAATAAGATACTAATTGTATGTTTTCTTCCCTTTTTATTTTTTTTCATCCCATGTTTTGGTGATATTCCAACCCTCTGAAATTTTTCAGAAATTCTCAAGTGATGCTTCCAGACTGTTCAACTTCATAATTCTAATTAAAAACAGAAATAAAAAGTAGAAGAAAGGCTGGAGCTCAAATAATAGATGTAGGAGGAATAGCTGGCCTTCCAAAATGAAGACTATGTTAGCTGTTCAACTTTCAAAAGTGTGCTTTCCATTTTTTTTTTTTTAATTAAAAAAAATCCAAATGGCAATGAAGAACAATCTATTTCTTTGTTTCTGCAGAAAGAGAAATTTCGTATCTATGATGAATACTGCAGTAACCACGAGAAGGCACAGAAAGTTCTGCTTGACCTTAACAAAATAAGAACAGTGCGGACATTTCTTCTGGTAAATAAACTTTGAATTGGTGTTCTAACTTGGTATTTTTTGACTGGGCAGTGAATGGTTAGCACTGTTGTCTCCACCATGTAACAACAATGAGCACACCTGCTTGTAGTGGGCAGTGGGCGTTTCAGCTGGGGGTGACGTTTTCAGAGGAAGGGTTATGTACATCGAATTTTTCACTGCTGCCCTTGGACCCATGCATTATCACAGCATTAGGCATTATGCCTAGATCTTGCTGGCCAAGAAATAAGGGTGTAAATCCAGCTGTGTCTGTAGGAAGAAAAAAGAATAGAATAAGATTTGTTAGGAGTGGTAGGGAATGAAATTAGAGAAAGGAATCTGAAAGTTTAGGCAGAAGCTTCTGAAGATATGGTACCATTCTGGTACTGTAGCGAAGGCTGTGCCAAACAGAAAAATGGTTTGTTATGGATCGTAGAGTAGCCATCCTGATCTTAGACACGGGCTTAATCAGAGGTCAAATAAAACAGCTACGCAATTAGTCTTTTGCTTTACAAGACAATTAAGGAGGGGTTTTAAAATATTGAGCATGAGAGTCCTCATTGTTTTTCGAAAGCAAAAACAGTTTGCATGTAAATACTGAGTTTCCTGATAGCTGACGTGATTTGTTAAAGAAGATTCAGTATGGAATGATTTTTGTGTTTTCCTTCATGACATCCTGTGATAACAAGGTCAGCTTTGAAGTGCATGGCCTTCTCTATTGGAACTTACACACTTGAGCAGGTGCCCTCAGATATGATATGAAGTCCAGAGTGATCAGATCTGATTATTGCATTTTGGGACTAAGAGTGAACTTAAGCAAATGTCACTATCAGCAAATAGGTTTTAAACATCACAAGCTTTATTTTATTAATTTATTAGTTTTTAGTGTGCAGTAGGCTTTCACTGCTGCTGTTGACAGAGTTCTTGGTGAAATTGTCCTAGTGCAGCTTACTAAATTTTGGAAAGATACTGGTTCTGACTCCCTATCTCCATTAACTTGCAGGCAAATTAACAGCAGTGTGGGAATTTCCTCATTGTAGGGTTGTACTGGGTGACATGAAACTCCATCTGCCTTTCTTTACTGTCTCTTGTTCAGCAGTGTTCCATTCATAGTGAAAAACAGCTTCAAAGTTGTTCTTTCCTCAGCAGTTGACACCGTATCCTCAACTTGCCCTAGACTTGAGGATGGGCACACACATGGTTCTTATTTTGGGAGCTTTGGGAGCAGTACGGCTGAACTTAAGAGGATGGAGTGAATGCTGACTGCAGAGACAAAGAGCAAAATATTCTGGAGAAAGATTGCAAAGAGCTTGTTTTGTGATAAAGGAACCCAATTATGCAGCTGTGGCAGTTCATGATATGTTGGTGTCATGTATTCCAGGAGCAGGTATAGGGCTTCCATATCAGCTTTGTGTTCCTCATAGATTCGGGATGTGTCTGTAGAATAAGTGGCAGCAGTCTAACCTAGAGAATGAACAGGAGGTTTCTCTAGGTTGACTGTTCAATTTGAAAGCAAAATTGAAGCCTTCTAGCCAGACAGAACAGTCGAGGTCATTAGAGATGTGGTTATCTGTAAATAGTGGGAGTTGAAAGCAAACTTTCTAGCCTTTAAGTATAAAGACAAATATTACATGAACCTGTAGCCCACATTGCCATTATCTTGTTCAAGTAGTCAGTCATTTTTAGTAAAGCTTTTGATTGACAGGTTAAATGAGATGCTTTAGGATAAAGGATCCTTTAGGATAGGACAGAAGGTGATTGACCAGGAATACAGAGCAGACACTTAAAGGTGAGAGTACAGACTGCACAGCAGCACTGTGTATTGTGCATGTGCATTGTGCGTTAGGCACTGAGCAGAGTGGCCAGGCACTTTTGTAGCCTCTGTTCCATCAGCAACATGTCTGCATCCAGATTTGTGGCCCGTGTCAAGATACCATCTGTCTGTGTTAAAGTACTTTTGTTTATTGTTCTTGGTTTAGATATCTTGATCTATGAAGCCTTAGTTTATCTCATGCCATTGCATCACAATTCCTTCTCATCTCTTGATAAAATAATTTCCATCATTACCGTAGGTCTTTATGTACTTAAAGTTTAATTCCAGCAATTCCAAATATTTGCTGTGATGTCCCTTGCATACTTGGTTATCTCAAATAGCCCTTATTCTTTTCTCTCTCTCTCTCAGCTGCTTTTTCATGGATGCTTCCACCCAGTATTTAATGTATTACTTGCTTTGATGGTTGGAAGTCTTGTCTAAACTCACATATTCTTTAGTCCATGACTAAGTATATTTTATTCATTGCACATCATGTTTAAATACAGAAGCATGTAAACAGAAGACCTTTATTGTATTCAGATGACCTTGTTGAAACCAAGGTCAAACCATTTTTTAATACCACTTTCTATCTCAAACAACATATGTAATGATCACTCTGAGTTCTTTGATGTTGTTGTTATTGAAGTGTGAAAGTGTATTTTTAGCATTTTATTTATTGCCTTTTATTGTCAGCATTTAAATAAAAGGCAACTGTTAGTTGGATTGGATGGAGAAGGGGTACCTGCATCATGATGCATGCGTAATATCGTTGCAGTTTTCTTGTCATGGATGATAGTCAATGTACCTGTCTGTGCATGTAGTTCAAGTCTGTTCTTGTGAGAGTCTTGCAAACCTCCGTCATCACATAGTTAACACAGATGCATGTAATCCCTACATGGGTTAGCCATTTTTGCTGTGTGTGTATGCCTTATCTTTATTTCTGGTAATTTTCAATGGCAACTGCTTATGTTATGGAAATTTGGTATCTAATGGAGATTAAAACCAGTAACAGAACTCCTCTCTTGAACTCTTGCATAACTCATGATTTGAGAAAGTGTAATTTTCTCAGGATTTTTTAATAATTTTGTTGAACTTTTGCACTCTAGAATTGCATGCTCCTGGAGGACGTAAGAACACAGATGTGCCATTGGAGGGGTATCTAGTACGCCAATACAAAGAATATGCAAGTATCCTCTTCTTTTGAAGGTACTTAAGAGTTTTTATCCAGGATTTCATAATCTCTCTATAAAACTGGTTACTAAGAATATTTCAGAACAGCTGGAACTATCTCCCTATGCAGTGAATAATCTCTATAAGATACTGGACCCAGACTTGCTCTCATTAAAGGTAGTGGCAACTCTTCTGACATCAGTATTAAAAGGCACTGAGAAGGTCTGGATCAATTAAAATTATTAGTCCCTTCTGTATCTAGTGGTGAGGTTGCCTCCTGATTGTTGAATCGAAGTGAACCATTTAAGTGAGTTTAATGAGGACTAGGTTTGAAAATGTCCTTGCTTAAAGGCTTGGTGATAGCAGAGCTTGTTGCCACATGCTTTGCTGCATCTAATCTGCCATCAGCAAGTGTCAACTGAAAATATTTATGAAGATGTTTTTAAAGAAACACTTCAGAGTAATGGTAAGATGCTGTATGTGGTTTTATGCATGTTTGCATGTTTATGCTTATCTTACTGTTATGGCTTAAAATAATGTAATGTGTTAAATGTACTAAAAAGCATTACATATTCAAATCTCCAAGTTACTGAAATTTTCTAATTTCTAATGTTAGTAAATAAAATAATATAATAATCAGGAAAGTAAATATTTAAAATACATTTATGCGTAACAAATTTGAGTTTAATCTTGTTTATTGTTTCAAACAGAGAGAAAAGCAAGAGTACACTCTGCTTTAGAAGCTACTTGAAATATGATTGTTAGACTGTATTTTTTCACAATGCATGCGTGAGTTTAGATCTGAAACATTGCCAGTTATGAGGCATATGCATTTCATTGCGCTGACATAAAAACATAAAGTAAACGTGTTAAAATAAAGATTTTTTTTTTTTTAAAAAACAAGTTACAGGATACAGTTGCTATGAGGTTGAATCATCCCAGGTACCTGTGGTTTTACAGTTCACTTGGCGAATTAATTTTTTTTTTAATATTCTATTTTTTGAATGGAGTACAGACAAAGCAGGGGAAATTGACTAATGAATTACACTAGGGACACATTGAAATGAAGATATTTATGTACAAAAAAATTCAATACAGGGGGTAGTGGCAGCAGGGTTAAGACTTCTTGCTAAGCGTCCAGAAAGAATGTACCCAAGCCTCCATCAGGATATGCACTGAAGGCTGCACTTAGTCAGTCCAGCTGTAAAAGTGGAGTTGGTAGTTTGAGATGGGAATCTCCAATGAATACTGGCAACTCCGCTTTTGGTTTTCGGTATCGCTGCCATTACCAATAACCATCCAAAATCAGTGAGTCACCTAAGCTATTGTTCACTTCTCTGGTGTATTGCAGTAGATTAAACAATAGACTGGGGCTAAAGAAACTTTTTTTTTTTTTTTTTTTTTGTCCTAGGTTGCAGGAAAGGCACGTGTTGATTTTGACGTCAGTAAACTAACATTTTAAAACAGAGTTGTTATCTTTGTTGTTGAACAATTCCATCCCATGGAGTATTAAAACAATAAAGGCGAATATGAAGAAAACATTTTTGGGGAAAGAAAAGTAGCAGAAATGCCAACTTTTTCCTATGTAGAGATAATTTTTATTAATAGCAATTTATTTCTCTGAGTTTTAGTGTCCTACTAGAACACAACACTAGAGGGTTATTTACTTTTCCACATAGTAAAAGAGAAGTCTGTCCATGTTTTGATTCTGTATTCTAGTCAATTTAAGCCTCTTGTAATATTCATTTAGAGATCAAAGACAAGTTGTTTTTTCTTTTAATGTCTAAATAGGAGTTACTGAAGCGGACTCCAAGGAAGCACAGTGACTACGCAGCACTAATGGAAGCCCTCCAGGCCATGAAAGCTGTCTGTTCCAACATAAATGAGGCCAAGAGACAAATGGAAAAATTAGAGTTTCTGGAAGAATGGCAGTCTCATGTTGAAGGATGGGAGGTAATGTCACAAGATGTGTTGCTTTGTATGAAGGAGGAGGGAGTAACAATTTTCAAGAAGCCTGTATTGCACTGTTTTTGTGATCCTGAGGTACTGTGAAATCCCCTCTTCTGTGAAATCACAGCTTTTATTTAGTATCTGTAATATATGAAATATATATCTGTAGTATCTGTAATATATGAAAAATATTTTGATTGTTGATCATGCTCTAAGAATCCCTATTTTTTGTCAGCTTGTACATAGACCCTGTCAGCTTGTAGCTAGTCTCCATAGCTGAGCTAAGGTAACATAAATGTGTTAAGCAGACTCTATGTAAGAGGTCTTGTTTTGTTTGGTTTTGTTTATTTTTAAATGATTAGCAAATATTATGACTTTAATATTTTATTTTTGCGAAGAGACAGTAAGTCTGCTCCTGAGTTAGACATATTAATAGTAAAAAGAAGATCCAACCTTTCCCCTAAATAGCAACATGATCAAGTAGTTGTGTTGCCAAAACCTTCCTTTTGCATTATATTGAGTGCTATGATTATTTTATAAAGAAGTATAGATACAGATACAGGTATTTCTTCAAGTTGCTCTGGGTGTTTTGTATCCAAATGTCTGAGCTGCACAGATAGAGGTAGGAGGTAAACACAAGTGAAGTCCGAGTAAAATAAATGTAAAGCAAGCAGTGTTAACATTTTTTAAAAGTCATTTTTGAATATTATGCACAGGGTTTTTTAAGACTAATTTCAACATGGAAGTAGTTCTTTGCTTTTCTGAAAACCGTACTATGTACTACTGTTCTACTCCTCTTTCTAGGAGAGCTGCTTAAGAAATAGGGGAAGGGATTTTATCTTAGTAGTACCAAACACCAGCGGTGAGTTCTATCTTGCCTGAATTTGAGTCCTTTTCAAACAATAGAGAGAAACAGGCTATTTGGTGATAAGATCTACCTGACATACTTTTGAGCTGTACTTAGGCTGAGATGAGTTTCATCCTGGATGTCCCTGCTTCTCTCCACTGATAATGAGAGAACCTCATTGACTGGCATCTACATTTGGTCCAGTGAGTAACTCCATCTCCTATGCCTCTGTATCTCTGTCCAGTCTGATAATTGACCTTCAGTTAATCACCCACACTGGCTACCTGCCAAGCTTTAACAACTTGACTGCTGTCTACAAGACTGGTGACCAGTCTGAAGGCTGTCAAACTGTAGTGAGAGGATCACATGCTCATTGTAAAGCGAGGACTAATGCAATCTCTGAAGCTCTCCCCTCCAATCCTGTGCTACTTCTGATGTGTATAGGCAACGACTCTTTGCTTTTTGAAGGTTTGCTGGCTGGAAAGATAGAAAGAAAAAATTATTGTTATTTTTTCTGCATGCTAGTCTGATAGACTGAGATCTGATTTTTTGGCTATGTAGTGGGAAATGGCTTCATACAGTGCATAGGAAAGAAAGGGTTAGTGACACTGGTGGGACCCTGAATCAGAGGAGGCTTTGAGATGGACCTGCCTGAACTTCAACTGACTGAGTTCCACAGGAAGTATAACAACAGAAAATAGAATATAGGCAAGAATAGTCAACTGTCATTTAAGCATTCATAATAACAGATACAGCAGAGAGAAAAAATAGTTTATACGTATCTCTGTTCCCTCCCTGCTGTTGCTAAGCTTGTGGGTCTATGATGCTATACAGTGTTTTCTCAGTGGCAGGAAACTTTATGCAGGACCTTCTGTTTCCCCCCAGAAACTTCCTCTCTGTTTCTCTCTACTCTATCCTTGTGCTCTAGGTTCCCAATTTTACATTATACACCCACTTACACGTGCAGCTTCTTGAACTTACTCTGCATAAGGTTGCCCTCTGCTTCTCCAGCAGAGGATTCAGTCTTCCCCTGCCTTCCAGAAGGGTTCAATGAAAAGCCACTATCTGAAAGGAGAATAAAATTTACTGTGAACAAAGAACTCCCTAAATACTGTCCATGATGCTTTCCTATCTGCTGCATGTGTAATCTGATGATCTGTGAAACAAACCTTTCATTTATTGTTAATTGAGTAGTATGGGAAGATCTGATTCATTCTAAATATGGATTAAATAACTAATTTTACTTTAATCAAATTTTTTTGTGCTTCTATAGTACACTGTAGGATTTGAAATACGTCTTATCCATCTTATGAAATACTTACAGTATTTTTCCTTTTGCTGCGTGACAACATTTTCAAGAACTGCACTTCCATTTCTGTAATTGGGGTAGGTATAATTTAGAGCAGAGAAATCTGCTTATGCCAGAACTCAGAGCATGGTAGTCTTGTTCTAGGACTGTCAATACATTCCATGAAAATTCACTGTGCCTCAAGATAAGGAATCTTAGCAAGTACGAAAACTCTATAATTGCTGGACTATATTCAGGCAAAACTTTCTGCCTTTAGTTATAACCCTCAGTCTCAAAACAAGCCATTAAAGACAAATAATAAATGACATAGAGTGTGTAGTCATGCCAGGATATTGTTTGCAGAATTTTTAAAAAGAAAGAACTTGGATAAAATAAAGCTTTAAATGTTATCATTGAGAAGTCTACTTGACCTAACACCTTCCAAAAGAAGCAAATATCTTAACAGCTGATTGTTTAGACTATGTAAAAATAAGTTTCTTTTTTATAATTACCTTGAACTTGCGGTCATCAGCTATATCTTGGAAAGATTAGGGCATGTAAACATTAAAATGCATGTTTTTGCTTGTGCAACACCTTCATGGAAGAAGCAATAGCAAGTTAAATCCTTATGTTACTAATATTTTAAGGCAAGGAAAGCTTGTTAAATAATCCTTATTGCCTATCACAGGTTTTATTCCTTCTGTTATTTTCAGATTTTCAATTAAGTCTTCTGCAGTGCTGCAGTGATTAAATTTTTCTACTTGCTTTCAGTGCCTTGAGTTTTATACATATGTCAAATACATCTTAATGAACACACTCAAGTATAAAGTTACAGTATGATTAACTCAGTGCATTATTAGTCATGTAACTTGGTTAAGAACTGACTGTTCTCAAAGTTCTAACCCTGAAAAGGGAGTCCACTTCCCCACATTAAGCTTCTTCTGACTCCTTAAGAAGACATCCACTAGTAAATATGTATGCTGTTGAAGATATATTAACGGACAAAGGAAGCAATATGGACAGAAGCATGCAAGACATAGACTTATTCTCTCTCTGCTCTGAATGTGTTCTGTGAACCATAACATAGTAATTTCCTTCCAACATTGATTTTTTTCCCTAGATTTAATTTTAGGATTTCACTTGTGCTTGAACTCTGAAATAGTGCCATTGTCTTAAAATAGTCTGTTTTCAGTAGAGTTATGTGGTGTTTATTATAGCTGAGCTGATCAGGTTTGATGTTATCATATGGCAACCACAGGGTACCCAATCTGGCAAAATTGCCCTGATATTAATATACGCATCTTTGAAATGGTAAGAATTCCAGAGCATTTGTGAGAGCTAACAATATCTTGAATGAATCCCAACAACAACTACAAAAAATCTCTGAATGCGATGCATGAGAGTGGATTTAATTAAATAAACATCTGGTTTTCTGCATAGCCTAAAAATAAAGAGACAAACTTGTTGGAGATTTCCTTCCAGAAGGAAATGCTTAGCACATTGCTTGGCCCCAACTAGAAGGAGGAAAGGGGGAAAAAGAAAAGACTATTTTTAGAATCTGATCAAAGCATGACTTGAATTCCTATACATAAGTGTCATAAAATGAAGCTTGCATTTGTTATGATAAAAATACAGATTCATGGAAAAATGGAACATCTGCTTCAAGAAGGAAAATTTCGAGTATAATGACTTTCTTATTTAATTTCCTAAGTGGTTAAATTTATTGGCCTGAATTCAGAACTTGTGTAGGTGGCTGTCTCAGCTGGAGAATGGCTCAGCAGCTGAAGGAGCCTGTCAGTAAAATTTGCGTGGATGTTTCAGTGAGAGAAGAAAAAATAAAATTATTGCATTTGTTGTAAGCTGAAAACAGAACAACCCAGTTTGAGTCACAGGCCAACTTAGTAACTGTAGCATCGAGTATTCCATCTCTTTCTATTCCACCATATCATCAAATGGTATTTTAATAGAGATTTCTGTTTTAAACTACAGAATTTTTAGCCCTTTCCCCTGTTTATTTCTATGTCTCACACACACATGAAGGTACTGAAAAGTAAGTTAATATCTGCAATTTCTGACTTTTATCACCGTTAGAGCAGTGGCCACTGAATCAGTACAGTCAGACCTCCATGTTTGACTGAAATTTGCCAAAAATATGTGGAAAAGTAGTTTTTTCTAACAACTGAAATGAACAAATAACTGCTTTTGACTGCATGGTAATAAAGAACATTTTTTGCTGTCTAAGATGGGTATTTAATGACTTAAGGATGAAGGGGGTATTGTTTTCTCCCCCCAGTGCATTTTAAATGTATTTATTTTGTGATAAGGACTGCTCTAAAGTTAGACATTTGGAGTCTTCAGTGACTCAGTAGGAAAGATGGAGGACAAACAAGTCTAGATTCATGGTAGAAGTCTGCTTTTCAGGTCTTTTTTTTTCTTTTTTTTTTTCAACTGAATCCATATGTTTTGTTGGAACATTTTTAGAACAGGTTTGTTTCTACAATAATAGAATTATTGATTATTGTTGATTTTTTAAATCAATATATTACAAAAATTCTGGCTTCACTGAAAATATCCCATCAGCTGTAATTGCAGGTACTTTAAATGTATAGAAACATGAGTTGTAGCCTGGTAGCACTGACTTTTACATTTAGGTTAAGCAACTATATGATCTTCACGTGCAAGCAATGAGTATAAATGTGTGTATTCATGAAAACTTTAAAAAGGCGAATTGCATTTCAGATACAAATTGCTTACATTTGAGATTTCCTTGATCGTTTGAGTTTAAGCATTTAATGAAAACTTGTTTGTCTCAGAAGGTTTTGATAATATTTGTTCTAAAATATTGCTTGTAGGTATTGTAGTTAATTTTTAGCTGTGGAGCCAGTAGCCTCTCCTGCTTTTGGGACAAGAGTATCCTCTCATTCGTTATTGAAGCCTTGAACCTTCCCCATGAGAAATTCTTTGTGCTGCTGGATTAATGAGTTATCCTAATGCTCTGGGTATAAACTGTAGCTTGGGCGTTCCTGCTGTAAACCCACGTTCAAAGTGTGGATACATCCTTCATGAAAAAGTTCTTACAGTTTTCATTCCTCCTTAGAACTGTATGGGATATGGTGGTCCTTTGTCCTGTCTGCTTTATCCTTCTTTGGGCTGTTTTTTACCTCTTGGGGAGGCAGTGGAGTGCTTACCCCAGGTGTAGGGACAGCAGTACTTCCATATAATACACCCTTCCTCTTTTGTCCCTTTCAGCTCCATGCCCATCCAAACTGTAGGAGCAGGCTGACCCTCACAGTGTTAGATACATAAGGCATGGTGGGGGGAGCAGAAGAAAAGATTTTTCGGCACTGGCAGTGTTATGTAGGACAGCCAGATGTGACTTCTGATCCTGTTATCTTATTCCCTTGGACTTCAGTAAATACAACAGCAATAACAAAATTCACTGGCCTGCGGCCATACCACCATGGGTTGTGATCTTGTCAGAAGGTATAGGATAACTGAAGTTAACATTGTTGAGTGTTTGGAAGGGAGGTCTCTGGGGGGAAAAAAGTATTTCTAGAATGTTTTTTTCATCATCTAGCAGTTTGTGTTAGAAAAGGAGGAAAACGAAGAGGAAAACAATAGCAAAGGGTAGTAATGTGATACAGATAATACTTACTGTCATATTGCAATATCGAACTTAAATAATGAATCAGGTAAATCTTAGGTATTCAAGTAACCTGAATTACATACATTTAACATATGTATAGAACATGGTATTTTAAGACATGATTCTGGCATACTAGCAGAACTCAATAGGACTGTTGGGAAAAAGTTATATTTTCCTACAGTGAAAATGATTTTTTTTCAATAAAAAGAGATGAAATGATTTCATGAAATCCTTTATATGAAAAAATACACCCTTTTGTTGAAAACTGAAACTGCTGAAACAGTTTTGAAGCCTTAAGCTGAAATATTTAGTGTCCATAGAAAAATTATAATTTTCCAGCAAAGCTGATTTTTTCTGTAAAAACAAGGAAACAAATAAAACCTTTTAAAAATACAGCCTTTTAAAAATAAATGCCAACAAATTTTAAAAGCAGCATAACATTGATTACTCTTTTTAATGTACAAAAGCTATGAAATGTAATGGAACGAAACAACTTGTTTTTCTGTAGTTGTCAGCAAGAATTAAGTTCAGTTCTAATTTATGCTTAATTTATATTACTGTGTGTGCTAAGGTGTTTCGGTGTTTGGTTTCAAATAAAACTGTAAATTAATATGCCAGCTTCCGGTGTTTATTCTGTCTTAGGAAGGGAAATATGGTCTAGTGGCTATAGATGACATTCATTTTTGCCTCATTTGATCCTAAATGGAAACAAGAATGGTTAGTTAGCACTGATACTGAAGTTGCTTGATTTAGAGATCCGAATTACGTTCCACTGTTATAGTTGTGCAATCTCTCTTATCATCTCTGTAAATAGCCCGCTTTCTCCTTAGAGCAGAGTGAGCTATTGCTCAATATTCAGGACTGTGACGTACAAAGGATGCATGGTAAGATGAAGAGCTGAGAGTGGAACCCATGATTGCTTCTTGGCTCTTAATTGAATACATTTTTCTTTGGGCTGCTGTGATTAGATCAAGAAGAGGAAGTAACTACAGCTATTGCAAGTAAAAGTCATTCAGAACATGTGTAGATGAAAGAAAAGCCCTGGCTTTTGCAGGTTTTGCAGGTTGAATGTTGACTGGCTGAAATTAAGAAGCTCCTTGAGCTGGGGTGTATGCATAATTATCAATAGGATTGCATGGCTTGATGCATATAGAACAAGTACAGAAGGTCTGTCCCACAGGAGCATGGACTTGTATGGCATTCAACATGGATAAATGCTGGGTGCTGCACTTGGGTCATAACAACCTCTGCAGTGATGGCTTGGGAAAGGGTGGCTGGAAAGTTACCCGGCAGAAAAGGACCAGCAACATTAGTCAGCAGTGTGCTCAGGTGGCCAAGAAAGCCAATGGCATCCTGGCTTCTATCAGAAATAGTGTGGCCAGCAGGACCAGGGAGGTGATTGTCCTCTGGTGTTCAAGTACTGTGTTCAGCTTTGAGCCCCTCACTGCAAGAAAGATACTGGGCTGCTGGAATGTGTTCAGAGAAGAACAAAGCTGGTGAAGGGACTAGAAAACAAGACAAGAGGAGTGGTTGATGGAACTGGGGTTGTTCAGTCTGGAGAAAAGGAGGCTGAAGCTCATAGCTTTCTACAACTACCTGAAAGGACATTGCAGTGAGGTAGGTGTCGGTCAATTTTCCCAGGTGACAAGTGATAGGACATGAGGAAATGACCCTAAGTTGTGCCAGGGGAGGTATAAATTGGATATCAGGAAGAATTTCTTTACGGAAAGGGTGAAGAAATGGTTCAAGCAGTCATTGGAACAGGCTGCCCTGGGAAGTGGTTGAGTTACCATCCCTGGGGGTATTTAAGAGATGTCTAGATGTGGTGCTTAGGGACATGGTTTAGTTATGAACTTGGTAGTATAAAGTTGACAGTTGGACTTGATGGTCTTAATCATGTCATAATGGTCTTTTCCAACCTAAATGATTCAATGATTCTATGGTTTTCAGAAATAGCAAAGTGCACCTTGATTTCAAGGCAGGCTTCTTTGAGAGGTTCATTCGTCTTTATAAGGCACTGAAATGCTAGGAATTTGTCATAGGAATATTTTTGGGAAAACGTTATTCTTTGTTAAAGTTGCTTCTTTTGATTAAGCTTGTTGAAAATGCCTGCCTTGTTTTCAAAAAAAAAAAAATAAAAAAATAAAAAAACGATCTGCCTCAAGCAATAATGAGGCATGGGAAATTTCATTCCAAACATATAAAGATTAACAAAATTCTGATGTCTTCAGAGTATGTTAAGAAGAAGTATGCTAGTCTTACTTGTAGATGCTGCTATCAACTTTGATTCTGTCTACCTCAGTTTAGTATGGAACTATATATACACTTAATGACATTCAAGTTTGGGGTTACCTCAGCTTCCAAATTAATCTTGGCATAGATTATGTGTTTCAAAGCCTCATTTGCAGACTTTTCTTACTAAATATTGAAGTCACAACGGATAAGACTTGTTTTATAAAGTTGGCCTGATTTATCATGAGAGATCTTGTGTACAGAAGTGAAATAATTTGGAAACTTTAATGAGGAATCTTAAACATCCAATAAAGCAACAAACCCTTCTAGTTTATTATGGTACTAGGTGAATACAAAGCTGGTGTTAAATGTTATTAAGTAAACATTAGTAATTATTATATAGTTACAATGTAAGAAATAACCATAAGTTTTAGTCTTGGTGTTTTCAGAGAATTGTGAGTTTGTATAAGAAATGTTGTCCTTTCTTGCTGCAGAATCCTTCAGTTAACACAAAATAAAAATGATTGATCTCTTTCCCATTAATTTTAGGGGTCCAACATCACTGACACATGCACAGAAATGCTGCGAAGTGGACTACTACTGAAAATCTCAGCAGGAAATATTCAAGAGCGGATATTTTTTCTGTTCGATAACCTTTTGGTCTACTGCAAAAAAAAGCACAGGTAAATGGTCCATTTATACTTTGAAAAATCATTTGTGTTTTTTCTTACAGTAGAGCTAGTCCTCTGTATGCTTTTTCTTAACAATATTTGAACAATACCGAAGTGTTTATTGTAGTTAATTGCAATATAAACTTAAATATTTTCAGAGGAAACCCATCATCCACTAAGAATTGCATTTAATTCAAACATTGGAAAAATTTTGTAGGAATGCAGAAACCAAATGGTGAAATAGAGGGAGAAGGAATCTGTTTCATCAGACTTCCATAACAGGTACTATGTGGTGGACTCACTCTCTTCTAGGAAGGGTAAACAGGCTGAATTTTTAGTTAAATGCATTAGGATTGTAGCTTATGCTATAAAATTAGTCTCTAAAGTTTCAAGTGTTTCAAGCCTTTGTATTTCTAATCAGGGAAAAGAGCCAGAATGCTGCTGCTTGCTGCATTGCAGGGAGTAATTGTGTAGGTCAGCAACAACCTTCTGTAGTTAATGTTCATTCAGTGCTCTTATGCTTCTGAGGAATAAGGATTCTGTGTACAGGTATCCCTTTTTAAACTGCTTGAGTTTCTTTCTTTGATCCAGAAACTGCTTTTAATAGCCACTGAATGCACATATTGCTAGATAGATCCTTGGTAGATTCCTGGAAACATGATAGACCTTGGAAATGCTCTCTAATATCCCTGCCAAAATAAAATGCATTTTATGTAATTTTTAAACATCCTTTTGCTACACAGTTGTATAAACATGGATCACTAAGCTTTAGTTTCATGGATACAAAGGTCTCTAGGATTATTGGATTTAACTCACTTTGGAGAGAAAAAATATACTGAACCTTTATACTTGCTGCTATTTTTTTTTAATATATTATTCAGTTTTTGAATAAGAAGCTTATAATGTAATAGAGTCACTCATTAGACAGTAATGATTGAGAGGCAGGTCATTTTCTGAAGATTAGTGTCTCTGGAGTGAGTGAAGGTCAGAACTCAGATGATCATTAATTCTCAGGAACTGACTTTTGTTTGAAATACAGTATTAATTATCATTATGGGCTGAAATGGACAGAAAATCATCTCTGGTTTATCTTACGTGAGAAAAGCTGCATAGGACTGGGAGTCTCAAAAGGCCTTGACTGCGTCCAAAATATCAGAAATTCTTAAGTATAATTGTTGGTTAACTTTTATGTGCGGAAGAAAAAATGTGTTCATAGTTCTTCCATGCATAAGTGCCACATATGAGGCTAACGTACATGTGTGTAGGGCAAGATTTACATCCAGAAGTGTTATTTCATTTTTTCAGTCATGCTAACCTTGTATTGAATTTCTTGATAAATATAAGGAGGCTAAACCAGCTAGAAGGACATGTCCTCCCAGTGCATTATTTTGTCTTTAATGACAGAGTGTGGCAAGTAAGTATCAAAGTGTTGGAACAGGACTTCTAGAGTGAGGCTTTGCTGATAAACTCATGTCATCTACCAGTTTGAAGCTTAGTCTTGCCAGAGTTGGCATCTTTGCTTTAGCATCATCAGTGTCCCATTCAGGAATGAGACAATTCGATTAGACATGTATAAATGAGTTGTGACCTTTACAGTTTCCTTTAGGTGCTACATGTACAAGTAGCAGTACAGAAACATAACACAAAGTTGTGGGTGACTTGCTCATCTTCTCTTTCTCTTATCAGGCGATTGAAGAACAGCAAAGCATCTACTGACGGCCATCGTTACCTTTTTCGGGGCAGAATAAACACAGAAGTGATGGAAGTAGAGAATGTAGATGATGGAACAGGTGAGTATATTTCTGCTGCTAGTTTACTAAAGTAGTGTTTCAAGGTGATGAAATCAAATGAAGCTTTATGATTTCTTTGAGAATGGAGGCTTCTAGTACATAGAAATTATAAGACGCTACTTTAAAAGTGCAGTCTGCTCTTACCAAAACTCTGCTTCTGTGACACTTCACTGCTTTCATACTTTACTAGCTGGGCAGTCATAGATGACTGTTTTACACTAACATAAACAGAGTTATAAAATAGGGTGACATTTATTGCTCAACTGAAATTGTATATTTAACTTCACTTTACAGCATTACAGCACTGCTAGATAGGTTATCCCTAGGAATGTAATGTATTTGTACAAGCAGATGGGAAAGTTACTTCTGTTGGAATGAAACCTCAAACACTACAAATGCTGAAACTGTAATAAAAGTATTTAAGAAAAATGAAGTTTTTCAAAACACCTGTAGGGATATAATCCATATGACTGCTTGAAATTTTCTTGACAACATTAGAGAAATGAAAGCCCAAAATACTTCTATAAATGTTACTTTTATTTTATAAGCTTGAGTTTTCTGAAACTTTTTTTCCCCCTGATTATTATTTCCTCATAATTAATAAAGAAAACCTGAAATATTTGGGGCTGTTTAATGTAAAACAAAATGAAAAATAGTAAGCTTGCAATGGTATTGCAAATATATGTCTGAAGGAAGTTTCAGCAAGTTATCTATTACTTGTCCTGATTTTAAAACAGCATTAGATTTTCCCCATGTGTGGATCCCAAGCATTTTCCCTACTGTGGATCCCAAGCGTTTATGAATGTAACTTCCATTTAAAAATGAACCGAAATAACAATTATTGTACAGCTTAAATAACCTGTTTCAGTTCTTCGCAGAAGTTAAATATTTCTTAAAAGTGAGGATTTTTTTTTTTGTAATTTTGTGTTTGTTTGTTTTCAAAATAGTTCACTTACTCTACTGTATAGAGAACAGTTTGAATACCGTTCTTATTGCGACACTTATTTATTGGAAGGCTCTTATGTCTGTCTTCCATCTCTTCTTTGTCAGTCTTTCAACCTTTTGTCATGTGCCATGTTTTCTACGTTTTTATTGTTTTTTGTGTCTTTTGGTGATTTTTTTCCCCAGTTTGTTTGCCTCTTTTGTATTAAGTGGTGTCCAGAGCTGAAACTCTGCTGGTGCCAAGTAGAACAGAATAATTACAGAATAATTGGTGCTGCACATGGATTGTCTATTAGTAATCCCACAATGGCTTGGCTTGGCTTTTTTTTTTTTAATACTTTGTGATCTAACGTACCACCAGATCCTTTTATGCAGTACTGCTATCTATCCCATTATATTCTATACTGTATTAGTATATATGGGTAGTTACTAATAATTACTTTCTTACCTTACTAAATTTTATTTTACTGAAGACCAACTCTTTCTACAATTTCTTAAGAATTCAGAATTCATACTTTGTTCCCCAGAGTTCTTGCAACTCTCCTTGCTTTGGTTCCATAAACAAACCATTTGATTTCTCGATAAAACTACTGGAAAATGGTAAATATAAGGTATAGCAATTTGGGTCACACTTGATAGGTTTTCTTTGTTTTATAGAACAAATTTCACAGTAACTCTTTGACATCTGCTTGGGCTATGTCCTTCACCAGGCCAAATGGTTAGTAGAGATTTCTGTAAATGCACTATATGGAATTTCATCAGGCCTCATTGACTTGAATATAATTTAGCCTGCTATTTCCATTTTCTAGTTTGTATTCCTGTCTAGTTGTTAATTTTATTTGTGAGAAATATGAAACCTCAGTTAGCATTTTGCTTATGCAAAAAAGACAATCGAGTATTTTGGTCTTTTATGTCACCTATTATTTGACTAACATCCATTTATTTTCCTTCATCTTCCTTCTATGCACATTAGAAATACAAGATAGTTTTCGTGTTTCCATTATCTTGTGACGTAGGTTTTCTGATTTTGTTGCTATATGCATATGGTCTTCTCTTAGACTTGGCAATAAGTGTGTATTTCCACTTTTTGTATGTATTAGTATGCATAAGTATAGTGTATTATGTATGTATAAGTATGTATTTTCCACTTTTTACCACTCATGTTTGATTTCCAGATATCTTTTCTGGAAAAGAGATTTTTCTTTGCAGTTTTCTATGGCTTTGAAAGTTCTTTTTCATAGGAAACCAATCAGCTGTCTTTTTACTTAAAACTCTTTATGTTACTGTGGCCACAGAAGCTTATAGCAACCATCTTCTTCCTGACGAATATTCCAAGAACTTTATAGCATTTTCTTTCATTGTTTCCAATTCCACATATGCTTTAAGTATTGTCTTTAGCAAATATTGCTTCCATCCTCCAAGTTTCACCTGTATTTCTCAAGTCTGTCGTAACTTTCATTTGGTTGTTCTAGCTTTCCATTCCTTGATCTTGTTCACCCTGTCCATTTTTATTCCTGCCCATTCATCTTCATCCTCAATGAATCTTCAAGTAAAATTTAGCTAAATACAAATTATCTCCTTCCTCACTCTATACCAGTAGTCTAATTTCCTCCAGCAAAATGAAATTTAGCAACCCTTCCCATTTCCTATAGCCTTGCACACAATATTGAAGGCCATCTTCCTTCCTTCCCACTTCCTCTCCTGCACCATATCAAATCTTGTCACTTTGATCTTTGCAACATTTCTAAAATCCACACTTTCCACACTTACGAGACGTGAATTATTATTATTTTTATTATTATTTTGTTTTGCGTATTCACCTCTTCTTTTTCCCCAACCCCAGGTTTCCTGCCTTCTTCTTTTCTGTTTGTCCAATATTCTAAAATAATATCTTACCGTAATTATTGCTGCTTCTTCCCTGCTTTCTGTGGTTCTTTTTGAAATATGGAAATATTTGAGTCATTTCACTGGTCTGTGGCAGCCTTCTTTGCTTTTCTGGTATATCCCCCCTTTTTTTTTTAACCTGTTTTCCTTCCTTTTAGTCAGCAGTTCACTCTTCATGCTTATATGATGGTACTTCTTTCACTCGTATCATGATGCTCTTTTTTAACCTTCTTCTGTCTTGGTTTCTGTACTGTTCTCATTTGGGGCACCCAGATGTCGTTTCTCATCCCCTGTAATCATTCACATTTGAACTGTAACCCAGTAATACTCTGCTGCATTCTTTTTGCCTTATTTCATTCCCAAATGTAGCAATCTGTTCTGAGCCTCATTCATGTTAGCTTTGCATGTGCTTTTTTTGGTATTTTCCCCTCCTTAATTATCTATCATTTTCCATAATTCTTAATTTAGAGTGCAAGCTCTTAGGGGCATAGTGCTTATATTTTCATAGCTATGCGTGACCCTTTCTCATGTATTATTCATGGCGCTTTTGTAAGCATTAAAGTTGTTTACTGTAACTTTTGGGATCATCTGCTCTTTTGGTATAAGGAACCTTAGGGCTTCAGGGGTCTGAATTTTGCTGGCAGTACCAGTTTTCGTCCACCTTAACTCATTGCCATCTGTATAACATTTGGCAGTCTTAGCACCCAGCTAGGTGATCGGGCTTTTCAGAGAATTCGGCACGAGATAAACGTGTTATCACACTGTCAGTGCTCAGGGTCCTACAGTTACAGAACTTCGTCAGCCAAGTGAGCTACGTGTTTGAAATGTCATCTGTACACTGGGATATTCAAGTGGCAGGATAAGCCAATTTTGGGGCTTTTAACTACTAAGTTAGCACCAAAATTTTGTCCAAAGTGAAATACCTGTGTCTAAATCTGTGTGTGAGTCCGAGGAATACTTTTTGACATACATCTTTTGCCACAATTTTAACTGCCACGATTCTCTGCATTAGAGATCATAATATTTCCCTGCCAAACAAGGGGGTTTTGATGACAGATGCATGAAAACAAAGACCACAGGAAAAAATTTTTATACCAGGACAATATTAACCTGCAACTTTAAAAATGAATAAACAAAAAGGCACAGCTAGTGCTTTATTGCCAGGTTTTTAAGTCCATGCATAAATAATACAGAGGGACCTTAACTTTCCTTCGTTCAGTATCCCTCCTGCCTCTGATCTCCAGGAGGCTGCAGTCTGTCAGCTGATAGCTTCTGTCTGAGGCTTCTTTCTTTTCACTGACTTTTTTGGTTTTCTGAGGGTGCATGAATGGTACGATGGGTAGTTTACACTTGCTTGCACTTATATTCTTGTGAGTATGAGAAAATTTTGTTGGTTTAGAAATCAGCCATCAGTCTCATGATTTTCTAGTAGTTCCTGACATTTCCCAGCTCACTGTACAAAACTTGGCTGCTTTCCATCTAATTAAAATGCAGAGTTATTGAAAGGATACTAGCATGTCTGCTGAGATTTATGATAAATTGTAGCAGGCATTTCAGCAAGGGTTTCAGTTTCAGAAAATCCCATCTCATTATACAAAACAGGGCTGAATTATGAAGCTGTATTTACAAAGTAAAGAGGTCTGCAGCTATTACATTAGTTCAGGGCTGGCCCCAGGACTTTCTTGCCTCATAATGAAAGTTTTTGGTGAGAGAATGCTGACCTTTTGATTTTTGTAATAATTTGTACAATAGTTGCTAGTTCTAGTTTTAATCTGTCTTTTATGCAAAAAAATGTATTTGCTTCATAGGCCATTTATGCCTCACGAATTTTCCCCCAGGAGTTGCATCTAATCCTATTGAAGGACATTCATGCAGGGGTGTCAGTTTCAGAGACGAAGTCTGCTTAGCTAATTTCTGAATAAGATTTATAGACTAGCATGTTAAAATCAAATGTCATGTAAGTCAAGAAGGAGTAAAAAGCAGTAAATTGTCTGCTTTTTATAGCATAGCAGTTTACATGCTAAGAGGCAGTTCAAGATTTTTTGTTTAAAGAAGTTTAAGAGCATCAGCAGCAATTGTTACCTCTCTCCCACTATATGCACACTGAAATTAGGGTTGTTAGGAACATATTTCAAAAATTACACATTTGGTTATGCATATTTTTGAAGTCATAATGATTTTTTAAAAATATTTCAGCTTGTGTAATCACTAACTGTATATATATTTCTTTATTCAGATAGCAAGTAAAAATACATCAAATATCAGTGAAAATATATCAAATATTTATTATTTGCTTACTCTTCAAACCAAAATTGCATTTCCCCAACTGTATATTTAGTCCGTTTATAAACTTAGTAGTAAATCATTCAATCAACAGAGCAGTTCTGAATAATTTTAGGTACAAAACCACAATGCTGCTTTTTATGAAATTATTTATGTAGCACAAACAAAAGTACTCTAAATACAGTGATCTGTTTTTTTAAGAGGACTCGGCTTGTTTTAGTACTGAATTTATACCTTCTTCCATAGAATCACTTAGGTTGGAAAAGACCTCTAAGATCATCAAGTCCAACCGTTAACCTAGCACTGCTGAGTCTACCACTAAACCATGTCACTAAGCACCACATCTACACATCTTTTCAATACCTTCAGGGTTGATGGCTCCCATATGCCAGGCAATTCTCTTTCACATTATAAAAAACACATTAAGTTTACTAGAAGTAAAAAATACAGCTCATTAAGTTAAAACAGTTCACAATCAGCACAGATAATTTTACATTCTTTATATTTGTTCTGTTTTTCTTTCTGTTTTATTTTTCTGTATTTCATTAGTTTTATGTATAATAATAGAAGGAGTTTTTAAAAAAATGTATTACTTATTTCTTTTTTAAGAGTTTTTGTTCTTTAAGCCAATTTATATTCCCAGCTGACTACCACAGCAGTGGCCACACTGTCATTAATGGCTGGAAGATCCACAACACAGCAAAGAACAAATGGTTTGTGTGCATGGCAAAAACACCTGAAGAGAAGCAAGAATGGCTGGAAGCTATTTTGAAAGAGCGAGAGAGACGAAAAGGTAGGTTAATAAACTTCCTTGTGTTGCTGTGCCAGAAAGCCATGCTGTATTTTTATGTTGAGATATAAAGCAAAACAGCTGCTAGGCAAACTTGTGGTATCAGGTTCAACTGAAGCTTTATGAATAACAGCTTGGAAAAAAATAAATCAAACTACTACTGGGAAGGACATAATGACTTGAATCATGTGTGTTGGTAGTGAGTGTCATTTTGTAAATGGGAAGATGATTTCATCTACGATTTTGCAGCTTATCCTCAACCAGAAAATATTATCATAATTTTATTGAGGCCTGTGAAATGTTGTGGTTTGTGGTATATGAGGGTCTATCCTAAATGCCTTTTGGGGTCTGTATACGTTTTGTGAATGGAAATTTGAAGCACTGAAATAAACAGATTTTCTAAGTTTCTTCATGCAGATGATTCAACATGAAATGGTACAGAATACACCCACAACCCCATCTTTGATCCATTCTCCCCTATCCAAGAAAGTAACAAATCACCATTGCAAACAACTGTCTTTTGAATCACTGAATTAAGGTGGAAGAATACTTGGCTGAAATATAATCCTGATCTCTAATGTGACCACAAATAACCTTGTGTATTGAAGGTGAACCCAGCACAAAATAGATGACGCATCATCATCTTCTGGAGCTAATTTCATTTGCAAGCTAAAATATCCTAATCAGTAAGGATGTATGGAGCCTCAGTACTGAAAGAAAATATGACCTTGTAGTCAGATCTGGGTTTCTGTTCCTGGTTTGTGTAGATTTCCTGTGTCTTGTTTCAGTAGCCATTGTTTTGTGCCTCTGTTGTAAATGGAGGATAACAATACTTTCTTTGGTCTTTTAAAGTTGAATACTGGATGTTTGTACAACATTTGCTGTAGGACCAGAGTTTCAACTAGAATGTCTGAGCCCTGGCTAATTAATAGTGCCATCAAGAATTACTAGTGGAAAAGCTAAAAAGATGCCTTAGAGGTCTAAAAGCTCAACATTTTAGAATAAAAAATAAATGTGCTAGAGATGATGTCAAACACAACAAAAACAAACAGATTTCTCTGCTTCTGTTTAGGGCCTTGTCTGAATCTGACTAAATAGATTTTCAACAAATCCCACTTCTCTTTTTTTAAGTTTCTTGATTTCCTTAGACACTTGGTACATTTAGGTAAGAAATACAAAGAGTAAATAGGAGTCTTTGTTGTTGTTGTATTCTTATTATTTCACACTCTACCGGTAGCAGAATTGTCTCTGACCTAAACCTTACCAAGCTTGAGGTCTGAGGTATCTTCTCAAAGGCAAGCAATATCCTAGGATTTTAGCATCTTAGGGAGTTTTTTAGCTCTTGGTGGTCACAAGGGACTTGCCACTGAGGAGACAACCATGAAAGAAATGGGAACAGGATAGAACAGGAGAAGATTTGGTACACACTTAGACTCAGTTTGCAACACAGGATCTGCAAAAATATTTCTTGAATATCTCCATTACTACATCAACTTATAAATTTATCCATCTCCTCCAGCACAGTGATTTTTTTCAAAACATCTGTATAAACAAAGCAGGATGCATCAACTTAATTGCCGGCAAGTTGCCAAATTACTCAGGAACCAAACAGATACCTTTTTAGAATTCAAATATTGTATCTAAATGTAGCTATAAGCAATTTCCTATTCACTGTGAACATGAAGATGCTTTAATTGTATATTTACTTAATAAGATGCAGAGCCTGTTCATGCGTGTATATATTTATAGGCAATAACACTGAAGTCTAAGTGACTGCACATGTGAGAACAGTGTTTTGTCTCCTTTGCAAGTGAGACACCAGCTGATTCAAAGGTACACACTTGCCAAATCTGTGAGCAAATCTGTGGGCTGTGAGCGAGTCTTGTTTGAGTGACTGCCCCCTTACTGCATGGTGCAGCAGGACTTGCCCAGGCATTCCTTCACAGAGGTGCTGTGGACCCCACATCTCATGTAGAACCATGGATTGCAGTGATCACCAGACTGGATAAATAAATAATGTGGATCATGGAAATACAGCTTGAGTATGCCACGTAGCTGGGGCTTTCTGGGCCATTCGTACTGGTAGATTTGGAGATTCAACGTACTTAGGGAAGCTCAATCTATGCCATTATTTGGAGTCCGTAAAGCAGAAGCTGAACAGAAGGGAGAGGATGCCCCAGGTGAAATACTTTAACAGAAATTTCAGTGGTTATTGAATTAATAACTAGGACCACTTTATAGATTTTATTTCCTTGTTAAGAGAAATCAAGCCAAATTGGAAACTTTTTGCTAGGAAGTATTTCTTTCAGTTTAGGGGCTTTCATGTAATCATCTGAGGCATTCAGAAGGTTAGAAATTTATTTAATTGGTGAAAATTTTCAAGGCTGATGGTGCTGTGATGCTGCTGCTGATTCAAACAGTCAGTACAAATAAAAACATCAATGTCCTATAAGCTCCGAAAGAAGTATACTGGCTAGATTTTCTTTTCCTAGGAATAAGTCAGGTTTTATGTTTGTGTGGCATTACCGCTAACTAGTTCATGGGTAATGAGAGACACTTCTGTATCTGTGACCAATACCTTTGTTATCTTTTTCTTATGCCATGTTACATTTTTTTCTGGCTATTTTTTTCAGAATTATAGAAGTGATAGACTACTACTCATATTGATTATGTATAGTTAAAATTTTAGAAATGTGCAAATCTAGAGAGAGAAGCTGAGTACATGTATATAAGACATTCCTGAAATGTGTGGTTTTATCCTGAATTAAGATGGTTTATAGAGAAAATACATGGGTTATGAAGGTCTGTGGTATTCCCTGGGAGAACAAGCTTCTGTGAATGGCCAGTATGATACGTAATTCAACAAGAACTGGTTTTGATCATCTGTTATTCAGAAAATGTAATGATTTTCTCAAGAAGAGAAACAGGAAAAAATAAGAAGAAATGTTGAACTAACCCCCTCAACAGCTTTTGGTTGTTGAGAAAGTTCCAAAACAAATAAAAATCAAGTTGTGCATGGGATTTTGTGGAAAAGGCCTAAATTAATCGTCTATGAAACTAACAAGTATATAACATAATTAGTTACAGTAAATTGAAAAATTGAAAAATGTTTGTGCAAAACATTTTTATCATCAGATGATAAGAGTGAAAATATGGACCTTTTCTTTTAAATTTGTGAAGACAAGACTCCTCCTTTCTGAACGTTCATATACTGAAGTCATTGAAAATCACAGCATTAGTATTTATTACTGCAATATCAATGGTGATGTTGGTACAGGTGTACATTTTCAGTAACAATTTGACTTCACTGTGAGGAATTTATAGATATCATTTGATTATGCTTTATGAAGGTTAGATGTTCATAAATAGATCTTGATTCTGAGCAAAATAATGGAAAAACCTCCTTTTTCTTTTTTTTGTATGTAGAATATTAGTATTTCTTGTCCATTTTGTTGAAGACTTTGAAATATAATGACAATATCACTTCATAAAATTTTATTGTATTTTTGACAGGTTTAAAATTGGGCATGGAACAAGACACTTGGATGATGATCTCTGAGCAAGGAGAAAGACTATACAAAATGATGTGCAAACAAGGGAATCTCATCAAAGACAGGAAGAGGAAATTAACCACTTTTCCCAAGTGCTTTCTTGGAAGGTATTACATGCAGTTTATAGCATGATTTTTAAGCAGCTAAAACACATTTTATATCTTCTTTGGGATATTATGAAAACCACACTTTATTTGTAATGTCCGTTAGGACTATTTGCCTCCCAGAATTTAGCCAAAATGTAAATTGGTCTGCCTGAAATTTATGGTTATGAACTCAAATCCCAAAGTAGCTTTTTAAAGGTCCAAGGCTGCAAAGGCATGTTGAACATAGAAAATGCATAAAATAAAATAGTTTCTTTAGATAAATAATTCCCAACTGTTTTGATGCATTTTAGAGTGCCAAATTTGCTTTAATCCACTATAAAAATCTGTCTCTAAAACTGTTTCCCTTCTCCTCTTGTCTGAATATCAGTTATGGAGTTACTAAAGGTAACTTATATGTTTAAAAATTAAACCCTGTTAAGAGGAGGATCTTTAGAATATCATAACGTACCTATGGCTTAAGGAGACTGAATCCATAAGGAGGAGAAAGCAATAGGTACCATGATATTACATATGTTACAGAAAAACAGTTTTGGGGGCAGAAAGTTTATCCCTTATTTCATCTGACTGTAAGGCAGATTAGTATGGAGTATTTTTCTATAGTACAGTGATTGTTTTACACAAGCACATTGTGATGAAGATCCTCACTGCTGTGTTCAAAAGAGGAAATGAAATAAGAGATTTTCATGTACTGTCCAAAGTCATGTAGCTGGTGAGAGTTGAATTAAGGATTAAGATTAATTATTGAGTTGTGATTGAATCATCTCCTCAGAGGGACTGTTGGAAGGAGGTAAAGAATACACTCATGGTATGGAGTCGTGTAAAACATTTAAACCGACTGTCAAAAGTTTGCTTTTCTGTTCTGTCTTTGAAGTGGATCCTTCCAAAGTATGCTTTTGCTTGTCTCTGGGTCAACAGTTAAAACCCATTAATGTGGATGTTGCACTGCCTTACTACACTGCTACTTTGATTTGTAATGGACATGCAAATATTTTATGTACCATAAAATTGATGTCTCTTAACTGCGTCAGATTTACTGTGAAATAAACTCGGTATTTCTTGGATGTGCACTATATGCTTTGTTTATATGCTCAGGATGTCTCAGAAATGACAGGCCTACTGTTCTATCATGCTGCAATTATGGTCTGTCTTCAGAGCATATCTGCCCTGTGTAGGTGCAGTAGGTGTGCCTGGGATTTTCTTATATTTGACAGTCTGGTCAAATTTGTCTATTCTACTTTAGAAGATCATGGAAAACAAAGGAATATTCATCATGTGCCTAGATAAAACTTCTGAACAGAAAAGAAAAGACACGTCAAGGGAAACCTTTATGTATTATATCTAAATAATAAAAAGTGGAAATTATTTTTTTTTAAAAGATGATATGACATTCTAAAGGTCATTTGGCTTAAGAAGCACTTACTAAGTAAGGAACCCTGCTAGGCTTGCAACTAAGAAGAAAATGTAGTAGATGTAGTGGCATGACATTTCAATTTTTCTTTTTTTGTATCTGCTTTAATTCAGTGAATTTGTGTCCTGGTTATTGGAAATTGGAGAGATACACAAATCCGAAGAAGGCGTTCATCTTGGCCAAGCTTTATTAGAGAACGGCATTATCCATCATGGTAAATATAATTAGTTTTAACTTACTTGTTTTCAAGGTAATTGTTGTAATTAGATTGGACTTAATTTTGTTTGATAAAATGATGGTCTCATTAATGCAAGGCAGCTTGTTGAATCTGCATTATATCCTTACAGGGACCTCATGGGGTCCTTGCCCATGCCTAGAAGATTTACTGGATAACCTCCATTGATATAACCAGATTAGATCTGTGCTGTTGGGATCACAACATTGCAAACAGGGACCTACAGAAGCATTGCTATTCTGTTGTAACCAAAAATAAATTTGAGGGGAAGAAAGGAGGGCAGATGTTTTTAAAGGATTTAAGCCTTTTATTTAGGCTAGGCCTTTTAGGGACACGTTTCAATAAAAATTGTAGATAGGAGAGAGCGAAAAACATTACAGCTGGCTGCAGATAAATGTGCCTGATCCTTTGTTAGGAATTACAAGTTTAGCAGGTGAAACCAACCTAGAACCCCAAAATTGAAACATTTGAATATTCAGGCCCCGTTTGTCACTGCTTTGTAGAGTTGCTAAAATTCAAATTTTTATGCTTAAATTTTCAGTCAACTATCTGTGCTAACGTCATTCTGGAGAGAAGCATCACTGAAATGGTTTAATTTTTGAGCCAAAAAGGTTTGATTTCTTGAGGTAATTTGCATTGGCAGCATTTTCCTATCAAACCTTCTTACCACAGCAGGTCCTTGTCTCTGTTCCTTTTAGAAGTTGTAGTCCAGCAGGACCATATAAGTGAACTGAAGAAGCTTCCACTTTTGAAGATGTTTGACTTATAATAGGTTCAGTAACTTTAAAAATCAGTTAGTGAAAGAGCTGCGAAGTTAGGTGCTGTTCTGGCATAGATCCAGGGTGTAAATTTAGATGGAATCATTGATAATTTACATTTTGATACATAAATACTTCAACCAGTAATTAATTCAATACTTTGTAAGTTCTTTGCCACCGTGTTTTCAGTGTCCTTGGCTGGAAGGAAAGCGGGAGTAACTGAGTGCCACTTGGCTGTGTGCATTTTGAACATACACAGAGTAGGAGGAAAACCATTAAAGTTATTCATCAGTAGTCATGTAGTCTTTAATGCTTTAATGTCAGTCTACATGATTTTCTTCAACCATCATTCAAATGTCAGATGCTATTATGTTTACTACACACACAGAATTGTTTTCAATGGAATGATTCTGTTGCCAAAGATTCTTCTCCTGATCTTGTAATTTACATCCCAAATACACTGATAGACTTCCTCAATACAGAGTTAAATGAATATTGTGTAATTTCATGAGATAAAAGGGTAATTATGTTAGAGCATAGAAATTTGAGCCAGACATGCTACTTTGAATAGTGGATCCAGCTGTGGTTCAGTGAAAATAGAACTCTTAAAATAAAGTTGAATGAACCATCTGTTTTCATAGAGGGAGCAAGGGAGAAAGAAAGTTTGGCTGTTACTCACATTGCAAATGCTGTAGGGGGCTTTGTTAGATTTAGCATATTCTAGCATATGCTTCATTTTAGCCATGCCAGACCCACACTGTGATGGACATTGTTTTACTTCCTGGTGTGTGAACTCTTGCAAGTTATGGCTTTTCCTTGTTTTTTTATTTTTCCAGTTTTGCGAAAGGAAAAAACAGTTTATACGTTGCTATCCTAAATCCACCTGGTGGCATTCTCGTATATCTGAAACAACTTACAATTGATCAGCCAATGTACTGAGATACTTCGGTCACTTGCTGATGATGGTTAGTGGTGGAAGCTTCCTCTCAAGGCAATAAGGAACTTTGTAGTTACAAAAATCATCTGAATATCAGCTTATTTTTAATATCAGATGATTTTAAATAAATAGGTATTTATATGGTTGCGCAGTTTCCTGGATTGGTGTACTGATCTGAGTAAAAATTACCGTGGCAGAAAAGTAAAAGTAAAGACCAGTTTAAACCTGATCAGTTCCCTTTTCTTGGCATACGCCATATAAAATATTTATCTCCAAACAAAGTACAGGTAGATGGTTGGTAGTGACACACAAAACAACTTGGTGTTCCTTATTTTAGTACTAATGAGCATTTTATCATATTTAACTGTTTGAAACTATGGACTCGCAAATGTACAGCTCATACTAGTTGATACTAGTAGCTGATAGATGATCTATCCTTCCTCTTGAGCCAAATCACATCTGTATCTAGAACAACCTGCCCCGCCTTGCACCCAGTGAATAGTGATTTACAGCTTCCCTCACAGCTTCCCTCGATATATTTAGTAGGTAACACAATGCAGCTGAGTCAGGAGCATCCTTGTTTGGTTTCCTTGCTTTCCAGAGTGCAGGATGTGCCAAGTCTGTGGGCCTGCTCCAATAGTTTTTGGTGTACTGTGTGTAAATAGGGGCTGCAAAGAACACTACAAATGACTACAGACACTACAACGCAATGTTCTTCAGACTGCAGAGCCTGTTCTGTTCTTCATGGACATGCAAGAATGGAAAGGTGCTTTGCAGTCATGGTTCCTTCCCTGTGCATCTCTGTAACAGTAAGGAACAGTTTGACCTTAAGCAATATGATCCTGGCAGTGTTTTTTTTTTTTTCTTTTTTTTTTTCTGTCTTCTGTAGTTGCTGGTTTTAAAAACTCTTAATGTACATTGATCTACTGGAATATATCTTTTCTCCAACAGTAACACATTATATTTAATTACAGTACTAGAAGGTATCTTTTATTCCTGAGTTAAATGGTCACAGTCCAGTAAAATCAATTTCAATACTTATGCTAGGCATTATATATGAGAATTTTGTAGTGTGTATCTGATGTATTGGGAGTTAATGATATGTAAAAGAGCTAAGGGGTCATTGTGGATAATCGCCTCAGCAGAAAACCATGACTTCAAGGCAATCAGAGTAATGTCCTGGGCTTTACTATCAGTAGATATATCAAATGCAGGTAGAGAAGTTATTTTCTTTTGCACATGACACTGGTGAAAACACCGTATATATAATGTCCAGATTTTATGTCCATGTGTCAGATGATTGGTGGATATACTGAAGAGCTTGATAGTGTGTGAAAAATGATGCAGTGATTAGAGAAGACACCTTACTATGCAAAGTTTGTGGTGCTCAGCTACATTTTTGAAGAGGATAATGGATTAATATTATAGGTATAGGAATAGATATATTCCTTCCTTGGTATAGGAAGCGATGAAGAAGTACCTAACACTATCAGGCTTGTTACTCTGATAAACAAAGATATTAAAGAATCATAGAATCGTTAGGGTTGGAAAAGATCTCTAAGATCATCTAGTCCAACTGTCCACCTACCACCGATATTACCCACTAAACCATGTCCCTGAGTACCACATCTACCCTTTCCTTAAACACCTCCAGGGATGGTGACTTCCCTGGGCAACCTGTTCCAATGCCTAACCACTCTTTCTGAGAAGAGATTTTTTCCTAATATCCAACCTGAACCTCCCCTGGCACAACTTGAGGCCATTCCCTTTTGTCCTATCACTAGTTATATGTGAGAAGAGGTCAACCCCCAGCTCCCCACACCTTCCTTTCAGGTAGTTGTAGAGAGCAATGAGGTCTCCCCTGAGCCTCCTCTTCTCCAGACTAAACAACCCCAGTTCCCTCAGCCACTCCTCATAAGACTCGACTTATGATAGCCTCCTTTAATAGTAGATGCCATGCAAATTTCCTTTCAAATTAAAGCTTACATTTTCAAGCAAACCAATAAAAAATACACCATCCCAGGATGGTGCCAGTGCTTCCTGCTGTCCTCAGCCATCAATTGAATCAGCTGTTTTTCAGAAGGCCTTACTGTAGTCCTGTTAGCAGGAGAAGTATTGTATCATATGATGTGGCTTCAGATGAAATATTTGAAGTTGTGAGGTTTGTTGTTGAAGTCTTGTGAAACTGCTGAATGCAAATCCACCTGCTAAGACACTTTTCCATGGGTCTTAGGCGACGTGGATCATGTATATTGACTTAACAGCCTCGTGATGGTTGCAAGTCTCTTGCACTGAAGACCTTCAGCTGGCTGTATATAGAGGAAGACAGGCCTTCTTTGCTCTCAAGTGCAGGACTGGTCAGATGTGTTATGGAGGGTCCTTTATTGACTCATCTGAGATTGGCCTTGGCAAGAATTTGGACAGGGAATAATGTGGAACAATACATTGATAATTGCAAAAGAAGCTGTCTTTTTGGCTATTTGATAAACTTTGCAAGTGCACTGAAGACTAAAACGTGCTTGAATGCCTGATTTTCTAGGCTGTTCCAGGCTGTTTGTCATTCTTATTCTTTGCCCCATTACTTAAATTTGTTGGTTTCCTGTGGGCTACTTATATGTTGTGAGAAATATCGTCACCAGTGACATAAAGGAACTTAGGGAAGGTGATTTAATCATGCTTCCTACCCTCCCTGTCTGAAATCTGTCTATAATGTAATGGACTGTTATTTGAAGGAATGACTTTGCCCTTCTTTTTTGTCTATTTCTGTGGAAAGTGACCTGGCTATACACGTTTTCTTTTTTTTTTTTTTTTTTTTTTAATTTAGTTACAGATAAGCACCAATTCAAACCTGAACACATGCTGTACAGATTCCGATACGATGATGGAACATACTATCCAAGAAACGAGATGCAGGAAGTGATTTCTAAGGTACATAATGGAGCAGTTGCTATTATTAGGAAGAATGCTCCAGAAATGGAGATTCTGCTTGAGAAATAAAGTAAAATGTTATGCTAGAATACATAACATCCTTTCACACTTGCCTGCCTCTGTACTTATGTGAATCAAATTTAATTTTCCAGTTCTAAGGGAAGACCTTGGCTTGTTGTTACATATTTTACATATGAAATTTAAAAATGTATTTTAATTACTTAATGATTTCATATGTGCGATGCATTGGCTGTGTTTCTGGGTAATTCTGAAGCTGTCATTTCAGTCCATTGCATTTTTCAATCAATTTTAATAGATTTGAACTTATATATAGATTTTTAAAAAAATCTATTAAATCTGAGTGTCTTGTATTAATGACTTAAGGCAGTAAATCAAGAGTCACATAGATATTTAAACATAGGTAGTAGTATCCATCTACACTACTAGGTGTAACACTTCTATTGAACAAAGTTGCCTTTAAACTCATCTTATGATTTTGACATAGTGGAAAACTGCAGTATCTTGGATATTGCATTACAATGTCACTCACTTTTCTGCTGGCATTGTTAATGTATATCTAGAAGAACCTTCAATACCGAATTCTAGCAGGCACAACAATGTAGAATGGAACCTGTTTTCATGCAATTTTTTATTGTTATACATGTTTCGTCTTGTATATTATAAGCATAATTGTTTTTTTGATAGTCTGCTATGGAATGCTTACGTGATTTCTTAATGCTATTTTCTGATGGTAGTATCTTAAATTCCTTCAAGCATTCTATTTTTTGTTTTCAATTGAAAATGTATTACATCTTTTCACATCTTTGAATCTTTTTTACTTTTAAGCTTACTGTTTAGTTGTAATTTCACTTTGTAAAAAAAAGGTACTTATGTGTGTAACTTTTAATTGTATTATTTTTTTTACTTTAGTTGCTTGCTTTATATGTAGAGTACCAATCAGTGATTCAGAAGACCTTAATTCATAGAAACGTTACTTTATCTTTCAAGTTTTGTGTACTTTTTTTTTTCAAAATACTGTACTTTTTTTTTTTTAATGCTATCTTAAAGCTGATCATTTTTGCATGTGTAGCAGTTAAGCTTGGTTAGAAATGGTTTATGTCTCATGTTTTTTTTTTTTGTCAATATTGTTATCTGGAAATAGTAAGTTTTGGCGCATAAAGAAATTCGAATAGTTTTGTTTTACTAGCTAAGTGAAGTGCATTTAAAACATCTAGCTTTTTTACTGTGTCCATTTCTCTCATGTTCTCTGGGGTGTGAATGTGTAACCACATTATAATCCACATAAGTAACCTCATCTTTCTCTTTTACAGGGTGTACGACTGTACTGTCGCCTTCACAGTCTCTTCACCCCAGTAATTCGGTGAGTCTAGTTGGGAAATCCTTAGAGACTCATTCAAGAGAAGTATGTATTCTGAAGATACTGTGTTTGAATGTAGGAACCTAACCCACCTTTCTAAGATTGGTCTTTAGGGAGAAATCAAAAAAGATTGAAGGGCTATAAAGACAAAAAGTGTAACTGCATCATAAAATGAGTGCAAACTCAGTCCAAGATTATATTTTTTCCAGACTTTTAGAGCCTTCTAGGTCCTGATAGATGTGTTTATATGCTTACTGTAGATATTAATATACTCACTTCTTTACTAATATTCCATTACTCATTTGTAGAATCTCAGCTGCAAGAAGGCAACTGTCTTTATGTTGCAGTGGCAAAGTAAGATATGGTCAGCCTTCCCCTTTCTATCTATACTGAAAGGTTTGACTTGCTTTACTCCAGAGGCAACTTCTGAAGCTCTATTTCTGAACCACTACAAAATGGTCAATTCATGCTTGTACTAACTTGTATAGAAAATAAGTGATTTTTGTTTGTTTGTTTTTAATTTAGGCTCTTTTGACATTTTGCTTAATATATATACCTACATATATATTTTTGTTTTGGACAGGGATAAAGATTATCACCTGAGAACCTACAAATCTGTAGTCATGGCTAACAAACTCATAGACTGGTTGATTGCACAGGCAAGTGTATACCTTTGGATTTACGTACTTTTCTAAATATTGCATTTAAATTATGATTTGAAAGGTAGTGATGCATTAGGTGGAATAACATCCACTTTGTGTAAGAACAGTGTGTGTGTGTGCGCATGCACGCATGTTTGTGTGTAATCCTCATAAACCAGTAAAGTAACAGAAATCAGCTGTCAACAGCCATGCTATTCATCCCTTTTGTGCTTATCTTCCTTATTTGCAATTGAACTTTAAATGTTTTAATGAGACTTAACTTTGTAATTCAGCATGTAATATTGTTCGAGGCTTAAAATGAAATGGATAGCCTCTGAAAACTCTAAATTACTAACTAGAAGTCAGTACCAATTTGCTTTTATAATTCTGTTTTATTTTAAGCAAACCAGGAACAAGAACAGGGTAACCTGTTCATTCAGTCAACATGTACCAGCTTTATAAAATAGAAGTAAAAATTCTCAATACTTTTATACTTGCCCTGTGAGGTTACACCATTATGAATAGAATCCATTTTACTTATATATTAAAATATAAAGAAAATATGCTATGGTTTAACAGGGGGATTGCCGGACCAGGGAGGAAGCTATGATCTTCGGTGTAGCTCTTTGTGATAATGGGTTTATGCATCATGGTAAGTAAATACATTCTATACAAGGTATACATACCTTTTGTTTAATGCCATATCTACATAGTAGGAAGGAAATGCAGGCGTTGTTAAAGATATTACAGAAGGTATAGGAAATTGGTTCATTATATCACTGGAGAAACCTATGCTACAATCTTGGAGAAGAAGAAGAAAAATATCTATTGTATACTCTGAAAATTATTTTCAGTCAATTTTAAAGCATATACTGAGGGTTTCATCTTTCGAAGGGTTTAGAGGTAGAATTTTGGTGAGCCACATTGAAAGAAAATTCTTAAGCAGGTAATACATGTTTGCACAGGTGAGACTGAAGATAGACCTTGAGGAAATATGTAGGAAATCATTTTTGGAGGAATGAATCAAGTGTGGTGGAGCATGACTTTAAATATGTGAAGTGGTGACAGCCAGAGAAAGTGGACTGTAGAAAAATGAGAAAATAATAAAGACAGCAGAGAACAAAGAAGAAGGGAGAGGAGAGCAGAGATAAGTGGAGTACCAAAAATGAGGAGAACACGGTTGTATTTAATACTATCAGAGGGAAGGTTTCAGTGAAATGATTGAAGTAGTGGGTCATTTACTGAAATAAAGAAGAAGAGATCATTTTCTCATCAGCTTGGTTCGATAAGGAGGAAGAATTAACTTCCTCTCAGACCATGTTCACTTTTGCCTTTGATTTTTGAACATACAAACTGCATCTGTCTGCTGTTCTAGTTGCTTCCACATCCCCAGCAAACCCATTTCTAATACTGAATGTGGCATACTTCATTCATGCACTTGAAGAGTGCCAGAACTTGGTGGTGTGCGTTTCCAGCAGCTGTCCAACAGAACTTTTCAAAATCATATTCTTAAATCAATTTTAGGAAGAAACCTTGTGCTAAAACCTTTTCAGGCTAAGCTAGTCTTCCTAACCTTGGTGAAATCTAAATACTGTAGCTGAAAATAAACTTAGTGATACCTATCTATAATGGATCCAGAAAAAAGAGAGTTGCTAATGTTAAAAATTAAGATTTCCCTAGCTTCACACACAAAGTAGTTTGCTAGCATTTAATTTGTACACGTTCAGTATTTTGTGGTTCATAAACAACATGATATTCAAGAATTCAAAAGAAGAACAGGATTAATGTTTGTGTTTCTGTGTCATACAGTGTTAGAGAAAAGTGAATTTAAAGATGAACCACTGTTGTTTCGTTTTTATGCGGATGAAGAAATGGAAGGGTCAAATATGAAGCACAGACTGATGAAACATGATTTGAAAGTAGTGGAAAATGTCATAGCTAAGTCATTATTGGTGAGTTAAACCAAATTATCATACGTTTTGATGAGTAAAAACCAAATTGGTTGTAGTGACAGTAAATTAGCACTTTGTATTGTTTTTTAATGGAGCTGTATTTACTAAATGCCTTTCTGAACAACCTTTTGAACAATTTTGAACAATTCTATTTTTCAGATCAAATCTAATGAAGGCACCTATGGTTTTGGTTTAGAAGATAGAAATAAGGTGCCAGTTATTAAAGTGGTGGAGAAAGGATCCAATGCTGAGGTATTAAATATTATAAATTATCTTTCTTTTTATTGACTTGCTCACAGGTGTATGATTTATATATCAGTTAAGAAAATGTGTGATACTAGATGATAATACAATAATTTGAGAACTTTTCAAGTTAGCTATGATTATTATACTTTTTTTGTTTTGTTTTGTTTTGCTTTGTTTGTTTAAAATAGAGCTGTGACCATTAGCAACATTTATTTTATACAGAGGTAATTTGTTATGAGTTTTGAAAAAGTAATGGTTTAATTTTAATGCTTTAAAAAATATTCCAGTGATTACATTACTCATGAATGGAATAAACATCCTTCAGTAGAATATGAAATGAATATAGAACAGTACTGTAGTCTGTAGGTTGCACTTGATGTATTTCATAATAAAGGATGTATCAAGCAATTCCAGAATTTAAAAATCTGAATAAATAAATCATAGCCTTTCAGTTTGTTAGTATTGCTTTAGTTGTTCTTTGGGTAATTTAATATTGTTCTAGTGAATTGTATGGGAGTCTCTATATGTGTAAATATACAGAAATAATCTCTTCTATGAGAGAAAAAAAAAGACTTGGATTTCAAGCCCTTCTATTTCTAAGCCCCACATCTCATTGTGGGATAAAAATTGTGATAAAAATAGATACGACAGAACAATGCAACATACAATACAACCGCAGAACTATATCCAGAGATATTTTGCTGTTGGCTTTGCATAATTCCATATGGTCTTTTTCAGCAGTCAGGTTCTGTCATGATCTCAGGTGGCACTAAGACTTTGCATGTGCCCTGAGCAGTTCTGTGTACTCTGGCCATCCTAGCTGGGAATGGTTTCTTTCTTGTTAGACCATAGTTTAAAGATTGTGTGCAATTTGGTTGCTGTACTGTTGGCTCAAAAGTATGGCCATAAAAATTTCATGGATACCATTCTGTTTTGGAGCTTAAAAGGTATTCTCTTACTAAAATACTCATCAGGTCCTTCCTTGTCAAAAGAAGCTTTAGCTCCTTTGGAGAATGACATGTGGGCAAATGAGGTAACATCAACAATATAATAATAATAATAATAGCAATAAAAAGCCAACAACTGGATCAATGAAGGCTATTGTGTTAATTATTACAGGTATTAACTAATATTGTAATACTTCAATAAAATCTTGACTGACACTAGGACTTGTCATTAGGTCTCTTCAGAGGGAGAGTTTACAGTGTGCTTAAGGTCACTATAACGCATTCCAGAACCAATTTTTTTGTGTGTCTTTTGGGTGTAGTTTGTGAAGGAGGCATAAAGAATTTTCTGTAAGTGTGTGTGTCATTATTCCTATTGGGGTTGCATGCAAGCAGAAGAAAACATAATGTTGGTGGTTATAAAAGGCAAACATCTACACAACTGTTATTGTTTTCTAGATGGCAGGCTTGGAGGTTGGAAAAAAAATCTTCGCCATTAACGGTGACCTGGTTTTTCTGCGACCCTTTAGTGAAGTGGATTGCTTCCTGAAAACATGTTTAAACAGCAGAAAGCCCCTGCGGGTTCTTGTGAGCACTAAACCACGGGAGTAAGTTGTCATTCCTTTGGGGGAATTTTTAGAAACTACAATTGAAGCAAATTTAAAAAGACAAGTGGAACTTCAAACAGTGCTACTGTAAAGTTATTTTAAATGCTTTGCCGAATCTCACTTTGTAAAGTCAAGCAATTTGATCTGCTTTGATTTTGTTTTACTAAATTTGTCAGTCAGCAAAAACAAAACACAAGTGCTTTACATCATCAGGTCTGCCACGTTAAGTACATGAAGAAACCACAAGTGTAAATGAGGTTTCTTTGAATACATGGACAGTTTTGATCACTTATCTCTTACTTATGTTTATTAAACAAGTTCCTCTGTCTGGGGATTAGTTCCTGGTTTGGCAGAAGTTGGGCTTTGTGATCTAATGGGCCTCTTTGGTATGTGTGCTGGTTGTGTAAACAACAGTAGCAAGTAAACAACTCCAGATCTTTGTGTAACAGCTGTATTTCTACACAAAGTTTTGACCCCTGCAATCTGAGTAGAATTTTTGTTACATAAAAGAAATACAAAGTCAGGCCTAATGCCTGGGTTCAGTAGATATGTTAACAAACATAGGTCTATCAGTAAAGTTGTTAATGGTTTCTGTGTAACGAAGGAAGAGGAGAATAAGAAACAGCAGTTGGGAGAAATTCTGATCAAATTTTGCAGAGAAAGGAGGAACCCATCCTGTTGCCCAGTAACACAGAGAGTGAGCCTTGGAAATGGCTCCACTTAAGCAGCAGAACAGAGATGTATTTCTCCTGTTAATAAGAGAAGATGGCTTGAGAAATACAGGGGCAACCAGAACAGGAAAAAGAGCAAAGAAAGAAATACGGCATAAAGTTGATCAACTGGACTGGTAATACAAAAAAGAACAGCAACCAAATCAAAGAGCAGCAGGAACACAATAGGTGATAGTATTGTAGCAAACATAAAAAGCATATCCTAGCATTTCTTTAATGCAGATCTTGGATCAATTTCTGATCACGTTTTCTTCACAACTCACCAGTGAAGACATAGGTGAATTTCAAGGATAACAGAGATTATCTAGTGAATGAGGAGTTCAGAGGAGTTTAAGAACTCGTTTCCTGTACTGCCTGCATTTTGTCAGAAGCTGCTACTAGCACAACTGTGTTGGCTGTAGAGACAACTATTCTCTCATAAATTCTTAGCTGAAACTGCCAGTGATGTTCTGTTATAGTTTATTCATTAACATGTTCACAATGCATTTTTGTACAAATCTCTACAAATTTATAGGCCCCAATGGGATTTGGATCTCATGTGTGCTTCTAATTGTCTCCAAATGCTAAACATTCTGTATACCAGAAAAAAAGTGAAAGTACAAGAAATGAAGCAATGATACTGTTCAAATCTATCTGTAAATCAAACTTACTACAGTTCAAATGTATTTTAAATTCACTTTTCACCATCAATTTGGATTTGTCTGCTTTTGCACTAGCACGTGAAGTCCAGTGCAAAGATCCCTTAAATAATAACGGAACTGGCTCTGGAAGTAAAGACTGCAAAGTTAGATCAGTGCAGTGTTATGCATGACCTAACCAGTTTTGATAAGGGCTAATGCAGCTGTGTTGCTTTTTCTGGAACCTGAGCTGACATCATGTTAGCTTACTTTGGGCAAGATCGGGGCTTAATTTTAAGGAGTAGATGTGAATTTTGATACCCAGAACAGTGTTTTTGTTGGTCATGGTTGTCAATATTTCATATTACTGTTGCACTTAGACCAAGCAAGTGTGTAACACAATGTGCTTATAAGTTACATAAACAGTACTATGCAATTCTTTACAAAACACATTGCTTTGCATAGCTGCTCAGAAAAGCTGTAGCCAAATATATAGCCAAATAAATTTTTTTCAACAAAAGTTAGCAAATGCAAACACAGATCTAGTCTCCACGGTGTTTTGCAGCTCATGTGACAAGGCCTGCCATGATCTGTGATCCCCAGACTCTGTGCTCTTGCCAGATAGACTGCCTGCCTTCCCAGGGCTTTCAGCGTTGCTGTTTTGTGACAACTTACCCGAATTGCAGTCCCTTTGGGAGGAATTTGAAAACTGCAGTGCTGCTTTGGTCTTAATTGGCATACTGAAATTCCATGTGAAATAGTATTGCCTTCCTCTGGTTAGTTTTAGTATCTCCACTTGCTCTTAATTCTGATGTAAGCTGTTCAAAGGATTGGGAATATGATGCTGAATCTGAAACTGTGAATTGACTGACAGTGTGAAGTTTTACACCCTGGTGTAAAGAACGCACTACTTATTGCTGTCCACTTTTATTCTAAATAACAATATTCTACCTTTTGTTATGTTCATACTGAATTTTTGCTTGTATCAGGACAGTGAAGATTCCTGACTCTGCAGATGGACTTGGATTCCAAATCCGGGGCTTTGGCCCATCAGTCGTCCATGCTGTTGGGAGAGGTAAGTCAACACTAGTGGTCATTATACATTTCATATCTAGGTGGCCTGGCTGAGATAAATCAAAATGAGCTCCAGTGAATAGGTAAGGTAAGTTAAAGGTGTGACTTCACAGACTGAGGAATAGTTGACAGATGGAAAATTCCTTTCTCCAGTGAATGGGTGCTGGGAATTTTTTCCTGAAAGTTAATTTGTTAGGTCACCGTGTAGTTCTGCAATGTTCTGAAAAAGTTCTCCAGAAAGTCCAGTTTTCACAAACCTTTTCAGTGGTGCTGGTGACCTGCTTTGTCACAGTAATTGCAGATCTCTCCTCTAAATACAGTTTTGTTTGTTTTGTTTTGTTTTTCTATTTTGTGATATATTATTCGAATGCTTGCCATTCCTAACTTGATAAATTCTGGGTTGCTGCATTGGCAACAAAAGTAGTTCAAACATTTTTTGTTGCTGTTGCACACTGTTAATGGTAAAGCCAGATACCACTGTATTTTCAGCTATTGTGGGGCAGTTGCGTCCTTTCTCCTCCTACTACCTTTGTAATTGAGGAATTTAAAATGAACTGATCTGCAAAGCAGACAGATTTGTACAGAGCTTGATAACTTTTTTTTTCTTGGCTGTGGTGCCAGAAATTAGATTTTCGAGAGAAAGTCTAATAAACTAGACTGTTGAGCTGATGTGATAATTATTTCTGCACCTGGATCTCAATTCAACTGCCTATCCTTATTCATTAAGCCCATACTTATTCCAATTAGCCTCAATAGTACGTAAATCTTGCTTATGTGGTTTGCTAAACCTGAAAGATTGTAGGCATATGCTTAAATACTCTGCCAAATTGGAACTTTTTTTTAATGAAGTAAAAAATTTCTGCTTTTCTTTTTTTTTTTGGAGAGGGAGATTTAGTAAGGCTTATTTTTGTTTTCAAATCCACACTTACGTGGATTGCAATAGCTGGCAATGGTATCATTTCCAAAGACTTCCTTTGGTTTTAGATCTAAAACTATCATCTATTGTTGCAGTTTTTATATTTTTTAAGCAACACCAAAACCTGATAGTGCCTAAAATAAGAGAAACCCTTACTTTATATTGTTTAATACTGAAACAATATATTGTTTGTTATTTCCTTGTCAAATATGCTCAGCTGGCAAGTCATAACATGGTTTTCTTTTTGTCAGCCCTACAAATTCAGTTTAGACTTTTCTAACAGTTGGCTTCTTCACCTCAGTGTAGCATTCTCAAAGCAATAGATTTTAACTTCACCAGCACCTCTGTAGCAATAGCAAGAGAGACATAAGGAGGTGAGTGTTCAGGTAGATGGTTATAGTCCAGCAGGCTGTCTTTCAGGAGTAGGCTTGAATCATACTGAAAAAAACTGGAGACAGCTGCTATTTTTACAGTACCTATTCCGTGGATAGAGGATTTTTCTAAGGTGGTTATTCTATTGTGGAAAGAAATTGCTGAACCATGTGTTTTATGTTGCACATACAATATACATATATATTACTCAAGATTATTGTTGTTATTATTATTGTTCAAGTTGCTTAGATGTTCTACTCTGTTATCTTTGGATATTTGAACTAAAACTGTAAGGCACTCTGTTACAAATGAATTGGAAAAAAGATGAAAACATGGATAGGATCCTTAGAAATGTCTTTGGAACTCTATTTTCTTGGAGTCCAGCTGACTTCAGAAGCACTCTGTGGTCAGAGGCTTTTGGGTTTTTGGACTGTAAGCTTTAAAGGAAATGGTTAGGAAAGGAAGTCTGTCAACTATGTGATTTTTTTATTATTTTTTTTTAATAGGAACAGTGGCAGCTGCAGCAGGTCTCCACCCTGGTCAATGCATAATCAAAGTGAATGGAATTAATGTCAGCAAAGAGACTCATGCAAGTGTTATTGCTCATGTCACGGCATGCAGGAAGTATAGGCGTCCAATGCAGGTACATTTAACTTGTTACTCTTGCAGATTTTCTGACTAAATATTTTTTTTGGTAAAATGTTCTCTGCAACCAAAGTAAACAGTGTGGTGTGTATCTCTGTCCATGCACCTGTTGAGATTGAGAGTGATGAAGGGATAGGAGTGGTGAATAAAAGTGGAAGGAAGCCAGTTGAATTATGAAAACTGAACATTCCTCAGTATATTGCTGATGTTCAAGGTCTCTTTAATTTCTGCATTAAAAAAATGTAAGCTTACGGCTAAGTTCTTAATATGGTATTTTTAAAGTCTTATTTCAAGTTTTTCTGCAGTTCTATGCAGAAAGCATTACGAGCTGTATTCTCATCATGATGGAGAGGGATTTACACAGTTCACTGCCTGCTCATCAGCATGAGAATGTAATGCAAAAAGCTGATCCTCTTCCAGAATTTTGTAACACTTCAGCACATAGAGAGCAGAGTGCACATATTTTGCCTATAAAAGTCTCTTTGTGTTCCCATTGCATTCCAATCTTGGAAATCAACATAAATTTAAGGCCTCAAAATTTCCCTTTTTTTAATATAAGCATCCAAGTTTCGTTATCTTTCTCACGTTAGTTTAGGAGAAAATCTAATGCCTTGCAAGATATAAATTGTAGGGAAGAAAACCAAAACCAGCTGGATTGTGTAATGTAATCTTTCCAAGTTCCTGCAAATTTTTCAGAAACTGTGAACTGGTATCATTAATTAATTTCACAGACTCTTCCAGTGCATGTTAATTGAGAAGAAAAATCCAATTAAAATCAGGAGTGAAATCCTTCTCTCATACCTACTGCATAGATATAAGAATTATAAGTAAGAATTAAAACTGTTACGCAAATACTGTCTTCATGAAAATGTCTGGATGTTTGTGTGGTTTTTTTTAACTGCAGTATGGAGTTGAAGTTGTTACATAACATATCGCGATAGAGCTCACCTATTCTTTAGAGGAATACGGGCTCTGGTAAAGAAAGGGTACTCTATGAGGAAGGAATGGATGGAATAAAAGATTAATTATTAAAAAAATTTTTTTTTAAATTGTACCAGGCATGTTTTCTCCCTTTTCTAAGCATGGAGTTCTGTAGATGTAATTGACAACCAAAGAAGATTGATTGATGTTGGCTGGCATGAATGTCTTCACATGCAAATTTACTGTTTTGGTTTTATTTCCATCCACTTGTGTAATATCTTGGAATACATACCTGTTTTTCTTATGCAGATTATTTATTTCAGTCTAAAAAAGTAGCTAATCATGTTCAGCAAATCACATATAACTAAACCCCCAGGTTGACAAGAATCTCTTAGAAAAACCTTCATTTAGGATGTAGTGCTATCAAATGATGTGAGATAACTGTCTAGACTGATGGCAGTATTCCCACTGGTGTCAAGACAGCTAAAATTTCACTTCCCATTCAGAAACGTGGGTTTTTAATTATTTGTAAGATGACTATGGATTTCTCCTATTTTGCAAGTAATTAGCCTATCGTTTAATTAACACAAATATTGCAGTCAGTCTCTCCTGTGGTTGGCAATTGCATAATTGAAAGGGGATCTTTTTCTGTGTTCTGAATATTCCACTTCTCAGTGTGAGGAGTCTTCCTGTTTGCCTGGCGTATGAAGCTTTATTTCAGTTGGTTGCAATGGGAATAACTGTGCAACTTCTGTTGGACAATGTCTGTATTTATTGTTTTGTCTGGAAAAAAGAAAATTGAAAGCAGATTTTGCTTTCTGATATTCCATGTAATTTCTTTGCAGTGATACTAACCATGATGTGACAGATTTATGCTTAGCGCGTCCCCCTGTAATGCATTTGGAGAATATGGTTCCAAATCATATAGCATTATATCTTATGTTAGCTTTTGAACAAGTGACTTCCAGTTGAAGTAACTAGTCCTTCTATTAGGCCACCTTAAGTTCAAATCATGAAGTAAGAGAACCCTTTCTCCCAAGCACCAAGTAATAAGACAAGGGGAAATGGCCTTAAGTTGTGCCAGGGGAGGTTTAGGTTGGATATTAGGAGAAATTTCTTTACTGAAGGGGTTGTGTGGCACTGCAATAGGCTGCCCAGGGAAGAGATTGAGTCACCATTCCTGGAGGTCTTCAAGAAACGTGTTGATTTAGAACTGAGTAGCATGGTTTAGTGGTGGACTTGTCAGTACTGAGTTAAAGGCTGGACTAGATGATCTTAGAGGTTTTTTACAACCTGAATGATTTTATGATTATGATTGTGCCATTTGTTCTGCTGTAGCTGTTAGAGAGGGAGTGATTAATTGAGTGTCAAGCTTCTTTTGAAATGTATGGGGAAGAGAAGAGCATTCTGTAGATGCCATATTTGATAGGCCCTTCCAAGAGGATGTGATGGACATATGTCTAAACAAGTGAGGGGGGAAAATGAGGTGTAAGCCTTACAGGTGGCTCCTTCATAGGCTGTATTACCAAGCCACCATTCCTGTACGCACATGTCTGTCAGTCACGTAAAATGCTGGACTTGCCTGAGATTCTGTCCTTTTAGCATGTTTTACTAATCTGTGGGAAAATAAAGCAGATCTAATAAAATAACTATCAAAAAGACAAATACAAGTAATGAAGGGTGTAGCGTATAAATTTGTTGCCAGTGACACATGGGTGATAGATTAGGTGGACATACCACATGTTCAGTTAGCATTCCGTAATCTTTCCAGTCTTGTGGATACACAGCAGATTTAGCAAGACAAGAACTGTTCTCTTGATTTTTTCACAATTTCTTGTCTCAAATATTTTTCAATCTGCAGTTTGATTTGAAATGTCTTAGATTATTTTTGGCAGAGACATGAAACTGATGGATGTCATACTACCACAGATTTCCTACTGTCTCATGACAGTATATACTTAAAAAAAAAAAAAAAAAAAAAAAGATTAAATGCTTCAGGTGGTTTTAGCCAAAGCCAAAATTCTCTGTAATTTTCAAAATATTATTTTGAACTCAAAGCTCAGAAGGCAGTAGATATGATATTCAGGGAATTAAAGCAACTATTGTGTGTTTGAGAGCAGTGGGATAAGCTGCTATCAATTGTGCTTGTAAAGATTTTCCTTTTTTTTTTTTTTTTTTTTTTTTTTTTTTTTTTTTTTTTTTTTTAGCAAGATTCTATACAGTGGATTTACAACAGCATTGAAAGCGCACAGGAAGATCTTCAGAAAACAAATGCCAAGCCCTCTGGAGATGATGGAGGAGATGCCTTTGACTGCAAAGTGGAAGGTATGTGATGGCTTGTTTTGATTTTGTTGTTGCTCAGAACGTTGGTGTAAGTAGCAAGGAAGATATAGGCAGTTGTTTTGTTTTCAGAGGTGAAACTGCAGGCAGACAGTAAGTTGTGCTTTATGTAAGGATTTGCCTTTTTATGTATTCTAAGGAGGTAAATTTAACATGCTGTTCCTTGAAAATTATTACATTTCTCATTTCAAGAAAAAGCTTCTGTGAACACTTCAGGGAAAATCTTTTCAATTTTCATTCATAGGATATGAAATCCTAGGAATTACCTGAATTATTTTCAACACCAGTAATCATTTAAGGTTAAATTAGATGAGTTAGTGACTACTGCATGAGAAATAACAAATCAGGTATCCTTCAGATTATTTTCAGGCAATTGACATTTAGATAAATCTGGATTCGTGTGCTTGTACAAAGATGATAATTAAAGAGGTGGTTAGCATGTGAACTGTATCTGTGTTCTCTGGGTAAATGGGTAGTGGTTTCATTTCTGATACTTTTCTTCTGGTTTATTTAGAATTTCTCAGTTTTTGTATTTTTGTTGTTACTGTATTTTACCTGTCTAGATTTTCAATGAAATTGAATTCGTCCCTTTCAGCAATGACTGTTTCTAAAGAAAGACTGTTGTGACTTGTCTGTTCATGCTTCTTTAGCAATTTTGTATTTTAGCATTCATAAAGCCACTGGTGTTCTGATTTTAAATCACTCACCTGGTAGCTGGGTTACGTGCTGTACATTTTCAAGTAGAATGGTCAGACCATACATATTTCTAGAACGTTTGCCTATGCCTCCCCCCCCACCCCTTATTTTTTTCAATTCAGTTTTCAGTGGCCAACCCTCCTCAACTGATTTGTATTACTTTCTTTATTCTAGAGGTGATTGACAAGTTTAATACTATGGCAATAATTGATGGGAAGAAAGATCATGTAAGCCTGACTGTTGACAATGTTCACCTGGAGTACGGAGTGGTTTACGAGTATGACAGCACAGCTGGAATAAAGTGCCATGTGTTAGAAAAAATGATTGAACCAAAGGGATTTTTCAGCTTGACTGCAAAGGTACTAAATAATTGTATGTGTTAATTCTTACTTGGCTGAATACCAATGTAGCAACATCTTTCTTCTGCTTATTCTTGGGATTATATGTATTTCATTTAATATCTTGTAATTGGTCGCCTTTATCCCTCTGACATTCTGAAGTATGATTGTGTACTCAGGAAGCAAAGTAAATTATGGTGTAGTTATAAATTGAGCTTCTAAACTGAACAAACATTAAAGAAATTTAGTCTTCCATTCTCCCTACCTCTCTCCCTTTTCTCTTAATTATCAAATAAAATTTCAAAGAAAGTCAAAGATTCAATGAAATGTCAAAACTTTGTGAAGGCAGGCTGTAGTTTCCAAATGTTATCTTATCTCATCAAAATTGCCTATGCAACTTTTTTTTTTTTTTTTTTTCCAGTGGCAGTAATGGAAGTAGCTTCATATGTTATTTTTTGTTTATATATTTTTTTTGTGTGTGTGTGTGTATGTTTTAAAGTAAAATAAAGCTCTGTATGTATGGGAGGCAAACACTGGCAAAATCACAGATGAAGAAAAGAGCAAGTGCAACTTTAGAGTTTGAGTTTTTTTCTTGCTGAATATTTCCAAATGGTAAAACCTGCAGTTGTCATGAAAGTGATAAAAAGTTAAAAAAAAAAAAAGTATGAAAAGCCATACTTTGGAGAAGTGTATTTATATCTGCAAATTTCTTATTCTGTTTTCTTTCCATCAGAAGTGTAAGCTAAAATACTGGTATTTTACTGAAATGACTGAAGCTACATATTTCTTTTCCCTAACTTCTCTTTGGAGCAGACTAGTTTGACAAACAAGGGAATAACTTCTTGCGCCAACATGACAAGCTTTGCAAGAGCTGGTCCAGTTAATTCCAAAAGTCACTGTCTTTAAAGTTGCTAATTCTTGCTGTAATTACAATTTCGTATAAAATATTAGAGGTATCAATTACTGACCGCTGAAGAAATATTTTTCCATTGTTGTATATGGAGTAGTAGTTAAGAAGAGAAGTACTTTCAGCATATAGATTGTGGCCATAAATAATGTTGTGTCATCACCCTTAGGGTTTAGGTTGGTTAATTATTTAAAGATTACATCTCTGTATTGTTTTTTAATAGTGTGACTGTTAGAAAAGTGTAGTGATAGTGAGTACAAAGGGTCCAGTGGTAAAAAACAAAAACAAAAACAAAAAACAGGCCCCTTTCTTCAAAGGCAATAATAAAAACTGTAGTGATGTTTTATCAACTATAGCTGTCTGCAAATGGTTTTCAGTATCCTAAACATAAACTTTTATGCACTTTCAATTAGGAGTTTGCTTCTCTCCATATCCTTCTCTCTCATCTTGCTGTGTATTTTTTGTTGCTTTGCATTTTTAAACATATCTATTCTGCATCATATGTAGTAGGTGAATGAAGTAATCTTGGATTGCTTTCCCATACTATGCAAAGCTTTACTGTGTTACCATGAGAAGTAACCAAAGTTGTATTGCAAAAGTTACTAGTTTTGAATGCATTTAATTTAATGGACAGATAAAAAAAAAATCTTGAATTGTTGAATTTGTATTATTAATTAAACCTGAAAATTATAAGTGTAACCAACGTGACTGTGTTGTTTTAATGCCATACTTAAACTTTGTAGCAAAGAGTTAAAGGCTTTCCTCTATTCATCCTGCTGGAGACCTGAGAAAAATTTCTCTCAGGATCTTGTCGTGCATAGTTTGTGACTTCTTAAAAACTTCAGATTTTGCGCTCCAAAATTTCTGCAGATTGTGATTTTTTTCCCTAAACTTTTCTAAATTAGTCAGGATTATAAGTCATGTATTACAGCTGCAATGATGGATAGAAGAATAATGAACTGTAGCAGAAGTGAATTGTAGATGTAATTCTTATGATGGATTAATTCTGTGTGTGTTGTTTGTTCATAGTTCTTTGCAAGCTGGTGTAATATTAGTACTATGGGATTACTTTTGTCAAATTGCTGTATAGACTGACTGGCTGAAGCAGTCAGTCTGGTATCAGCTGAAAAAGGTATCTCTTCATATTAGGTCATTAAAGAAATTTAAACTTTTGTGGTAGTGAAAGATTTTCCAGTTTTTAAGAGACATTGCTTTGAGATAGTTTAGGCACCTAAAAGAAGTTACCTGCCTAAGAAAAGTTGTGTATCTCTAAAGTGCAAGCCTTTTCTATTTAGGTGCATTGATCTGATTTTTGGGTGCTTTTGTTATAATATTACTTTGAGTGTGCTTTTCAAACACATCTTCAGAGTTGGACACAACCAATGATAGGGATATACCATGTTACATGACGCAGTGAATTTCAGTTCCTGAAATAAATCTTTTACTCAAAAAAGAGCTATATACTATCCTCATCTGTTTAACACACTTTTTTTTTTCCAGTTTTCTAGCACCATCATTTGCTAGTGCTATTTCTATACTGGCAGGACTTATAACAGAATCATATCATAGAATGGCGTGGGTTGGAAGGGACCTTAAAGACCATCTAGTTCCAACCCCCCTGCCATAGGCTGGGATGCCACCCACTAGATTGGGTTGCTCAAAGCCTCATCCAACCTGGTCTTGAATACTTCCAGGGATCTTCAGTTTTTTCTGGCTGGTATAGCTTATTCTGTTCACTATTTCCTGTTTTATATATAAAGAATACACAAAAGGATAACACTCAGTTTTCTTGCATGCTTTTTCAGTTTTTTTTTTTTTTCAGTCTTGCTTTTCATAATATGTGCTGTTGTAAATACAGCAAATAATGAATTCCAGGTGAGCTATGTTGGTTACATTAGTAGGACATTGGTAGTGAATCCATTATCCAAGTGAAGGTGCTTGTTGTGGATGTAACTTATGACAGGGATAAATTTAAAGAAACCATCTTCAGGTTTCTTCCCAGGTTTCATTAGTTTTTGTGAAGTAGCATTGCCTGTAATGTTAAAAGGCAACTGATTATCTGACTGTTCAGCTTTAATTATAGGAGATGATAAGTAAGGGATTATTTTAGTCATCTCATTTTGTAAAGTAACGATCTTGTTTTTGTTGTCTCAGATTCTGGAAGCACTGGCAAAAAGTGATGAGCATTTTGTGCAGAACTGCAACAGCCTCAATTCCTTAAATGAAGTGATCCCCACTGAGCTTCAAAGTAAATTCAGTGTCATTTGCAGTGAGAAAATTGAGCATATCTACCGAAGAATCTCTAGTTATAAAAAGGTATGACCAGCATGTCTTAAGCTGTGTGATATTTGTCTTTTAAGGAAAAAATAGACAAAAACGGTATAGTTTGAATCATTCTGCAAAATGTTTATTGCGGTGGCAAAAGTATGGCTGAAAGATTAGCTATAGTGAGGTGTGAATGCCCAAACTAAGTAATTGCATAAATAGTTTTTAAACTGTGCTTTCTATCATCCCTGTTTTAGACACTAGGTAAATCATATCCTTTCTCGTTTGCAGTGTTCAGTTGTAGATAAAATCAACTATGTATTTCCTGCAAACGGTCTAGCATGCTTTAGACCAATACTGTGAATTTGCTGATGTTAACCAAAAATGAAGCAATAACATCAAAATTACTTTTTACTTCTTAATTCTATCTTAATTTTAAACACCAAATTGTTATCCTTTTATTCATCTCGTTTGCCCTTCAAATTGGTATGAGGTTTTCTAGCAAGCCTATTAAGAGCTCTGTGAATTGTTAGATTAACTTGTGTCAATAAAACTTTATAGCACAAAATAAGCAGAAAGTTTCTGACTTCCATACATCTGAGATCTAGATTAAGGAGATAGAAATGAACAAATAACTTGAAGTATATGGTCTCTAGCTACCCCCAGAGTATTTTCCTATAGTCGTTTAGCTAAGCAGGCCAAAAACTAAACAAGTAAGAGAGAGCTTTAGTGTAGAAGCTTCACACTGTCCTAAATGGAAAAGAGAAGATATTTTTTTTTGTTTGTTCTCCAAAGGAAAAGGAGGGAAACCTGTAAGGATAATTCAGTAAGGCGTGAAAGCCAAAAAGCTGGTTTCCAGAGTACTTTTCAGGGTGGTATCCACTAAGAAATGGAACAAACTCAGGAGCTGGGTCACAGAAGAAGACATTAATAGGATTCTGATACTGCATTATTTAACATCCAGACTTTCGGTTGTTTGCCTGAACTGTAGACTTGCATGTTTTCAAAACTGATTCAAAATGAATGTATTGTTTTGAAAGCAAATTCGTTACTTGGAACATTGATAATAGCATATTTAAAGTTTGAGTAGCATGAAGTATTTTATACCTTTCCTGTAACCAAAAAAAAAAAAAAAAAAAAAGAGGGAGAGAATAATGTACAGTCCTTTTACAGGGGGCCAAGAGAGTAAATAAAATTTTATTGTGTTATTCTGGATATGAATTGAACAGCCACAGGGAAGTTTTCATTGTACTTGTGCTGTCTAGAAGCAGACGTTGCTGATAAAAACTGCACTTTTAAGCTCATTCGTTCAAAAATTAATAGTTTCACAGTTAGAGCTTCTAATGACAATCAATAATGCAATGAATTGCAGGGATAGATACGTTGTTTTCTTGGCAAGGTAAAGGTAACCATGGTTACTGAAGACTTTCTGTACGCCTGAGCCTGGCTTGGCTCCTGGTTTCACTGTGAAAGTTTGATTTCTATAAATAGGGACCCCATAGATTTCTGCAGTTCCTACTATTATTATTATCAGAACATTTTGCTCATAATAAACTTGGAGTCCAGTGCCATGAGTCCCAGATGTTTCTCAACACATGTATGAAAAAAAAATTGGGGCCTGACTTATGATCTGATTAAATCTTAGCCAGGCATTTGGTCTCTCTGGAGCAGGATGTGTGGGAGATTGAGATGTGAAATATGTACTGCTTGCAAGAACATTTTCATCGTTGAATGTCCTTAGTGCCCTTCTTAACTATTTGTGCATTCTTCAGCCTTTCAACAATTCCATAATTGGATTTCTTCTAACCTTCCAGATCGTGTTCTAATGTGAAGATTTGAATGTAATTTATCAATAAAATGTTCATCAGACTGAAGTAATATGACACCAAAATAAACAGAAATTTAAATCCCAGCAGAAAAGTAATGTTATTACTCAGGGGACATACCTTTGTTCAGCTGAAGTGTTAGCCAAAGCCTGACTAATTGAACTGGTACTGCTATTTAGTAGAGAAGACCCTCTACAAGTTAACTTTGAAAAAAATCTTTGCATGAGCTATGCTCCATAACTGAGGTAGCATCAAAGGTCTATGCAATACTGACTTTTTTTTTTTCTCCTTGCCCTGTCACTGGGCACCACTGAAAAGTGCCTGGCTCTGTGCCCTCCCTTGGAGTAAATTGATGAGATCCTCCCTGATCCTTCTCTAGGCTGAGCAGTCCCAGCTCTCTCAGCCTTTGCTCACAGCAGATTCTGCAGTTTCTTCATTATCTTTGTGGCCCTTTGCTGGACTCTCTCCATTATGTCCAGATCTTTCTTGTACTGGGAAGCCCAGAACTGGACACAGCACTTCTCAGTGCTCACCAGTGCTGAGCAAGGGGGAAGGGTCACGTCCCCGAACCTGCTGGCAGTGCTCCTAGTGCAGCCCAGGATACCATTGGGGTACTTCATCCTTTCTGTATATGAAATTCATAATTTATAGCTTACAATTGCTGTAAGACATATTGTAAGACAATATTGTAAGACAATATCTGTTTCTATTATAGTTTTGAGCTAAAATTTTAGAAATTCTTGCAAGACATTCACTTGAATATGCCTGTGGCAGCAGATGTTTATAAGTGTTATGTGAAGTACAGCACTGGATCATAGAGCAGTTCTAGACTTCCTCCCCAGGAACACTGTTAATATTTTATTATGTTCCAAGGAAAATAAATTCTATCTCCTTGTTACAAGGCTATTTACATTCATAAAAGGTACCATTTACTTCAATAAAATAAAGGAATCAACCCCCCAGAAATATAAAATGAAAAATATTTTATCTTTCCTATGTAGAGAAAGATGGAAATTATGATTTGGTCTAGCCAGGATGATTGAAGTATTTTAAACATTTGTTTTCTAGTCACATACTCAAGTTTCGACAGTTAAGTGCTGACATATCAAAAGCTGCTAATCAAAATTTTATTTTCTTTCTCACGTCTAGTTTTCAAGAGTATTAAAAAACAGAGCTTGGCCCACCTTCAAGCAAGCTAAGTCAAAGATCTCACCACTTCACAGCAGTGATTTCTGTCCGACCAATTGCCATATCAATGTGATGGAAGTGTCTTACCCTAAAACCTCAACTTCTGTTGGGAGTGCCTTTGGTGTACAGTTAGACAGCAGAAAACATTCTTCTCATGAAAAAGAAAATAAAAACACTGATCAAGGTAAGCCAGTTGAGAATAAAGGAACTAATTCTAGTCTATTCTTCTGATATAGAATGTTAAAATCTAAGTGGTTTAGGTTGATGTTTCAAATATTAAAATTAAGGACAAGCCTTTATGAAATCCTCCTGTTTTCAAGACTTAGATTTGTTTTGAAACATAACAAGGGCTAGTCATAATTTCACACCAATTTTTTCCTTAAATAGCTTGACTTTCCACAAAATAAAATGCAAAATTAAGTAATTACATGAAGTTTCAAGCAGAAATATTTCAAATTTTATTACATATTTTACAAACTTCAAAATTTATGTTAAAAAAGGTATCAATGTAACTTCTTTGTATTATTCCCAGGTAAACTGAATCCCATGGTTTATGTTCAGCACACCATTACTACTATGGCTGCCCCTTCAGGACAGTCTCTTGGCCAGCAAGAGGGCCATGGTCTGAGGTACCTCTTAAAAGAAGAAGATTTAGAAACACAAGATGTCTATCAGAAATTGCTGTTCAAATTACAGACTGCACTGAAAGAGGTGGAAACATGTGTCTGTCAGATAGATGAGTAAGTGAATGTTACCATCTGGACTTGCCTTTAATTTTTCCATTGAAGATACAGATAAATCTGGGTATCCCTTTTTTGTAGTATGGGATTAATATTGAATTAATCACAGACAGAATCGTGATATAGCAAAATATTTAAGCATAGTTAATTTTATATTTTTTTCTTTGCTTTTTTCCAGTGTACCTGATTTTTTTTCCACATTAGTTCATAGCTTTTCTATAGAATGGACTAATAATTTTGAGGTGAGAGAAATATGAGGCCCACATGTCATCTAAAATTTCACTAGGAGTGGAAACAAAGGCCAGAGGTACAAAAATGGCTCCTACGTAACTCATCAGATAGTCCTGAAGATGAATTTATAGGCAAAGTATTTTTCATCCTTAGGAAGATTATTAATTTAATAGACATTTTTCAAAACAAATTAGCCTTAATGAAGGACTCTAGGTCTAGAGAAAGCCTCTCTTGAGTGGTTAGGACACTTGTCTTGAGTGTGGGACACCCAGAGTCACATCACAGTTTGTTCTAATTCAGGACAAGGGTTTTAAACTTACTTTTCAAGTTTTGAGATAAGTGAGTTGACTGCTTGGGATGAGGATGAAGGAGGATAATAGGTGTTTCAGTTTTGAAAGATCCCTTATGTAAACGTCAGAAATTATTTCTTTTGAAAATATAAATTACATACATTTTAGAGTTTAAAAGCTCATCTTTCATGACCTTTCATGAGTTTAGACAAGTGGTATGTCATTGCTTCTCCTGTTGTTTTTGAGGACTTTAAAACAATTTGTTCTTTCACAGTTATTTTTAAGTATTTTTTTTTTTTTTTTTGTAGTACTGTAGTAGTAATGTAATAGTTACACAGCAATAAGTAAATGTAATGTATTGCTGTACTTTAATAGGAATGAAAGTAAGTATAGCCTGATTATTATTATTTCTTTTTAAGGAAAGAGTTGCTTTCTGTGCCTTTAAGTAGTTCTGCTAACTATCATGATGAAATCAGTTAATTAAATTTAATGTGATTTCAGTGTTTGGGCGTACTGAAAAAAATGACTGTCTACAAAACCTGTATTGTCACTGCTCCTCAGGGAAGTCAGTAGATATATATGGAAGTTCAGTCAATATTTCAGGAAGCTCCAGCTACCAGTCTGTCACGCCTTTCCTTTCCACTCCCTTGAGCTAGTGATGTAAAAGCACATGAATTTATTAGTCTTTCCTTTGTACTCATGTATATCTACAGACATATATATGTCTACAGACACACATACATATTGTGTATACATGTATATCATATATCTATATATATTCATCCTGTGAGTCACACAGTTGTGAATGTAAACACAAGGGTTCACATTTTCTTCTTTCATAAAGTTCCAATACAATGACCCTACAGTGAGTAGAGTGTGAATAAGGCACACAAAGTTATTTAGCAAATGTTACTTTTTACTATTTGTAAGATTAGCCTTCTCACGCTTTATTCCTCACAGACTTTGAGTGGACTGCTAGTGTGTAATTGTTGTGGAGGAAAGCAGTTCCATACAGGCAATGGGATAGCCAAGGGACCTACTTAAAAGTGCTGAACAGGAAAGGGGGAAGCCAAGACTATCTTGGTGTGAGCAGTTAAGCAGTACATAGCGTATTATATCAGAATACACAGTTACAGCTACTAATTAACTTCTGAGAGACCTGTTAGGATTACTAAGAACAAAAGATAGAGTAATGAGGTAGAATAATGGAATAGCTGTGGCTTAATTAGAAATATTCATACTTCAACAGCTAAGAGCATATGCTTAAACATACTGATCTGTGAACTTTACAAAGACTGTAGAACATCTATTTTCTCTTGCAACACGGACAACAATGAAATTCATGTCTTTATTTCCTGAATTGCCTCTTATAAGCGATACTCATTCCTGTAGTTTTCTCAGAAAAGGAAATAAGGACACAGTAGCGCAATTCTAAATTTAAATGATACAACTTGGGCTACTAAATGAGTATTTTATACCTTTCATAATAGTAGCATTGAGAAACTATTGCTGCTTCATGTTACTAGATGTCTCTGCTCTGTGCTGAGGTCAGCAACGGGCTGTTCTACCCCCAAAATTTAGGTGTTTATTAGTATTATCTGTCTAACCTCTCCTATCTGTTAGTGAATGAAAGAGAACTGAAAAAGAAGTGTGTTTCACCTGAAGAGCAGGTCTGTAACGGCTTATAAATTATGGGAAAAGGATATGTAAGAGAAGATTGCATACTGCTAGCATTATCTTCATAACAACATCCATCATGGCTCCTCGAATAAGTACTGATGGAGAGAGAAAGAGAGGTACAGACAAAAAGACATTTGTTCCCTTCCCACAGCCTCTCAAAGCTCTACAGACTCTTCATTCAAGTAGTTTAATAATATCACAGTATTTCTTTAGTACTGTTGCCAGATGCCCACCATTAACAGGAGGTGTTATGCAGGAATCAGTGCTTCTTCCGGTTGCTTTCTTATATGGAGACTTTGTTGTGTTGTTGGTTCACATGGACCCAGCATGCTCCCACGATCCCAGGTGTTTTTTGAAAGATGTCTGTTGGGAATATACAAGATGCTTGAACATTTTCCAATGTTTCCTCATTTTCCACTCAGGAAAGGTTGCATAGTTTTTTGTTACTGCATGTGGATATCTATTTTTAATGCATAGACAGTTCATAATGGGTTTTAGTTTGTTTCTGACATACTTTTAGAATTGTGTTGATTTGAGTTTCATATAAGATTACTTCCACATATGAGGATTTTTTGGTGAAGTTTTAAATTTCTCCATTAAATGGAGAAATTTTCTTCATAGTTAAAGGGACTTCCTGGTTATTAGTTACTGCTCATACACATGCTTCTCCTCTAAGATGTATCTAAGATAATTTTTTTTGGGGTAGACCATCTCCAAAGAAAGTACAAAGTTCATATTCTATATTTAAAAAGAAGAAACAGTTTAGAAAATAAAAGTCTATTTAAGCGTGATTAATGTGTGTGATTTTTTTGAGACCAGGTTTGGGTTTGTGTGTTTTAGGATCCCTGGACTGGGTTTCTAAAAGCACTTCATTGACCTCAGGAACTACCAGCACCAGAACTCTGTTATCCAAAGTTCCAGCTTTCGTTCATGGTAGTTCAGCAAAAAAATTTTCCTTAGGAAAAGAGCTTGCCTGGTGGGAGAAAGTGAAAAGCTCCCTTAGGAAAAGCTCCAGCTACTTTCATCAGTCTTTTACCGAGATCTTGGCAGCAGTGACTAAACAGTCACATAAAAGAACAGGATATAATAGTCTGTCTGTGTCTTGACAAATAATTACTCAGGGGAAGATATTTTCACGAGCTGAAATTGCAATTCATTATGCTTGTTGTTTGTTTCTTACTCTCAATTACTTTCTTGCAACAACAAAATCCACAAAAAGTTACTAGAATGTATCTGCCCAAAGACCATTTTTGTTTTCCTAGAACTGAATGATAAGGGGAACACAAGAAAAAAGAGAAGCATATGTTAATCGTTGTTCTTACCTCACCTCACCTTCTAATAGACAGAGCTATATGGTCTTCTTGGAATTGACCTTTTATTTTAAGTGCATGGTTAGAATGATCTGCCATGAATTTATTTACTCCCTTTTTGAACCCTTGTTGTATTTTGGTATTCAGAAAATTCTGTACTAATCAGTTTTACAAGTATGAAGAACTGACCCAAAATAGGTCTCTAGTGTGGATGGGTGGATTTAAAATCCTGTAGAATTATGGGTTTTGTGTAGATAATCTATCTACATTTTAGTTACAGTTCAGATCAGTACCTTTCCTATATGTATTACAGAGTGATAGAATGGCTTGGGTTGGAAGGGACCTCAAAGATCATCTAGTTCCAACACCCCTGCTGTAGGCAGGGATGCCACCCACTAGATCAGGGTGCCCAAGGCCCCATCCAACCTGGCCTTGAACACCTCCAGGAACGGGGCATACACAGCTTCTCTGGGCAACCTGTGCCAGTGCCTCACCACCCTCTGAGTGAAGAATTTCCTCCTAAGAAAGGAGATAATTTATCCTATGTAGGATAAATTGTCTCTGGTTAGCTTTTAGTAAAAGCAAGCTATACAAAAATGATGACAGAATTTGCTAGAAAGCTTTGTTTCCCATCCTTGTTTCCTTCAAGTTAATGTCAAACCCTATGTTAACATCTATCACGTCATGATTTCAGTGAGGCAGAGCTTGATATGCTGTTTGAGCTGTGTTCATTGCTACACATTAAACAAACAGCATTATGGGGATAGTCTACCCTATTGCATTTCCAAGGTCTATGATTTCTTAATTTCTTGCCCTGACTCTGTGAGTCAGAAAACTGTGTGTACTCAAAAATGTTGTAGTTGAACACAGTAGAAAATGTCCATGTTTTGTATGCAAAAAGTCACTGCTCTGAGTCCAGAAACTGAAGCTTTCAAGAACAGCTTAGAATCATGTTGTTTTCTGGTAGATTATCTTTGTGAAAATAGTGGAGAAAACAATAGCTTGTTACTAGTGTAACTGTAGCTGAACAAAGTTAAGTAGATTGTCATTTTGTTAGGATTAAGAATGGTTGAGTTCCCCACCTTTCATAATGGATTGTGAGAAATAAGAGTAGAGGAAGGAATTCTGAATGCTACCTTTTAATAAAAATAAAAGCAGCACTTTTATTCACAAAAATATGCATCTCCTGTAGTTTCCCTTCAGAAGTAAAAGTGTGTAACAAGATTGTCTATGCATTTGGTCTGAATTTGCCAGTGTTGATCATTCTGACAGCTCCTAAGTTAAAACCCTGCTACTGTGTTCAAGTACTTAACAGAAAAAAAAAGCATAAATCAATGTCTTCTGATTTCAGAAAAAAAAAAAAAGACAATTTAGAAAGTAGTTTTAGCAAGAAAAATGTTGCCATACAAATACTGGTTTGAAAATGTTATTCTAACAGAGTGTTGGAGTGATAGAAATTAAAGCAGAATTGTCTGTATTAGCTGTTCTGAACTTGAAAGTAAATTAGAGCATCTCATTATCAGTATGAATTAGTCATTCAAGAATATGAACCTTTTGCTTCCAATGTCTGTGCATATTCCAAATGTAGCAATTTGTAATGTTCTCTGTTCTTGACTGGATTTCATTTTTGTGCTCTTCACATAAGCTTGTAGATTAGTCATCAGTTTTACTAGTGATAGTGGCTTAGACACTTTGAATGTGAGGAAATATACAGGTATGTTAGTAATGATTCTTCAAATGCCATAGTAAAATAGCTTGTGATGTAGGCTGTCATATCCGCTACAGTATTAATTAAGAAAATACATGTTTTTCACAGAGAAATACTTTCTTTGGTTTGTGTTCTTGATTTATGCTGACAAGTACATGGTTCATGCTTAAAAATAGTTCCTTTAATATAAAATGTGACTCCAAGTATTCAAGAATAGGCTGTATTTCTTCCCCAAGTGGAATCTTGCCTTCATACAGAATTGAATATTTAATAATGCTGATGGGTTTCGTTGATTAAACCGTGATTGAATAAACTGTTACAATTTTCAGTAGGAGAATGTTCCACTTTCTTTCCTAATTTCAAATAGATATGGACTGAATTAAGATACTCCCTTCACATACCTTATAATAATATTTGAAGGATGTTGATGAGAAATAGCCTGTTGGTATCTCGCTTTTGAAAAATATTAAAATATCTTGATTTTTTTTTTTTGTGTGTGTGTCTCACAGCCTTCTTTCTTCAATAACATATTCTCCCAAATCAGAACGTAAAACGCCTGAGCCTTTAATACCAGCAGACAGTGATAATGAAAAGGGAGAAAGGAATGGGAAGAAAGTCTGTTTCAGTGTGACAGGTGATGAACAAGAAGATTCTGGTCATGATACCATCAGCAACAGGGATTCTTACAGGTAACTTTACTAATACTATTTTTGTTCATCTGTCAACCAAGTCAAGACTGTGGGTTTGTATACTGTCAAGTGACTATGAAGAATTTCAAAATATAATGATTCTGACATTTCTAACAGAGGAATAGCTGTCATCAAGATGTGTTACAAGGTGTGTAAAATAAACTCTTTTTTGATCACAGTTTAGTTATTAGATCTCAGTATCCTTTACCCTAATAGGATATCGCAGCCAGTGCTGTAAGGCTTTTCTTTAGATTACTCATTTTATAACATACAGAAATGGTTTATGTTATGATGCTCCCCAACAATAAACCAGATATCTGCCATGGAAAGCTAGATGCCACAGCCACCACTCTTGCTGATCTTAAGGAAAAAAAAAATTAATCTAATTCTCAACATATATTGATTATCTTCTTATACTCAATATTGTAGCATCATCCCACATCTAGAATTCATAATACATCACCTTTACTGTGAATTAAAATACAAAGAGTTTTGAAAAGGGAGGAGTAATTATAGCAAGCATAGGTCTTTATAAACACAACCTTCTGATGCTTAGAGAGAATTGGTTAATTACACTTGATATAAAATCTAAATTAAAATTTTAGCTGCAAGTAAAATAAGGCTTTATTATGTGTTCATTATTATGCTTGGGAAGTAAAATCTCACTAGGGTCAGTTTTTCTACAGAATGCTGTGTTGCTGAGATCTCTGTGTTGCTCTTTCATAAGCTAATATTTGATTACTGCAGAGTGGATGATAGGAACTTTTTGTCAGAGTAGAAATATAGATATACATTCGAGCAGAAATAAATGTAAAGGTAATTTGCACAGCTCAAGTCCATCTCATTCTAAGGATGGGGAAACCACAAGCAAAGTACAGTTGCATCTGAAGTATTCTTAGGGGTTTCTGCATGTCCGGGATATGTCAAACTCTAGTCTCCTGCACTTGCTTGAGTGGGCAGTACCACAGCTGGCACTGAGTTTACATGTAGAGAAAGAAAGTGTGAGTTAGGACATGACAGCTAATTGTTTAGAATATTTTCTTTATCCTGATAGTAGTCATTTGTAGTCTACTCTGGCTATTTAGGAATGATAAAATCTAGGATTTCATATGGAGAATAATCACAAAATCTTGAGTTTAGAACATTTGGTAGAATGAGATTGGATTTGTTTGTTTGTTTAGGAACCACATCAGACAATACTTAAAATTTAAGAGGTCACATTATGCCATTGTAACATTATAAGAACTTGTATGCTAATTTCAACTGTTAGAATGCCCTAATTCTGTGTTGTAGAGCCTCATTCTAAACCTAGCAGTACAACACAGTAAAGATGCAAAATGATATATTTAAGTAGTTACGTCTGATCTGTTTCTAATTTTCATGTGTTTTATTTTCTCATGCTTGGCACAATCCAGTTTTAAATAACCTTCACCTTCCCTTTGGAGACTTTAATATGTGAATAGAGTTAGTTAGAAAACATTCTTAATATCCAGCCAGAAGTTCTTAATACTCCTTGGGACTGTTCACCCTCTGTTAGGAACATGCTGTTACTGATGTCTTTTCACCTATTTATTGGATCTGATTGTAATAATGTAACATTGCTTCACTTAAACGTTTTCTCCACTCACTTACCTGGCTGGCTACAAGGCCAAAATGTAAGTCAGTATGCCAAAACTAGTAAAAGATAACTTCTATAAAAAAAAAAAAAAAAGAAAAAAAGAAAAAAAAAAAGGTAGGGAACTTGTGGATGCATGAATAACTGCAGCAATATATATATATATATATATATACACACATATATGTATATATGTATATATATATATGTGTGTGTGTGTGCGTGTATATCTTGGTGTATGGTACACCCAATTCATAAAACCAGAAACAGATCATTACATGTAAACATGCTTTAGGTACATTTATACATTACCTTGTGTTCACTAGGGTTTTTAAGACTCCCTCTGCTGGATAATTACCCTAGCGTTTCCTGCAGTGAAACTAAATGGTCTTCATGTATTGAATATATCATTCACTGTTGAAGAATTTGAATTCAAATGAGGGCCTCAGGGCCTCGTTCAACCTGGTCTTGAACACCTCCATGGGTGGGGCATCCACAACCGCTCTGGGCATTTTTGAGAGGATGAGGTGAATGAATGCAATATCTACAGCAGAGAAAATAGCAGAAAAACACACGAGTTTTAATCCCCGTATATCCTTACTAGAGCAATATGGGTGAAATTTTGTATGCCTAAAAATTTGCACTGAAGTCACAGATGTAAATGTCTATACATCTTTCATAGAATGAACAGTTGTAAAAGATGGGATTATAGACTATATTTTGGCTGGCAGGGAAAAGTAGTTTGTAATTTGAGTTTGATGGATTTGAAATTGATTAAATCTGTTCTAACTCTGTTATGGATAGTAGTTAGCAAGTCATAAACCAGAGTACTTCATCATGTTGCATTAGTTATGGACTCGGAGTACAGTATTTAAATGTGGAGTTACTAAGCAGTTGGAGGCCACAGTTTTAAAAACTGTCACTCATGAAAGAAAATTTGGTTGTTTGAATTGAAAGTGTGTATTTTCAGTCTTAAAGCACTTGTTCAAATGCAAGGTGAAGGGAGACAACTGAATCATCTGTTCTGGAAACCTTGCCCTCTGAGTCCTACCAGGATTGCAAATTATATGATAGCCTAAGTATAGGGATCTTTATTGTTGATAAACAATTGTAAAGACCATCTCATCATTAAAGTAGAAATGAGAAAAGGGAGAGAATGTCCATAACTTTGACATAAAGCCTGTGTAAAAGGACATGACTTTTGTTTTGTTTTGTTTTGTTTTCCAAGTGATTGCAACAGCAACAGGAACTCCATTGCTTCCTTCACCAGCATTTGTAGCAGTCAATGCAGTTCTTACTTTCACAGTGATGAAATGGATTCAGGTATGTCTAGAAAAGTCAGCTATGAACCTGTCATCAGTTCCTTTTACTCAATTTTATTCTTTTCATTTGCCTGCTAGTTTTGTTGCTGCTTTTGTTTTAAAATTGCTTCCTCCTTGGTAATAGAAGTGTATCATTTTGTTTCTGCCTAGCTAGTACTGCACTTAAGAGTCCTTCTGTGAAAGACAGCCAACATTCCAGCATCTCTGTAAATAGACTGAATTAGTTAGAGCTCTTAGAGTGGCTGCTTTTAACCACTTTCATGCCCTGACCTTGACAGCATATTATGTTGCACAGAGTAAGGAGCATTTTAGGTGAGTCCAGAATTCTCTCCCAGCCTGCGTCAGTGCCCAGAATGCAGGATATGGCTGTGTATGTTTGTAGGAAGGAATGTGAGACCACATAGAAGCACATTCTTGTTTATGCCATGACAAATTGAATTTAAATAAATGCAGCTGCTAATAGGACTGAGATGGGATTTAACTGCATGGAGTGCAAGGTCATATACTCAGGGACTAATAATAAAAATATTTGCTCCAAGCTGGGAGTTTATCATTTGGGAATGATTTAGGAACAGAAAGAACAGGGCATATTAGTTGAATTTGAGCCACCACTGAGACTTGGCCATAAAGAAGGCAAATTTTATTGCTGGTCACATCAATTTTCAATTGGGATAAGAAAGTATTGATGATGTTATCCAAGGTATCTGAGATACCTTTTGAAAAATGTAATTCTAGTCAGCTACTTTCAAGAAATGGAAAGAGTGGAGCAGACACAGAGGAAAAGGATGAAGGACATAAGCAACTGTTAATAAAAGAGGAAACATAGGGTCTTTAACTTAGGATATGAATGAGTTAATATGCCCTAATGCAGCAACAAGCTGAGGTACTGGGGTGCCTAATAGAATATCTCTGCTAGCCAAGTCCAGATACAGTGTTCACGTTGATTAATTTTGCCACTCAGTGAAACTCCCACTCTCCCGATGACAGAATTTTCTCCTAGTTCCAAAACTAGCCTGGCTAACTCCAGATCAGGGCTCTTTGGCACTGTGCTCCATCTGTTACAATTAAAATCCTGTGTAGGGTTATAACTGCTGTCTGTAACGACATATAAAGGAGATAAAAACAAACAAACAAAAAAAAACCACAAAAGCAAGGAGACAAAAGTGCTATTTAAGTGTTTCAGTGACATAAGAAAAATGAGTCTAGGTTGACCATGAATAAATTTGGGTTATAAATTATCGAGTGGCTACTTGTTATTTGTCACTGCAACAGCAAGGAGGAAAACCAGTTTTAAGCTCAATTTTTCACAGTTTTTGAAAAAGTTCAACTTGCATCACCTGTTGTCTGAGAGCGCAAGTGACTGAGGGCAGTGACCTAGGAGAGTCCTTCTCCTTTGTATTGTCTTGGGAAATAGTTTTCTCTGTACCACTAAAATTTTTGTATCAATTACAAGATTCGGATACTGTACTGTTGTTTTAATACCAAAATGTCAGAATGATGTCAATAGTAAGAGCATTAAGATTGTGAAGTGCCAGTACAATCCCTATAAAAATTTCATGGTGAATGCATTTCAGTGACTTTGTGGTCTCATGTATTATTACAGTTTCACACTCCTTAGCTGTTTAGTCTGGTAGTTAGGGTGTTGTCCAGCACAGAAGAATCCTGTGTTCTGGTCGTAGAATTGCTGAGGATGGAAGAGACCTCTTGAGATCATCAAATCTAATCCCCTCCTCAAGCAATAATCTAGAGCATGTTCCCCAGATTCATGTCCAGTTGGGTTTTGAATAAGAGCTCTAAGAGCTACTTCTGTATTATCCAGTGACTGCTTAACGCAAAATACATAGGGAGAACAGTTGTATGCTGTAGGATTCTGAATAACACACTGTAGACTTGTGTTTCTGTGCCTAGAACCATGGTGGGTATAATCCTAAGTAAAAGTGTGTGTGCAAAGCAGATTATCCAAGATATAAAGATTTTGGAAAATGTGCTGAGACTTCTAAACAATTTTTAATTTTAAAATATTTTTCAGGTGATGAGCTTCCCATAAGTGTTCGAATCTCTCATGATAAACAAGACAAGCTCCATAGCTGTTTGGAGAATCTTTTTGGTCAAGTATGAGATGATTTTTCTTGGTTTTAATACTAATGTCCATGTTTGAGCTAAGATGTCTTTAGCAAATACTTTTTTTTTTTTTTTTTTTTTACTTTTGCTTTCCACTGTTTATTGGGATGGTATGTATTTACTCCTTCTATTTCTGTTTTTTGTAAATAGTTCAAAATTTCAAGTTAAACAGGCCCTTAGATTTATTAACATTATCTAGCCTTGAGCTTTAACTATAGCTATTAGATAAGAAAGCATCCAAAGCTGCTTTTTTCTAGTTCATGTTTCTTAAAGAAAGAATTGCAAAATTTTGCTATAGAAGATATTTTTCTCACAGAACTTTAATCGCAACAGGTCGATTCAATTGTCAATCTTCTGAAAGGACCAGCTGTGGTGAGGGCCTTTGAACAGACAAAGTACTTTACACCAGGCCGAGGCCTACAAGGTAAAATTAATTCTATCATCAGAATCAAAAAGAAGCTTTAAAGGTATACGGGTATGGCTGTGTGTTCCTTGAGCTGGGTGTTAAAAAACTGATTTTGCTTATTCATGCCATATTCTACAATAATCGATTTTTAAATTTTTTGTCAAGTAAGTTGTATTCTTAGTGGAAAACTTGCACAACATATAAAAGAATTTCAGGTTTCTTGAAAAGTCAGCTTTAAACTGTAGGCTCTGAATTGACTATGGAATTGCTGAGGTTTTTGAAGTAAGAAGCAGGATTATTTTTTTTGCAGGTGTTTTATTACATTTTTGTCTCAACTTATCCAGCAATTTCCAATCTATTTTAATATGAATGCCAGTGTTTTAGTATTTTTTGTAAATATTTTATTTGTGAAGCTGATTTATAAATCATTTGAAAATGTAAATTTATAGTCACAGTCATATTTATATCAAATATGTACTTACTTAAGTGTTACTGATTATTTAAGGAAATTTTGTATGTAATTCAGATACTCTGCTAACACTTACATAGTTGCTAAGTCTAAGTGTATAAATAAACAAATGGTGATAGCCATAAGATTGTGATGAAAAATGCAAGGGACTTCTAGTGAACTGAGCTTAAAAAAAAAAAAAAGGGCAACAGGAGACAGACTGTTGTATAAGTATGCATAACTGTGTAGTAGGTTTTATTACAATTTTATTGAGCCTGCATATATATCTTTTGGCAAAGAAAACTAATTGTAGATGGCCAGAGGGCAGATCTTTGACTTCTATAGATCACTAAAATCCCGCTGAAGTCAAAAGAACATAATTACTGTACACAAATTACCTGGTTTTATGAAGCCTCAAGCCTCAGTGAGTTTGTGTGGAAGTCAGCATAATCTCTTCCTCTTCCTCTTTCCTCTTCTTCTCCCTCTTCTTTACTTTTTTTCATTTCCAATTTTGGGACCAATGAGAATGAACCTAGAACATCTGTGCTTGCTTACTTAAGTTTCTCAATTTTTCAGGTTAAGTACATGACAAACTTACAGAACAAAATGTTAACCTTTCAGTGATTTAATAAATAATCAATTAGACACAAGATATGGACAAGCTGAATGTTTTACTCTTGGTCTTCACTATCTTCAGGAGCAGTACGAGGAACATTGAGAGATTTGAGAGACTAGGTTAAGGAATAGTTAAATTTGTCTTAAGGAAAGTTTAATTTTCTGATTGGATTAATTTTGCCGACATTTGCCTCTAAAAGTTCTAGGCTCTCTCTTACTCCATGGAGACAGGCACCTTCTATCTTACGTACTTCATTCAGAAAGAATCATGTTTGGGAGCACTGCTCTCTCTCTCCTTTGATAAAGTAGGGAGCTTAGACAATTGTTAGACTTGTCACCCTAACTTTAACTAGAGTTAAAAAAGATGAAACCTATATGAGGTGTGAAAACATTTAGAAAGAAAGAGTCTTCCTGTGACTTTCTCAGGAGGTTTAAACAGAAAAAAAATATTATTTTTATCTTTGCATAGAGTTTCAGCAGGAAATGGAACCGAAGCTTAGCTGTCCAAAGAGGCTACGACTCCACATCAAACAAGACCCTTGGAACCTTCCCAGCAGTGTCCGCAGTCTTGCCCAGAATATCAGAAAATTTGTTGAAGGTTAGTAGGTACAACATGGCTGTAAACAAACAGTTTATGATAGAAAACCTGGGAAGAGGAAGGGGAAAGATACAACTGCTTCATGTTGCTGCTAGGCAAGGTTTGCAGAACACCATTCTGTCAATGGGAAATGCCTGAATTTGAGGACTTATTTGTGTTCATAGTAACAAGGTTAGTGGAGTACACCTAAGCTGCTTGATGCTCACTCTGTAGGCTTCAGATACTGAAGAGAAAATAGTCTCTCCTGACAAGTTAAACCAGATGAACCATATGTTGCATGTGCTGGGTTATTTCAGGTGCTGCTGAAGTCAAGTGAGCTTGACTTATTTATCACAGAACTTCACAGAACAGATACACCAAAATGTGTCTTTCCTTGAAATTAAACACCTTTTTTTTGGTACTATCTTTAATGGAAAGATGAAGACTCTGCAGGACAACTTCTGTCCCATTTCCTGTTCTTATGTGTCATTGATCTGGAATCGTTATCCTTCTGAAATGATTCTGCTGCTGCCATGAAGACAAACCTCTTCCACTGATTTTCAGTCACTCATTCCATCACAACTGATGCCATATCTCTCTTCTTCCTCTACCTCTCTCCCACTATTGTCTAATAGTTACTTAGTACTCTGCTTTTCCTTACCACCAAGAGACAGGGTGGGCTGGTGTTTCTGCTTTGTTCCTTGGCTTCATAAGAAAGTCTTCTCCCCTCCCTCCCCCCCATCTCTTTTTCTCTCTTGCTCTTTCTCACTCTTTATCTCATGCTCTCTTGCTCTAGCACTCTCTTTCTCTTTCGTTTTTTTCAATAGGAAAGCTTTATTTCTTGTACTGTTTGATAGTGAAACAGAAATAATGAGCAAAATAATCTTTACAGAACTACTTGTACTAGGAGTCTATGTGGGAGCAAAAACTTTAGTCTGTCAGGTTTAGTTTTAAATTGTTTCTCTGTGGTTAGCTTTTTTCATTTGACATTCATTTAATTTTAGCTTCTTTCAAAGGCAGGACTTGCCTTTCATAAACCCATGCTGTCTGGGCCTGAACCCTTGGTGGTCCTGCATACATTGTGTGATTGCATTCAAGATGAGCTGTTCCATCACCTTCCCTGGCACTGAGGTCAGGCTGACAGGCCTGTAGTTCCCTGGGTCCTCCTTACGACCCTTCTTATAAATGGACGTCACATTAACAAGTCTCCAGTCATCCGGGACCTCTCCGAATGACCATGACCGCTGATAGATGATGGAAAGCAGCCCAGCAATCACATCCACCAACTCCCTCAGCACCCTTGGTTGGATCCCATCTGGCCCCATGGACGTGTGACAGTGCAGGTGGAGCAGAACTGTGGAGAACTGTGGGGGGGTTCTTCTGCACCCTGTCCTTGACTTCCAGGTCGGGAGGAAGAGTACCCCAAGGATAAGTGGTCTGGCTAGTAAAGACAGATGCAAAGAAGTCATTAAGAACCTCAGCCTTTTCCTTATCCTCAGTAGTCATATTTCCCCCTGTGTCCAGTCTAGTTAAGTTCCTACTGACTGGGAAAGGGGAAACATAAGCCCATCCCTTAAAAGGGAAAAAAAGGAAGACCCAGGGAACTAAGGGTCAGTCAGTCTTACCTCTGTGCCCAGCTAGATCATGGAGCAGATCCTCCTGGAAACTATGCTAAGGCACATGGAATGGCTTTAAACTAAAAGAGGGTGGATATAGATTAGATATAAGGAAGAAATCAGAGGATGGTGAGGCGCTGCACAGGTTGCCCAGAGAAGCTGTGGATGCCCCATCCATGCAGGTGTTCAAGGCCAGGTTGGATGGGGCTTTGAGCAATCTGATCTAGTGGGAGGTGTCCCTGCCCATGGCAGGGGGCTTGGAACTAGGTGGTCTTTAAGATCCCTTCCAGCCCAAACAGTTCTATGATTCTATGATTCAATGATACTTCATTCACCCGTAAAGAGTATTAATAACCCATTTCAACATTGGTCGTACACCCTTAATATTAGGCTGAGGTTATTTGAAGGAATTTGTTTAAACCTAGCATGGAATTTCATGGGAAAGTTTAGCAAGGTCCAAATATCTCACCATCTCTCCACAATACAAAACTTCTCTTTTTACAATACTACTGTAGTGTAATAGTGCTTTATTAGAAGGAATCTTGATGTTTACTGAACAATTTTCTTGTGGTTCAGAAACTAGGATTTTTTTTTTTCTGTTAATAAATTACAGTATCTAACTTTATTGGAACTGTTGTGCTTGTAAATGATGGTGGTTCAAAGACCTGAACAGTAAAAGGCATTATTCATGTGCTGTTCAAGGAGAACATGCAATCTGACTTACCTTCACTCATCACTGTGTCTTGGAATTTATCTGCCAATTTTAAATATTCTTGGCTCTCCCTTGCCATTCATGGCATCTAAGCATTTGTCAGAGATTTCCAACAACTGACTTCTGTGTCATCTTAACCAAGTAAATAGTTTCACATTTGAAGTTATCATCTGAAGCTGTTTATTCACCATTAACAGTCTTCACAGCTTTTTGCTTTACTGTAGGTGTTTTTTTTTCTTTAAGTTGATTCCTATTCCACCCCCCAAAGTGATATCACTAATAATTGTTCCTGAGAATCTAGAGGAACGTGGTACACATCTTCATTGTCATTTTGATCTACCTGTGGGACCAAGATGTTCATGTGATGGAAAGATACCTGAAAGCCAAGGTTCTTGCAGTTTCCCTGGCACAAATAGCATGAAGGAGAAATAGGACAGTGGAAGTGAATAATTGCTTCTCAAGCCTTAGTTTACAAGGCATGTCTGGACAGGTATATTTAATTCAGTGCTGAAAAGATTCAGAGCAGAAACACACCCCTCAGGCAGTTTTGGAAGACTGCTGTCATTTAAACAGGCTTAGGCTTGTATAAATTAAACTTGAGACAAAACCAGCAGCTGGATCTAACTAAAATCACATGAGCACAAAGCATGGTTAAAATGCTATAACAGCTAAGTTTTCCCTACATATCTGCACTTCTTGTTTTCTTCTTTTTACTTTTGCCATTTTGTATTGTTCTCACATATGGTGAGGATACCTAGAAGAACCATGAGTATTGCCCTGAGCTGTTTCTAGCTGAAAGCCTAACGCATGGTACAATGATTTACCTTCCTGTTTTCCTCCCTATTTGCCTGATGCAGAGAAAACAAAGTATGTGCCCTAATTTGCTTGGTTGGGCTTATGACTCTCTTAGCAAGTTGATCAAAGTATTGGAATACACAAAACTGTTAGAAGAATTCTCATGTTTTTTTTTTTTTTTTCTAAGCAAAAGGCAATGTTTTAATAATTGAGCAAATATATTTGTCTTTTACATCAGGTTCTATAGGAAGTAGGCAAAGGAAACCACAGATAAAACTATGTTCACCATGGGGAAAAGAAATGTTGTGAATAAAATTTCCAATATTTATAAAAGTATTTACCCGTTATTGATTAATGCTAAAATAAAGATGAATGCTCTCAGTGAATGCATCTCCTTATTGAAAACTGACTCATTTCTATTTTCAAAAATATACCGCAAGCTATTGTAGTTTTTTATTTACTCCTTTTGTAGAACGTGCTGTATTAGATCAGACTGATTAGCAACTTAATGAAGAGGGAGACATGGGAACCCCACAAAAATGAGATGTTTAATTCCTAGATCTTGGATTCTTTTTATTTTCTTTGTTTAACAAGTATGAAGAAATGGGAAAACACATAATGCCTGGAGGATGAGAGGATGATTGTTCTGAACTATCAGTTTTCTTTTTATTAGTATTGGAATTGGGAGAACAACAACAACAACAAAAAGCTATGAAGGTTTGTTTGCACAATTAAAAAAAAAAAAAAAAGCCTTCCTTGGCAGTAATTTAAAACATATGTGCAGATTGCTTTGTCTCATTTCATTTGTCCTACCATATCATTAGAGAAAGAGTTTACTATGGTTACAGTGAAAGTGAGCCCTAGAAGGCTAATCAAGATGATGGACTTGAAGAGTTCTCTGATGAAACAGTATACAGATTCTGGGAGGATTTATCTTCAGCTAAGTAGCTAAAGAAAAGATGAAAGTTATTTCTTGGAGTGACTGGGCCTACTAGATTGTTAGACCAATAAAGATGAAGACAAGTTCTTGGCAAAGGCAGATGTTTGAGGATAGAGTGTTTGATTTTCTTGCAGGAGAGAGCAGTAGCCAGAGCAGGAATTCAGAACAGCTGATGAATAGAGAATAACGAATAGAGAATAAATAGATGATAAAGAATGATGTAGCTACAGGATTTTGAATGTATGTGAGATGTGTGATGAGAAACAGAAAACACGGGAAGAAAAAATGAGTGATGACTAGAGTAGGAACCAGGAAAATTATCCAGACAGATGAAAAGAAAGAGGGAACCTTCATAAGGAAAGCAAAACCACGATAGGATGGTATAACAGCAGAAGGGCTTAAGGACAGCAAAGAGGAGGATAAATCTCTGTTGTTCCTTCTCCCCACCTTCCTAAATATATAAATATATAATATATATATATATATATATAAAATAATGTTTTAGAGCAAGTCAGATTTATAGGCAGCAAACTTGATGAGAACGTGCAGTTGTTTTGCTAACACAATAATTTTAAGTTTCAACAGGAAATACTATGCATTTGAGAAATTCCACACTTATTTTAATTTAACTTAGGAGTAAGGCGTGAAAGAGCCTTCAGTCATTAAAGACATCAGAAATGTATTTCAACTTAATAATAAAATATGCAGTACAAATCTTAGTCCTTAGTCCCATTTCAAAAGTATCTTCAGATGTGAGAAACATAATAAAACTAAAATCTGTCCTTAGAGTGAAAAGTGTTACTGGAAAAAAAAAAAGAATATTGTGTTGGGAAAAAAAAAAAGTACAAAAGAATACTTAAGAATAAAAAAAGTTGAAAGCATTTTATAAAGCATACGATCTAAGGAGAAATTGCTAGAGAGTTATTTCTTTCCATATGCCATGTGGCAAGAAGGGGTGAAAACTTGGTAACATTTGGAATTTATTTAAAAACAGATGATTGACATCCAAGGTTCTCTTCTAACCCCAGGTATGTCTCTACTTATACAAAACCTAAAAATACTCTCTTGACTGAGGGTATATTTTGAAATGGAGAAGACTTCTAGCAATGACAAAGGCAAGTTGCTGTGTCCTGTAATTTTCCCATAAGCAGGAAATCATTATTTATAGATACCTCAAATGCTTTTGAATTCAGAGATCTGACAAATCTCATATAAAACAAGCTGCAAGTAATAGCCTCAATGTGTCTAAATTCTTCAGATAGAAAATATATTTCCCTTTATTGTATTCAGTTACTAAGCCAAATGTTCAGTCTCCAAGATCCCAAGTTATTAATCTCTAAGTTTTTCTCAAATGACAGAAGACAAAGACAAAGACTTTTCACCAGGCAATTTTAAAGAGTAACCATTAATTTTGGTTCTTGTACTCCATCATCTGAGATGTATGTAATGTTTCAAATTTTGAACCTATTAGATTAGTTTCAGTAGGAGACAACACATTCCTAAACTGTCCTTTGGCCCATATACTCCACAACAACTCTTATATTCCTGTTCTTGGAACAGGACTACACAAAAAATTGGATGTGTGAAAGAAAGGCTGTCACGATGTGAAAGCATGACAAGTAGTGGTGTGTTCCTACAAGCAGTTACTGTAGAACAACTGATGTGCTGGAAGTTTGACACACTCTGAGGTTATGGCAGTTTTTTTATCTGCCTGTTCCTTACCGTGATGGTTTACGCATTTAAATTTGTCCTCTGGTACCAGGCAGAGGGGAAGAATCACTTCATTCATCATGAAAACTTTGAGAAGGCAAAAGAAAAAAAAAAAAAAGAGGAGGGGGATAAAGCAGTGTAAAGACATATAAAAACATTTTTTTAAGCAAAAATTAAAATGTTTGTTAAGTTTGTACTTTTATTTTTTTTCCTGGATACTTTGGTATGCACAAACATGAGGATAACTGGACATTTTTAAGTATGGGACAATGGTGGGGGGGAGGAAAGAATTGGGGTGGTGTGGGAGTTGGTGAAAACAGGTCTTGTTTTACAAAGCTTTAAGGCTGGAGTTCTTCATACGTGGACTTGCATTGGCCAGCTGGTACACATGTACTCTGAGGCAGCCGCTGCCTCTTTTTTTTCTTATTGTTGGTGCTTTTGATAATTATCGTTTTTATCAAGTCAAATTTAAAATTTAGTGAAGTTGAGATTCATTACTGTTTTGAAGGTATAAGTCAGGATGGCATACACAAAAACTTAGAGTGAAGCTGATTTTATACAGAACTGCTAATGCATTATTATGTTGGTAAAAACACTTTTAACCATGGTGATCTCAATATATTTTCTTTTTTCTTTAAGAGGTGAAGGCACGGATACTCTTAGCACTTCTTGAATATACAGGTAATTTTGCTTATTTTGGGAAGTGGGATTGAACTTTTTGTTTTGTTTTGTTTTGTTCTGCTTTTTGTTTTATTTTGGCCAGAATAGAGAAAGGAGTAAAAACTCAAACATGATAATCCGATAATCAACAACGTTACCCCTGTGTTTACAGTGAGGATTCCTGAAGGACACAACAATTCCAAAGACATTTACATTTAAAGCAAATGTTGTACTTTTTAATGCAAAATGCCTTCTCTGGTTATTTGCTTTGGATGTTGGCAGATGAAGTAGCTGCCAAATCTCTGAGCTTGTGCAAAGTACTTCTTCTGTCTTCCTTCTTTTGTAATCTTCCCCAATTACAATCTTTTCTTCCCATCTTCATCCCCATCTATTTCTTGCCTTGCCTTGCTTTTCTAACTCATACCTTTCCTTTTATCCTTCTTGTGTTACCTAAGAAAGCATGATTTAGTGCTAAATACTTTATTCATTTATTTATTTTTAAATCATTGCTTTTTGGAAGGGGTCTGAGTATTCTGTGTATCACTTTACCGTCACCTCATACAGCCTCAAATGCACAGAATATGTATGTGTCTGTAAAATAAATGTCACTAAATCAGTATTTAGAAAATAACTATTGTAGTTGAAGATTCTGTACATGTTTTGTAGATGGCACGAGTGACCAAGTAAGCAGTCGTATTTCGCTGTAGAAGCTGATTACTGTAACCATCTGACAGCACCATACGAATGGGTTATTTCGTGATTTTGTTATGACACATAGCAACAATTTTATAAAAGAGAGCGTAATGTTTCTTTGTTGTCAAATTTCGTCCAGATTTTGAAAATATTTTACTAATTCCTCAGGACAGTTAAAATAAGAAGTGACCTCACAAAATACCCCAGGCTTGATTTTTTTTTTTTTTTTCCTTTAGGCTGTTTTCCCTATTTACATGATTTCTTAAGTTCTGTAATTTATTCTGTATATAAAAAACAAACAAACAAACTGTAATCTATGTTGTATAAAAATCTTTTTGTGAAAAAAGCCCAAAGTGCTCTTGTGTGCAGTATCTGATGTTCAAGTAGTATTAGATGAGATTTGGAAATGAGGTGTCAGTGACACAAGAGAACTGCTTCAGAAGCAGGCAATACAGAGGAAGGTACTGAAATCAGCTGCTGTTGGACAAATAGAGATAAAATTGAGCAAGGCAAGACAAAAGAATGCATTTTGGGCCCAAATCCCTGAGCACTGCTACGATATTGGAAAGATTGTGACCATGTAGAAGCCAGCGGGATTTCTGAAGCGGAAGGTGGGTGGAGTTTTTCAAGATGGAAATTCTGTCTGCACTGGATTCTGCATAACTTGAGAAACTGGAGACAGTGAAATTTTAATAATCAAAATAACAAGGAATGAATCACAGTATAGAAGCAGAAGCAATTAGACCATTTAAGGAAAATATTCTTGAGGTCCGGAGAGGCTGTCAAATGGAATAGTAAAAGAGTGGTTAGAGTTATGAATAGTTTGAGAAAAGGTTTGAAGATCTCAGAAGGAAAATGGACAGAATAACTTTCAGAAATACTTGGTGTCCAAGAAAAACATAGTTTTAAAGTCAATATTAATTTTGTAAGTACAGGATTATTTTTACTGATTTATGCATCTAAAGTCTTGCTAGTCCCATATAAATGTGGTAAAGGAGCTAATCCTCCTAGAAGCAAATGAATCTAAATTGAGGACAAAGGGACAAAGAGTTTAGGTTTTCAAAAGACCTCGATGTCATCCAGTCATGGATGACATGACTTAGAAACGTTGTCTACCTGTACCATCTGTGATTGACATTTGCCTAACAGCTCATAATGATAAAAAAAAACAACTTGAAGACCTTCAGAAATGGGGAGAAGTAGGAAGCACTGAATATTTTACACCAGGATTTTGTGCTTTATTGAGAACATGTTTCCTTTTCTAACTGTTTTAACCTTTAGCTAATTGGATGTCTGTCCCCTCCAGAATAAATTGATAGGTTAGCTAGTCCCTATTTTAAATCTGTTGCTAATGGTTCCGTAGACTTCTAGCTAGGGACCTGTCTTGGGCTTTCCTGACTCCATAAATCTTTACTGCTTCCTGGATATGTGTTGCTGCTCTGAGCTTACTCTGTAGATTTCATATTCATATATATGGTATTTGGATAGATTGTGTTCTGCTAGCAACACTTCTACATCCCTTGTCTGCAGTTCGTAGCAGGCAATCTTCATCTGCCCTACCCATCTGGTAGCTGTAAAATTGACCAGATGACACAGTCATATTAAGAGCTTCTCCCTGTCCTTGCTTTTTCGTCGAAGGTAAATGTTTTTGCGCCCTGCTCATTCTCACATTGCAGCAAAGAAATCTGAATCACATCTATCACCTTTTAATATCAAAAGTACATGGAATTGATGGCATATACATTAAAATCTGAAGTATAAATATACATTGTTTATGAATAAGTACTTTAAATTTCAGATTTTAAACACATTTCTATATAATTTTAGAATTATAAAATAATTTTTGAAATGGAAAATGGCAGTTTGGGTTGTAGAGTGCTACTTACATGAATAACATTAAACTGTAAACTCGTGATTTAGTTGGACTAGGAAACAAGTTATTTTAAAGTTATATTTTTATAAAATTATATCCCAGTTACTGTACTGTTAATTAATCTCCTGCTCCATCTCTGCTTTGCTTCTCCTCTTTTGGCTTTTACCCATCACAGATAGCGAGATACAACTGAGGCGAGACATGGTCTTCTGTCAAAGTCTAGTGGCCACAGTCTGTGCTTTTTCAGAGCAGCTAATGGTGGCCTTAAATCAGATGTTTGACAACAACAAAGAATATGAAATGGAGACGATGGAAGCCAGCAGAAGGTGGTTGGAACAGATAGCTAGTGCAGGTGTTCTCCTTCATTTCCAGTCACTGCTGTCACCTAACCTGGTAAGAACCTTCACATAACATAACCCCCAGGCTGTTTATGGGGGAACAGCCCATGTTTGTTCCCCAAACCAAGAGCATGGTTAAACAGTCTTTGCTATAAATGTGATTTTCTATGTCCTTTGTGCTTAGCTTGTTATTTAATTAGCTGCTATTTGGGAAGTTTGCAGTTCAGGTAATTACAGATATGGGAAATGTTTGTTTGTGGAATGGGAAATAAGTTATCCACAAAGATAGTATTTGTTTTAAGTTAGCAGATACTGATTCCCCACCATTATCATAGTTGTTCCCTAGGAGTGAATGTAGTATTAGGTGATAACCAGAGTTTGAGTTAGCAATAAGCAGCAATGCAAGTAAAATAAAATACCTGGTTTGGATACTTTTTTTTTACCATCCCTTCCCTCCAAAACAATAGGTTTGTAGTAATTGGAGTACTAGATATGCTAGTCTGCTTTTCTTCTGGCATAGGGCAAATCCTTGTAGCCTATTGGGGTAATTGGAAATTAGCTGCTTTCTTCATAAGGCTTGGAAAAGAGCCGTAGCTTACAAAACAATTTAAAACAGGACATGGCTTTATAGTCCTCTAATCCCCAGCTATCCAAAGTGCCCCTTCAGCTGTTTAAGCAGCTTCTCAGACTGGACTTATTCCTGCTAACCTGAAGAAGAGTAAAGCACTCTGCAGAGTCTGCTCCGTGGCAGTCTGAAACTCTCGATTTGCTCAATGAAATTAACTGATTTGTTATAATGGGCACATGGTTTTCTTGAGCTAGTGTTCTTACTGTTAAGCTTTAAGACCATTTAATACCATGTTTGCGAACATTTCATTTACTTGACTAAGCTTGGACATGGAATCAAACATCACAAACCAGTGTCAGAATTGTACATCTTATTGAATAGAAGCCCCCACAATGACAGATTATGTTCTTGCTATCAAAAGTTATCTTTCCTTGACTGTCTCAGCAGCAAGTTGCTGATGAGTTGTCCTGATCAACTTTTAAAGCAGAAGAGATCAATAAAAATAAAGATATTTTAAAATCATAATCATTAAGTCTGTGGTGTTTTTTGAGACCATTGTCATGAGCTAGCGTGAACAGCAACCTCACCAGCAGTTGAGCTACTAGCATGGGCCTGTGTGGGACAGGGTATGTCAGGACAAGGTATGCAGCTTGAAAGCAACTCAAGTCAGGGCCTATGAGAAACATGGGGGCTGTTTATCAACATGAGATGCATGTGGAGAAAGCATGGTCAGGGGATCTCCTGCTCATGTTGTCTCTTGGATATGTAATTGCAAGATTCAGTGCCAGACTGCTCTGGTGCTGGAGTCCTCAGAGTTCAGGAACAAATTCAGTTGGTTCTTGTCTTATGTTTTAACATGCACTTAGTTGTATTATCACAAGATAACTTTTGTCTTTACAACACAGAATACTTCTGTTTTTTTCTTCCAAGATTGTGGAGACTTCCTTTGTAATGAAAACCCATGCTACTTAGCATGAATTGTAGTCTGATACCAGCACTATCCATTGCTGAATTAAAACAAACAAACAAACAAAATCCGCTAAGTTTAGTCTCTTCTGTATATGTATTTGCACAGAAATGCTGAGTTAGTTCAGTGATAACTGTTCTTAACTAAGAGAAAAGTATTTAAAGGCAACTTTCTTAATACCTTCTCAGGACCATTTTGCTTACAAATGATCCATGTTATGTTAAACAAGGGCATTTGAAGGAAATTATACTCATTACGGCCAGAGTTCAATAAAGAACGAACAGTTGTGCAAAGATTTCCCATGTCACTGAATGGTTTTCAGACTATTCTGCTGATAAAACATTGCTTTCTCCAGAGAGACTTCGTAAATTGAACCAGGAGACAAAATATTTCAAGCAGAGGTGCTTTTTCATAAATACAAGTGGGAATACTATTACACTGTTTAGATCAAGGAAAACCATGGTGGTTTTTTTTTCCTTTCTATAACTCAGTAAGCTGTAGTTCTCATTTTTTAGGCAGCTAGTTGATTATTCTTTGCCTTTCTACTGTTTCACTTCTTAGAGGAGAAAAATATATGCCTCAGATTTACATTCAGCTTAATGTAGCTAGGAGAGGGTTGTATAAAGAATAAAGTTACTTTAAGTGATCATTGATTTCTCCTATAATTACCTGCATATTTAACTCAAGATAACCATCCTTGTAGATTACTATTTCTCTTTTTAAGGTTTGAGTATGCTGTCCTGAGAAGTTAGTAATTTACTTCCTGAAACTTTTTTGGTACATAAGTCTGGATATTCCATTTCTTTGGTTCAGGAGCACAGAGAGTGAACCACTGGTGCAAATCGCAACATTGCAATATCTATGCACTTTATTTGCATCTAGGTTTTTGTAGGTGGAGGTACAAATGACTCTGAGCTGTACTCATTCTGAGCTACTGGTTCAGTTATTGATGCCTGGAGTGGACAAGAAGAACTTTTGTATGTTTTTGTTTGTTTGTTTGTTTTAATTAAATACTGAACTTGTGGCATTTTTAAAAGAAAATTGCTAAAAAGAGGAATTTGTTTTTGAAATTAGCCCTGTGTTAATTTGCAAGGTAGGCCTGGTGTCAAGGACAAGATGTTGAAGCCTGGCATCTTACATAAAGAACAGTTACAATATTGTTTGAATAAAAGCCATGAGAAGTAGTGGTAGCTATAAATTACCTGTTAATTTACTATGTGAAATGATACCATTATTTTAATAATCTTGGACTAGAAATGAAAGGGAAAGTACCTATAGGCGCAAATATATTTATGTTATGTAGGAGTTAATTATATTATACAATGCATCAGTGAAATTTTGTGCAACGTTCTTTAGTTATTTTTTTATATTTTCATATCCTGGTCTCATGTTACTTCTGGTAGGGAAAACATCTGGCTGAAACGACATTCCATTTTTTTTTTTATTTTGCCTTTTTTAGGCTGATGAGCAAGCCATGCTAGAAGATACACTGGTTGCACTGTTTGACTTGGAAAAAGTTACTTTTTACTTCAGACAATCAGAGCCAGAACCACTAGTTGCAAGTGAGTAATTATAATTAATATCTGGGTTTTACTATTCAGAAACATTCTCTGTATTTCTAATATTTTTGTCTCCTAGAACATTACCTCCCATAGGAACTGTTATGTAACTTGGGATTATAGAGAATTAGCTCTCCTAATATTCTAAGATTTCCTGAAATGCAACTAATGTCAGCCATGATGTAGAATGATTATCTGGTGATGTTAGCAACCCAGCAGGGAAAAGTGTCAGCTTAATTGAAGTTTCCATTGGGGTTACGTGACTGCATAAGGAAAGTCCCTGGAAGATCAAGTTGTTATTGATGAGTTGTATATAAAAGAAGCTTGAAGGCCATAATAAAGAAATGCAACTGAGATAAGGTGGAGAAACATTAAAACCATTTCTTTTTAATGTTACTCATCCCGTCTGAATGAAAAAATAGATCTTTGAAGAGTTCCTTAAAAAGAGATACCAAACACTGTTAGGGTAGCTTTAATTGTGCAAGAAGGTTCCTCTGAGACCTGGTGGTGGAGACAGTCAGGGACATGAACTCTTCCTTCTAATACTTGTCCAACTAGTAGGAAGGAACTGTCTTCACAGTCTGCTGTTTACACTATACCCTTCACTCTTTTCCAGCCACTCCTTTATTATATGTTTTCAGCCAGTAGAGATTTTTCTGCAGTGAATTTTTTGTAGTGAGAAAAAAACAAACACATTTTTTCTCAAGTCTCAGAACTTCCCCTGGGAAGGGAGGAAAGCATGTCTGCTTAACATCAAGCTTTTCTAAAACAATTCCCTTGCTGGATCAAGACCACACATAAGAGCACTTATGCACTAAACAAGACCAGAAGAAACAAAGCTCCTCCACAAAACTACTAGTGAGAGGTTGCCTGTGTTCTGGGGCATTCATAAGCACACCCGTACCCATAGGGTGCTGACAAATTTGCAACTGGAAGGCTGGTGGTCAGCTAGGAACTGGCCTATATAAGACCATTTTTACTTCTGTGTGAGTCAAGTAAGGATCCTGTTCAGACTGTTTGTTTTAAAAGGAAGCCCTGCCAAGCTGGGTAACAACATGGAACTGGAGTTACGGGAGAACTTTCTGATGGGGAGTTAACCATATACCTTTGTCATAAACTGTTCTAATTGCTGTGTCTCCTGACTGAAGTGTCATTGCTAAAATAGAGATAAATGGGAAGTCCGCGTGTTCTAGGATTGTGATAAACTCTGTTTCCTTTTAGCTTAAGTGCTGCTGCCACAATCATCTTGAGTGTGGTTTCAGAAGACAAGGAATTTTCAATGACATTTTTTTTCCATTTATGATTCCGTATAATGATTGCAAGAAAAAATGTATTTTATTACCAAAAATAGTGAAAAATGTTCCTGTAAAATACTTTCCATTTAGGTACAAAGTAATTTATGCACACTATAAAAACTACATAAGATTATTAATGCAAATTGCTAAATGTTTTACTGTTTTCAACTTGGAGACTTATTCGTGGAAATGATACTTAAACAGGAAATATGGAAAAAGACATAAATTGAATTAAATGGACTTCCTCTGAGAGATTTAGCTAAATGGAAAATTTTCATCAACTTTTGCTAGTGATCATTACGTGTTAAGCACCTTGCATAATACGCAAAATGTATGCTGGGGGTTCTCTGTAATTGCAGAATGATACTGTTAGTTGCACTGAACTCTACAGAAATTGACATATTATGACATCTAGTTTCTCGAAGTATAATGTAGTGCATTCTTACAGTTTTTTATATTCTATCAAATTACAATTGTTTTCTCTGTTGAGTTCTGATTTTAATAATGCTTTAATGAGCATGCTGTTGAGTACTGTACTTTAACTTGTGCTCTATCCCACACAAATCTGAAGAGATGCTGACTCTGTGGAGAGGATAGCGGTATATGTCACACTGACCTTATACATCATGCACCCCAGGAAGGCATATGAAATATGGCTCTAGCCATCCTTCCAGTGGTTTCAAACCACGTGCTGCACATAGATGTTTCTTCAGATTTACAGAGAAATCAATGTAGGATGTTGCCAGCTTACATTATTTGCTTAGTATTTTTGCTGTCATTGACAGGCAGTCAAAGATGACAGCCACTGATTTATGTTGTTTTTCTACCTCCTGAAAATGGATAGGCCAAAAGTGACCGCAGCAGCACTGAGTAAAATGTAAAATACTGCACATACTCATTTTATGACTGGGGAGATTTTATCTAATCATGTGAATTTTGGGTGCAACAGTTTATGGGAAAGGACATGTCATTGATTTTAATGAAATAGTAACACTGACTTTATTCTTAGATGTTCCAATCACATACCAAGCAGAAGGAAGCCGGCAAACTCTGAAGGTTTATTTCTACCTTGATAGTTACCATTTTGAACAGCTTCCTCAAAGACTGAAGAATGGAGGGGGGTTTAAAATCCACCCAGTACTTTTTTCACAAGGTAACTTGATTTGTTATTTTTTTCCAATTCTTTCAAATAGTACTTAAATTTCTAAAGCACTACTTACTCTAATTTAAATCCTTTGTAACTATAAGCACATAATTCTTGTATTTAAATGAGTTGTTTAATATGGGCACTTATCGAGAATTTAGAATTAAACTGAATTTAAGAAATGATGAGTTTTGTGGTGAAAAATAGATATACAGATATGTATTTCTAATTTTATACTTGTTATATGATTCCAACACCAAAAAATGAATGCTCTTTCATCGGTATTGTTTTGTTCTTTTGGTTATTAGTGGATGATAGTCAGATCATGAAACTTGCTTTTTAAAGTATTTTGCAATCCAAATGCTGTAGTAACCTTTTCCTGTTACTTCAAATGTACAGATTAAATTATTATCCCCTGAGAATTATGTCTCTTTAAAATGTATTGAAGACTTAAATAACTTTTTCAGGCTTTTGTAGTTATGAGACTGCAAACATTACTGAAGTGATGAATGGTGGCACTGATGCTCAGACTGTTCATAAATTGCAGGCAGCCTGCATTAGCTCCAGTGCCATTACAGTCATCAAGAACATGGAATTTGATTCACTGAAATGGTAAATGCAAGATGCTGATTGCCTTGAGCTGCCGTTCATTTCAGAAGGAGCTGACGGTACTCTGTAACTTGCAAAAGGCTTCCAGGGTCCATACGGACCAGGCAGAAGACATACAAATGAAGATTTCAAGGAGGGTTGATAAGTTAGGAGGATGTAAAAGGAAATCATGAACAGTAAGATACATGAAGAGATAACAGAACTTACTGTAAATCTAACCCACATTTTTTTTTAATAAGATCCCTGAATCTTGACTTTTAAATAAACTAAAAAGGACAGACTTCAGTGGATTTCTTTTGAAGGGATTGAGTTCAGTCATAGAGGGAAATGAGAACAATGAGCATCAGTAATGTTTCTGGAAAGCAGACAAAGAGGCATATGGAAGAGAATAAAAAATACCTTGGTTCAGACAAAATCTTGGAAATACCTGTTCATTTAGATTCACAGGACTGGGGACAGGGATTCAGTGTGCTTGAGACTTTCTTCTGCAGATTTTTTTTCCTTTGTTTCTAGAGTGCCCAAAATATTTGTGTCCTAGTATTAGAAACTTTGCAGTGAGCTAAAGGAAAAGGGCAAAGATTCATTGAAGTGTCACATCTGTTTAATAATTTTCAGTAATGGGAAAGTCATCTTCTTTTTTTCTGATACCAGATTTCTTTAATTATCAACTGTCTTCCATCAAAATAGTCCATTAGAATCCAAGAATTAGAAGTCCTGGTAGATAAGAAGTTAAATCCTAGTGTTTAAATATATATATATTTTTCCCTTACTAATGAATGTATTGAGATTATTGTTTTTACTTCATTCCTGTGAGGTTTGGATGAGTTGCCATCAAACTAACTCAGTAGATCCCCATGTTTAACTGAAATTTATTAGCTTTGAGTATAGAAATCTTCTGCAAGTTCCCCTGTGAAGTCAATTCTTGCTTTCCAAGCTTAACACAGCTAAGCTATTTTCTGCCTAAAAAAATACAATGGTTTATGATGCTTTCAATTGAACATTTAGAAAATTGTGGTTGTGGAATAGTTTGTCAAGCGAACAAGCTAGTTTCTGTGTTGTTTTATTCTGTGTTGCATAGTTCCATGCCTAAAATTAAGCATGCCTATATATTTGCAGGATTGCGATTGCAGGCATTTTTATAGTTTTAGTGTTTATCCAGGCTATATTATGTATCTTTCCACTTGTAAGAATAGTTTTGTACAAACATATGCTTAAATCCATACATTCAAAAGGGTCCTGATTTACAGTATTTGGGGTCTGAGAATGTTGACAGCTCTTGGCATTCAGAATTCTCTGTTTACTACATTAGAATTGTGATCTCAGCAATAAATAAGCTTAATTAAAATATACTTTATTTAAAATTGAAATTCAATTTATTGAAAATTCCTCTTTAGTCTTTTGATAATATAAGCTCTTTTTTATGTTTTAGTTTTTCATAGAATAATTGAATAATTCAGGTTGAAAGAGACCTTGAGAGTTCTTGAGGTCCTGGAGGACCTGCTCACAGAAGGGTCAGCTGTGAGATCAGACCAGGTTGCTCAGGGTTTTTTCAAGTAAGATCTCTAAACAAGAACAGAGATCGAGCAACCACTTGGGGAGCGTGTTCCTCTATTTGCCCTTGTCATGAAAAAGTGTTTCCTTTCTATCCAGTTACAGCCTCTCTTGTTCCAATTTATGTCCATTGTCTCTTGTTCTGCAACCTTGCACCTTTGTAAAGAGCTTGGCACTGTCTTTTTCTTGACCTCCTCTTAACTAAGTCTAGGTAGGTGGCAGGTAGGTCACCAAAGCCATCGATTACAGGCTGAACAAGCTGAGGTTCCCTAGCCTCTCCTCATAAGGTTCCAGGCCATGACCGTCTTGGTGGCACTCTACTGAACTCTCTCCAGTTGATCAACAGCTTTCTTGTATCGTGGGGCCCAAAACTGGATGCGGTATTCGAGATGCTATCTAAAGAGTGCTAAGTAAAGTAAGGATAAGTACTTCTGTCAGTCTACTGACTATGGTTCTGTTAATACAACTCAGGATGCTCTTGCTCTTCTTTTTTTGCTAGGGCACTGCAGACTCATGTTGGGTTTGTTGACTCCCAGGTTCTTCTGAGGCTGTATGTTCCCAGATACAAGACTTGACATTTGTCTTGTTCCGTTTCACATTGTTCTTGTTGGGCAACTCCTCCAGCCTGTCTAGGTCCCCCTCTAGGTGGCCCTGCAATTGTGTATATACACTGCATCCCCCACTTTGGTTTCAGCTAAAAACGTGACAGAAGTGCACTTTGTCACCTCCTCTGGATCAGTGATGAAGATACTGAACAATATAGATCATTATGGTGTTCTGCTTGTTATGGCCCTCTTGGTGCAAAGCATGTCCCGTTACCTACTATACTTTAAGCCTTCCCATCCATCCATTTTTTTTCCATTCATTTGTCTGTGCATCCAGACCATAATATCCTAATATTGATTGAAGAATACTGTGGAATGCATGTTTCAGTTTGTAAGGAAAGCTTGCCTTACAAGAGAGCTTTCTAATATATTAGCTAGAAATGCATGAAATCCTTTAAAAAATGGGAGAGTTAGAGTGTACACTATGAGATTCCCTGCCAGCAACCATGAGCATGGCCCCCATAGTGCTGGTAGAAGCAGAACTCTGTGCCCCAGTCAGTCCTGAGAGACGACTGAGTTTCTCACATGGGTGATCTAACTGGATAAAATCAAGTTTATGCAGGTAAAACAAGACGTACAGATAATCAGCTCTAAGTGTGCAGTAACGTGGTATTAGAGAGTTCTGTGGATATTTCTGCATGGTTTGTTTTTGGTGTGGTAAAGCATCAAGGAAGTTAAGAAGTCTTTCTGTTGAAATTTAATATTTTTGCACAGAAGCAGAATTACAAGCTTTGAAAACACCGAAGGGGAGTGCAATTTGCATGTTCTTTCACACTGAATGAATTATGTATTAACTGGTCATATTAAGCAGTACAAGCAGAATTAATATTCTGTGTGCAGCTGAAGCTGTAAGACTGCAGAATGTTTCCATCGGAGATCTGCTTATTGCGTGCATTTTCCGATAGGGTGATGAATTCTTAGAATGAGTATGGATTATTAAAGTAGCAATGTTCCTAATTGTAAAATCTTTAATGGTCCTCCCCCAAACATGTATATCACCAAGAGCCTGTGTTTTATGTTATAATAAGGTTAATCTCTTAACAAGCTCTTGTTATATGAAGATCTTGATTTTTGAGGTTCAAATTTGTTTGAGACTTTTCAAACATTTGATGTGGCTTAGCTAAAGAAAAGATTGAACTTCCCCAAGTATCTAATTTAAAGGAGGGGTGGGGTGTTCTTGTTTTTTTGCTTGTTTGTTTTTGTTTGAAAAGTATTGTTGGGAAGAACATGCCAAAATGGAAGGTTGTGCATTCCTTTTTTGCTCCTTTTAATTTCTTTGTAATGGTTGTATGAGAAGGACAGTGACCTATGCTGGAAGTCTTTTTTTGGTTCCTGAATTCTTGTAGCAATATTCATCCTTGTTTTTTTCAAGTGGATACAACAAAGATGGACAAGGATTCCATCTATAGAGACATACCTGATCCCTGCAAAGGAGCTTATAGGGCAATTTCAGAGATCCAGAGAAATTTACTTTACTTAATCCAGAAGAAGACATTCAGATTATCAGTGGAAATATCTAGGGTTTTAAGTGCTCCATATCCCAAAATCAGGCTTCATAAGAAGTTTTTAGGTCTCCCTCCATGAAAGTATCTGCATATTAATCCTTTCTTTCTTCTACCGCTTTTTTTCAGTATATATATCAGAACTAAAAAACACATTTATATTCAAGGGGCAGGAGTACTTTAATTAGAACAACTATATTTTCCACAGGGCCAGAAATATAATTTTTCTTGTTAGTGAAATCTTAAGGAGATCTGTATGAATTCGATGACATATAAAAACAGGTCAGCAATCCATGGGGGTTACAGCTTCAAGGCTTAAAAGTAATAGACTAGTCTGTGAACAAAGCTACAAAGAAGGTGAATAATAAATGTTTAATACTGATTTTTCTCTTCTGTGTTCTTCTTTCTCTTTTCATAGCATTGGAAAGCATGGAAGGATATTACTACAGAGACAGTGTTTCAGTAGAAGAATTTCAAGCTCAGATAAATGCAGCATCACTAGAAAAAGTAAAGCAGTATAACCAGAAACTACGGTGGGTAATAAACCAACGTTCCTGAGATTACCTTACCAAGTTCAGCTTTTTGACCCAGTTTCTAAGATGCATATTTAAACTAAAGTGCATTGTATAGTGGTTGTTTTTGTTGCTTCATTGAAAAAGATCCAAGACTCATGGTTCTGACTTTTTTGATTTCTGCACTGTTAAGATTTCATTGAAAAAAAAAGTAAAATAATATTCTTTCCTAAATCATTTTCCTGTGAAAATTATAGCTGTAATTGCCTCAGGGTTGTTTTACTAATGCATATAACAACGGAAACATCTACATGATCACAACTGGTGTACCAGAATCTCTAAATACTATGATCCGACTTTTTGGATCATACTTACATGATTTCTACAGAATAGGACTTATAAAATAGTGCTGTTTCCCTCAAAGCTGAAAATGGTTTGTTACCAGTACTAATGGGAATAAGAACGTTTCTGGGTATTTGCATCAGCTTCAGGTATGGATTACAGAGTATGTACTTCCCAGTATATGTAACGATTATGCAGGTGTGTATTTTAGTAAATAATTAATTAAGAAGTTGCACATAAAGACAGAATTTCTGGTGTACTAATCTATTAGTTAGGAAGTAAAATAATGACGGTGTGTACCTAGACCACTCTTGCACCTCATTGTATCTGTAGAAAACACCTGTTTAAATATACTTATATACACGAATTGAAGAAAAATAGGTGTAAATGTAACATCACATCTTTTCACTTTTTAAATCCCTGAATTGGATGGAAATAGTACCATTTGGCTAGACATGTTAAAAACAACAGAGAATAGGAAATAAAAAGAGCTGAAGGACAGCAAAGAAAATGAAAGAGGAGGAAGGAGGATATTTCCTTATCCTATCTAAGTGTATCTAGGTGGGGACAAGCATACAAGTGAAAGTCTCAATATTATTTTTCCAATTCCTTTACCTGTTGATCGACTCCTGTCTTTGGGACATTTTCTTCATAGATTTTGCAAATATATTTCTCTAATATTTTATCAGAGCAGTGGACTTTCTAAATTCTGCTTTAATCCAAGCAATATTGTAGCAAAAGCAATTTTAAAGCCAGTTGTATTCAGTGAATAGTGTATATTTACTTTCTTTGATCCATCTGTGTCACTGCAATTCTATCCTAATGGCAAATGTAGTATTTATTTATTTATTCTGTTTTCCACTTTTTTTTGTTAGTCCTTACTGTTTAGAGAGAAAGAAAAAAAAAAAAAAAGGTTCCTCTTAAGTATTTATTTCACGAATTTTATGTGACAAGTTTTACAGAAAACTTTGGTCATGGCAGTGTTTGGCATAGGTGAACTAGCATTGGAAAGTTTTCCCTCAGATGTGCAAGGCAAAAATTTTTGTCTTTTTTTTTTTTTCTGTGAATAGGTCTGATTTGGCCCCCATAAAAATCCTAAAAATTCTTCCTGACATTGTTTCAGTGTTCCTTGACCCTGTTTACCATCATGTGTTCTGGTTAGGACCTTCACTCATTCTGTGGATCTAATGAGATACAGCACTGGTATTTTGACTCACAGGTATGACCAGTTGCTAACCTCCAAGGCCTAGTTTTGCTAAAAGATACTATGAAAAAGTTAGCATTCAACAAAAATTACCAATGGTAGCTCTGTCCAGTCTAAAGAACAGGAAAAATACGGATTTGTTACAGCCTTCTAATGTCTGATGAGAACATTCAGTAATTGATCTCTGCATTTGTTTTCTGGTGAGCTCTACCAGTTTCTTAAATGAGGCACAAGCAGCTTCAGGAATTCACTGACATAATGTGAAGAGAAAAGGAAAAACAGAAAAGCAGATGCTTTGTTCTTGTTCTGCCATTTGCTAGCCTGTGTAGGTGTTTGGACAGGAGAATCTAATAAAGTAACTACAGCAGCAAAAGCTATTAACATTTGGATAATTGCTCCAAAGAAAAACATAAAAGTGAAATTGAATACTCCCTGGAAACATATGCATATGCAATAACACTGGATTAAACTCTTCATGTGGAAGAAATCCTCTATGTAGAACCACCTAATCAGTAATTAAATAAGTCATTCAAGACACAATCCATAAAACGTTCTTTCTCTGTAGAAACAGAATACATTGCTGCTTCTGAAATGATTGTCTGATGACCATCTTACAATCTTTTCATTGATACAGCAGCAGAAAGCAAATGGGGAGCAACAACAGAGGAAAAAGTAGACTTGGTGGGAGAAGAGGAGGGGGACTAGTGGGAATGAATCCACTGGCTGGTCATGACATTGCAGCTGAATAATCCATTGATGAGAACTCTTAATGCAAGTTCAGCTTCTCTTATCGGTGACTAATTTGAATAATAGTATTTTCATATTGTGAACCAGAGGAGACCGTTTTGGTTGTGTATGTTCCCATTGGCAATGAAACGTTAGTCTGACTTGTGATGGACTCAAGTGGGACAATAAAATTAATAAATGTGAGGTACCCTTGCTTAGATAATTCGTAAATTGTAAGTCAAGACTTGTTAAGAATGAGTACATAAAACATTTTTGAGGAGTGCAATGCTTTTTTTTTTTTTGGGGGGGGGGGGGTGGAATTGACACTGATGAACACCTCAGAGTTCATTTACAAATTATTTATTTGAATGAATTAAGAGATACATTAGTAGATTTACAGTGGATTTCAAGAAGGATAGCATTTATCCTTCAAGTAAAAAAACCCTGAATCCTAGCTATTCTTGCAAAAATCATTAATTACTAAGGAACTGTGACCAGCTTTTCCACAGTATCAGAAGTGATATAATAAATCCAGGTGCAAAATTGTCCTTCTTGACACTCATTTGAGCAGTCATAAGAACTTGTCTTTGTGGTTCTTGCTTTGGGGCTTTGGAAAATACTACATCAACTACAAAATATTAATCACAAGATTATCATTTTCATGAAAATGCATGAAAGTTGAAAACCAGTTTTAGAATTTGTTACATACAGAATGAAGAGAACATTCTTCCACCTTCCGTAACTGACTAACCCCTAACTGTTTGAATCTAATGAATTATATAGGGGAATTTTCATTCTAAGGACAGCTAAGAGTTGAGTTTTTCTACAATTCCTGAGGCAACATCCCTTACCCCTGCAATATGTAGGAAGTCCTTTTTCTGAATATGATGTTATTTTAGAAACAAACCAGTTTATGAAATTTCTGAAACTGCAGGGAAATTTTCAGCATCTGGCCAATAATTATTCTTAATGGTGCTCGATTTCTTTTTCACAGTCAGCCAGATTGCATTTATTTTTATAGTTCACCTTTTCTGCTTCTCTGACACTCATAAAGAAAAAAGGTTATACTCAAACTGTATTTTCAAGTTACACTGATGCTGGTAAGTGCCAGCATTGTAAATTTAACCTTATTAAACTGTTTGCTAATGGGGAAACATGCAGTACAACCAAGTGAAAGTAATTAAGTCAGCAAAGATTTTTAAAGATCTTTATTACTGTGTGTTTGATAGCTCTACAGTTGTCTTCTAATTTAGAAGAGGACTGGAAAGAACCTGTGCATTTGACCTGTACAGAGGCTGATGTTAACTGGCTATGTTCTGCATTCTCCCGCCTCCTCTTGCTTTCCTCCATCTTTCTCCTTTGCTACTCCCTGTCATTCAAATAGCTTTTTTTCCATCTTGAATAAGTCGTTTTGCTTTTACAGATATGAGAGACCGTTTCTCTTCAGCAGGGAACAATGAACAATGGTATTTGAATTCTTAACTACAACACATGATGATAGGAATAATGATAATTCATGAATGCAATATAATTACTTGGAATGCTTGGTTGAGTTAAATCTTCTTCTGCACATCTTGAATCATACATGATTGTAAAAGCATGAGGGAAAACTTAATTTATCATTTTTGAAATATTACTCTTTTAAGAATTATTTAATTAAAATACATTATGTCCATTATACACTATATACACAATGTCCATTATATACACTATGAATATGATTTTTATATTTGGTAAAGGTCTCTTTCCTGCATGGTATGATTCATTATGGTATTTATTACTACATTGCATAGAAATAAGTCATATAGTCATTACTGGGACCAAAAGTTTGGTTACAATGCAGACCTGTTAGAAGCTGGGACAAACCTGACATAGAGGTCAGCTGAATGACCATAACTCAGCCAATCTTTGGACTGAGCAGTGGCTTTAAGATATAACCTTTAGTTGGATATGAGAACTGTTTTTACCCTTGGAAGAATCAGGTTTTGGATTAGCTTCCTAGAGTAAGTAAGATGGTTTTAGAATGGACATTGGTGAGTATAGGAATGAGAACCGAGAAAATGTTTGTTTGAGGTGTCAGAGGTTTGAGCTTGATGGCCTAGGATGGGCCTTCCAGTAGTAATGAAGCTTGCTCTTCCAGTCTTTCCTTCTTCATAAATATTTGACATTTTTTATCAGGCAGATCAGATTAATCTTTTCTTTCATTGTAAATGATCTTTTTGAGAAAAATGTGGGTCCCTCCTTCAGCTTTCTATTAAAATGTACTTTTCCACAGGTACTCTTGGTCAGCTTCGTAATCAGAAAAGTCCAGGAACATCTGTTCTTAAGAGCTTTTTCTGGGCCAGGTCTGTGCGCACGAGTGATGTATGTAAAAGATGGAAGGGATGCTGGGGGCACAGGTCATTCAGGGGGGTGCAGGGCCATGGCTATACCAACTATGTGAGGTGGCTGCAGTATGCTCCACAGCATGCTGTTGATACCAAGAGCAAACCATAGTGGAATTTAGGTGTCTTATCGCTATACTCATTTGGGTTCTGAATTGTCTATGCCGCTAATTTTTAGCTGATGAGAAATTAGTGCAATCATTGGCTATTAGATTAATAGGCATTTTATTGTGTCTTTAGCACCTATGCTTATATTTAGATATCTAAACGCTTTAGAGGTTTGGTTCCCAATAATATGGTGGCTTGAATTGGGAAGATTCAGAGAGGAATGATCAAGGGAATAGATGAAGGTGAGGTTCGGAGAGCTCTGCCTCCTTTTATTTTATCTTTTCTTTTATCCCCAGCATGGCACTTTCTTGTGACTTCGCTGACTATATGATGACCCAGTTCTTCACTCCAAAGATAAGATTGTGCTGCAGGAAAGGCAGCTGAGGATTGCTATCCATCCTCACCACTGGCGTGGGTGATAATTACCACTGTGTAGTAATTAACTCGCCTGTGCATCAACAGACAAAAAAGGCCTGAAAAAAGCATTCTTTCCTTCCTGCCTACCATTCTGTGTGATTTGGAACAATTCTTTGAAGTCAGCTGTGTCCAGCATTATTGGCAGCTACTTTTGTGGCCTGCTGTACAGCCATAGCAGAAGAAAAATTAAAGCAAGCAGTATAGGGAAAAGACCTTTTTTTCTTCTTTCCTTTATCCTATGTTGCTGCTCCCTTTGATATAATTTTAGGAGGTAAATGCAAGTCTGTTATACTAAGGAAGCAATTATAATCAGTGAATCTAATGACAAATGATTTAGCTAACTACCCTCATTACATTGAACATCTGATTACATTGAACGTAATATTTGTCATTTTAAAGTGTTTCATTTACAACATAACTTCAAACTGTTTCTCTTTCTAAAGCCTCCTGTACCTATTTTATGGCATAGGTTGCCTTCCGCAGAATGATGGCAAATTTAATTTAATCCTTTATTCAGGGATATCTTGTTATAATCCATGAGGTTTTAATATTGTTATTTTTGAATTCTTTTCTAAAGACAAGGAAACTATTTCTGCCCGTAGAATTTCTTTGAGCATGGAAAAAAATATGTCTGTGGAATATAACTTCTTTTTATTTATATGCGCATGTATATGCGCTCAGCAGCTTCTCAAGCTGCAGGCTTCTTGGCAAGATGATGTTTTCTGTATCCTGTATAATTTAGTCAAGGCAGAAAACAGACGTGATGGCACTCATGGCTTCAGGCTGAAGTAAAATTCTCTAATAGTTACTTTGGTAAAAATGACATAAAGGACATACCCACTTAGAGATAGTTAATTACAGTGAGAGAAAGGGGTTGTTTCTGGAACGAATTTACAGATCCATGCCTGCATTATCGCAAAGACAAGATCATATATCAAACCCTGTAAGTAATGCATTAAAGCCCATCGTAAAACTGGCAGATTTCTTCACCCCTGTTTCCAGTGCAGAACTTCTCCAAACCAAATTGCTCATGCAGTTAGGAAGCTTATGCTGTTTGTTGTCATCCCACTATTGTCCTTTGATTTTAGTCTTACTCTCCTTTCCCCCATGTTTATCTGATTTGCTCATTTACAATTTTCGTTATTGCCATCAAATTCAGAAATTAGTAACCTGAGCAGATTTACAGGTTTCAGAGAGTGATTCCATTAAAATATTCTCTTTTTAGTTCAGTGGGATATTTATGAAGTAGGTGAAATACTATTTTCTGGTTTTTAATACCAGGTATTTGGTATGTTGCATTGTGTTTAAAAATGCAACAGTAAAACTAGACTGCAATGCTATATACACTAATTTATCATGTAGTTTATATGACTATAAAAAGTGGAAATCTGATGCCTCTTAGAATTTTAAGACGTGGTTCTAAATGAACTAGATGTTTGTGGCTGAACTCTCTCTAAATGCAAAATCGTTATGAAGGAAAGATTGAAAATTAAGCATTCACTCTGAAGGACATAACAAGGAAATAATAGCTAAATTCGTCTCCTGACAAACATAATGAGAAACATTTTAGGTAGAACAGAAATTGAGATTCATTGCATCTAAGTGAAGCAAGACCAGAGTGAATAGAAAGATGCTGGACAAAGTAAATTAAATTGTCTTGCTGATCTAAAAGATATACCCAGCTGGCTTGAATTTAGATTTGTGTTTTTTTTCTCTTCCAGTTATATACTCTTTGTGTGAGTGTAAATTCATTGTATCTTCAGACTTTTGACAAAGTATGATCAGTATTTTTTATACATAGTGTTCTGAAATTGAAAATTATGTATCTTGACAGATTACACTAAAAAACCTCAATGACCCATACATACACTGAGTCTTTGCTCACTGAGGTGGACATCTTGTTCATTCTGTTTTCTTTATCCTCTGCAAATGTAGAGAAAGTATATCTACAGTGGTCAGAGGTAAAGCCTTTTCTTTCACTTCTGATTACTGATATGAATCCAAGACTACAGCTGTAATAGAAATGCTGACCATCCTATGACTATGTGTCATGTTATCATTTTAACAGTATATTCCATGTCTGGAATATCATGAGCCAATAAGGGGAAATACACTCTGTGATAGGCAAGTGTGGAAGCAATTAGTTAGTACTAATGTGTTCAGTGTGGAATTGGCAGTTAGGAAAATAATGGGAGAGGCAGAAAGGCAGCTGTAAGTGGTTTGTGGCCCAAGAAATTCCCTTTCACTTAGTAAAACAGGATAGTTTCAAGTGATCCAGGAAGTAGACAGATGGCAGGAGGCTTGGCATACTGGGTTACCCAGGAGGGGCTTACACATCAAATATATGAATTACCCAAGGTAATTTCAGAGCCACACGGTGTTAAAATTTCCTGTTTTGTGTTTCAGGTTGCGTAGTAGTAGTTGTGAATGGTGAGAATACTGCTATGTATGCTGTTTCGGAATTTAAAATTGCGAAACTGTTGTGAAGATTTTTTCTAATAATTAAACGTTTCTCTAACCCCTAATAATACTGTACACAGGATTGTATCATTAAGACATTAGGGTTAGAATCTCCTTTACATCCATGATCTTATTTTATCCTGAGACCAGAGCCTTGTTACATTGCCCTTTTTGCTGAAATACATATTTTTCTAGGCATGTATAACATGGAACGTGGGAAGTCCTTGTGTGTTGTGCTGTCTGATTGTTCATATGTACAAACTTCTGTGGAGTAACGCAGTATGCTGAGACTTTAATTGGTAGAGTTATCTTAATGTATTATCTGTGTATGAAAACTATTCCCGTCTTGTGCACCTAAATAGGGATAGAATATTACAGTTTTATTTCTTCTGGACTTGTAGCATGAATAGAGAAACAGAAATACTGCAAACTACTGTAGAAACACTAGTAAAATGTGGAGGAATCATGCTGTGTTGAAGTAACTGTCAGTTTAAACAGTCTCCGTCATTGCAAGGTATCAACTGTTGCAAGCTGAAGATTTGTAAAATATATTTTCAGATGCATGGTTTCAAGTAAATGGCTTAAAATCACTACCTCTTTGTGTGGGTTTAAAGTGTAGATATACTGGGTAATTTATCATTTATTGAGATTTACCATTTATTAGAAAGAACATGTGACGATTGCCATTTGTTTGCTCTGGCAGCAGATCATTTTCTGCAGTGGGTACTTGATACAACAGAAACAGTTGAGTTTGGAAGCATGTGTATATATACACACAAACACACGTATATATAAAAATAGATATGCTTCTAAATGTTTGAACACACATATATATGCATGCTATACACCTGGATGCATCTATAATTAACAATGAGATGACAGAATATATATATATATATTTTATTTTTTTATTAAAGAAATAGGTGTGTGTGTATTTATGTGCATATACAGAGAGATATTAATTATGTCACAGACATATATATGGAGCTGAAGAAGAAAACTAATGGACACCAATTCCAACACTCCCCAAGTCTGCTCCTCTGTATTGATGTGTTCTTTGCCATGTTGTTGACCATGCTTCTTGAATAACTTGTGACCAAGGGGCTGAAAATCAAGTAGCATTCAAATATATTTTGGGGGGTTGGACCCAATGATCTCTGGAGGTCCCTTCCAACCCCTACAATTCTGTGATTCTCTGATATTTCCATCCTCCTTTTGAAGGCAGTATAAATTTCTGTATATGTATGCCACAGTTATGAAGACAGTATAAAAGACAATTCTTTGTTGTAAAAGCAGCAAAGCAGCCCAACTTGACTTTATTTAATGCTGTTTAATCCAATTATCTCCGCTCTGCCCCCAATTACTTCTTTGCTATTCTTATATTTCAAAGACAGGATGATTGACAGATAGGATAACTCTAGGGGCTTCCTAGAGCAACAGTCTGAGAGTAAGTCTAGAAACTTGGCTTTTCTTGAATTATTTGAATGTGCAAAGTTCTCACAAATGCATATGTCAAATACAGTTGTCAAGCCTCCTTGGGCTTTTGTTTTCAATTTTTCAAATTTTCAAGCTTTTATGTGTCCAGATCATTTTTGTAGGCTGTCCTGTAAAATGCTTCCCTAGGAAAAACAACAATACTTCAGCGTCTCCTTTGTATGGAGGTTCCAGGAGAATTTCTGGAAAAAAGGAGAAAAAAAAAAAAAAAAAGAATCATTTGGTGATAGTGTTTTTCTTTTTGAACCCTAAGATGTTTAGTACCTCAATCCATAGTAAGTTTTCCCTGAGATATTTGTCCCTTTATTTGACATTTTTACATAGGAAATGTCTTTAAAATTGGAACATAGCAATAATCCCCTGTTGTTATAATGCTTATTGTTTTGTTTTTTTTTGTTGTTTTGTTTTTACCTTTTTTTTCTCTTCTCTTTTAAAGAAAGGCTTTTCTACTACAACTTAGAGAAATGGTAAGGCTTTTAGTAGCAAAACCAGCATCACAATTGCAGACAAAGAACTATGATTTCATTCTTGATCATTTCAAATGGATTAGAAAATATTGTCCAAATTGGGCATCGTGCCAAGATTGCCATTAACTTTTCCCATAAAATATGATTAAGGACCTTAACAAGCATTTGGTAATTAAGTGAAGTGCTCTGGAAATTTATATGCTGTCCACAGTTTGTCATGTTCTGTAAAATACTGAAGACAGTTTTTATGAAAAGCAATAAAAATAAAGCACTTGAGGAACATCTGGGAGTGCTATCTGATTGTGTGAGGGGAATAGTTTCATTGGTAACAGGATATTTTGATATTTAAAATTAATGTTGTGTATAGCTGATTTTTGTTTGTTCTTTAGGTTAATGAATAACTGACTGAATTAATATAGTAATTCCTATAATTGTATATCCTATTCTAGTGTCTGTGTTGCTTCATTCTGTACCCTGAGTTGATTATTTTCCATGTACTCCATTAATGTGTGTACTGTGCTGTATTTGGTTTTTGGTTTCATTTAATGCAGCTGAATTTGCTGAAATAATAGCCCAAAGAGAATGGAAGTGCTGAACAGACTCTGAATGAAGCACATTTTCCTGTAACGTAGCAGGAAAAAACAGTAGAGGCTTTTAGTCTGATAATGTCCAGTGGATAGCAGGATGATGCTTTGGTTTTTAGCTTTGTTAACAAAGGAAAAGGTTGGCGTGTTGCTGCTGAGGTAGCTTTTATGTGCTGTGGCCACTCGTAGTGATTTATGAGTAATTTTCTCTGCAAACCTCTTTTCCTTCCAATAGTCTCCAGCTTCCTCTGACACAGAGTACATTCTGGATTGTACACAGGCTTAATGGAATAACAGAACTAGATTAGTTTTCTTTGCTGTGCTTTGAAAGGGGATTAATTCATACCTTAAAGCTGGGGGAAGATGCTTTTCAACACTACAAAACTATGGACAGCAAAATCTACTAGAATTAGAGGTGAATGGATTTTTTTTTTTTTAATCAGTGCAGTTATTTCAGATTGTTGAATAGTAAAAGGCTGTGCAAATTTGCAGTCTGCACCCCTATTTTGCAGATATGAAACTGTGTGAATAACTTCACTCATGGATAAAATCATTTTCATTTTTTATTACAGTTAAAATTTAGTTACCACATTCCACGGGGCAGCTGGATTTCAGTTCCAGCCTGGGTCAAGACTTGGCTGTGACCTTTAGCCAGGTCTGCTCCTTGTGCACAGGCACTAGACCTGATTCATACCTTGAGGTTTCCACCAGAAAATATTTTTTTTTTTTTCCCCCCTTAAAGGTTCCGTATTCATTGTTTTTGGTTCTCTGTGTGTGTGCTTGTGTTTTATTTTTAACCTTGGCCAGAACTGCTGCAGGGGTAGGTGTTTCATGATTCTCACTGGAGGCTTCATCTAGTCAGGAGTCCCAGTCGATGTTTCTATTTGCAGTGGCCCCAGCAGTTTTAGGAGCTTTTCAAACAACAGAACAAGTCTTGAGGTCTTGTCACTGTGATATGTAAGATATTTCCTCTGCCTATTGAACATTTAATGTTAATTCATCAGTGGTGAGCAATTAATTTACTTGTAAGGCAAACAGGAAAAATAAAAAGCCTCTAGGGTTTCTGAGTTAAAGGAGACAGGAGAAGAGCTCCACGCTTCCCATGCTTTAGCATTGCTAAAGCTCTTTCTCTCTGGTGTTGATAAAGAGAACTTTTCCTGTTTTAGGAGAGAAGGATGGAAGCATGGAAGTCCTCTGTACAAAACATCAGCCACCTTTGTCTTTTAAAACAGCGCAGGTAGCTTCTGTCTATTTTATAGAAACGTTTAATGGTACTATTCATTGAAAAGTGAAAGGTTATAGAAGAAACTAGGGAAATGTGGGCTGAAAAGCTTTACTTCCTAGTATATACACCTGATACAGTAAGAATGCGTTCTCTGTCACGTTTGCGTTCTGTAGGTAAATTACATTTTTCTTTAGCTTCTCCTTTCATGCACCAATTCCTTTGCAAAGAAATATGCAGAAATTGTATAGGAAGACAGTTTGTTTTATTTTTTGTTTTTTAAATTTACACATGCATGCCTGAGTGCACATATTGCAAACACCATTTTGCTTGTATGATGTGTATTTACCACTTACAGGGCTTTTTTGTTGTTGTTGTTTGTTTCTTTCTTTTTATATTGTGAGCTTGAATATGTATTCCTCAATGTCAGTACTATGTTTCATATCTGTGATTCTGTTCCGATATTATTGCAGCTATATACAACTAATATTAAAAAGCCAAACCAAACAGACAAAAACAAACAAACAAAAACTTTCAGTGCATGAGATTCAGGCACTGGTTACATGCCAAGTTACCCAAAGTCACTATTAAAATCAAGACAGTTGCCACAAACCTTTCAGTGATGAAGATGAATGTTTTGGTGAAAATCACTTTCAGAACTAGTCTTTGTACTATCTAGGGATTAAAATTTTGCACTGTACTGTCAAAGGGCTGAGGAAACGTTTGTCTCCAGGACAAGGAAAAATGTTCCTCATTAATTTAAAGAAAGGGCGTTAGTGCCTATTTACCCTTGTATTAATTCTTGATCCTCTCTTATTATGGAATTAAAAAAAAAAAAAAAATCCAATCTTAGGATGATGTCTAAGAATAGTCACCTAGATACATTTTGTTTGTGAGTTTAAAGAATTAACAGTCTTCCCATTATTTTGTTTGTTTTCTCAGAGCATTCTACCTGGACAAGTCAAACCTGCCCGCAAATTCAACATCTAAAGCAGCTTACATAGATAAGGTAAATAAAAATATTAAGTGCCTAATTAAACTCTGTTACACACTGTGTTATTGTAATCCTTTCCTGAGGTGTTCTTTATTCTGTTCAAAAATGGAATTCAAAGCTATAGGGGCTTTGGATATAAGGAAAGGAGGAAGTCTCTTGAAGCTTTCTGTTGCACCTCTCTTTTAGGTGTATGTGGTGCCATGTGGTTCTGTATCCGCAGGTGAAGCTGGAGGGCATCAGCGTGTCTCAGAAGGAGAACCATAGCTTTTCTTTTTTGCAACATTGTCAGAGCAATGCAATCACACCAGGAGCATCCAAAGGGTTGGGTGAAGGGCTGGGGGGGGGGCAGATGCAGGCAGAATTTTTTTGTTCCAAAAATTGGAATTGCTGTTAAAAATTAAATACTCCTTCAGCATCCTGCTCAGAAGGCTTCCTTCTGAACCTCCTCATTTCAGCTTTCTCCAAATACTTTCATCTTTCTTTAAACCTCTGTGACTGAGAGATCCCAGGGGCTATGAAAATTCATTTAATGCTCTCTCCTCTTGTTGGAGAGTTAATATCCCTACTGAAGACCAATAAGGAAAAATATAGAAATTCCTAAGGTCTTGTCTGCACTGACTTACAGCAAAAGTGATTGAGTTACTGTGGCTTGAGAAATATAGTAATCATCAGCTGAGCTTTATGACAGACTAAAATTTTATGACCGTATCATCTAGCACAATCATTAATGGACAGATAGCTCCTGTTTCTTGGCTCTGTGCTGGACCACGTGGAAGGGGAGGAGGAAGAGCATGTGCCTCTCCTTCCATGGTGAGTCAGGAAATTTAATTTTCTAAACAGTCACAGCTGCAGCAGGATAAATTAGCTACATGTAGAGTGCTTGTTACCCTCAAACCTGTTCCCTATCTATTTTAGTAAAAAGGCCAAGGGCGAGTTAAAAGCATCTCATAGTCCAGAGGTAACCAAGGGATGCTAATTTAACGTACTGCATTTATTTTGTAGTTGGAACAAGCTAAGAGTGAGTGCATGGTCTCAGTTCGTGGGCATGACTTCTGTTATGTTCTTCATAGCTCTGCATTTGTAAATGGCACAAACTAAAATCAATTTAAATGGATGCAAGTTAAATCAATAGGAGGTAAACCAAGTTAAACCTATTTGTGCCCAGATTTAAATATGCTGGTTGTTATAATTGATTTACTTGACCTGTATGCTTTTTTTGAGTGAAGTTACCTCCATAAATCGGAAAGTGAGGCTGATGTTTCCCTACTTAGTTAAAGATGTCTCTAGGGAATGAATCTCTTTTTCAAAAGACTTAACCTTTGGTTAATGGAGTTTTGCTGGAATCTCAAAGTGCTTCTGGAATAAAGAGAAAGGGAATTTGGAATTACGGGCTTTGCAAAACTATGTTGTGAACCTCTCCTTTACACGAAGCACCATGAGATGTTACTTTTCATTGCCAGATTTCTCTTGAAGGCTCTTCTTCTGAGAGCAGCCTTCTTGAAGGCTTGAAGCTGCCTTTTCTAGGTGGATTATTTATTTTCCATACAGTAATGTTGACTTTTGTAGTATGTTTTGCCATTCCTGTTCATTTTTCTTTTTCCATGTTGTTAGTCAGGGTTAGGAACCAGCCATTTGCATAAGTAGAGAATAATGTGCCTTAATTATAAGCTGATTGTCTCAGTGAGTCAATTAACCAGGCTTGGCATCCCTCCTGTACAGTTGTAGGTTGTCTCTTTGTGGTTTCCCTTTTTTGGAAATACCATTAATGGAAATGGCACTGATGGATCTGTTCAGTTTAAAGAAGTGAAAAACAGCTTTGTAGGCAGGACTAAGAATGAAACAGTCAGTGACAGTAAGAATTTAAAAGTTTGAAAAAGTTGTCCTCAGTCATAACAGAAGACCGCGTGATCTGTATGTATGTTACAGAATCTGTCTTTGGCTTTGCTAGCCAGCCCTGTTGTTCCAACCTGTATTTGTGAAGACCTACTCCAAAAGAGTGTTTCACGTGTTCTTGGTAGCAAATGTTTAAATTTCTTTTTCCCTTTTGCAGCTGATGAGGCCTCTCAATTGCTTGGATGAACTTTACCGACTCATAGGGTCATTTATCCGATCCAAGCGCACCGCTGCCTGTGCATACACTGCTTGCAGTGCTTCTGGAGTTGGATTGCTATCAGTTTCTTCTGAACTCTGCAACAGGCTTGGAGCTTGTCACGTCATTATGTGCAACAGCGGAGTTCACCGGTATGGCAATTTATTTTCCTCCTTTTGTTTCACTCAGTCATTCAGACATTGCAGTTTGGGGAAAGTTCTTACACTGTCTTTCCATATATGTGACGAAGTATTTAATACACTTTAAAGATCTATGGTGAAATTGTAGGAAGTATTTTTGCAGTGATAGGCAGAAATGAGCAGTGTGATTCTGTTTTGTGCAGTTGTGATGGATTGTTCCTTATTCAAGTCAGTAAAATACAGGAGTCTTAATTGCTAAGGCAGAAAAAGAAATGTTTCCTAGGTGAATAACACACTGTATTAAATTCTTGATACCGACAAGAAATGCTGAAATTTGCATTTGCTTTGTATTCTGGGTAGAGCTTATTTCAAGCAAAAGATAAATGAGACAAAAGAGGTAGGCTTTTCTGCAGGTGTACCATACGATAACGAGAAGTATAGAACAGCTGGTGTGATTAACACAATACCAGAAAATGAACTGGACTGTAATCAACTGAGCTTTGTTGTCATCAACTCTGAGATTTTAATAGACACACACACATATGTGCATGTCTATAGATATAAATAAAGAAGGCAGTAACGTCATTATTGAGCTCACTAGTATTTAATGATATTTATCAAAGGCAGCAGTGTTTATATTCCAGTTGGACAGAATACAATTTTATGTACATTTCACCAAAAAAACAAAGACTGAATTGGAGAGGGGGGAAAACAACAACATCAAAAACAAGTTATTACCAAAAATCTGATGCTAAATAACAGCTCTCTTTATAAAATTTCCAAACTGTGGATTGCAGCTAGCAATATGTTAAAAATATCCTCCATGGGAGTTGCTCTCCATCATCCTTGTGAGTCCCTTTCAACTAGGGATATTCTGTGATGATATGACCTATCTGAATCCTTATTTTAGCAGACTTGATTACCCATACATTGTATTAAAATGAGCATTACTTTCCCCTAATTTTATCTAATGTATTTTCTTTAAAAGAGGCTTAGGGGAAAAAAAAATACATTATAGCCACAATGCAGATTATCAGGCATGAAAACCAGGAAAAGCTCTGTATACAGCCAACACAATTAAATTATATAAAAACAGTGCTTGCCATTTCTCTTAGCAGAGATTGCAACAGACTATTTGTATTACTCTTTATCATTGATACAAGCGAATGAAACATGCTGTTTACTGTACTAGGCTTTAGGCAATTGCTAAATAAGACTACTATTTAACACTAGCGAATAGATGGGAATACTGTATGGGAATACTAGACAAAGAAGATGGGAATACTGTATGGAGTAGATTGGCATGAAGTTGTCATTTCAGAAGACCGTAAAGATAGCTTTTCTCTGGCTCTTTATCTTTGTTTAAAACAGCTTCACAAGAAGTTTTTCTGATACAGATAGTCCCTCTACATGTGTCAGAACTTTTGCTTCCTAAACTCATTTTTGCTTATAAACATTACTCTGAGAGTGAACAAGATTTGATGTAGGGGGGTGGGAAATCAGCCTTTTGTAAGGCACACAAAAGAAAGCAATATTAGCTCTTAAGAATGAAAAAAAAAAAATCATTAATACTTAGACTGACCTCATGTCAGTTAGTTACTATGAGTTACCATTTCCTCAAAGCCCTGTGCTTTTAAGAACAGATTCCTTATTCCCAAGTACCCTTCAGAAGACTTCCCTTTATTGAATAAGAGAAATTTCACATGATCAGAAAAGACTTTGGGCTTGATTCTGCCATTTTGCATAAAACTGAGGAAACTTCCTCTAAGTTTTCTCTTGATTTCATGGATCAGATCCTGAACCTGCCAATATAGTTGTGGCAAAAAATCTGACTATTTAAGAATAAAGAATAAAGTCAGAGCAATTTTAATAGCCCCAATAAAGTATTAACCTGCAGTACATGGATCACAAATCAGTCAGAATTATTTGGTGGCTGAATAACTGGTGGCATGCTTGATTTAAAAAATCAGCAATTCTTAGATGAGAAGGAATTATTCATGAGATTTCTGCTCAAAACTAGGGCTAATTCAAAGGTTAAAACTTTTAGATGTCTAGTTAAGTGTATTTAAAAACCACAAAATATTACAAAGACAACACACATTGGATTTAAAGACACTATTACAAGCAATGGGAATGGAGTTTAAATGTTTTTACATGTGGGTCTCCATGTCAATGTTAAAGGGTTCAAGATCACCATTTACGTAAAGTAGATGTGGAAAACACTTTTCTGTAAAGCATGACTAGTTCTGCTTTACAGAAGAGCCCGTTTGAACTTTTGTACAAGATACCATTACTTCACTTGTGCAATAATATGCCTTTGTGGCTACCATCTGTTCAGAGGAAAAAGCCATCAACTCTTGACATTATCACAGACATTTTAAGATAGGCCCTTCACGAGAGAGGAATATATTCCGTAAGATTTTATAGGTACTCAAAGAGTTTTTGCTTTGAATTTCTAAAAGTTCTGGAGAAAGCTCATATATTTAGAGATTGGAGGGGATTCTTGTGCTTTTATTTGAAGTGATAGAAGTTGAAGAAGCTGTTTTTTCTTTTCAAGAAACAACAATTTCCTGAAATTATTGTTGTATATACAAACAGGATGGATGGAAAGGTCTTTCCTTAGAATTTGAAATCGTATAACCACATCACGTGCTGTTTTCTCTTCCTGGTATCCCTAGACCACATCTCTGCAGTCCACTTCTAAATATCCTCTGCTTTTTGGCACTCTGAAATTGCCTTTGCCCAGATAGAAAGCTTGTTTTGTCTCCAACTTGCACGCATGCTGGTGAATTTTGTTCCTGAAATTTCTGCTGCTAAATTGTGCTGTGTTTTTCTGAATCTACTCCCCTTGCTGCTGCTTTGTAGAGTGAAACTCTCTTGCAGCATCATGAAATCCTGTGAGGAGGACAAAAGGAAGAATAAAAAGCTGGATGCGATCAAGTCCCATAGACACAGAAGATTTTGCCTGTTGCCTGCAGTCTGGAGGGCTTAATTCTTCTGCTTTTTGGATGGGATATTACTTAACCAGAGCAGATAATCATACAAAGTAAAGTTCTTTAAATTGTAAGTTAATTTTTTAGAGTTGATGTTACTGTATTTTAGTAAGAGAGGGTATATTTTTCTGTTTGTATTCAGCGATATATCTGGCCTTCTATGTTCTTAGAAACTAAATGCTATGAAGTTCTTGAATGCAACCAGTTGCAGAAATCCATGTTTTGTAGGCCCAAAGAGCTCACAACTGACAGTTTTTAGCACTATGCTACAGGTATTAAATGAGTTGAAAACTGTTATTATCTACTGATACCACTAGGCAAGCAGATGTTGGAAAGATGTGAATAGTGCTTGCAGGTTAACTTTGAAAGTATGTTCTTCATGTATCAGTCTTCTTGACAGCTTAAAAGTGAAGAATGAACTCCTAGCAAGGTTTCTTCCAAAAGAAAAAGAAAATTAAAAAATCCAACACAGCCTAATTTCTGCAGTTGGTCGCTAACAAAAGAGAACCTCTGAGTCTGTGGAAGAGTTCAGGGTTCTCTGCTGGTCAGCATCTTTTGTTCCTGGGGAGTGGGAACTGAGCAAACCATTCATCTGTCAGTTTACATCATTTAATATACTTTAAACCCGAACTCCCTCACTCAATTTATCTGTCAGTTACTGAACTGATTGGAGAGCCTTTTCAGTGTTTTCTCAACTTAGGTGTCATGGATTGACAATGGGGGTTGATGTCACCCTTCCTCTCCTAACTGGAAGCAAATCCCAGAAAGCTTGAAGGGAAGTGCTGGGTAGCAGTCCTAATGCAGACGAGGCCAAGCACTATGAAGCAGCAGCTTTGTCTGCTTTTACAGTGATTGCTGATCTCTGGATCAGCAGTTTCTTGGTTTCTGACTTCTCTGTGATCCATATTAAATTGCTTTTTACACTGCACTAGGCTAAAACAGCTTCACAGAGTTCACATGTTCATCCCTGTATCCAAGATAATGCTGGAGATTTTGAATTGCTAGTGATTGCTTTGCTTTGATTTTTATTATGTCAATATGTTTACCAATTTATATGAGAGTCTGAAATCCTATATCTATTTCAGACAGCAGTTCTTTTCAAATATATTTCAATCACCAGATAAACAAGGATGAGAAAAAAATAAGTCCCTTTAACCTTCGCTGTCCAAAGTGATGTGAGTACTACGAACTCCCTTTGGATTGTCATAAGTGAACACGCCTTGTTGATCAACATCAGGAGGAGAACTCTAAATTAGTCTAAGAAATCAATAGTTTGTATTTCTGTTTTGCCTTTTTTTTGTCATCCATAATTATATTTCTGCCTGTCAGTCAACTGCCACCCCATAAACAATGCTCTGCTTTCTTTACTTGTATTCATTCTATTTGAAGTTGTAATCACTCTGCACAAATGTAGGTGATGAAAGGCACTTTTAAATTTTATTGAATCATGATGCTAGCTCCTGCTTGAGGGAGAAGAGCAGACTGTAGTGCACAGACATGCCCTAGCCTCTTTCCGTGCCAAAATGAAATTAGGTGCAGCAGCTGCAGAAGCCTATTCAGGGACCATAGGCCTTACAGGCTCAAAGGAATCATTTAAAGCATCCAAATGAAACAAATCCCAAGCTTGTTTAAAATTTTGCATTTCCTGAAGGATTGAGAGAAGTCTTTTATAATCTTGATGAACCCCCAGAAAAATCACTGTCTTATTTTCTTTTCTGAATTTTAATTTCCCCTCCAGAAAGTCTCTCCTTAGCGTTGCCATCCTTCAAGCGGTGGGGTTCTGTCTGGCAGGCACTCAGCTGAATGATGAGGCAGGTTTTGCCAAGGGTTGATTATGCTGTCTCCTGCAGCTGACACAGATCCTGAAATCCAGCTAAGCTGGCTCCATCTTCCACACAGTGAAGCAGAGTAATACCATAAGCTGTCCATTGTGGCCAGCTGCCTTTTTTTTGAATCAGATAAAACAAGGTGAAAAATAGGAACCCTGAACCCTGACTTTATATTGTAGACGTTCTATGATAAGAATTCTTCCTTTTAGATTATTTCAGATTATTATTATTATTTTTTTTTTTTAAGTAGGAATTTAGTTCTGAGCTCAACGAGTCTGTTCCAGGAAAAAAAAAAACTACTTGAAGTTTTGCAGATGTAACTCCTGAGCTCCACAGTAAGAAAGATTTCTGAGATCAATAGGACTACTTTTAGGGGTCTGTCAGCATGACCTGAGGAACTAATTCTTGCTTCTCTCCATCTTTTGCTTTTAGTCCTGCTAACTTTCCATTTAGGGAAGATTTTTTTTTTAATTGCAGTTTTATTATGTCTGTCTGCAATTAGTGTATGGTTGCGATACCTTGTCTACTGAAGCATAAATAAAATTTCTGTTTTCCTAAAATTGTTTAGGGTAGTAGAGTATTTCATTCTGTGCTGGTTAATATTTGCAAACAGCTCATGTAATCAATATGCAAAATTTTGTCTTAAGATAATACAAACAAGACATTTAGCACAAATAAATTGTTTCTACAGTGATAATCATTTTATTTTGATCCGTATGTGCCTTTCATATGCAACCTTATATGTTTTTGCTTTGTTCATCTCTAATATGTATGTGAAGGACTATAGTTATGGGTTCACTTACATATTTTAAATTCTGTTTAAAATAAAATCTGAAAATGCAGAGAAATGCAATGAGACAGATAGATGGATCTAACTTGTTACTAATATGGATTTCAATGTCTTCTTTTTTCTTTTTGGGTTCCTTGTAATGTTATGGACCAGGATAGACATTTAACAACAGAGCTGAAACACAACTCGATCACCTTGCTATGTAGAAGCATCCTCTTGCTCTTCAGTTCCTGCAGTATTGCTTTACCTGCAATCCAGGTCTTTTGGGACAATCTCATTCTTCCATACAAAAACTGCTATGTTACAGCAAAAGTTGAACAAATTGTCTAGAATAATCTAACATTAAAAACTTAATCAAAATCATTCAAATTATTATTATTAAGTCTGAGGTGGAAGAGTTAACTGAATAACCCAGAATCTTACAAGACAAGAAGTAAATTCCAGTTTCCCAGCAAATTGGTTTTCATTCGTCTTTAGATGTTTTTTTTTTGGTTTTTTTTTGAATTATCACTAAGAATACGCAACCGAAAGGTATGGGATACTTTGAATCTTTTGGAAATGCTGTTCTTTCATCAAACAAAAACATAATTAATGGTATAATTGACCTCTTGCAACTTTTCCAGTTGATTAAAGGTAGCAAGACCTTAGATGAAGAGCGTTTCTGAAAAGATGTTCTGTGTAGCTTTTTAAATCTGACAGATGTATGGTGAAAAGAAGTGCTTTTTTCATTATTATTCAGAAAGCTCTCTATCTTAAAAAAGGTAGAACAGTCTCATTTTACTCCTGGAAATGTACTGGAAGATAGTGATCTCCCAAATAAACTACAGAAAAAGTCATCATTACTTACTGCATGTTTCATGCTTCAGGATTAAGACTAATGTTGAATTTAATAAACCTGATTAAAACTATTATTTGTAAACTACAAAAGAAGCCATTAACCAAGATTAGGTCTAAAATATGGCTGATGTATACTTACCTCCCAGGACTGATTCCTTGGCTTGATTAAGTCCGTGTGGTCTACTTCAGCAAGTCAGGACTTTTGTTGATAGCTTGTGTTTGAAAATACCTGTTAGAGCTGATTTTGATTATCCTCTTGTGGTATGGTCAATGTATGCCCAACAAAGGAGTTGGGATATATTTATTTTGAGGTTTGCACAACTGCTTAATCACAGCGGTGCCTCTCGTGAAGGAACCTTGTGCATGCTGATGCTTAATAGCTAAGAGGCAGACATCCCTTTAATTATGAACTATTCATTTCTTTTTGGCATAGTAGTATTTTCCTCAGACAGTCACTCTTTGAAGCGTTGTTTATTATTACTGAGCAATCATAATGGAATAAATATATTTCACATACAGGGTAATGTCTTGCTATATGTTGGCAGAATATCAGAAGTTTTGGACAAACCTTCATTGGATGCGCTCAATCCAAGCCTGATTTTGGAGTAGTGATCTATCCACACTGGGAACATCTCAGCTTCATTATAAGGTTCATAAAGGGACTGAACATAAGTCCTGAACTCCAGTAAAGTTTTATTGTAAATGTAAATTGCAATATTGTAGTTTATTGTACAGAACTTCACGCACATTTTATCTTTAATGCCTGGTGGCTGGCCGAACTTTCCTCTCCCTGTGAGGAAAAACAAAAATTATGTTCAGTAGAGATTCAGTGTATGGGCATAGAAAATGAAAACTTCAAATTTTGCCTGCATGGAGTCATTGTCCCACAATAACACCAGCTTAGAAATTGTAAGAGTCTTCAGCTAGACATATCTACAGATTTTATGCTTATTACTGATAATCCTGAGCATTTCCCTTCCCTTTTAGTTTATCATGGTCTATTTCCTTCTTTGGGTTCCTCATCAAAATTAGTATACATTACCCAGCCATCATTAGTAATTATAGAGAATCATCCCTAAAATAATAGCTGCTCTATAAGCATTAATTTAAATGACAGCGGAAACAAGTCCATACTTAATAGTGTAACTGGCTTAAAAGGTAGTCAAATGTGGGTATAACTAGCTTATGATGTATAGAAAGAAAATTAATTAGAAGTATAACAATGACATTAAATTACATGTTGAGTAGGAGCTTTAAATTTTAATTAGACTAAGCATACATGCATCCTTTTCATATATTTTTTTTTTTCTGTTCACATAGCCAGAGCATAATTCATTTTGGCATCTCTGCGGTAACTGATGTGGTAACTACTAAACTAGTTCATTTTACCTCATCTTTTCTGTTTAGGGCATTTTTCTGAGAGATGCTCTGATGCATCTTTGGATGTGGGATGGCTGGAATCCTAATTGAAACCTGGGAATGAATTGAATGATTTAGATTCTTTTCACTCTGGTAACATAGATATACACTTTGCTTGGTGGCAGCTCTGTAGGTAGTGTACATGAACTCAGAGTATTTTTCCTTTCAGGTGACATTAAATAAGCTGTCATGAAATAATCCATTTCTCGGAAATTTTATGTTTTCCTCTTTTACAACTCAGTTTTTCAGTGTATGTCTATACAGTAGATCTGCTTTTGTAAAAATCACATCCCATAAACAACCGACCAAAAAAAAAAAAAGAAAACAGGAAAAAAAAAAAGGAAGAAAACCACACCAAAACCACAAATGAATTCTTCTGCTGGGGACTATTGGTGATAGAAAATGATTTAACCTCTTTTATTCAGGATGGTCTGATACAGAAGATACTTAAAAGTTTGTATGCAATCTTCAAATCAGTATTACCATGGCTGATGGGAGACAGGAGATAGCAGGCAGAGGCTGGGAGCAGCTGCAGCCCCTTTTGTTCCCCCTTGGAAACCAAATGGGTGGAATGAGGAATTCTCAGCCCAGTTGTGCTGGAAAAGCCAAATGCCTTTGCTGTGGTGCTGCTGTGATCTGTCAAGGCAGGGAATTTGTGATTCTGACTGACATGAATTCTGAGATAATGAATTTGGGTCTTCCCTTTTTTTCTGACATAAAAGAAGGGATAAGAGGAAAAGAGAGGGAGTGAAAACAGATTTTGATTTGTTCACAGTGTAAATAGATATGGATTCGGAATTTTTGCTTCCTGTAACAGAATGTTAGGAGAGCATTGGAAGGGGTTACTTTTTTCTTTTTTTTTTTTTTTTTTCCCCTGGTATTTTCCTTGTTTGGTTTGTCTGGGCTGAGAGCATCCAAATGACCAGATACTTTTGATGGTCAGAAATGCTTCCAGATTGCTTTTTAAACTTTAATGCCATCTGCTTATTAGCTCTCAAAATGGAGGAGAAGGGTGAATTACTGTATATTGCATGTATTTGCTGATAGTCCTTGATATTGAACCTTGCTCAGACAACCAGGACAGTATTACCATATGAGGAATTCCCAACTTTCAAATTTTTTCATAAGATTGTACAAGTTGTATTGGTTTAAATTTACATTTGGTTAATCTCTGTGTGCTTGGCGGTCTTATTCCTGAGGTACTTCCAGTTATGACTTTTCCATCTTACCATCTGATGTTTTGTGTGTGGATTAGTTTCTTCTACAGCTGATTTTCAGAACAGTTTGATTTGTGATAATGAATATGTAGTGACTCAAAAACTATACTTAAACAGCTGGGAGGAAGCACCAGCATGTAAATGTTCGACTACTCATGAGTCAGTTCAGCATAACCCCGTGGAAAGGTTTATGATCAGTTTTATAGGAGGACAATGTTTTATTGATTTGCTTTACAACCAAAACAAAGCTATTTCAGTGTTGGTTTTGTTGTATTTAGAAAGTAGTATACTTATAACTACAGGACAAAAGCCATATACAATCATTTTTATTTAAATTCTGGTTTTAGGGCTGCCATTCCTCAGACCTTTTAAATGCTTCAAGAGAAACAAAATCTATCAATCTCTAATGAAATATTATAATGAAATGAAATCGTGCCACTGGTCTTATTTTAACATTCTTACTTTTTAAAGTATGTTAAAATCTTTTAAAAGAAACAGTGGATGTATATAACCAGCATTACTGTAGGACTTAACCTTGAATATAAAATCTTTTATTAAAGAGGTATGCTAATAGTTAACATCATCATTGCTGTCATCTTAAGTGTCTTCACTGCTAATTTCTAATAACATGTTAATAATATTATCCTCAGAATTATTATTTTTGTGCCTTGAGGTGAGCTCTTTAATGTTTGGCAATAACTACAGTATAATCATGAAACATAAACAGACTATCAGAGTAGCCTATTAAAGAAATTTCATTACACTAGTTTACTCTGTCCATGTTTCTTCCACTTTGGTTATGTCTTTGCACACTTGGCAACCTTATTTCTGAATTGTGGTTGGCATTGTCAAAATACAGGTGGCTCAATATCCATGATCAGTGGCCATTTCTTCAGGTTTTGGATAGGGAACAGTTTGGCAGTCTTTTCCAATTACAAGATTAGTGTTTGTGTCTAATTCTTCAAGCTGACCTTCATTTACAGTGTTCCTTTGTTAGTTTTGATTCATGCATGGAGAATATGATTTTTCTATTCTTTCAGTCTTCTGGGTTCCAGGAAGATGGGATTTATAGGAAAGTTGGCAATAACTGGTTGTTTGAAAGCTGTACTTTGAGCCCATTAACCTCCATTACACCTACAGAGAGACTTTTGCCTGACATAGATTACATCTGTCAAATTAGATTTCAGCTACTTTTGCTTTTTCCAGTTGTAAATAGGACAAAGCTTCCTTTGCAGTCTTTTCGTGAAGGTTAGATGTTTCAGATTTTGGTGCTGTAAGTATTATGAGCATGTACTTCTTTATTTATGCAATACTTAACCTTTCAAAGACAAGATGAAAACATGACATGGAGAATTTCTAGTCTAATGTTTAACTGTTATGCACCTTAATCAAACATATAACAGAAAAGATCAATAGACTTTCGCTCCAAGTTAACTTTGGGGTCAGTGTATACAAGAAACCAGGGAATAAAAATAATTGCATTACCAAAGAAACTCATTTAGCTTACACATTTTTAACAAAAGGCTGTTAATAAAGATAAAGATCAAATTTAATATCTTTTGCACTAACCACTGTGAAACTTTTTACAGTCCATAAATTTGCTTATTGGTATTTAAAACATGTCAGGATGGTGGTTTTTTTTTTTCAGAAAGAAAATAAGTGCAGACACATTTTTCCTCCTACAGATCTTCTGCTCAGCAAAACGAGTGTTTGATTGAAACATATTGTCTGTTCTGTGTGCATAATATAAGCTATGCAGAATCTTTTGGTCAGGATTTTGCCAAAAGGCTGCTCAGAAGTATGTTTGAACCACGTGTCTTAGTTTTTATTACTTGAACTTGAAGTATGCAGCTTTTATCAGGTTCTGCTGAGGCGGGATCATTTTCTATGCACCTCTTATTTCTGCTCAAAGGGATTTGATTCTTGTTGTTTGGCTGTGAACAGAAAAATCATCAAGCTGCTTAGTGGTACAGAACACAGCCACTCTCACCACTTGGGTGGTAGCAGCCCTCAGACGTGTTGTGCTTTTCACAAAGTACCTGACCCTACTCAGTGTTGTTGCCTTTATCTCGAAGTCTTCTATAGCTCTGGTCTTGATTGTGTTAGAAACTGCCTATCCTTCCTTGTTCTCACCATGACAACTGAAGGCAGTTGGCATGTCCAAAGTGACTTTCCCTACTCCTTCTTGTCTGCTGTAATGACAGGTTTTCCTACAGCAAAGATCTTTGGCTCCGAAAGTTTCCTGGTTGCTCTGACAAAGCAATTACAGCCTTTTCACTAGGATGTGGTACCAGGAGAGGTTTTTGTCCTCAAGTGTTTACTTGAAAAAGATGGCAAAGTAGGAGAGGACAATTTATTTGAAGGAATTCCTTTCTTTTATTTTCTGAAAGTGTAAATATCTCTTTATTTGAACTGCACTGTAATGATGTGCCATGAGAATACCCAAGCTCAGTCCATGGCAACAGATCAGGACCCTGGCACCAAAGCTGGGGTCTGCAGTGGAGGCTGAGAGAAATTCTGTGGGAGTCACCTGGAAAGGGATTTCTGCAATTACAAATTTTTCTTCTGTTTGGGTTGCCACTCTGTCATGTGCTTGCCAAGCCATAGTTAGCATTGTGGGATTTTTTTATTTTACTTTTTTTAATAAACAAAAAATGCAAATGCCTTTGGTTGAAACTCAGCAGTAACATTATGCTCAAAATCTTTGCATTTAAGAAACTTTTTGCGTCCAGGCTAATACTTGCAAAGTTTGGAGAGTTTGGGGATACAAGGGGCAGGTCTACTGTGTATTCTTTTTATTTATAACTTCTTAAAAAAGAAACATACTCTTAAAGTATGTTAGTGTATGGCAATTATTTCCAGGATACTATTGCTAGCAAATGGCTGACCTCAGTCTTCTGTTGCAGCTGCACCCTGAGTGTTACCCTGGAGCAGGCGATCATTCTGGCCCGGAGCCATGGGCTCCCACCTCGCTATATCATGCAAGCTACAGACGTCATGCGTAAACAGGTGAGGCACTCTCTGTGGGTAATATCTTGCTGTTTCCTAGCTATCCTTGACCAAACAATTAAAACCCCCAGTCTTATCATTATGTTACTGTCCGTGTGAGTATTCTTAGCTTGGTATTTTTGCTGTGTTTTGATTTTGTTTTATTCTCTTCTTTTAATGTTGACTCAAAGGTTTTTTGTTTGTTTGTTTTTTCATGATGGAACAGGCTGTTTTCAACCAGATGCTTGCTTTCTGCGCATGTGTAAATGGTTCATAATTTTTACAGGGTTGTGATTTTACTGAATGTTTTTGTATAGTAACTGGTATGGTATTGTCTTCAGAGTAGTCTGAGAATCTTTATTTTAATAATTATCATCCATAAAAATAACTTAAGACCATTAACTGTTGTTAATAAGAAATGAATGACTTGTACCGAATGAAGGGGAAGGGCAGGATGTAAGTGGAAAATAAATACTGTGGTTCTTAACTTTGCAGGCAAGGTTCCCGAGGGCGTTGTGCTTGTTTCAAATTGTGTATTTCATGTTTGTCATAAGAGAATATTAGGATTTAGAGGCTGTAGTGAACGGATAACCAACTCAACATGAGCTCTTAGTGCAAAGGTATGATCAAAAAATGCTGGATTTAAAGGAAATATCAACTGCAAATGGGAAATACACTCTACCCCGTAATGGAACAACTCCTAGAATATCTTGTTATCAGATAAATGCTTTCAAAAGCATGATAGGAGTCTTGGAAAGAGTTCAGAGGAGGAGCATGAATGGTCCAGAGGTTGTTAGACAAACCTTATGAAGTGAAGATTAAAGAGCTCAACCTATTCAGTTGATCAAAGAGAGGTTGAATGGGTGGGGGCTTAATCAGTATGTGTGCATGTGGAACATATATCTCAGCCTGTGGTAACTTTCAACTGTATGACAAGGCATAACAAGACACAGGATGCAGAAGTCAAAGAGAGACAAATTCAACCTTGAATTAAAAGAAAAAAAAAAGGTAATTTAATACCAGAGCAATTAATCACATACAAAACAAGACTCATTATTTCAGGCTTTTAATTTGTATCTAGTTTCATTATTTTCATAAGTTCTGCTATATATTCTGTGCAGAAATCACAGTTTAGTTGTGGAAATGATTAAGCAACTGTATGGTATTTCTAACTCACCATAGATAGAAGAATATGTATTCCTGGCCACACCTTCAGTTTGTTAAAGCAATCATGTAGATATTTCTATATTAGTTGAGATATAAATCTCAAGCCATAGATTTTTGATCTTATATGTAAGATCTGCTGCCTAATGTGGGTACATCTGAATAATTAGACACATTCCTGTTTATATCTGGCTTTCACTTTATTTAGTGCATAAACTAAGTTTCTGAAGCGAATAAATACCCTCAAGGTTCTTGAGTCATGTAGGTCTGTTAGGAATTGTACCTTTAACTTGACATTAAAAGAAGCTAATGCTGTACAAGGATAAACTTGCATTTATATGCTGATGTGTTTACCCCTGAAGTTCTAGACAAAAGGCAGGTTTGGGTATTTTGCAATGAAAGAACGTGGATGTAGAGTTGTGATTATGTCTGCCTGTGTTCTGTCAAACAGCACATTTTCAATGTACAGTTCTAGAAAGTTTTCAGAAATGCTGATTCATTTGTGGGTATTCTGCAGTCTCAAATGAAAATGAAAGACAAAATTTAAGCAACTTGCTAGTGGTTCAGACCTGCTATAACTGTACTAAGTCTTGCTCAAAAAGAGATGTAGAAAAAAGCCTGTAGCGGGCCTACATTCTCTGAAGTAAAACAGCAGGTGATCAATAGCTGTTAAAGATACCAATATCTCAATACCACCCACGGACACTGTAAAAGTCTGCTGGTATATCGAGCCAGAATTTGCTCACACATCCTTCCTCTTGCAGGAAACTGCTATGGCATTTAATAGAGTAATAATCTTTTGTTGTAATTTTAAATCCGTCCTGGAGTTCTGTAGTAGAAATATAACCCTCCATTAAATTCTAAATGTTTTGGAGTAATTCCAACAGCACTCCATTGTGTTTTCTAGAAACCTTTTCTGGATTTAATGCTTAAAGCGTCTGTAGGATTTAGCTGTCAGGAGCGTAATGCAGGCCATAAAGCTTGGAGGTGGAAAAAAGAAACAACAAAAAAAAACTTCTTGGGGTTTGTTGTGGAACATCTAGGTAAAGACAATAAATGCATCTTTCCCCTGTCTTAATGTGTGTGTATATATGTATGAACGGCTTTTGATATCCCATTTACAGCCTGATTTTTATTTTTATTTTTTTTTGTGGAATAAAGAGAGACTAACCAGAGGGGTGTGCAAATGAAAGGACATCTATTCCATCTGGTATTCTGGAGAAGCCGATAAGATCAGTTGCTAGCAACATCAACTTTCCACACAGGCATATTCTCTAGAAAGTGATATCTTTTCCAGTTTGGGGCACCAGTACTGAATAACTGGAGACACCCAATTGAATGGATGACCTCAAGAAGTGTGTTTTTCTTTTAAATTGAAAGAGGTCATGATCATGTTTAACAAGACTCGTAATAGCCCTGACTGTATTGGAACAATTTTCAAAGTAATTGCCCTTGTCAGTTATAATTAGGTATTTGCAAGCACCTGTTCTGCAAGAACTAAATAAAAGAGACAAACTTATGAGAGCTGGTATGTACTTGGGTCTGTGGGATGGTTTTAATTAAGTGACTTCTTTTTCACTTGCTGATCCAGTCTAGATTGATGTTAAAAATTAAAATTTTGACAAAACATCACAACCATCATTTAAAAACTTTATTTACTAATGTACGTGTATCCACATAAACACCTGTACCTAGAAGATACTATATAAAGCACACTGACATAAGTGCGTATTCAGGATACACCAAAAAGTGTCGAAGATGGAGGCCTAGAAAAGGAACTGCAGGAGGGCACAGGGGTATGGGAAAGAAAGGTAACTAAAAAGCTGATGAGCAGAAAGGCTAACAGAAACTATGTTATCTTTTAAGTGAGTGAGGCATTTTTCCATGCCTCTCCAGATTCCTTTCCTCAGAAGTATGATAATAGCACTGCATTTTGAGTAATTCTCATAAGAATAATGCTGATTTAGAGCTCTTTGAGTGGGCCATAAAGAGAATCTATTTTCTTTATGTTACTGTTTTTTGCCATCCTTAAATTAGTGTGTAGCTTGAAAATAAACCTATTATTTTTTTTTCTCATGGCAATAAGAATACTTGTTCCTATAAAAGAGTCCAGATTGATGGTAGCATTTCCCCAGAGCTAACGACATCTTTCACAAGTGCTCTGGCAGTACCGGTACACGGAGAAACTTATTCTGCCACAAAACAGAACAGTCTTTTATACATACATGAGACAAACAGTGTCAATATTTACATTATTACAGGTATTAGAATAATAGGGTATGACTATAAATTAGCAGTATATTGAAATAAAAACGGTGTAATAGTGCTCAACAGAAACTAGGATGTGGCATGTAGGAAGTTGATAGCAATTCTTGTGGGCTTTTCTTCAAAAGAAGTAAGAATCTGGTGGTTGTAAGGAAGGTCTGATTTGTACTCCTGCTAAACTATAAATTACATGGTTGTGTAAAGCTAGGCTCCTTTTTAAATCAACACATTTGATTTATTATGTGAGCAAGATACTAAAATTAATTTATCTAGTGAGTGATGTAAGTAAAAATAGGCTGTTTTTTTTCTTAGAGGTAGTCACAGCACTGAAGTTCAGGATCTACTTGTGATTAATTTTGGTAGTTTTCCCATCTATATGTATATTTTGGCTTTCAGTTATGTTAATCGTATACCAAACTCAGCCACTAGCAGTCTGTCATGGTATTTTTTTTTATTATGATAAAATTTTACATTATGGGAGTGAGGAAAGGACACTCAAGGTGATGAGGGTCTGAACTCATCCTGTCCAACTTTTTAACCAACACTGGATCAGCTTTGCTTATATAAAGTATTTGTCACTGTCCTGCATGATATTCTTGTCTCTAAATTGGAGAAGCATGGATTTGACAGATGGACTGTTTGGTGAGTAAGGAATTGGCTGGATGGACACACTCAAAGAGTTGCAGTCAATGGCTCAATGTCCAAGTGGAGATCAGTAAGAAGTGGTGTTCCTCCAGGGTCAGTATTGGGACTGGCACTGTTTAACATCTTCGTTAGTTGGATGGACAATGGGATTGAGCACACACTCAGCAAGTTTGCTGATGACACCAAGCTGTGTGGTGTGGTTGACGCACTGGAGGGAAGGGATGCCATCTAGAGGGAGCTGGACAGTGCTTCCCAAGCCATCTATTCCAGTGTTTTTTATCCTTTTTATTCTATTACCTCACGTGGTGCCTCATTTAAGTATTTTTTTTCTTCTCCTACAGTTTAAGCCTCCTGTTTCCTGTCCTGTATGCTGAGAACTCAGAGACTGGATTTAGCTCCCTCTTTAGCAGTAGACTTTTGGTATTTGATTGTCTTTTCCCTAGTAAACTATTACTCATCTAGATAGAAGAACAGCAGTTCATCTGACCTTTCTTTTTTTTGGTTGTGTTTTCTTATCTAATCATCCTCCCTATTCTCTACTAAAAACTCTTTTCATGTTTTCATTAAAGATGAAAAGTAACTATGAAGAATTACAAAAGGATCTTACAGGACTTCATGATCGAGCAATAAAATAGATGAAAATCAGTGTATATAATTACTTAGTAGTGCACGTGGTGAGGGGGACCCTAAACCCACAATGAAAATAGTTGACTGTGAGCTGGCCATTACATCTCCTGATCAAGATCTCGGGATATGATAGAAAACATCAGTTCAGTTCTCAGTAGCTATCCATGAAGCCAATAAGAAGTTACACTGGTTTAGGCGAGAATAGACGACAAAGTAGAAATTTAGCAATCTTGCTATGGTGATCCTTCATTTTGAACTGTATGATGATCTAATCTCTTCCATAAGGATACAGCATAATGGGAAAGGTTCAGAGAGGGTCAGAAAGAAATGATCAAAGGTTAACCTTTGATAGTTATAAATAGTTATAAAAAAGATAGACAAAATAATCTAAGATTGTTAGTCTTCGTGAGTGAAGGAGGTTATGGCACAGGTCTAAAGAATATGTGGCATGGATATGGTAGATAGGGACTGAGTATTGTCTCCTCCAGTACAGGACTAAAGGTGTCGAATGAAACTGACAGGTTGAAAACAAATGAAAATAGTAGTTCTTGACACAGCAAGCTAAGATTGTACCTAAGATGTGGATCTTCTTCCACAAGGATTTTATATATGTGAAGTTATTCATGGATTCAAGATGAGATGGGAAAGAAATGATGATATCACTGAAAATGATTGAATATGTGCTCTTTGCTGAACAGAGGAAGTCTCCAGTGACTAATGATTGAATTCTTGGGGAGTTTCTGGAAAAAGTCATAAGTTTGCCTTGCTCTGTAGTCATGCACCTTTTGCCAGTGTTGGAGACAAGCTTACCGAGCTAGGTGTAAAGCTACTAAAGTTACTTTTATATTCTGCCTTCAGTTTTGTAGGAACTATAGTTATTTTCTTCAACTTTGTCATTATTCCCCCCTCCAAAAAAAAAAAAAAAAAAAGTGAAGAAACATGTGGCACATGTTAATTTACATAAATGCTGAGAACCTACTTGTGTGTAACCAGACAGCCTTTTTCATTTTGTGTTTGATCCTCCTATAAGAGTGAACTAGTGCCATCTCCATTACCTGGTTACCAGATTTTAGTCAAATGCAGGGTCTAGTCTTACTCTGCTAGTACTCTATTGAATCAATCATTAGGATGCATTTTTACATCATGTTACCAGTGCAGCTCAGTTTTGGATGCAAATTATTGGTTTCACACATTTATTTTGTATATATTTTTAAGTAATGACATAACTTGATTGTCACTTCCAAAGAGGAGAGTTATTCTGGGACATTGACAATATGTATTGATTAATTATAATCAAGTGTTAAGTTCATCTAGAAAGTTCAGAAAACTTTCCAACTTGAGCTGCAATTAATGAAACAAACTTGTTACTTTTTTTTCACAGGGTGCAAGAGTACAAAACACAGCCAAGAATTTAGGAGTGAGGGATCGAACGCCACAATCTGTTCCAAGGTAACTGATTGTATCCTAGATCATGATCTAGTTTGTGCCAAATTCAGCTTCAAAGAGGACAGACAATAAGCATTTACTACATTGTGTAGTAAATTGTAAGATTTTGCTTTTAATGTACATAGAGTCAATTACATTCTCAGACATATAATTTTAATTAAAGTAATTGCAGAAGTTTAGGCTATGTAGCATTTTGAAACCTGTGCATTTTAGAAAAAAGGAAATCTCGTTCATGTTAATTATGAAAACACTGGGTTAAGTCCTTCATCATTTGTGATATTTAGTGGGTTTTGTGGAAATATTCAAACTAAATCCATTACACTATTTTAATGTAATACTGTACTGCAATATCTCAGCAAAACCATGTTATAGTTGCTTTTAGAGATGATGTAGTCTTTCTTTGTCACTTTCTGAAACATCCATTAGAATGAAAAATGCGTGTTCTATATTTATCCAGCTTTTTAATTCTGTGATGGATTGCAGGTACCTGAAATATTTCTTAACAAGCATGATACTTTTAAATGAAAATAACAAAACAATGTTTTTAATTTTATCTTAGTGAATTTATTAATCCAATTTAAACTTTTTATTCTACCAATTTAAAACTTTTTGTTGTTGTTGACTAATGATAGTGCATTGAATGAACTAAACAGATATGTGGAATACATTACAGACTCACTGTGGTACTAAAATTTCAGTAAGGAAACAGTGAATTAGTAATATCTTATACAGATAACCATGTGAATGAATGTATGTACTATCCAAAGCCTCACAGAGACTGTCTTCTAGATTCTGACCAGTAGTACTTGGGAACTTTTTCTTCTCATGCACTTTGCTTCCTTTTTCTGAGGTGTCCCCATTTCTTCCAGTAATCAGACAGCTTCCAGAGAATCAGACAACTGCTCATAATTTGTTTATAACAACTGCACGTTGTGCCTTGACCGTGCTGGATCTGATTCTAGAAAAGGGAGCATACCTAAAGTGAAAGTGTACAAGGTATGAGTAAATCTGCATAGCAGCATTTGTTAGGGCATATATGTATCTTGCTTGCCCCATAAAGGATAGAGTAGACGGACTCCTCCAACTCCCTCTCTCACTTACGACAGTGAGACAGAACCCGGCAGTTGAGGGGCTAAGTAGTCTTCTAGGAAATACTTATTCGCATTTTATCTGCTTTGGTGGTTTTACTCAGCTGGGCAGCTGAGCTCCACCACAACCGCTCTCTCACTCCCCTCCTCAAAGGGAAAGGGGTAGAAAATACAATACAAAGGGTTCAAGGGGAAAGATAAGCACAGGGAGATCACTCAACAGTTGTCATGGGCAACACAGACTCAACGTAGGGAGATTAGCTTGTTAGTAATAGGTAATAAATTTCATAAGAGTAATGACAAAAACAAACAAACAAAAACCCCTTTCCCCCATCCACCCTCTTCTGTGTCCTGGGGCCTGCTCCTGTGGGGGCTGTCCATGGGCCGCAGCCTCCTCCAGGCCACATCCACCTGCTCCACCAGGGGCTCCTCCATGGGCTGCAGCGTGGAGATCTGCTCCACCGTGGGACCCATGGGCTGCAGGGGGACAGCCTGCTCCACCAGGGGCCTCTCCACAGGCCGCAGGGGAACTGCTGCTGCGTGCCTGGAGCACCTCCTGCCCTCCTGCTGCACTCACCTGGGGGGCTGCAGGGCTGGTTCTCACTCCTCACTCTCCCATCTGCTGTTGCACAGCAGTTTTTTTCACTTTCTTATATCTGCTCTCATGGAGTCACAAACAATGTCACTTGCTGGCTTGGCTCTGGTCCGTGGTGAGTCCCTTTGGAGCCAGCTGAAACTGGCCCTTATCTAACATGAGGCAGCTGCTGGACTCTCCTCACAGAAGCCACCTTTGCAGCCCCCCGCCAATAAAACCTTGCCACGTAAACCATTACAGCTGCTTTCTGAGAAGTATTTTGAGCCTCACATTTTTGTTTCCTAGGTAGGACATTTAACAAACATTGAAGGAAATCTAATTCTCATATAAACTCTAAGAATTCAAGCTTTACCTACTTATTTACAGACTTCTTCCAAACAGATTCAAATTACATTTAACCCTCAGATAGGGTAGATGATCCATATTTGTGATCTATGTTGAGAAAAGGAAAACATGTAATAGCAGTACAGGTTATCTTGGGCTTGGGTGACTGTAATTAACAATGGCTAGAAGACAAACAAACAAACCAGTAATATAATGGCTTATTCAAACAGGACTAATGCTCCACTTCCATGCAAACTAAAAAAGATAGACCAAGGCAACCAGTCACACTGGCCACCAAAACTTTGGCAGTGACCATCAGTATTAATAAATACCAATAATGCTTCTAATGTTTGGCTGAGTCAACAAATAATATTAGCACCAGTACCAGCACTTTTTGTCCATTTATGCCATTATAAAAAGTTCAGAAGTAGTTTCAACCAGCAAGCTCAATGCTGAAAAAGAGTGTTTGCAGCAATCTGCTGCCCAAAGACAGAGCTCTCCATCAAAATCTACAGGCATGTAGATGAAATAAGGTCCAACAAAAGTACTGATTCTAGAGCAAAGCTATCAGCAGTAAAGTCATTGACCTTACTGGCAGATGAGGGAATCCCTTTTCACAGTAGTAATTAGCTTGGAGGTAATCCAGGACCAAACCTGCGTGACCAACTGTCTTGCACTGGGGGAACCTAAGGCAGTAAAAAATATTTTATGCAGTAAAAGCTGCTTGAAGTCTTTTCTTTGAACAGTATGATTTTGGCCTTAATCAGACTCCTCCTTCATGACAAAATTCTGGGGAGAGTTGTCTCAAATCAGGTCTCATTCTTTTCTCACCTATAAATGAGAAAGCAGATACCAAGATACAGAGCTTTTTGTCATTAAGGGAAAATCTATGTTCTAAAAAAGGAAAAATAGAAGCAGTTGGCTGTGAGACATTTATTGGCTTTGCATCAGTTGAGAAAAGATCACCTCTTTCCGGTTGATGCTCTCACAATATAGCAATGAAAAGTTGAAGGAAAATTATGAGATGGCTCCAAGAACACAGAACAGATGGATGCATCCAACACACAAGTAAGCAGTAACAGCGATGTCACGGGAATATCTCACTGGCCTCAGGGCTTGTGGCATTTCATGTATTAATAGAGAGAGAAGTCAAATACGTCGGAATAGTCTTCAGCACAATAATACTGTGTTTCACAATTCTTTGATACTCTGGCTATAGGCTGGCCATTAAAGTCTGCTTCATTTAAGGGTTCTTGACAGCGTTCTCAGTTGTCTGCAGTTGCCAGTTTTCTGTCTTAGCTGATCTGTTTGTACCATCTCAGACAGTTGCTCCATATATATTGGCCCAGAACAGTCTGTGATCAATACCATCTTTAGGGATTTATGCAGCATCATTGCTAGTTTGCTTCAGAATTCCCGTGTTACCTGCTCTGAAGACAACTGATCTTAATGTATACTATTTTAACCTGAAGATGACACAGACCTTGGTACCTGAGGCTGAGCTTTTCTGCACACTGTTCCATAGAAATTAGATTTTGCAAAAACCCCATCAAGAGCTAACCCTGCTGCAATTACTGACTTAGATCAGATTCTGATGACAGTCATTCTATCTGTCTTTTGTTAGCTTTGAGTTTTACTACTTTATTACACTGGTAGAATCAAATAACTCAAACAAGCCTTGTTTTACCTTTCTCTGTGTACCTGGCTGTATAAAAATCAGGGCATCTCATTTTGTCATTGGTGTACAAATAGGAGAGATGTGTATTGGCTTATATATAGCCCCTGACAAATATATTGGCATCTGCACCAACACTTATGTGACCTTAAATAACCATGTTTCTGAATCTGCCAGATGACAGTGGGGAAGAATCCAAAGATCTTCAGAATGCATTATGGTGGAGATTTGAAAGCAGGCTTGCAATTGCTGTCTGGCAGAAGTGGTGCTCCTCATTCTTACTATCCAGAAACAGTACTGCTTGCTAATCGCTTCCAGCGAGACTTCAGAGAAAAGCTATATAGCCCACCACAGTGGTGTGTTGTCAGTGTCCCAAGGGTTTTAGCTTGCATGGAAAGTGAAATCAGAGAACAGAAGCTATCCTGTCCTGCTTTTGCATAGCCACAAGATGCTTTATCTGACAAGATGTGTCTTGATATTGAAAAGGCTTGCAACTCTCAAAGGGCAGCCGTACAGACAGTGCTTCAAATACACCAGCAGCATGTCATGCCAAGAAAGCAGCAGCCCATTGATCTTGAATTGTTTGTGGAGCCCAGCCACATGTCCAGGTTTTTGTTTTCTGTGTTGATTTGTAGTATGATTTTGAAATTCCTGATTAGTTAAAATGTGGTCATATAAATTAATGTGATGTTTAAGAGGCAAATTTGCAAAATATGCTTGGAAAACTCAGGTATGCCGAGCATCTTAAATATCTCTAGCTGCCAGGACAGTGGATGACTCATAACCCTGCTTGTAGCCAGACCTACCAAGTCTTTTATTTATTTTGTGTTAGTATTTCAATATCAAATACTCTTCATGGTAAGTATTAATGCACATGCTGTGTCATTGTCACTTCATTTTGGTTTCTGATGCTTTTTTTGCTTGCCACACCAAACTCAGTCTCTTTACTTTTTTATTTCTTCAGTGATATGCCTTTGGCGATATTCCTTTCCATGAGGAAAATATATAATCTCCAAATGAGATCATGTCTACTGCTGGTTTTAATTGCTGTTATTGTAGGGGAGATACTGTATGCTGGTTATATTTACAGAACAGAGATGCCTCTTTTAATGAGCCTGAAATCAGAATGACTGCCATTTTCAGTATTCCCAGCATAAGTGTAGCTTTTCTAACACTTGCTAATAACTAAGTCCATGCAAAAGGCTTTAATAGAAGTTCAGAAGCCTTTATAAATGCAGTGGTAAGAGCTCAAAGTCTTCGTGATGACATGCCGTGTGTCTGATAACTGTCTTGGGTTCTTGGACATCAAGACGGAATAACATCAGTTTTATAGGAAACTGTTAGACTGAGTTCAGATTCAATGCCAACACAACACCAAAGTGAAGGCAATTGCATTAACCATGCAGCTTTTCCAAATTACAGATTTAGAGCAACAACTGGTAATTGGATTAGTGAAATTTAGCTTTCTTCTGAAAGGGGTGTTATGGTGCAGTATTATGAAAACTTGACTAAACTGGGATATCTTTATAAGATTACTCATATATGTGTGTTTTAATAATACCACTGTCAATGTAAACTTCATGCTCGTGAATAAGATTTTACTGGTTTTATAACAATGTTTTTAAACTGAATTCAGTACATTTTGTTTTGCAGTAAAATAAAAGACTAAGATTTAGTTTGTATTCCTTAAACTTACCTTCATATTCCTTACATTTTCGTTTCTTTTAACAATGACCAAGCCCAGAGTAACAATTGCTATTTTTTTTGTTGTTGTTGTCAGATTATACAAGCTCTGCCAACCACCGCCACCAGTTGGAGAAGAATGAGGAAAACAATCAAATAATGGCTTTTAGAACACTGGGACTGTGTGACAAAGTCTAACTGCACTATAGCAGTATGTGCCTGGGCCTTTGATAAATGGAAAAAAAAATAAAAAATATATATATATATAAAAAGAACTTTACTCAGGATAAAAAAAAAAAGAAATACCCTATATATATTCTCTATTGGCATTGCAAAACGACTTCCGAAAAGCATTTCTGGAATCTGTGCACTCCAGCCTTATGCTAGTAGAACAGGAGTCTTCCTTGGGAATTTTACACTGGAATCAGGTTCATTTTGATGTGTTTTTTTCAGCCACACAATAGGCATACATAGCCAGCAGCTTCAAAACGAATGTCTTGTTCAGAGAGAATGGCTTCAGTTGTACGCTACACAGGATATGTTCTTGTGGAAGGAATAAAAGCCTGGATAAACTAGGCTTGATAATGAGCATGCACTTCATATGGGGCTCTTTGCACTGATAACTTTTTTTTCCTGTCAACATCATAACTTCTGAGAACAATGACATTAATGTTTCAAGGATATAATGTAAGTGAGGTTGAAGGATTAAAACTCATCTCTGAACTGTGCCTAATGGCTACAGACTGACTGCATCTATGAACGTTTGCTTGTAATCACAGTAAACTCAGCCACGTCTTAAGTAGCCCATTGTCATATTATTTTGGAGGGAGTACATGTATGGCATATGAGGTGACGTTTTACCCTTTTTCAGTTGCCATTATAATTACATTGAATTTCAGACTGTCTAGTGGATGTTTCACATTATCGTGCCTCTGCATTTCAGAGTTTTTCATAGCTTTGTATGTTCTTGTACAGTATTATACTAGCTAGTGTGAGGATGAGACAGTATCGTAATGTTTAACTGGAAACGTCCGTATTTTAAGTTGAAACATGGTTTGGGGTTTTGATGTCTTAGTCCACCATTTCCCTTCTTTTGGTCATATTGTTTTGTATAGCATTTCAGTTCTTTCTTGTGGAGTGGCCATAATTGTTACAGATTTATTTCTCAAAATTGTACTGAGTGTTTAGAAGGCCCATAAAAATATATATCTGCATTTGGCTGTTTTTCAGCCCAAGTATTTTCAGAGGAAATGCCCCTAAATGAGGTTTCATGTGTAAACATATTAAAGCAAAAACTATAATCTGAAATAATTTTACTTGTAGCAGTAGGTAGCTACACATTCCATTAGAGCAGGGGATATACTGCCTGAATAAAATTTATTTTTTGTAAAACAGCCATCTATAGTTATGCTATAGCAATCACTTCACAGCCAAATTTTTGCATATTATCTAATTATTTATGAAGTCTTCAAAAAATATATTAATCCACAATGAAGTGATGATTCAGAAGAAGATATACTCTTGCAAAGAGTGTTCTTTACATAGGAAATCTAGGGGACTTGCAACTTTTCTCCAAAGGAGGAATTAGGGCTCCTACCTTTTTCAGTATTCCTAATGTTTTTACACAGACTTTAACTTTGCTAAGAAAATAAGTATTTTTATATATCCACAGAAATATGTGTCTGCACATATATTTTAGTTTCGAGATGTGTATATGTAGTCATATCAATTACCAGTCCAACTGTAAATATGGAATGTTTTCCTTAAACTGTGACAAAAACATGCAATAATGAACACTTCAGTTTCTCCCTCGGGCTTTGAAGTTTACACTCCTTACTATTTGTTGGAAGCAGTGGGACTTTAATCTTTTTGTGTAGAAAGAAAAAAAAATATAACTTAACCTTTCTGTCTAGGATGACCTAATGCATGAGAATGAGTCATGATTTATAGAATTGCTATTCCAGTCAGAATCTCATAGTTTTCAATGTGTTTTATTCAGAGAGACAGTATTGGCTAGAGTAACTCCCGCTCCAGGCAGAAGTGCCAAAAATGTTTCAGTTTCTGCTTGTTCAGACATCAGAAGTACACAGAAACCATAACCTGCTGATGCCTAGGATGGTGCTGCAGACCCCGTGCGATGGTGGTGTGGTCTGAACTGTGGTGTCATTCACTGCTGTGAGCTCAGATCTTGATGTGAGATTTGCCCGTATAAATATTTAATATTATTTTATTTCTTTACTATGAGGCAAGTCAGCTCTTTGCTGAATAGAGCTACTAATCCTGTATAATAAGACAAATTACACAACCTAGAGGACAAAAGCTGCTGCATGCACACGTTATTGTAATAGGCCATATCACTTTTTTTTATCGCATTGACAATTGTACAAATGCAAACATGCCAAAACAATCTCCTGTATAATATGGCAATTGTCACTTTGTTTTGCTCTTGAAAGCTGGAGGTAATTGACATTGGCAACTACTGAGGGACAAATCGTTATGAGCCAGTCCCTGGACCAGATTCTTCACCCACTGATTCATGAGTGTGCATCAGACAGAAATCTTGGCCTCTAATAACATTGGATGGACATATAAGAAGCTCATTCATAAATTGTAGATGTACATACGTTCATGACTACTGCTATTTCTCCTGTTTGGTAACAAGGTGGTAATAAGGTGTATATATTCCTTATGCAACGTGCAGAATTAAAAACAAAAAACAAAAAAACCACACAATTCTCCACACAGTATGTTTATCCTTTCATAAACTCTTAGACTTAGAGATGACAGGAAGAGATGACCAAGAGTGATGATTTACAAGAAGTGTAACACCCATAGCTTGTGAAATCTTTACCTCTACTGCAACAGATTATGCAGCCCATTTTTATGAGAATGTGTTGCACTGGTTTGGTTTAGGGAAAGCATTCTGTATGTAATTTTTGCTTTTTCATCCGAGACAAGTGTAATTCTTCTGGGAATAAATTCAAGGATCTGGGAATAAATTCAGGGATGAACCTGGGAATAAATTCAAGGATGTTAACATATGTTACCAAATGCTAACTGCTGTAATTCCAGGTAGTCTATAGGAGATTTAACAACTAGAAGAGGAGGGTTACAGGCCAAGTAACATTTAAGTTGCCATAGGGTTCATGCTGGAAGAAAATTGACATTTTAAAGTAGAGCCTCAATCTTTGGCCTGCTTTTGTAAGCATCATCACTGAACAATCTTTTTTTTTTTTTTTTTAAAGAAATGAGTATTGATTCTGTCTTGTTCCCAAAATTATGTATTTCATAATGCTTATCATCTCTGTAGATTGTAAATAAATATAATATAATATATATATATATATATATATTTCAGTTTCTAAATGTCAAACTTTTGTTGTTGTTTAGGAATCCACTTTAAAATAAATATTCTTCTTTCAGTTGAACCAATCACCTAATTGTATGTCCACTGAGAAAGTTGTTATCTTCTGTGTCTTTTTGGATAGTTTTTCTTGGGTTTTAGCAAATGCATCAAGTTTTGATGTTGTTTCTTTGTTTGTTTGTTTTTAATGAAGTCAGCAGTTATCAGAACTGCTATTTTACTGTTTTGGAGGCAAAAAAAGTAAATGTAAGTTGACGAGAATTTATAGTAATCATATTTCATTTATTAGAATAACGTAATGAGGGGGAAAAAATCAACCCAGTTTCATTTATCTGCTTTTAGCCAGAGAAATTCATAAGGAAATAGTGATTTATTTGTTTTATTAATTCATTGTCAATGTAATATATACGTGTTTAAGACAATTGCTTGAATGTGAGTATACAAATCATGATTAAGCATGATGCTCAAGAAAGGAAAGTATCTTTCATTTATTTTCATTTAAATAGTGAAATCAGTAACTTCAGCATATATACGTATTGTTCCTGTACTTATTTACATCTACTTTATGGGTATGTCTGCCAGCATTTTACGCATATTTTGCACCGTTATTGTTTAATGTTATGAAAACCGGAGAGTTTCTCAAGTTAATGCATTGCTATATGTATTTTATCTCTGTAACTGTTGATAAATACAGGTAGTGCTTTTTTAATTATACTCCAGCAGTACACTGGCATTGGTAAACTAGATGCACAGCACATACCTGACTCAGGATACCTGGATTTTTCACCATTAGGTTTTGAGGTATAAAACGATACTGAACTCATATTTTTGTATGCTGACAGTTGTTTTGTTGTTGGGTTTATATATGTATATACACACACACACTGTATATATCCACTGAGTTTTCCTAAAGAAAATGCGTTATTAGAAATGTTTCCTTTTTCTTGCTAAAAGATACTCTCTTGTTATGTATGTGTAAATGAATATACAGCGTGCACAGTCATGCAGATGTTAACACCCATGGGAAACTTTAGATTGTCCAGAGGCCAGTCAAATACTTGTTTCTTCTCCAGACACAGCTCCATGCTAGAAATCTTCTGTGGCTAGAGTGGAACTACTTTAAAAGTAACTTCTGCTTCAGTTTGGAAGTTCAATGGAGTGTTCAAGCAACTGGGACATTTTTGCAGAATACTTAGATGGGGACTTCTATGGGAACATCCACAACTTTTTGTGTGTGTGTGTGTGTCCTGTTTGTACAATGGGTCAGATTTTGAAAACTAAGCAGCCTTATTAACTTTTTAACACCCTGTAAATAGTGTACGTATTTGCTTATACTTGTGTTAGACAAAAACAAAAGAAAACAAAAAACTTAATTTTGCATTGAGTATTGCACACGTTTCTTCAAACAAAGAATATATTATTTGTAACGTCTCAACAAGCACAAGAGAACATTATTCCTTTGAAATATTAAATGTAAGTGCATCCATACACAGAATCTCTCAGTGAACTTATGTTTGAAAACAGTCAAACTAGCAGCTCTTATGGGTAGTTGAATTTGTTGGAAGTAACCTTTGGAATTTAAATATCCTTGAAACATGGATTTAAATTACTTTTTCCTGTTTTGTAAAGTGCCTATGTAGCATACTTTGAGTCAATTGCTATATTGATTATGGGTTAAACTAATACTGTGTACTTTTAGATCTTTTATTTTTTAGTCTACATTTATTTTTTTAGTCTACATAGTAAAGACTGGAATGGTAGCAATGTATTACAAAATGTCAAATGGCAATAAAACCATTCATAATATGGTCACTGCAAATTTCTTTATTTCTAAGCAAGTAAAAAGTTTGTTTGTTTGTTTGTTTTTGGTGGTCTTTAACCCCTTTGGTGTGACTGCTCTTGGAATTCTCCTGCAGGAGAATAGAAATCAAACTTCTAGAAATATATGTTTATAATAACAATCCAGGCCTAATCTAGGTTCATTGCCGACAACTGAAGTGTATCTTTACGCCCCTGTAGAGAGCTGAAGCCTGCATGAGCAGTAGTCCCTGGCTTTGGGGAGCTGTATTTTGTGAAGGCTGAGAGAAGGGAGACAGGCATGAAAAATGTTTTTCTGGCCCAGTGGTTCCACTAAGATCCAAAGCAGCCACTGTTTCTGGGATTCACGTGTGTCGTGGTTTAACCTGTCAGGGAGCTCATCATGACACAGCTCTTTGGTACCCCTGCCCCCAGTGGGATGGGGAGAGAACTGAAAAAGGTGAAGGTGTGAGAACTCATGGGTTGGCATAAAGACAGCTTAATAGGAGAGGAGGGAGGGAGGAATGAAGGGAGGAAGGACATGATGCCCAGCGCAATTGCTCCCTACCAGCCAACAACTGCCCAGTCAGTCCCTGAGCAATGGCAGCCCCTCCAGCCTACTGCCCCCACTTTTATTGTTCTACATACTCCATCAGATGGTGTGGGATGTCCCTTTGGCCAGCCTGGGCCAGCTGTCCTGGCTGTGCCCCTCACAGCTCCTGGTGCACCCCCGGCCTCCTCGCTGGCAGGGCAGCACAAGCAGCAGAAGAAAGAGTCCTTGGCTCTGTGCTCTGCAACAACTAAAACATCGGTGTGTCATCAACATTATCCCCATCCTAAGTCCAAAACACATTCCAGCTACTAGGAAGAAAATTGACTCTATCCCAGCCCAAACCAAGACAACGTGTCTGAGGATTGAAATAGTCACCATCGGTTTATGGCTGTGCACAAGGATAACCCGACAGGCATATCATGGAGTGTTGCCCTCCCTAGGCTAATTAAACACTTACAAATGATTGATCCTTTGAATGGATTGGGAACTAGCTCCTAGCTACTCTGAAGATTCTGGGGAGAGGTTAGGCTTCAAAAAATAAGAATACTTAGGACAGGAGAAAAAAAAAAACCTTTCCCTGTAACTCTGTGAGGGATAGAAGCACAGGATGTCAGAGAAGTATTAAGAAGCGGAAATGACCAGATGATTTCAAATACGGCCTGCTTTTCTGCCATCTTATACGAGGTTGTTTGTTTGTTTGTTTGCTTGTTTTCAGTGCTCCTCATTTCCGTGGTCTTCACCTGCCACCATGCCTACATCAGAAATAAAATCCAACCATGAATTTTGTTCTTGATCAGTGCACAGAATGAGAATAACTGAGACAGATACCAGTTATGCCAGGGTAGCACTTGGGTATCCAGTAATTTTTCAGATTTCGTGTGAGAGTATAATTATCATGAGGTGAAAGGCTTTGAAAGTATCTGCAAAGGGACTTGCTACACTTCCATGTCAGAGGTCTGATGAGGCACAGTGTGAGTCCAGAATTCAAACAAAGATAATGCATCTTTGCATCACTTCAAAATATTTTTCAGCTAATCTTTGAAAGTTATTTCCTTTTAAATGTTACTCATAAACTCACTTTTACTATGTATTTAATTGTTATTGGAGTGGGAGTATTCTTGTGTCCCATTATGTCATGCACAAACAGGATAGATTATGCATGCACTTTGCTTATACTAATGAGGTGGAATTGCTAACAATTAGTTCATTCTTGCTTGTAGAAATCTTAATTCTCTAAAACTGCTTTCTCAGATACTATTTTTTTTTTTTTTTTTTTTTTTTTTTTTTTTTTTTTCCCCACACACATTTCTATATATAATTCCTTGGAGTATCCTTGAAACCTGCACTATGGGTAGCCTTAGCTCTAGTCTCGTCTTCTGCTGTTTCTGCCAGGACTTTCTGGAGGGACCCCACACCGGATTCAATATTTCACCTTGTCTGACAGGCCCTGGGCTCTAGTCAGAGCCTGTCATCACCCTGGCCCTGCCCAGGCTGGCTGTCACGCTGTGGTCACCCCCAGCTCCTGGCTCCTCCTTCCCTGGGGAGCAGCTCTGCTCTTGCTGCTCTCCGAGAAGAACATCCACTGCTTGTACAGGCTCTGCCACAGTTGGCATGCTGCTGCAGATTTATGGATTAGAGTGCTGCTGGGGGCCCATTCCAAAAGAATGCCCATTTCCAGTCACAAGACTGGTGGGAGGCCTCTTCCACTGATTTTAGTATTGGGCCTAAGAGTAGTAGCATCCAAAAATGATCTACAGCACAAATTTGGTGAAAAGATTTGAAAATGCCTCTCTAGAACCCGACAAAAGAAAAGATCAGTTGCTGAGAAGGAATGCAAGATCGATAAGTGCAGTGTCAATGATGTCAACACAGGAATGAAATCTGAATGTTCAACTTCAGTTTTTCCCAAGTATTTGGCACAGTTGATATGTTTTTAAACAACTACATCCTTTATAGAAAACTCAATGTGAATTCTTACGATTGTGACGTACAGCCAGAAATTTTTATAGAAAGATCTACATTAGCTAGTCACGTTTTGTTCCTGTTGTTTAGATTTCTTTATCGGAGAAGGAGGGGTTTTCCTTTTGTAATGTTTTTTCTTAACATCTGGGATAAATAATTGGTGTCTTTCCTTGTGAAGCATAACAGCCTCTAAAAGTAGGAGGAAATTGTGCTGTATATATTCTGGGAGCATAATCAAATATAAGGAACATGAATAGGTTTTGATTCTGCTTTCATTTAAATGAATAACCAAATTTTCATCGACTACAAAGAATGAATCCGTAATACTTGGACTATTATGCCAGAACCTGACTAGCTTGAATGCTTGTCAACATGTTTAGCTCACCTAATTAATGAAACTATTCATGTCTCAATACAGAAAGCTTGACTGGAAATGAGAAGCAGACCACATGTAATCAATGTTTTTTTGTCATCAACCAGCCTTATAGTAGGTCTGATTAAACCAATACAAATGAACATCAGTATTGTATTAACTAAAGTCATTGCATCATCACAAAAGTTAATGACAGTATCACCCAGATTGAGAGAGAACTTATGTCTGATTTTGATCAGTGCTGCTTCCTTGTACCGTAGTACTTTTCAGGATACACTGAGGGATAGTTGAATTCAATTTCAAGACTGATGCTTGAATGGATGTTTAGCACTATACTAGATGCTGTTCTGAAATAGGGGAATACATAAAGGTTTTATATGTTAAGAAATAAGGTAGGTGTTTGGAATTTTGACAGCACACCCTGGAAAACTGGTAGCTTGGGAAACACAGGGAAATAAGCATAATCGTGCCAATTTTAAAGTACATTTGTAGGCCCAACGCAGACAGAACAGACAGTAGGCTTTCATTTCTGGACTAGTTCCCATGACTGAGAAAAAGCATTAATATTTGAAACTGTAGTATGGGACTAAACGACATTGTCTGGTTGCTCATCACACAACAGTCATGACAAGAAAGAGACTCTCTTGTAGTCTTAACAATTATCTTTAAAGAACCACAAATTCCATATCTAATCATAGCTCCTATTTTCATTTTTAACATGGGAAATAACCAGTGTCTCTACTGTCAGCAACAAAACAATGTGTTGAACAGGAGTCTAAGACTTTTTCCTATTTTTTTTCCCTTTCATTTACTAAACTCATTTGTTCATGCCAGGTGAGGTGCCCATCAGAGGAACAGTGGAAGTCATGATTCCAGTCACATTGATGTTTTGGGCACCTTGTGCTTTCAGAATCTCTCTTGAAGTTACAGTTCACCTGGAGCTTCCTTTACATGCACTTGGCCTCCTGGTGACCAGTCACGCAGAGGACCCTTAAGATGCTGGAGTGACCAACATGCTTTTTGTGAAAATCCTGGTAAAAAATGCACACTGTTCCTGTTGGAATTTAGCTATGATCTAAATGATCATAGAAAGAAAAAACAAAAGTCAAAAAAAAGTCAGTTGTGGAAGTAGAATATCAGATTGCTGATAGTTATATATCTAATTGCTAGAAAAATAGAAACAGACCTTCTGTACCAGTTAAAGTGGAGCAACTGCTTATATCATATTTTAGGATGGTAATAATAAAGTTTATAAAGACAAAAAAAAAAAGAAAAAAAAGTGGAAATTCCTAGTTTGTCCCTAGATAGCCTTAATATTTAAATTTGCTTTAGGACATATTAGATCAAAAGAATGAGGATTTATCCCTGATTATAATCAGAATTTCAGTAAAGTTCAGAACAGTACAAAAAAATCTACAAAGAGAAAACTTGATCTAAGGAGGGGAACTCGTTCTACTGGTCTTCCACTCTCCAAGTCCTATTTCCCTATTTCCAAACACCAATAATCCCTGTGAATGTAACTCACAGCAGTCTCAGTAGGGAGGCCAGAGAATAAAACAGCATGGAAAATGGACTCTTCTCATGTTCAAAGGAAATAAAATCACAGGTGCCAAAGGCTTTTCAAATGCGCCGAGCCACAACCATTTTCTGTTTCATGCAGTATTGGTCTGATGTGTTTCACTGAGCAGGTCTGTTGGTGCAGTGCAGAAATTCAAGTTGTGCCAGATTGTTTCAAAGTTGTGATACACAGAAGCAGGTCTGCTCTGAATGAGGTGGGATGAAATGGAAGAAATGTGATTTCTCCATTTGTTAAACTTGCTGTTTGGATCGCATCCAGGACTATTCCAATATGCTGCACTGGGAAATAAGACTTTTTGTCAGTCTGAGTCTAAATGGTCAGTCTGCTGAAAAATATTCTGCTATCTGCATCCTGAAGTGATAGTGTGTAGTGTTTCAGCAACTGGATAGTAGCAGGAAGATGTGGGAGGACAGACCAGAGATGATACCAAGGCTCCTCTGGCTTGTACCCCTGTCAGCCCAGTGCATCGTGTGTAGCTTCAGCAGGAGGGATAGGGAACTGCTCCTCTTCTAGAGCACAGCCAGGCCACTGGGATGGCCTTGAGATAACCACATCCAACTGTTTACAGGCAGAGGAGAATCCAATGTTTAGTCTGAACTAAAAATTTTGGATTGCCAGGCCAAAAACTCTAAGAAGAGTTGATATCTCTTCAACATATGGCCCAGTCTTGTGTGTGTTAGATGTTATAAATCTGTTCACCTGAGACCAGGCATGCTTTGTTTGCAGATTCTGGAGGGACGTACTTGAGAGTTAGGCACCAAGCTATTTCCCTATCTCCTCTAGGCATACCACAGCACAGCTACAGTCACTTAAGGGGGGGTTTAGCCAGAAGGGAGGCATCTGGAGGGCTTAGGCAGACTCATGAGCCATTTTGTGTAACGTCTTTGGGCTTTACCATTGATGTACCTCTGATCTTCTCAATGATTTACCTCATTGATGTTACCTCTGATCTTCTTCCCCGAAGATGATCAGAGGGCTGGAGCACCTCTCCTATGAAGAAAGGCTAAGAGAGTTGGGGCTGTTCAGCCTGGAGAAGAGAAGGCTTTGGGGTGACCTCATTGCAGCTTTTCAATACTTAAAGGGGGCTTAAAAAACAGATGGAGAGCAACTTTTTGCTTGGGCAGATAGTGATAGGACAAGGGGGAATGGTTTTAAAGTAAAAGAGGGGAGATTTAGATTAGAGGTTATGAGGAAATTCTTCACTCAGAGGGTGGTGAGGCACTGGAACAGGTTGCCCAGAGAAGTTGTAGATCCCCCATCCCTGGAGGTGTTCAAGGCCAGGTTGGATGGGGCCCTGGGCATCCTGATCTAGTGGGTGGCATCCCTGCCCATGGCGCGGGGGAGGTGGAACTAGGTGATCTTTAATGTCTTTTCCAACCCAAGCCATTCTACGATTCTATGATTCTATGTCCTGGTATAGGTACTGAGTTCATCATTATCTAAGATAGTGAAATCGCAAACTCAGTCATATATTTCAAAAGTGACACAAGGTTGTTGGGTTTTCAGAATCCGTATATTTAACAGGGGTTAAGATCTGGATCAACAGAATTATCCCAGCTTTGGAGTTAAATTCTGATGTGCAACCTGGCTTCTGTTCGTTTAGTCACTGTTGGCAACAAATGCTAAATGTCTAGGTATATTGATCACTTCTGAAAATAGAACTAATGCTCCCATTCCCTTAGCCAGCTCTGTTAATTTTACAATGATTACCCAACTTCTTCTGACATAGCACGTCTGAAATCCTTTTTATGGGACACTTGTAAAAACAGATCTTTGTAAATCAATGTCACTGAAGGGTGAGAGACATTTGGATACCTAATCATGAAGACAACCACTTCTTAAGCTTTCTAAAGCCCAGTCCAAATTATTCCCATGACAGTTAGGCATCAAAATGCTTTAGTAAATCCCCCAAGTCTATCTGCACCATTTGTAATGAGGTAGCTTTAAAAGGCTCATCTAGCCACAGGTAAATATAAGATGAAGATAATTTTCACAGTGTGATAAACTTTCTTTAGAACCAAAATGAATTCTTATTAAAAAATCCAGATCTTCCTTTATGATTTTCCAGTCATACTCACATGAAGCTCCAGTATTTAATATTATCAAAGCAAGAGCCTTTTACTTGCAGTTCAATTCACTATTTGTCTAATTTCTCTTGAGTCACTGCTGTAGAGAGACCTTTCCCTGTAACTGCCAGTTCCAGTGCATGGCAAGTTATATTTAAATCCTTGCTGGCAAAATGATCAGTTATTCAGAAATCCTGGCTTTTATTCAGAGCTTCCTCTTCTCTAACCTTCTTTCCAAATGTCCTTACATATAAAAATGGCTCAGCTAAACACCTAATGACAGGCTCTCTGTCTGGCTCCCACCAACAGCTAACCTCACGACTCGTGTTTGTCCCACCAAGGACTCCCAGGTACCTCAGCTATCCAAAGATATATATGTATTTTGATGTGCATAATCTGGAAGGTCAGGACTTGAGTGTTGAAAGATAGGACTAATCTCCAACAAGTATTCCCTAAAGAAACCCTAATAACCTTAGGCACCATAATAACCTTAAAGTATCGCTATACAGTCATCATATTTGTGCTGTTGTTCAGTCCTTTAGATATTGCATTGTTCTAAGATCCATATGGAAATGTTATATATAGCTTGTCTGCTCTGCTGCAGGACTGTAACTAAGTAAGGAAAGAAGGATGTTTTGTGACCACGGTGAGGAATTAAGAACTCCACAAACGTGCACTTACTAAAGGTATTGAATAGAATCTTTTTTGTTTTTCTGTAAAATGTGAACAATACTATACCTTCATCCTTTAAGGTCCTTCTTTTTCTATTCTCTCTTTCTCAATATAAAAGGATGCAACTGCTGCTTACAAGTATCTGTATTATCCAAGTTTTTGATCCTCTTAATACCATCCAACCTCTATAGTCATGGTATTTGCGCCTGTAAAATTCCACAGTCAACTGTCTGCTTTTTTTGGCATCTCCAAAACTGAGCAAGTAGTTTTCTTAGAACGTCAGATCAGAGCTCACACAACCTTGGGAGTGAGGTGGTATAGCCAGCCAATGGTAGGTGGTCGACTACTTGTGTTTATTATGTGACTAGTAGTAAAGCACTACATAGAGTTAAGTGGAAGTGGAAGAGGAAGATCCATGTCTGGAATTTCTGGAGAGTGGATGCCTTTTCAGAAGCACCATCTGAGTGAGTTGGGTGCATTGAGTGATTCAGTTCTTCCAACAGAGGCTTCCGTGAACAGATGAACCCTAATTATTTCACCACATTGCTATAAATTATTCCTATAATAAGGGCTTACATAGACAAGACAAGCCCAGTCAGGCCCTTGTCAATACTGTTCAGGCTAACTATTAGGATGGTATTTATTCTAAACCTATCAAAAGAGAAGCTATGCAATTTGCTGAGTCTATAATTCTGCTGGTGATAATTAGCTCTGCTTTGCCCTAACCATTAAACAAATGGGTCATTTGCAACAAAATGTGTTCAGTGATATTTCTGTATTCTGTCTACATAGTGAGCAAGACAAGTGAAGTTTTACATCAGTGTATTCATTATTTAGCATGTCCTCATACTCTGGGCATACAAAACATTTTTTTTTTTTTCCAAGTGCCGCCAAATTGCCTAAATTAGTGAGAGAGGAGAGAGCAGCTAAGAAAACTGGGGAGATAAGTAAGCTGATGAGTAAGCTCTTTAGATAGAGGCAATACTTAAAACCAAGTAACATTAATGATAAAACCTCTTTTTCGCCTCAGGTGGCTTTGAAGGAGCCTTCATTTGAATGGGAAGATGCAGATGAAGCTCTCATACTTTTACAGATGAAACTAAAAGGATGATCAGAATGGTAATATAAAATTTTTCAAACTTGAGATCTCAGAGCAGGTGGTGGCTTGATGATGGAAAGGAACATAGAACATTGTATATTCAGGAAAAACAGACTCTAATACATGACATACATTACTGTTACATGGATGAAAAACAGTTATGGAAAAATTGGAACAACTGATTCCCTTTTCATATATCCATAGATTTGAAAATGTTTTGGATTGCATTCAGGGTGATTTTTTTTCCCTTTTCTTCATGAAATTTCCGCATGTAACTTCGATATAACTTTGTTGTCTTACTATGACTTGGGCTGAGTAAGCTGTATAAATTGAAATTTGTAATTCTCCAAAGAAGGATATTGAGGATTTGGCCATTTATATTGCTCAGAGGCTGTATTAAACTTACATAATTTCTGTAGTGTTGTCAATGCTGAAGGGGTTTCTGGGAACAGGCTTACCCATACAATCATAAAAGAAGAAAATGTGTGTGGGAATTATCTACCATTTTCTGTTGTTGGAGAATATTTTGTAGAGTTCTTGAGGATGATCAATATGCAGAAGCATCTTCCAGGCTCAGATGGCCAAGCTGATGGGGTGGTTGGCATTTAGATTTGACTGAACCTTAAAGTGCATAATAGCTTTAATTTGTTTAGAAAAAAAAAAGTCTCTATGATCTGTACATGTAACAAAATATTCTTTCTACTTTTTAGATATTTAGAGAGCTTTGGATACTGCTGCTTGTGTGTATGAAAGTTGTGAAATGGGTTTTTTAGAAAAAAAAAACTCATTAATGCATTAGTTACCTCTTAGTTATGTGCAGATTCTTTTTATTTTATTATTATTATTATTATTATTATTATTATTATTATTTAAATACGGAGACTCTAAATTTGATCTTCTTAGGACTGTTCATTTTCATTCCTTCTGAAATTTCCTTGATGTAGTTGTCTGGTATCCAAAAATTTGTTAAAATTAATTTTAAACAATTCTTCAGAATTTGCAATGAGAAAAGTGTGGTAGAAGAACGTGCACAAGGAAACAATATATCTGTAAAACTTAAACAAAAAAACAACCCAAACACTTAAGTAGAAAATTCTGCAGAGCACTGCTCTGCAACAATTAAAACATCAGTGTGTTATCAACACTCTTTTCATCCTAATCCAAAACATTGCACCCTACCAGCTACTAGGAGGAAAATTAACTCTATCCTAGCTGAAACCAGGACAGGTTTGACTGCAATAAGTAGAAGTAAACTGAGCACCATAGAAATGTGAAGAACAGGGAGCTACTACATACTGAACAAAACTTTAATTCCAGAAAGAGGGGGATTCTGCCTTACTGCAACATTTTCTTTTATCTTTTTCCTACTGGAATTTATGCAACACCAAATAGGTTTGTCTCCTGTGGAAAATATATATATATATATTTTTTCTGTGATAAAGAATACATTAAGAATCTCCTTATTAGAGAAGGACTTGACTACTGAAAGACTTGATTTGGTAAGTAGCTGGGACTGAAATCACTAAAATTGCATGTAGGGCTGTTGGTGATCATTTGGAGTGAATTCCTATATTTTCAATGAAGCATTTAAAGTTGCAGAGGTCACCCCTCTTAGGGAACTAAGAAAAAAAATTAAGATGCTTTATCATTTTCGCGGGCTGTTTTCAAAATTGTCAGACATTCTGGTTCCTACAAATTTTAGTCTCTGAAGGATGTTTCAGAGCTCAGTGCAACACAGAGAACTCAGGGGGCTAGAGCACATGGTGCATGAGGTGAAGGATCTGAGTTTACTTGGCCAGGAGTAAAGGAGGTTGCGTTAACAAAAAAAGAGTTCTCAGAAATGCAGAGCTGAATCACAAGATGTGATGATCATAAGTTAAAATAAGGGAAATGCAGCATGACCAGCATTGAGGGAAAGAACATTCTTTTTACCTCAGCCTTAAGCACTGGGACAATTTGCCCAGAGAGGCTGTGAAATCCACTCTAGTCCTTAAAGATTTTCAGTGATCATCAGGAGATCACCCTGAACAATCTGATCTACCTTTGAAGTTAGCATGGCTTTCAGGTCCCCTTTGACCTAAATTACTCTGATTGATGAATCAATCAGCTACCAGCTGAATGTCTCAACCACCAGCATGCTGACCCCAGGCTGGCTGCCAGCTGATCAGCACAAATAAGGGCTGTGGGCTCCATAGGCTTCCTGAAGGTGTTGGGAGCCACATCCTTGGATACAGTTGCCTGTCTCTGGACAGGCTGCCTGGTCATGCCAGGAGTACGGAGCCATGTGTCCTCACGAAATGGCATTGACCTTCTGGACAAAAACTTCCTCTTTATGAGGGAGCCTGGCTAGAACAGTCTAAGTCCAGTGGTCAGAGACTTGAGCTATTTGTTGAAATATTTTCTCTGTGCACTGCCAATTTCAGTCACCAGGTTTTGCACTGAATTGACTATATACTATCTATTGACTACTGGTGCTTCATGTTTTGTTCTGGAGGATAAGGAAAGCCAGATGCACTTCAACTGGTGTAGAATGCTATTGAGCAGGAGAAGCAAGAGGAGCAACAGCAGGTAGCAATTACTGCTGAACTCAAGCAGAAGTGGATACCTCTGGCTGTGTCTAGTGCATGATATTACAAAAGAGACCTCTGTGCAGGCACGAATAGATGCAAGGTAAGTGCAATCCTGCCATGCTACAGCTGCTCTGCAGTGCAGTGTGCTCAAGAAAACACTAGTCTAGAGCTTGACCTTGAATTAATAATGGCCAATAGTTCTTATGGCAACATCTTCTCTCTTTTAAGGATCTCAGAGATAATGGAGGCACTTATTTACTGTTCTTTACATTCGAAGAACATGATTACATACCACTTTCCTGATTATAACTGTTCATTTCAAATGTCTGGTGTATCAACAATTTCACTAGACTGTCGTCGGGTGAAAGGCAAAGAAATACAAATGCTTCATCACTTCTAGATAAAACTCTTCTAAGAAGCAAAATGGTAGAAGGGTGAACGCCATCTTGAAATTAATAACACATTTTCAGCCATTCTTAAATAAACCCGGACACCTGCATGAGAGTTGAAATTTCATTTCCTGTAGTTAAATGAGCTAGAAAAGCATCAGAAAGAGCAAAAGTAGGAGGAACGAGAAGTCCTAGACTGCTAACTACAGTCAATGCCAGCAAACAGTTACCTTATGGCAGTTACTGAAAGTAAACCATGAATACCACATGATTTTTTGACTAAGTCAGAACATCTATACTATAATTAAAAATAAATAAATAAATCCAAGAACATAAAGAAAAAGTTGTGACTTGATCTTTTATGTTTTAGGGCCTAGATGTGAGACGGAGAACAGAGTCCTAAAATAGAGCTTTAAAAAAGATAACGTATATAAATATAAAAAGGAGAAATATTTGAATATTTGGTTCTCTTTGCTGCCAATAAAAACAGTGAATGGGATCCCTCAAAGGAATTATAATGCAGAGATGGAAATCTGGCTGAAATATAGCCTCCCCATGAGGACTGGAAGACCCTGCTTCCTCCCTTTTTGGAATGGTCTTGGTTACCTATTGAAAAATTAATAACAGAATGCAGAGATAGTGATGATAAAGGATACATGCTTTCATCCTTGCAGTGTAGCAAGTGGTGACAGCACAATGATTCAATGCGATTCAGAGAGCCAAGAATCATTAGAGAAAGAAAAAGCAAAGAGTGGATTTGTGCTTTCCTACAATGAAACAGCATTTTTTTTTCTATTAGCCGTCTGGATTTTCTATAGAAAACTGGAACTTTTGGGGGAAATGTTGGTTTACTCTAAATACATTTTTATGTTAAATCTTTTTCACAGCTTTTTTTTTTTTTTTTTTTTTTCCCCTCAACTAGACCTGAGTTTCATATATATTGAAAGCTGCTGCAGAGAATATTTTTTTCCCCTTCATGTCTTTCATGTGAGAGATCTCAAATAGCAGGGAAAAAACAAGTGAAAATTAGGAAATGCTTTCTGTCATAATGTGAAGAGCTGGAATAGGAGAGGTGTGCAGTCTCTCACACTGAAGGTCTTTAGGAATATATTTGACAAATCTATGTCACAAGTGATATAGACGTAGTTGATTTTGCCTTTTGACTACAGGATAGCATAAAAGACTTCTTGAAATCCTTCCCGTCCCTATTTTTTCAGTGTTTCAATGACATTCTAGTATGAACCTGAGCTTGCCCTGACCCACAGGCTGATAATGAAACACAGCCAATATTCATTTTACATCACTTGTGGTTTTGCACATCTGCTGGCACCAAAAGAAAGTAGTTCTTTCTTTAGTTTGAATGTTCAAAGTCACATTTTGGAACTGATAGTATCTGGTCAATTAGAAGAAACATAAAACTACTTCAAAAGCAACCATTACCATAAAATTTATATTTTAGATTTGAGCTAAGTTGCTTTGTGATAATGTAAAGTTATGCAAAACAGAAATTAAGCATGAAGAAGCCCACTTTCAGCTGGTACAAATCAAAATTATTGAGATCACTGCTGTTTGCTCCAAAGGGTTATCTACTCATAAGCACTTAACTCTACATTTGGGTGTGCATTAGAGAAGTAAAAATTGTTGGCTGCCATGGATTTGGGGAAGATTCTTATTATCCCACCTACTTACCAGGACTTCGAATAAATTGGGTAGTATGAAATGTATAAATCTAAAATGTAGATTAAAACAGAAATATGGGAGGTCTACCTGTGGGAAAAAAAAATGGAATCAGGACCAAAAGGAACTGGAAAGGGTATTGGTATCCTGCACTCTATAGCAAGCATTAATGATTGTTACATCCGAGCCTAGCCTCTGGAATATCCACAGCTTCCAACAGTACTTTGTTGTTATTTTTTCAAGGCGCATATAACCAGGCATATAATCTTGTACTTCCTTTTTTATTTTCCTCCATTGCTTGAGCATTAATGTATATGTCTATGTGTATATACTACGTGTGTGCATGTATGTACATGTATACATCTGTTCTTTTTGCTTTTAGTTGCCCTTGCTTTCCAAATCATCTTCCTCTGTGAACTGATTTCATGTTTCCTGAGCAGCAGACCACTCAGGTCCTGTTGACTCTTGGCTCATGAAATTATTAAGTGAATAATAAAAAAGTAAAGTGAAGCAGATGTATAAGTACTTTCAGGAATATGGTCTCATCTGTCTCTAGCCACCTAAATTTAAATGTCTGACTATTGTTTCTAACTGATCTTATAGTTTCTATGACTTCTACTATAGCAAGGCTAACCTAATTGCCTATATGCTCCTACTGTTCCCGTATTAGATACCGGGAATACTTACACAGTACATTTTCAGTCTTTGCAGATTGTCAATGAATTGCAGTAAGCAATTTCTACCTGTGTGCCTTAATGATTTGTCCCTCTTTGTCTAGGAGTTTATAGCCATGCTGAATTCTTAAGTAAATCTCTATCTGACCAATAAAATTTGTTCCCATCTTAATCACAATTTGTAAATACTGACTTTTCCCTCTCATCTACGTGTATTTAGGATTTTATTATGTTCTGTGATTCTTGTTTTTATTTTTCTAAGCATTACTTGCCCTGAGGATGCAGCATTCATTTGGCTTAGCTATGTAGCAAACCCACCAAAACAAAATCTAACTGCCATTAAAAACATTAGTTCGGTTAAAACTTATCATATGTGTGCATTTATATTTTTTAATGCTTTGCTTGCATCGAGAACGCTTATCTAATAAGATTTTAAATAATTTTAGATTAACCTATATACACATTAAAAGAAAAGCATAAATGCTCATTGAAGTTAGGGAATATAAGTAGGTTTTTTTTTTTTTTTTTCATAATACAATGATTTTTGTGTTACCTGCTGAAATAATTTCACAAATGAGACAATGAATCAATTTAGTAGTTATTGTGCTAGTAGATTAGATTTCACTTGATTGAAAATCTTTTTTTTTTTTTTTAATTTGTCTTATGATTCACCTTCCCAGTTCTGAGGATTTCTGAATAATATTCTGTTCATCCAAGTTCATATTCTAGTCCTTGTTTTGCTTACAAGTTTATATCATATTCTCTGACATTATCCTGAAATTCCTAATAGCAATCACATTTTTTTTAGCCATTCCTCAACAACATTTACACAATCTGTAGAGCTGTACATCTTATAGATAGGCTGCAATTCCATTAAAAAATGTACTTGTTCCTTGTTGTGATATTATATTCATTCAATATATCAGTTATTATTTTGGACTGCTGCAGCTAGGGAGCAGATTTCACATTTGAGGACCTGTTTGCTACAGAAATAATAGACTTTTCTTCAGAAAACAAACACCCCTCCAAACAAACAAAGAAATAAACTCTATTTGTAAGGCCAGTTTTAGCTGGTGGAAGAAAAAAATCCTAAGTGAAAGAAAGGCAGCAAAAAGGTCCAGAGATTACAGCAGTTCAGAAAACTTCAGTGGAATAGAAAATTTAAGTCGTTACAGAAATGGATAGGAGAACTGAGGATTCTGGGGGAAAAGTGGCCTCCCTATTCTTTTCTTTCCTTGCTTTTTAGGTTCTGGAACTGACTTTCATGTGTACAGAGCAGACTTGAGGGGTTATTTCTCAGCATTTGAGCCTCACAGCCAGTGCTTCAGGCATGTGGTTAAAAGGGAGATCTTACTAAATCTTCGGAACAAATTCTGCTACCCTTACTCGTTTCAGATAGCGTCTTTCTCAACAGCTATTTTCAATCTCTGTGGGACTGGAAATACTTTTGGAAATACTGGACTTTTATTACATTTGTTATAGACAGTGATATAACTTGGAAAAAAAAAAAAACAAAACAACTTCCGAGGAAGGAAAATTTGGTCAGGAACTGGAATCCACTTTTTATCTCGCAAGTAATTTCTGCAACTATCTAGTGTCCTCTAGCTCATCTGGTGTTAAATCATACCAGATGAACCGTCAAGTTGCAAATCACTAATTTAACCTACAATAGCTCCTCTTTTTATTTTGGAATAGCAGCCAAACCTGGTGCAGCCTGACCTGAACTAGTTTGAATGAGCTGATGAGATTACAGAACAATGATTACTACTGTTCATTTCTGCCATCATTAAAAAAAAAAAAAAGCGAACAGAATGATCATATTATACAAAGGAGAGCCATAAGGACTTGCTAATTACATGCATTAATTAAATATTAAAATATGCATAATTATCTAACAAGGTAAAGGCTGTAAAATAAGGTACTCATTTGGAGTAGGAAAGTTTGATGAATTGTTGGTATAGCTGTTCACTGTGAAGATGGAAGTTCATACTAACTGCCAGCTGGAGAGAGAGAAGAGGAAAAACAAGGCAGAGAGTAGGTTTTTATCCAGTGATAATTACACCTGTGAAAGGCAAGCACTTTCCTCCATGCTGCTTAGTTTCTTCCACACTTTGTCTACCCATAAATGTCTTTATGGGTAGACAAAAAAGGTTATTGCCTTTTAATAAAGGTGTATTGCCTGAAAAGTCTTGGACTTTTAGGCTTTCTCTAACTGAAGCTTTAAAGTTTTTTGGTTTTGCTTTGTTTTGTTTTGCACATTTCTATTGCAAGTATTTGCTATATTAACTTATGTGATGGGCTAAAACTTTGAGGTATGTATAATGATTACATACCTCTTTGTAATGTACAAAGTTCTAACATTCTACCTTTTTTTTTCTTTTTCTTTCTTTTTCTTTTTATTTTTTTTTTTGTATAAGGAGCAACGAGTATATCAGAGATCTTTACTACCACCCAGTGCATCATAGCTTCATTGGAAGATTTCTAAAATGCTAGAAATTCTGAACTGGAATAGAGAATGCCTTCTCAACTGCTGGTAGAAATTTTTATGGAGAAGCTCTTCTTTTACCTCATAACTGAAAGATTAAAGGACTAGATGCCTGGCAGTCTTATGGCCTAGTCTAATGCAAAATAGGAAAGACGGCTTGGATTGGAAGGGACCTTAAAGATCACGCGGTTTCAACCCCCCTGCCATAGGCAGGGATGCCAACCACTCAGTTGGGTAGCCCAACACTTCCAGGAGCTGAGCATCCACAGCTTCTCTGGGCAACCTCTTTCTGTGCCTCACCATCCTCTGAGTGAAGAACTTCCTCCTAACATCTATTCTAAATCTCCCCTCTTTTACTTTAAAACCATTCCCCCTTGTCCTATCACTATCTGTTGATAGAGCAAAAAGTTGCTCTCCATCTTTTTTATAAGCCCCCTTTAAGTACTGAAAAGCTGCAATGAGATCTCCCTAGGCTGAACATGCCTGGCTCTCTCAGCCTTTCTTCGTAAGAGAGGTGCTCCAGCCCTCTGAGCAATTTTGAACAACTCTGACCCTCCTCTGGTCCTCCTGTAACACATCCACATTCTCCTTTGTGCTGGAGGCCCCAGACCTGGATGCAGTACTCCAAATGGGGCCACACAAGGACAGAGTAGATGGGGACAACCTCCCCAAACCCTAGTTGCAATTCACTTCTTAAAAGCACACTAACTCTTCTTGCAGCATGCGTTTTGTACAGACCTTATGTCTGATTTTACCACAATCACTCATCTCCTAATGTTCCGTCAGCTCATATCTTTTTTGCTCTGCTTGGCATGCTCCTTGGACTATATCCAGAATGGTCGCTTATCTTATTGTTCAGTAGGCCATGTGAGAAAACACATCTGATGTTACTCCACAGCCCATCACTACCACTGTATTCCACATAAATTTTCTTAGTCAAATTAAAATTTTTATTTCATTTACTCCACAAATCTAATTGAAATTCCGTAGGACTGGTGAACTAATCCAGGTGACTTTAATGTCCACGCAAATATACAGGCATAATTTTTCTTACTTTTGTGGATCAGTGCTAGTAGTATTCTGTTAATTCATGGTGGCAAATCTTGTTTTCTGCAATAGTTGAGGTCTAAAGAAACAACCTTATTTGTTTTTCCCCAAGCTCCACATGAACTAGGAGGTCTTTATGTGCCCGTTAGTAAGTTCATCCTCCAGTCCGGGCTGGACACTGATGGCTGTGTTTATCTTCAGTCTCGTTACTTGCATTCTGTGTGTGTGTGTAGGGGTGGGCTTATCAGAAGCCTGTTGAAAGAAAGGGTGTGTAGTGGGTCTGAAGTATTTCCCTTATTCCATTCTGTTGTGGTGTGTCATTTTGAAATGATGCTCTGATTCCTTCATCCCATCCCTGCGCCCTGAACTTTGTTGGCAATATTGTTTTCCCTGATGCTCTGTGGGGATCTTTACTCCATCACCACCCTTGCTTCCACTTTATCCTTTACCTTAGAGTTTGAGGGCAGAATTTCATATGCAGAACATAATGTCTTAATCCAGTAATTTTGATGTATATAAGCTTCTCTTTCAACAGCCTTGTAATTATATTATATTCTCATAAAATAAGCTACAATTATAGTCAATTTCCTGATTTAGCTACTGCTCAGACCAATTGCATTACATTTGTCTTTAAACATATTGTATACATTTGCATCTCTGATACGTTGTTTTTCAAACTTCTTAAATGTGTACTGAAACTAAATTACACTGTTCTGTACTTGTAAGAAAAATGTTTTCCTGCAGTATTTCCATTTCCTTCCTTTGTCCATGCAATGCTTTCTATGAACATCTAAAACTACTTAAAAAAAACACTTCAAGATACATTAAAAATATTTTAAAAATAATTCTCGGGTGGCGGTTTCTTTCCTGCTCTTCTGAGGTAACCTCCTCATGGGATGTAAGAGTGATTTTGATCTCCTTCAGAAACAAGAACCAGATAATTTTGAAATATTTTGGGTGTCTTAATTCAGTGAATGAAAATTTGAAGAGGATGTCCATATGCTTGCCAGTTTTGGACTGGAATGTAATGGTTTAAGGTGATGATTATAGTGGATTGGGGATTTGGATTTGAAACATCTCTTTAGCCATATGATGAGAAATGCTACCAGACTCAAAGGTTAGATTCTTATTGCTAACCTACTTTTAAAGTAAGAAGAAAACATAGAGCTCACTTTGTCACAAAAAGACATAATTTGTTAACTTCTTAAGTTAGACTGGTGTATATCCTAGTTGAATTTCTGTTGAAATGCAATGCAGTAGAAAACAGCTCGTCAGTTTGGACCACCCAGACATAACTCTATAAAGAAAATATATTTGTACATAGTATCATTGCTGTAGGGCATAATGACACAAACAGGTGGCAATTTGTAAACTAAAATGAAGTGAAAATTTTGTTATGATGCTAGCACACAAATGATTTGAAGAAATATTCCAAATAATAACATTTCCGTAAATGAGGCAGTGTATCAACTTTTCACCACTGCAGACTATGGATGAGATAAGAAAGGGCACCAACACTGCATAAGAGCAGTGACTGAGACAGAAAAAAATTTGTCAAGAATGGTGGGGGAAAGGAAGCTTGAAGAATGTTGAAAACCAGCGCAACTTCACACTCAGCGCTGATGTGAATGGAATTTGACGATGAAGAGAGAACTGCAGTGAAGTCTTTCTTTCTACAGAGCTGGTGTTGGACAACAACAATTTTTTCTCCTTCCTAAGGCACTTGAGTAGAAAGACTAAAATGGTGATTTCTTGAAGCAAGATCTTACCAATGGTGGAGACAGAAGACAAAATGCTGAGGTACCATTTTTTAATGTGATTCAAAGTTGTACTGAACTTGGTTACATTCTTTATAATTGAACTGAAATATCAGGTTTGCAGCCTTTAGCAAAAGTATCCTTACTTCATGTTTCAGCAAACACAGATGAGGGGTCCAAAACACACCCTAAAATAACAAAAACTGAGATTCCTATCCTTAGAACCCATGTTAGCACCTGACATGAGAGTAGTACGTGTAGATTGATGGATAAACAAAACAACTTCAGTGGGAGGAATGCTTCAGTTATGCTGAGGAAGGGGGTAGAAAGAGAAATGTGGCATTTCAGGGCCTTTTCAGTGCAAAGTAGGACAAGAGAGATGTTATTTGTTGTCAATGAACATCTGGATTGTTCTGTATGACGTACATAGAGAGAACAAAACCCAGTATCTTTGTTCTCTTTTTTTTCCCCCACTCATATTGGATTTGCAGAGCATCTTTACTAACAAACAGTGAAGGAGATAATGTACTTATCTACTTTGATAGATAATGTGCTCATCTATTTTGAATACCTTTTTTATTTTTTAAGGAATCATAAATGATAAATAAGAAGTGGAATAAGGGGAAAAGAAATGGGAAAAGCCCTTGAGGGAAAGGGGTATTGGGTTCCTGAATGGGCTTATGGATTAATTATTTGGGAGAATGTTCACAACTGACTTGATTCCCAATAATTCAAAGTGATTCTCGAAACCTTTCAAAATGTTTTAAAAAACAGTATATTTTATCTAAAGCTCAATAACAGCAACCTGTGTATATGCTCACAGTCTGTTGGAGATAACAGACAATGCTGTTATCTTTCTTGTATTTTCTCCATTTTGAACAGACTTTTCATTCAAGCATCTTTTCTCAAGTGCAGCATGTTGCTACTTAAGAAAAAGGCTGCACCAACAAATCTGGCAGTCAATTTATATCTGTTCTTTGAAATGTAACTTTTCAAAATTCTTTTGAAAGCTTTGGGCTTTCTGTTCTGTTTACCCTTTATAAGTAAATGGTATGTGAACCCGATACTGATCCCACTAAAGTTAAAGGCATAGGCTCGGTCTTACAGGTATGATTCAATAACTCTTGGAATTTTCTTGTCTCTTCTTAGGCATAAGTAGACAAATGTGTTGTTTACTTTGGTATTTTGACAAAGCTGACAGCACAGACTTGTATAGGGAGCTTGATAGTTATCATTTTCTAATGAACCCTCACACCTGGTCTATGATCCTTTCCAGATCCTCCAGAGAACTAATCTGTTGTACACTGCATGACCCTAGCATTTTGCTCACTCCTACTGTTCTTGTTAGTTTTGTAGATACTTGCATAATTTTCTCCTTTAATAGTTTTCCAGCCCCTTATTTCCTTATGCTTTTCTCGATGTTCTGTTTTTTTTGTTGTTGTTTGCTTCCATGCCATAATTCAGATGTCATCAAAAAGTCCTCATGTAAATGCACAATTGTGAGTATCCCCATTTCTTTTTTAAAACTCTCTCTCTCCTACAGCATTAGCCAAACAAGCCTTAAAAGCCAGACAAATGTAAAAAAAAAAAAATCTTATGCTTATCTTTGATAATGTATTAAAGTCTATAAATTACAGCTTTTAAGCCATGTATTAATGCTTACCTAACAATTAGAAAATAGTTCTGGTTGCAAAGAAAGCCACTATGCTGAATTTCTATACTGCATTATCCAAAATACTCTATAATTTTATATGCGTCATTTGGCACAGACAGTTCCCACAGAACAAACCATTCACGACTCAGTCCACAAATCCAACTGGAATAGAACAACTGGGGCCCGATTCATGCAAACACTCTACTAACAAGATTTAAAGGTCAGCCAACAATTACTAAAATATTAAAATCTCGACTCCTAGAACACTTGAAAATACAATTAATTTTTAACTGAAGTGTTGTTCATAAGCACTGAATTATTGTTTCTATAATATGCATGGCCTATATTTGCATGCTTTATTCTTTTGAGGGAAAGTGAGTACCCATCCATATATTATATTTTTAAACTTAGTTTGGAATTTACATTTCCTGATAAGACAATGACTGTACCTAATATATTTCTGTAAAATAGATAATACATTCCTCTATTTGTATGAAAAAAAGTTTCCAGCAAAATAACCAGCCACTTCTTTTCATAAAAAAGCTCAGGCACATAGGTAACCTAGTCTCCAAATAAGCCTTTCAATTTTGCTACAGAAGATAATCCTTTATTTCAAAATTGTTTAGGACAATGAAGCTTATGAAATGTAAATTGCTTTATCAAGTGCTGGAAAATTAATCCTACATTTTAAAATGTTATTAGGGATGTTATGTTGCTAATCACAAGCCAAGCTTTTCCCTCTGTTTTGGGATGGGAGACAAATTCAATTACCTTTTTGCTAATTGTCTGATGTATGTTCTTATTGTAATGCATATTCTTTTAAATGCTCAAAGTTCATAACTGTCAGGGGAGACAGCTGTATGGCTAAGATTTGGTGTATCAAGTGGAAAATGCAACTCATTAGCAAGGCAGTAGTGTATGAAGACCTGCACTCATGTTGCTTTAGGAAAATCAGTTAAAACTTTGTAAAATTAGACAGTTGCAGAATAGCAGAAATCTCAGTTTCTCCTTCCAATTAAGCAAATCAGCCATGATGATGTCACCTTGTGTCCAGCATTTTCCATGAGAAACAAACCCAAGGGGATGGATCCTCAGCCAAGAATTTTCCCCCTTTAGAAAGAATCAGCTGCGTGTGTGACGGCTGCAACACTGCCAAGGGCAAGCATTCAATGGCACATTCAGTCCAAGGTCCTTGTCCTCCTCTTCAAGGACTGTAATGGGCATTGGCATTAATATTTCAAGGACTTCCTCTAATTTCACATCCCTACAAGCATTAGCAGTAATCACCTAAGGATGAGATATTATTACAGAATGGTTGCTAAGCTTCCTACTACAGGAAATTAAGATGGAATCATTGCTAGCCTCCCTCTCACTAAAAAGCAAGTAATATCTCTTTGGATTTTTGCAGGAAGATAGCAATCTTTAGGTTAGTAAATTTTCAAGTTTTAAGCTCCTGTCCCTGGGTATTGTCTTCAAATCCAGCTCCATTAAGCCTAGAAAAGAAGATACAGCAGTGTTGCCAAATCATATATTCTTTCCCATTACTCCTTTTATGTGTAGTGCCTTTTTTTTTCTGCCCCTAGTTCCTGCAGTCAAGTGGCTACAACAGAATCTTTGCTTTCACTGCAGAAAAAAATGAGTTCCTAGAGATCACAGCTTTGTGTCAGGGAGTGGGAAACAGAACGAGGGGTGGCCCAAAGCCCTTGAAACTGTGAAATATAAAGGTTTAAAGTTTATTATAAGGTCTCCCTTCATGATTGTGGCTTAGTCTTTTTTTTTTTTTTTTTTTTTTTTTTTTTTTTTTTTAATTTTGGAAACTGGTATTACTGGTATGCTCACTGAGCATAATCCTGTTCGTTCTTAGCTATGTTCTGGTAACAAAAAGTAATACAGAAAACAATTGCCTGTGCTCTTTAGGGATTCCTGATGAATGAGGAGAATCCTTGACTAGCATAAACTTGTGTGGTAAAGAGCAGAGAAGTCCAAGTTGTGTACACAAAAGCTAATTCAAGCACTTGAAAACTAGTTGTCCTAAGCTTCCTCTGTCTAAATTAGCTTCTGCACTGGTACACCCTTTAACAGCTTTACTTATGAGCCTCACCTCCTTTCAACAGCTTGCTGGAGTGCTGTACCTCTGACAGGATGCTAAGGCTTAACAGCACTCCTTGCTGTGACCGTTCTCTGCCATTGCCCCTCTTCCCTACTACCTCCCCCGCCAACTACCATTGAAAAGGTCATCATCTGGCAAAGCACTTGAAGTGTGTCTATCTTTAAGCAAGACAACCTGATTTACATGCTTCAAGCTAAAAAAAATATGGTGAAATGCTTGTGGTTCAGAGCAAACACGATGTTACCACCGCAAGTAATTAAGATAGCTAGCAGTACAAGCATTTCTAATAATTACGCAGTGAGTATACAAATATACTCCAGGTTTATGGACCCTTAAGTAAGCCCTGCTGAGTACAACATGCATACACGAATGGAAGCTGACACGAAGCAGTGTGCTGCCGCAGGTACAGCACATGTTCGTGGACACGTCTGAGCGCCTGCCTGCACAGCAGTGAGCGGTGTAACCCACAGCAGCAGAGTGTGACTCTTTATTCCCCTCTAGTGGCTGGTTTCCACAATATGAGAGTTACCAGTCACCGGCCGAAGAAATAGATCAGACATTGGGGACAGCAGTACATGCCAAAAGATCTCGCTTCAGTCCTCGCTGTCATCCATCCACGCCACCGGAATGACAACAGTGCAGAGAGATGCTCCTGTGGCCTGCCTGATAGAGCCATGGAGCAGAAGGGAAAGGAACATAGTTTTAAGAACTGTATTTTACACTCTTAGTCACTAACATTTAATTAAATTATTCTTTGTATCCCTCTGGAAGGGAGAGGAATGTAACTGTCAGCTGGTGTTATAAATCTTTTAGTTAATTATTTGAGTCCCTGACTGTTAGTGTTGCTGAATACGGATCTGGCCTATCCATTTTGATGATGAGAGCTCTGCTTAGCAGGCTGCCTTGCAGTTGTAAACTGGCTTCCTTACAGTGCCTGCCCGTAGTCTTCTGCACTTAAACTGTGAGATCTTGGAGCAAATCTGTCCTTGGAACACATTTAACATTTTGGCATCCCTGCCCATGGCAGGGGGGGTGTAACAAGATGATCTCTAAGGTCCCTTCCAACCCAAACCATTCTATGCTTCACGTACACAATCGGGTCCTGCTCTATGATTTGTGTTCTTATATGCAGGGCTACTATTCCTTTTACTAATGTGTTATGATTATGTGTAGCCAACCAGAAGGAAAACAATTATAAATATGCTAAAAATGGATACAAGTGGCAATCATGACTTGAAACGATAGTGATTTCTATTAATGGTTGTATTAGTAATAGGATATTAACTGTGTTTTTTTTTTTTTTTGAAGTTTAGATGCATTTGTCTCTAAATAGAATGAGAGAAGAGTGTTCCTAAACAAGCTATTGGAAGCAGGAAGGTGAACATGAAGAATGAAAAGAAATTACACAATACATCTGCGACTAAGAGGAATCAAAGAGATAGTCACTCATCCTCCTAAAGCACAGTGTGGGCTTACGAATCCAGGATTTTCTAGTGGTTTGTTCTTATTGAGAGCTTGAGAATAATGCAAGCAAGTTCCCAAGGGTTCCAGTCCTGCAGGGAGTAGGAATGTTTTATTGCAGAGGCTGAGTGTTTGTTGCCAAGATCACAACATGTAATGGACAAAATATCCAACACTTAGAGAGGTTTAATGCTCTGGGAGAGTGATGAAGCAAAGGAAACCTTGTTTTTACAATGAGCCTGAGCCCAGCCCAGATTTTGAAGTTGTATGGCTCTTATCTTGCAGTGAATATAAAAACATTGGACGGACATTCAAGGTTGTATAAACTCAAGCTGATATGGATAGGGATAGCTCAGTAGGGATATTATCCTTTACTGAACAGGTATAAACAAATGCACCAAACAAGATTAGGTATACAAAATCATTAGCATGACCCTCCCAGTGACGTTATTCCCAGTTCTGTCTGCTAACTTGATGTGGGATAAAAGGCAAATTGGATATTTCAGTACAACAAACTAAGATGCTTCAATTTCTTTTGACAACATACTATCTAAGCAGATCCATTTTTAGGGGAATAACTAAATAAAAAGCTAGATGGCAGCTTTCTAGGTCAGGAACTGCTAGACCTCCATTATTTTAAACAGCTTGAAGCACTGCAATATTCAGCCAGTGTGCGTGTATGCTGTTTTAAATTTTTTTACAACAAGGGTAGGTAAAGTTCCAAGGCTGTGCTTTAGCAATAAAAAATAATGACTCGTGTATAAGGTGCGGGAACTGAGGGATTTTTATTTTCCTGAAGGTAATTTCAGCTTCATATTTTAAATACAAACATACTGTAAGAGCTATATTTAGTCAGCTGTTGACTAATGGCTCTCTTTCCCCTTCATGAAGTAGATAATGACTTTGCACAGAGTATCAAACTCAATAGAAGCAGAACACAGAAATTGAAGAACTCTTTGTTACAAAGTTATTACATTCAAAGAAAACTTTGACATATTGAAAGCTTTATCAAGAAAATATGACCAGGTTTTTGACGAGCACTGTATCTTTTAATGTGCCTGCTAGTTGTTTTCTTTTTTACCAATTGTTTTTGAAAGCTTTGTTAAGGAATTTCCAGTGACAATTTTGATAGTTGAAGCATAAAAAACACAGGGAACTACAAAGCCATGTAAAGGTCTGTAATAAATTCATATATTGCTACTATAACTTTCTCTTAGATATTAATGTATCTTGCACTTCAGATGCCATCTCAAAAAATATTCTTCCTACAGGGCACGCAGATCAAATTTTAGCCAGCAGAAAGAAAATTGTTGACTTGGCAATGGGTATTTGTGACCCACAGAGTACCTTTAGAGACAGCCAAGTCATCAGTTTCCTTTTGTTTTAAGCAGTGGCAGCTCTGACTCTCCTGAAAAACAACTTTATTTTAGGTAAAGCCTGGGCATTTTAACTGCAATTGGTACCGCAAGTGCACATAACTTTGAAAATTCATTGTTCAGTGTTTGAACTGCAGAAATCTTATTCCTGAAAAATGGATGACATGACTGGAATTACATAGAATACTATGGAATTACTTAATGGAACCCTCCTCAAACTAAACATATCAAAACAAAAAGAACCTACCAAAATATCAATGTTACTGCACTTTTCTTCCTTTAGTGAGCAAGGAGAATGATGAGAAAACAACCAAAATACAATAGTTAATATGTCTGGATCTCAGATATTATAGGTGCAGCCAAAGGATAAAAACTGAAGAGAGTCATCACAAGCATCTTAAAATTACACACATACCCGTTTTTTATATCTTATATTTTTAACTTTGTGTGGTGCATATGATTTGAAATTGAGACTTCTTTCACTTTTTGATGCCTGTGTGCAAATTTCTGCAGTCATTTTTGTTCCTACAGTTCAGTCCAGTTTTACACAGATGTGCATACTGTATACTGTTCTTTATACCCAAATACATTCCTATGAATAAATGTTGTTTGGCTTTAACAAATATCTACAAAATGAAACAAGGATCATAGGATAGCACAATACAGAGACTATATTCCACAACTGGGCTGTGAAGTAACTGAGTGTTCAGTTGCTCATGCAAAAAAGATTGCTGAGAGCTGATTGGGACATTATAAATTTATATTAATTTTAATCCAGGAGGTTTTTGTTTTTTAAAAAATCTGATGCTTCAATATTAAAATGAAAGTTCATATTTAGAAGACCTGTGTTAATATCTATTTTAAAATAAACTGAGAAGACAAAAGGGACATACCCTGACTCTTGTGTTTATTTGTGAATCATGGGTATTTATTGATAGCTGTCTTAGTGTGACATATCTTAAATCTACCAACAGTTTTAGTGCTCTCTTTGAAAAAGAGTAAAAAACGCTAACAGTGAAGCTTCTTTTCCTACTCTGTCATGTCACTGAGCCTGTGCTCTCTGCAGGAGATACCTGCACTCCCATACTTCAGCACTCAGAACTTTCCGTTAGGGAGCTGCAGGAGACCTTCCGCAAGAGAACAGTTACACGAAGTTCTTGGTAAGGAACTGCCTAACTGAAGTGCCTAATCCATATCAAAGGATAACATCTCAGTTAAGTGTTATGGGAAAATGTGGATTTATGGGGGTGTGTTTGCTTGGAAAGCTAATTCTGTATTTTGCTTTAGAAGATTTCCCACCACAGCAGGATTGTTAGGGTGTCTCCCAAGCCACATAGTCTAGATTATATGTTCAGGGGATGGTTTAGAGAGGAAAAATGTCTAGGGAAATAAAATTACAAAAAAATTACAAACAGTATCAGAAAGATCCACCATCTTTGGAGATGGTCAAAAGCCTTCTGGACGCAGGTATAAGCAATTAGCTCTGGATGGCCCTACTTGAGCACAGGGTGTGGACCAGAAAACCTCCAGAGGTCCCTTTCAGCCTCAGCCATTCTGTGATTCTATGAAAAAGAAACAAAACACTGAAATGAACAACAAGAAAAAAAAACTGAAGTTTTAACACTGAGATCTTGGGTTCTATCTAATTGCACAACATGCAACTGTAGACAGTTAAGCTGTCTTTAAAATCTCCTTTAGTAAGTCCTCTTTCCTACTTGTATTGCAGATAGTCTTGTTTCTTTATTTCTCTTATTGGCCTCTGTAGAGTTTGCAGGTCCTGGTGCGGTCAGGTCTCAGCAGGTCCAGAAGCACTGCTGCTTTGAAAAGTCAGGCTGTGTAGGGCTGTGGAAACATATGTTCTCATTTTTGGATCGTGGGAGGGAGGCATCATTTTGCAAAGTGGGAGACTTTTATCTATTGGAGCAGTCTGGGTTATGGAGAGACTTGTGAAATTTTACAAACATCCTCATCTGATGGGAATCATTAGAGCCATTATAGAGAACCTGCATCACTGGCAATTACCCTTATGATTGTATGATCCTCATTAGACTGATTAAACTCGCTTAGCACCAGCCAAGGTAGCTGTACTTCAGTGGAGACAATATACTAAAACTTTGAGCTGATATGAATTTTAGAAGACTTGCTAACAACAGATTAGAAATCCAAATACAAAAAGGGCAATTCTTCCTAGTGCCAAGGAAGACAAAAACTCTGCCTCACTGGGATGAATAGTGAAGCTGAGCATGTTCCAGCAAAGCCGTTAAAGGATTCTACAAGCTTTTGCTTATGTTACAGGGTATGCAGCAAACTGTCTATATAACAGGCTTACATCTGACCTCCTTCTAGGTAGAGGCACAAGTTTTAGGTCAGTTAAGAGGTCTTTGAAGTCAAACAACAGTCAGTGTAGGAGCAGAACTCATGATCTTTTGACTCCTGACAAAATTCATCCTTCTTTAACGGTTTCTGAATCAGGAGAAGCTTGTGCTCTTGTGTTCGCAGAGCACAGCTTGACTGGCAGCGGGCAGCCTGATACAGCAGATGTGCCGAATGCTCCCAATACCTCCAATACCTGGGCATTCTTCAAAGCTGCTTTGAGCTTTTAAAAAATTCTCATGAAAATGTAAACTATGCCTTTTTTTTTTTTTTTAAATGAAAAACAGGTGAATGCTGGTACAGCAGAAACAGTTACTGCAGGATGTGCCAAATCCTGAGAAGAATATTTATGTTTGTTCTTCTCTGAAGAGAAATAATAACACAAACAGCTGTTCAAGACCCTGCTTGTGGAAAAGGTGGGGGAACTAATTACTTCCAGTGGAGAAAGAATAAATCCTGATGTAGCCATTAACTCACTACTCTGTGAAGCCAGCTAGAAATTTCTCATTTACTCCACCAGCCCTTGGCTACTGGAGAGAACTCGACACGACCCGTGACCAGCAAGCATCTACCGAGGTACCTGAACTATTTTATTAAGATGCTCGCAGCCGCAAACTGGGAATTTCATCAGGATCACGAGAAAGGTAGCGTTTTATGGTTGAAACACAATAAAAAACGCAGGAAAAGCGCTGGCTGTCCCTCTGCAAGCCCACAGTCCGCTCTGAGGTAGCCCAAGTTTGAGCGCAGCGTTCAAGCCCCTCAGGGCTGAACTTTGAGCCAGGGGAGCGTGTAGGGAATGGCTGGGCTGGGCAGGGCATGGCTGGGTAGGGCAGGGCAGCCCCCGCCTCCCGCCTCCCGCCCCCCTTTTGTCGCCGGAGCCCGGCCGTTAACGGGCGCCCAACGGCCGCGGCGCTGCCCGGAGCCCCCGGCCGCTGGCTGAGGGAGCGGCGCTGTGGCGAGGGCGGCAGCTCCAGCCGCGGCTGTGCCCGTAACCAAGGCGCTGCCAGGCGGGCACACGCACACACACCACACGCCACACGCACACACACCACACGCACAGTTCGGGGGCCGCCTTTGCAGCTCGTCCCCTCCCTGCACCATGCTCCGCTCCAGGCAGCGCCTGCCCGCGGCTCCCTGAGGGGGGCTGAGCCCGCCGCCCGCCGCCGCCGCCTCCAGCCCAGCGGAGCGGGCGGCTGGCGCCCGGCTGCTTCCTCCCTGCTCCCGGTTAGCGGAGTTAGCCCCGGCCCCGGGACTTCGGGCAGCCCTTGGGCGGCGGGGGGAGAGAGCCGGGAGCAGCCGGAGGGACCGCAGCAGCCACCGCCGCCGGGGGAGAGGAGCTCCAGCTCCCGCCTCCGGAGCTCTTGATGGCGTCTCACCAGCAGACCAGGATCCAAGCCTACCTGGAGAAGAACAAGATCGGGCCCCTCTTCGAGGTGAGGCGGGCTCCCCGCGGCCCCCTGCCCTGCCCTGCCCTGCTCCGCGCCGTGCCCCCGCGCCCCTCCGCCGCGCCCCGCAGCCAGGCTCCCCGCCGTGTGCCGGCGGGGCCGGAGGGCAGGTGCCGCTCCCAGCCCAGCCCGGGGACGCGGCCGGGAGGGAGACAGCCGGAGGGCTGCTGGCCGGGGAGCCCGCCCTCGGGACTCGGCTGTCCTACAAAAAACTCTGTGGCCGGCGGCTCTCCGGGTGGTTTTATCCGCAGGCGTACGCTTGGGAACCTTCCCTCTGCTCCAGGTTTTGCGTGGTGTTACGGAGAGGCACCCGCTTGGATTTGGAGATGCACAGATGTGCATATTTTACTATTTCTGTGCATGAGCTGTGAATACTTGGAATTTAAAAGGGTACTAGAGCAGTCACGCCTATTACCATTTCATCGTCCTGTTTCTCATACGATTTTTAATCTAAATGCACATACATTATTCTACTCTGGCAGTGTTATCCCGAGACACGAGTCTCCCTTTCTTGCTATTGAACTTGCTCTCAGTCAAGCTCACTACATATGAGATCTCTTTTATTCTGCTTTATAGGTACTGAGAGTATAGTGTGGTGGCTATCTGGTCATCAGTACAAGCTTTGGGTAGCCTTTGTCAGCCTGAATAACAGAGGGTGAATTATTTTTTTTAACCGTTTGCTGATGGTCAGTTTTTATATTTTGCATGGACTGAGGCTGGTACGACACAATACGTTGCTTCAGTGTCAGAAGTGTTGGATGTTTTCATTTTGCAATGAATAAAATCCTATTTGATCAAACTCTAACTGGGTACTACGGAACAGTTGGTGCTTTTTCTAGCCTGAGAATTCACAGAAACTGAAACATTTGTGCAGTTTAATTTCTGAACAAAAGCCTGTTCCAGTCAAGGCAGTTGCTAGGTCTGTGTAGGTAACTGACTCCTGCTTCTTTTGGTGGGAGTTGAATGCCTCGCGGTTGTTGAGGAGTTCGGCCTTGACAGCTGTCACTTTCTTCTAAATTTTCATTAGCTACCACATCGTTTTACACATTAAAATTCAGACGACTTGACATCACTTTTTTTTATGTTTCAACCTAGTTTCTCAGTAGTGTATGATGCTAATTTCTATTGTGGTAATAGTACGATGCTTTAGCTATCAACGGCAGAGAAAAAAATGAAGAAGTTGTGTTTGTTATAGCATTTCATACATTGCAAAATACTTCACTCGTCGCTATGATATAGGGATTTCATTGTGGCTGAAAGAGTCTATGGAAAGCTGTTCACATCCCTTAAATCTTGCAGACCGTCCACAGGTTGTTAGTGTGCTCCTGGACACCAGGAAGCGATTTTGTGTGTGTGCAAAATCAACTTAGACCCGAATACAGGAGTGGATACAAGGCTGTAGCATTCATGTAGCTGTCGAAAGTTACTGTAGTCCATAATACTAGGAAGAAAAGGATCATAATTCTCATCTCTCCGACTTCCTTATTATCCATTTAAGATCTACTTGTCTTATTTCATTTTGGTGATGTGCTTTTTATTATCAATGGTTTTTTGAAGATCTACAACCTGTGCTTGATCTTGTCTTCTGCTTACTAAGGGCTATGTGTTTTTGAAGTTGACAGGAATTGATCAAAACTACACATAGGGTCAAGCTTATGCTCTATATTAGTATTTCTATTATATATGCATTGCGGTGTAGTAAGAATACCATGTGCTCACAGTCAGCACATCAGTTTTTCATGTCTGTAAAAGTTCTGATATGTTGAGAGACCTGTGTTAATCTTTCATTCAGAAGCAGCCGGCATTTTCTTACACCACTTGTGTTTTTGATGCTAATTAATCACCAGTTGTCATAGATGACAGCCATCTTTTTTTTTTTTTTTTCAGTGAGTACTAATTTTCTAATACCAAGTCAGAACAGAGTAGACATGGATTCAATTTTCTGCTGTGTTATTTGCTGAGCAGGTTGTGACTGTAATTGCTCAATATATGCTTCAAGCCAATGTTTTAGGGACTGCATACAATAACATTGTGAAATTGAGGGCAATCACAGGAAAGAAGAAAGTGCAGAGAGAACATGGAGGCTTTTGAGGCGAAGGCAGGGATGGCGGTGCGCAACCAGATCATATTGCATACCTGCAGAAATGAAGATGCAGGGATCAGGAGGACTTAACACTACAGATCTTAAGACAATTCTGCGGGCACAGTGAGCTGATGGCTGGAGTACTCGGTGGCTTTCTGATGACGAGGTGTAATTCCCCTGTATTATAGTCAAGGGTGGTGCGTGCAATTAGTTGCCCATCGGTCATTCTGTTCCAGTTGCTCGTGCTTCTTCTCATAGTGTATCTTCTCTCCTTTCTGGCCTGCCTTCTCTTGACATCGTTAGGTCTTTGTACTTCATTAACCAGCAGTACCTATCTAAGAACATCTGTTCTTTTGGACTTCATCTTTTTTCACCTTCAGCTCATGCTGTATATGCAGATGAGTACACTTTTATTTCTCCACCGAATTTTTTAATGATTTGACACTTGAATTATCTTGCTGTGAAGGTGTTCAAGAGAAGTACTGGCATGTGAGGTGCAAGAAGACTATAGGCCCTCCTTTTGTTTAAAAAAAAAGTTGTTTCTATCTCTATAAAGAAAGGTGGGAGTAACCTTCTGGAGAAAGAATTAATGAGCAGAGGCTGACTCAGCAGGCATCAGTCTCCTGCTGACTACCAGAACCTGTTAACAGATAGTAGGAAGTCCTATCCAGTCAGCTATGAATGGTAACACACACGTTCACTTGACTCCAAGCATTTTTACTAGTTAAATTCTTATTTATGGCTTAAAGGTGGGAAGGAATGTGGGTGGGAACTAGTGTGTACATCTGAGACTGTGTCAATTTTAGGACTTAAGACAGATTGCAAAATAACTTAGATACTTCAGCCCCATCTCCCTATGTTGAATGTAGGTCCCGAAATATTTTTTGTCAGAATTGCTACTTAGCTGCCATTTCATTTTACAGGTGCTGAAAGTTTTTTGCAGGTAAAATTCCATGTGAACCTATAGGTCAACTTCTAGATGACCCAGGCCATGCAGGTGTTATTAGTACCGACAGTAAGCTTTTATGCTAACCCTCTAAATTCTGTCAGATTCTGTCAGGTTTCAGGAACTGACTTATCTATCCTGTTGTGTGTGTATTTTTTTCTTTTTGTTGTTCTTTTTTTCCACTTTGAAAGTTTAGACATCTCCTGTAAGAGTTTATTGGCATCTGGGAACACTGTGGTCAGACACCTAGTTTAGATTTGAGGAATGCCCTTTAGAAACACCTCTCTTCTGTGATTTTTGTGGCAACGCTTAGCATAGCACTACCTGGTTTTATTTATTTATTTTCCATTTGAGTCTTGGAATGTAAAAAGAATTCTAAATCTGAATTGTTTCTGTGATGAAGCTTCACTGTTGTTTTTTTCCATCTTTCTAAAATGTGAACAGGAGGTATGTGCCTAAAATTGGCTGGGACAGAGTATTCAGAATCTGCACCCACTCATTTCTGCCTGAGTGAAGTATTGACCCACTTTGCATTTCAAGCATCCAATCCAACAAATTCTTTTCTTGTGCTAATAATCTCAATGAATAATTGTAATGCCTATGAGTATCTATACATTTAGACTTCTGTGCAACTGCATCTCTTCGGCATTCAGTTGTGTTCTCATTTGGGCAACCTGACAGTTAGTTTCTACGAATTTGAAAGCTGGATCAGCACTCTTAAGAACAGCTTGCAATAAATCTTCAAGAGCTCCGAGATAAATTTAGTGTTTGGGAGTTTTCTTATTTATAGAACTGCAGCTAAAAAGAATCAGTCAGGTACATTGTTGTTATGCAAACCAGGAAACTGTAATTTGAGTTATAAAACGCCAAAATAACTTCTCGAAGTAAACATACCTAAGGATTTTTCTCAAAGTAATGTGGGCTTAGAACTATAATTTTTATTCTGAACAACATAAAGATTGTATTCACATGATCACACTTACCTTGTTTTCTTTTAGCAGACAAAATTCCTGAATCAAATACAATAGGAAACTTTTTTTTCCCTAAATGGGTTGTTACTATTAATGTATATTGTCCACCAACTTCTATTACTTAATTTAAATAAAGTAGCTATGTTTCTAGCTTAAACTTAAGCCTTAACATACCCTAGTGCACCTGTTTGGTGAATTACACTACTTATAGTGCACCTTGTGACTGAATTAGTCAAAGTTGGGAGTGAATTTTGGAGTATAGGCCATCTTCTGCAGCAACGTTTGCCTTCAGTTCTTAAATGTACAAATGTAGGGACAGTCAACTTCGGTGTCTCAGTTACTGGTTTAAGATTCCTCACAGTACCAAATTATTTTTTAAGGTATAGTATCTGTGATGTGATTGATAGGGATGCTTTCACACAGTTGTTTTCTTTTGAGCTTGCTCAAATTTCTTTTGTTCTATGTTGATGTTACGCTTAATTGGTTAGATTCTGTCCCTAGCATGGAAGAGTCTGTGTTCTGGATGATGTGAATTTATCCAGAGAAGCATTCAGTTTGAGGAATTTAGATGAAGCTTTTGAAAGACCAAGTTTTTCAGTACCTAGACATGATGAGCATAATTTGAAGTACTACCTGGTTATCTAGTGGCATTGTTTCAGCCCAGCAGTCCCCCCGTCTTTCAGAGGAGCCACTATAAGCTGTTTTTCAAAGGACGTGTGGAAGCTAGCAGTGGTCTGGAAATGCCTCAGTGTTACCCACGTTGGGGCTGGGGGATCGTAGGTAAATTTTAATTACTTTTTTTTTTGTTGTCTGCTGCAGTAGGACTTCGTGGTAGCCTTGATGTGCACTGAAGTAAAAGAAAGGGGAATGAAAGTCAAATGGAAAAAATGATGCAGAGATGTCCTTTGTTTTTCAGAGCGTTCACTATGCCTTCAACTAGTTGTCTTGGTAAAGTTGTCTTTAAGGGAAAACAAGTCAAAAACCATAATGCAAATGATAAACAGACCCTTTTCCATTAACAAACAGTTCCATGACCAATAACTTTGGTTTTTTCTTGAATTTTGTGACCATTAAGCTGCAACAGATGTCAGAAATCTTCCTGTGGATGAGACATGCATAATTCTTCTCTCCTGTGGAACAGGGTTTAAGAAAAGAGGTCCTCCCTGCATGAGATGATACGTTTTGGTCCTTCTACTTGACTAGCTAATCTCATAACATTTGAAAGAACTTGCATTTTTGTGATGTCTGTTCCTTTGAGAATTACTGAAATTAGTCAAAGGTTTAAAAATATTGGAAATAGATAGTGAAAGAGGTCATAGGTACAGGTGTGGTCACAAACATACACAATAATCACATAAACCTTGTTTCCAAAAACATTACTTTACCAAAAGGAAAATAGGAGCTTTCTTATTTGCTTTTAAAAATTCTTTTGGACACAAGATACACGAAGAAATCATTATTAAATGATTTAATCTGATTTAAATCATTAAGTCAGAGTTAAATTCTTTGTCTAACAGTAATAATCAAATGTGAAGACTTGTATCTAAAATATGAAATTACAAAAAGAAGGATGCATAATAGTTTCATTTTATGTTAACTTTTAATGTTTTTAAACCCGTAACATGACAATTACTTTGTTTCTTTAGATGGGGTGTAGAAGGCATAACTATCTTGCCATAAAAAATAAAAAAATAGCTGGGAAACTGAGGAATAGTTCTCAATTGAGTTGCTCAACATCAAGTACCAGTGGAGCCTGACAGCTCAGTGCTAAGGTCTAGCGCTAGTAGATGTTCCTGTTTAAAATAAAATGAGTCTAATATCTGCGCTCTAGGACATACGAGGGAACAATGATGGGTTTGGATTTTTGTCTGGCAATCTCTATAGTAATGAGTCAGCCTGGATCAAAGTAAGCCTATTATAACTGCTCTTTTTTCTTTGCTTTTTATTACATTATGAAGTCTCTTCCAAGTTTTGGATGATATTTAGTGCATGGTGTTAATTAAACCTGAAGTAAGCTCTTCAACTGTTTTGATTCTTTTGATTAATCCAATCTTTTGGTACAAAGGACAAATGTAAATGTCAAATATTAAATAAAAAACTTTAATGGCCTTAACTCAGACTTTAATTTCTTTCTAATGTACTCTTTGTAGTTACTGACTTATACTTTTCCAAGTGTGCTAGATGCTATCCATACCAGCGAGTGAGCTCTGTCAGCCTTCTGGCTGCTTTGGAGCTTCTGAGGGGGAGTACAATTCTAAAAGGGTTGGGCAGCCAGTACCTGAGACTGAACTCCTACTACATGTGATGTGCCTCTTCACTTTACGGAGCAAATGGGTTTCTTAGTTAACTTCTTTATTATGATGTTGACTAAACAGACACACCTAGAAGGATGCCTGCTGTTAGTGCTTGCTTCTTTAAAAAAAAAAAAAAAAAGTGTTACTTGGTAAACTGGAGCATTAAAATAATTGAGTTAGGAACATAATATTCAAGAGCATTTTAACATTATGTTCTATTACAGCTTGGCTCTAATTTTGAAGGTCTAATCAGCACTCTGTCTTTTTTCAATGTCTTTTCTTCCCACTCTGTCCTTCTCATTTTCTGTCTTGTTTATATCCACATCCTTTCACTGAATGTCCAGTCCTCCAGCAGCCAAATGTTTGTTTTTATTTTTTTGTTCCATCATTATCTCCTCTCTTTGCTATTCTTCTGCAGTTTTGTCTTGTTATTATGTTCTAACATACTCTCCCGTTACCTGCATTTCCATTCTGAAATTCTCCCTGTACACCCTCAGTTTCCTTTTACCTTTTGGTTTTGCAGACACAAAAAAGGAATAATTAAAAAAAATGATAGAGACTGATAATTTGTTATTGTGATTTGTTTTGTGATTTGTTTTAAATTGTTTTTTTGAAAAGTATATGTTCATTTGTATGAGTAAGAGATGTACTTTATCTCTGGATAAAGGGATGCGACTTCATATGTTCACCAACTTATGGAACAAAGACTACACAAACCCCTTATTGTCTGTAATATTCAGATAACCTCATTTTTATCTACTGTTATTTTCTGTTCTCATCCTTGTACAGATGCACACTTTTCGTATTCTCCTAGCTGTGAAATGTGAGAGAGAGATGTCTTCTCTGCTAAGAGATGATGCTTTTCTACCTGAAACCACGAGAAATAGTTAAAACCTAGCTGGAAGCAAAATCAGTTTGAAATAGAACTGTGGTAGGAAAATGTTTTTCTGTCTTGATGAAGGCATTGTACTGCTTGAGTAATCAGTGAAGGTTGTGAAAAGCAGCTCTCATTTGACAGGAGGAACAAAAATTTAATTCTGGGATGTAGGTAAGTATGTGTTTCAGGTGATTGTGCTCTTTATGTCTTTACCAACGTCACACAAGCGTCCATATCTACTCTCAGTATAGAGGGTAATACCCTTTTAAGAAGCTTGCAACGGACATGTTTTTGATGGCCTTAACTTTTGTGTCAGGTACCCTATGCCATGCTGTGTTAATTTCTCTTCTGGCTACTCCTTTTCACTGAATAGCTATTTTTAGTTCCATCCGTAAGTGTTCAGGGAGAGTCCTTAGGCTGAAGTTACGATGTCCCTCTTGTTTTGTTCTTCTGTTATTTTGGGCACTTCTCTTTCCTTATTCACATACAATTCAAGTATCATTTATAAATTAAACATACAGTTTCCAGTGAAACACCTCAGTTTTAAAGGTAACTCCAAATAGCAATGTGAGAAAATGTGCTACACTTATAGGAAATGCCCATACAAAATGAAGAACATGTGAACTTGCTTTTCCTTAAGTAGAAGACTTTTATATCAGTCACCTCTTGCAAAATTTCTGTCCATACAGAGTGTGGAAATTGCTACGTTCTTGTGTACTTACACGAAGGATTCTTTCTCTCTCTGCTTTTTGCCAGCTCTCTGCAAAATTCAATGAGTAAAATCACTCTATTCACACACCAGATTTCTCTATAGTAGCTGGAACAATAAGCTTATCAAGCTCTTTTGTTGGCTTCTGGAGGAGCTGGTTTCTGGGACAAGAATCATAAGAGTTTAGGTCTTTTCAGCTGTGAGTCTTTTTAATTAAATCTTTCCTCCCATTCGTACTTGTTTTACTCTTGTAGTTTCACACTCAGAGCCACAGGTTCAGAGGCTGATCTAATTGCCAGCTGCTGCAGGTCCTGTGTCTTCAGCCCTGGTTGCCCAGTCCTGCTGCTCTCACCAGTATGAGCACTGGTGGTTTTCTGATACTACAGCTGTCCTGTTTGGGAAGTTGAAATGGAAGAAAAGGAAGTCTGCAAAGTGAAAAGGGTTCTGTTGGTTTAGCTTGGTGGCTCAGCCTGTGGGCTGTTGAGGAGTGCACTGATGGCTCAGGAGAGAAAATGTGCGTGGCCAGAGAGTGAGGGCAAAGAGGAGCGCAGCTGCCTTCCTCTGCAGCAGCAAGCTGTGATGAGCGTAAGTGATCTCTGTATCACTCCCTGAGTTTAAGTAACTGCTCAGTCCTGTGTACCACAAGCTTATGTGCTTAAGTTAGCTTCATATTGCTGTTGACTTTTAAAGGTGCAGTTCCTCATAGGTGAGGAGAATGTCACGGATCCCAGCCTAGTCCCGTCTGTGAAGGAGCAGCAGAGGGAATTGAATAATTAAGGAAGACGGCCTAATGAACGAGGAGGAAATGGACCATGTGAATAACGCTGAATGTGAAATGGAAGGGGATGGGATACAAAGATTAATGCTGCATTGCCAACACATTATTTTTCTTTTCTATTTGTTTCTAATAATATTGTTCTCTACAGTTATGTGGAATCTGTGCTTTTTTATTTTTTCCTTGTAAGAAAGGTACTGGTGCTTGTGGTTGCTGAGAGGCAAATAGAAGAACATATAACTTCTCATCTAAAGAAATGTGCATGTTTTGCAGTGTCTGACTCAGACTTTTAGTACTTGATCATAGCAATACTGCTTGGGTATAGATTTGCCGGGGAGTTAAAGGTGTCTTTAGCACTTATATTATCATGGGCTGCTGTACCACAAACTCCTTCATCAAGATTGCATTGCAGTACAATTTGGTGAGCATTGCATCTCTGACATTTGTATGAGTAGAAGAGTAAAGTGGTGATTGTGGAAGATTCTCTGGTCAGATATCTATCTCAAAGAAATTTGGAATGATCCTTTAAGATCCTTCCTAAGTGCAGAAAAAAAAAAAAATAAAGATTCTTTTCCTTACTGTTCTAATCAGAACAGAAGTGGAGATGCCCAGGAATACACAAGCTGAGGACAAGGACACAGTTTGCAGATGCAGAAATCCCTCTGGGTCTGCCATCATGAAGCATCATCCATAACTGCTCTGAGGATGAACTCTGTTCAGGACTAACCTTGTAGAGAATGCAGGCTGCAACTTACTGAGTGTCTTGTTAAGACATGTACTTCTGCATGATCTAGAGCCCCCAGAAAAAAAAAAAATTAGATTGCAGAGCTCCTCCTAAGTGTGCCTTAGTTCAGAATAATGCCTGTAGATAATAATGCCTGTAGTCTAAGATGTGTAAATATGTTGAAGCTATTGGGAGACGAAGGCGTAATGTAGACTTACCAATATGGAAAAAAGGAGAGATACACAAGGAGAAGACTAAATTACTGGAGCATCAGATTAAACCTAGATTGCTTATCCTGTGAGGCAAGAATACCTGAAAGAAAAAGATAGCAGGGATGAAAAAGGAACAAAGGTAAATAAGAAACTCAAGATATTTTCCTCTGTGTTTTCCTATGGTAATAGAGGAAAGATTAGAAGAATGAAGTTGTCAAAAATGAAGATCCACTTAACATTTGCTTAAACACCGAAGAACTCAAGAGTCAGGAGAGGAAATAAAAGCACCCAGTAGGTAGGGTATTGAAATGGTGTTCCATTATCTGGCTTCTGTTCCTGCTTGTGCAACTGTTGTCCTGCTGCATTGCTCACATGTATTATTCTGTGCTTGTGTTTCCCCTTCCTTTATCTGTCTTGTTTATCTGCACGAAGACTGCAGACTCCTTTGGTTCTTACAGGTCTCATTTGGTTTAGGAGCTCTCAGCAGGGCTTGGGCTCATATGGCCCTTTGGCTTCCTGCTCTTTCTTTGTACTGCCTCAGTGCCTGACAGTGCTATTAGTCCCATTAATTGGTTCCATGTGTTGTTGTTTGTTTTTTTTTTTTAATTGGACTTTTTTTCCTCCCTTCTCCCTTTCTCAGTGTGGCCCTTCAGAGTATTGAGAAGTCTCAAGGCTGCAGCACAGGCCATGTGAGCACACCCTGTTCCCACAGGGAGCTCTGCTGTAGCCACCGAGGCCCTGATTTACAAGAGTAAGGCCTTCACTCGTAACCAGGCAGAGCTAGTCTAACATTAAATTAGCAGCAATCAAATCATCAGGAAGCTTTAATTGGACAATCACTGTCAGGGGTGGGAAGTTACTTGCTGTGTCAGAAACAAACAAAAACATACATGAGTGATTTGCATGCATTGTTTTCTAAATAAAAAGCATTGGAGAATGAGATTAATAATGCTTTGGCTGTTATTAAAAATAGCTCTGCAACCCAAAAACTTAGCACGTCTTCTAAAATTACCCAGATCTCAGCTTCTAGAGATGAAGTGATTCTTACTTGCCTAAACCATTGCAGTTTTGACGATAGAAGTATCTGATGAGAAATGATGGACTAACTGCAGTTAAAGGTACAACTCAGTTATGTTCCCTTAAAAATTACCTTTTACTACCAGCTGAAAGTTCTCAGTCATAGTACAGTAATACTTACTTAAATATGCAGTAATAACATCTTGATTCTCTAGCTTTCTTGTAAAACATAGTCCTCTAGTCTTTTGTTTGAAAACCTAACCCAGAGGACAGCTCGTGGATGCACAGTGTAGGTTAGTGTCCTGTGTAGGTTAGCGAGGACACGCTGAGTAGATTGCCTGTGACAGTTTACAGGAAGGAGATATTTGAGGCGCAAATGACAATTTTTTGAAATACACTAGTTTTGTTTATATGCTGCAGTTACCTTGTTTGAACCAGATGGTTATTTTAATAAATTGATCCATATAATTTAATTATTAGAGCTCATGATTTCTGATGACTTCTTTTAATACTGTTATTTTTCCTTTTTACTTCCATCTTTTTCTTGTGAAAATATTTAGTCATTAACTTACATTTTTATTACACAGAGCCCTATATTCATAATTTTTCTTTTTTTCATGCTTATGCTTTGCATAATGTAAAAATGGCTTTATTTTTGTGTTCATATATGTAACATAGGTTAAATAACTGACTGAAAAGTACATCCTGATTATGTAAGCTGATATTTATTTAGCTGTCCCCATTATCTCAGGACTACTTTGTTTGTGGGCACGATATGTTAAGTGTCAGCTTTAAGCCTCTGCAGCCAATGCACTTGTTCTCCCAGAGGCCAAACAGAAGTATCTAACATCCCCTTATTTCAGGGACTCTTTTCAGTTCAGTATTGACGTAGTTTTCAGCTGCTCTTGAAAGCTAGTGTGAGGAAGATTTTTTACATTACGTACTTTGGTGAAGAGTCCATAAAGACTTGAGCATTCAAGCAACTTTTTGATGGAACAAATCAGGAGTAATCCATGAGACAAATCTTGAAGGTACAATGATATACGTATTTCAGCTTTTTTTTCCCAGTAGCATTGCATATGAATCTGGACTTGAATAATCTAATTTTCAGCCATAAGATCTGGTGTTACACTGAGAAGTACAAAAGAAAAAGATCCAATAATACGATTAACAGTAGTTGGGTCACTCATACTTTGGCTCATGTCTTCATATATGTTTCCATATGTGTCCTTAGAATGCAAGGTATGCTATGTTAAATTCCTTCCTAATGTTATGATGATGGGCAGATGTGGGTGAATCATAGAATATCCCGAGTTGGAAGGGACCCACAAGGATCATCGAGTCCAACTCCTGGCTCCACACAGGTCTACCCAAAAATTCAGACCATATGACTAAGTGCACAGTCCTAACACTTCTTAAACTCCGACAGGCTTGGTGCCATGATTACATCCCTGGGGAGTCTGTTCCGGTGCGTGACAACCCTCTGAGTGAAGAACTTCTTCCTAATATCCAACCTGAACCTCCCCTGTCGCAGCTTGACACCATTCCCGTGGGTCCTATCACTGGTTACTAAAGAGAAGAGATCGGTGCCTGCCCCTCTACTCCCCTTGTGAGGAAGCTGTAGACTGCGATGAGGTCCCCCCTCAGTCTTGTCTTTTCCAGGCTGAACAGGCCAAGTGACCTCAGGCACTCCTCACACGTCTCCCCCTCTAGGCCCTTCAACATCTTTGTAGCCCTTCTCTGGACACTCTCCAATAGTTTCACATCCTTTTTGTACTGTGGCATCCAGAACTGCACTCAGCACTCGAGGTGAGGCCACACCAGTGCAAAGCAGAGCGGGACAATCCCTTCCCCTGACCAGCTAGCAATGCCGTGCTTGATGCATCCCAGGATACGGTTGGCCCTCCTGGCTGCCAGGGCACACTGCTGGCTCATATTCAACTTGCTGTCAACCAAAACCCCCAGATCCCTCTCTGTGGGGCTGCTCTCCAGCGTCTCGTCGCCCAGTCTGTACGTATAGCCAGGGTTGCCCCTTCCCAGGGGCAGGACACAGCACTTGATCTGATAGCGTAAAATTTACAGCCATCGTTTTTGGAAGACAGCAACCTGCAAGTTAAAGCAGACTAGAAATCTGTTATTCTTTTGTTGTTGTTGAAAAGCACAGATCCTTTAAACCTTTAAGTTTAATAAATTGAAATGTTTTGCTAAAGCCGCCTGCAGTGTTTTTGTGATGAGTTGACTTTGAACTATACTTACTTGGCTGACCTGCTTGATGTTTTGGTTGTCTCTGTAAGCTCCTACAAGCTATCTCTGTGGCTTGACTGTAGAGAACAAACCGATAAATCATTTGTGGAAAACATAGGCCATCAAGATCAATGACACTTATTCTGTCCTCCCTCTTCATTGTTCTCTTTTGCATTGACCGGTAGTGGTTGCAAGCTCAAGACCATCCATGTAAAATTAAATCACTGCACAGGAATGCAAACGAAGTAGTAGTGCATTTTCAGAAGTAGTGTTAAAAATGTTTAATACTTCTGGTTATAAAAGTGGGTATTGCTGTCGGCTAAAGCTAGCTATTCTAAATTGCTTTAGAATTGAGTAAGTCCATGATAATAGTGTTACACCTGCATTACTACATTTTCCTGGAGATGAACTACTAAATTAGATGAACTATTAAAATAAATTTAAAAAAAAAAAAAAAGGCTATTCCTGGAACTTTCAGAAGAGTATTTGGCCAAAGTGTGGACTGGGAATAGATGGGCATTTAGTCACCACCAACAAATTCCTTTAACTTTGTTTATGTCATGTTACCATTTGTGTTCAACTGTAATTAAGTCCTAGGTATTTTGAGGCTTTTTCTGATTAAAAAAAAACAAACAAAACAAACAACAAAAAAGGAAGCATTTGAATTTAAGACATTATTAATGATAGGTATTTTCCTGTAAAAGTGCTTGAATGTTTTTTCCATAACTACTTTTACAGTGTTTTTGTTTAATATTTGAGCATATAAAAATTGCCATATTATTACAGAAAATGGGATCTGATAATAATAACGGGCCATTATAATAGTCAAAATGTCCTTTTAGCATCTTTTTGCTATATTTTTATTGGAACACTCAGTTTGTTTCTTTTAGTGTTCTGGAACATCAAAATAATTGTGTGACCCAGGCTCATTTAAAGTGTTTCCAAATTTCAGTAGTACTTCATTATAGTGCTTAAATCCAAATCTGGTAATAGTAACAGGCCTGTTGATTGATGCAACATTGAAGAACGTAGACTTTGTTTAGATGCCTGGTAAAATTCATCAGTTTCTTACAGAGAGCTCTGCAAGTTTTAGACAATCCATAATTCTTTTCTCAGTTGAATTCAGAATTGTTTATTGATGTATATCAATAGTATTTATATATATATATATATATATATATTTGTGGGAAAAAGGAACACTATATGTGCTTCCTACCAGATGGTTGATTTTTGCATTTAAGCCAGTATTTGAGCGTTATTTTTATATTTTATACAAAAGCTGTTCAAATAGTGATATTCAAGTTGAAAGGGAAGCTGTGTGAGTTTCATGGAATGTGTTTTATGAGTATGAGATTACTGTGATTTATATAAAATGAACCACAAGTTTCTGCAAGCAATTATAAACCTTTCAAGTATGGTGTTTTGTGTTTTTTTGTTTGTTTGTTGTTGGTTGCTTTTTTTTTTTTTTTTAAGCGTAGTCTTTTAACATAGGAAATGAGATTTGCGAAAGAAAAACAAACAAGACATTTATCTAAATAAGAAATGAAGAGGACAGAACCCAGTTATGTGCCACTACAGTTCAGGGACAGGTACAGCCCCTGCATTTAGCAGAGCCTGCATCAGCCCTGCAGCTGTGTAGGTGAATGTTTGGAAATGTGCAGTTGGCATTGGACCATCTCCTCCGTTAAATGTGTGCCTGGCTGTAATCCACTGTATCCAACATCTATTGTATATCGTCAACACAGTTAGATATTTTCCTGTGCAGAGTACAGGAAACACACTGTTCTTTCACTTCAGTTAATCAGTTCTCTTTTGCTGAAGAGAGTGGTTGTTTTCTGGGGCCATGTTCTCTGGGCACGATTGTAGGGCATCCAGCCTGAGAGGAGGAAGTGTCTGAGGCATGTCCTCCAGTGCCTCTTGCTATGCAGAAGCTGTGTGGGGATCTGTTCTTCTCATGTATGGTGCTTCAGAGGAAGAGACTTTGTAATACAAGGACTCTGGAAGGCATGGGAGTATGGTAAGACGCTTGTCTCTTCTGATAGTGATCAGATCTCTCTCTGATTTGTAACACCACCTCTGTAAATGCAATTGTGTGCTGGTTAGAGGTATTTTCTGGCACTGTGATTCCAGTAGCAAAACCTGGGTGGGGAAAAAAAAACAAAACAAAAAACAACAACAGCAACAACAACAACAAAAAAACAGTTAACAGTTTTATTACTGGTTACAAGGTGATGTAACAATGTCTTTGCATAGGGAATTGTTTGGGTGTAGAAATAACTTGATTAACGCACTGTCCTGATAAAAGAGCTCAAAAATGAATCTTTGACATCCTTCAGGATTAGAATAAAATACAGTATTTTTTAAATAAAGCTAAACGTTCTGTGGATAACAGGATTATTCTTAATATAACTGCTGAGTTATGTCTGCCAGTTTCTGTGTTTCTATGCCTTTAAGGAATTCAGTGGTATTTTTTTGCTGGGTATATTTCAAGATGTGCAAAAGGAAGGTAATAGGCTATCCTTCCTATATGTAGTTTAATCCATATCAGCTGAAAAATTCCATTATCTTTATATTGTATTTTCATCTGCTGGTTGCAACAAGGGAAAGGTGCTGTACAGTGCTAGAAATAGTCCAGACACGTTGCAAATGAGAACTCCTGGTAGATGAGGTAAGCAAATAAATGTGTAGAGGGGATCTGAGAAGAATGGTTGGAGCATGTTTTTTCAGAAGGTACTTCTTTGCAAGCATAGATTTTATTTCGCGTTGTAGATATTACTGAGCAGGCAGTTAGACAGCTCACTGTTTGTCTTCAGTAGGCTCCATATTCTCCAGGGTTTAATCCTCAGACATGCCAGGTGTATTTTTATTCAAACCTTTGACGCTAAAGGGTCCTGCTTCTCAGGGGAGACCCAGGCAGCAGTGTGAGGATTGTTCCATGAGCTTGGGCCACTTGCGCAGACAGAGGCAATGCCTGTACCTTCTCAGGGCTCAGGCAGAACAATGAATCTGGTAGTTCTAGCAGCAAACAGCTTGGGAACCCCAGAAGGTGGCTGGAGACATGGGGCCCATAGTAGCTCTGTGATAACCTTTCCTTCTCCTGGTTCTGCACTTCTCACATCTGATTCTTCATTGTTCATGTTGTACTTGAAACCGTAATACTTCTAGCCTGAACTGCTTAGGTCAAAATTGACACCTATGTCTTTTTTTCCTGTGTGTGCCTGATACTCAGTTTGTTTTTTAGTTTGACTATTGTGGGTTATTCGTTCTCAGAGGTTTCTCTGCTTTGAGCAGCAGAAGTGTCTATTTTAATTTAACTTGAAATGAAGAGATTATCTGTGAAGGCAAAGCATGTTAGAAATCTGTCTGAATTTTGAAAATAATATTAAGAAAAATAAATAAAAAAAATCATTAAGGCAGTTTCTCTGTCTTCTTCCTCACAAATGGGGGAAGTTATACAAGTAATTTTGACTTAACTGATGGATGTTCAAAATGCACATGGAAGCAATCACAGGCAGATTTTACTTCCAAGTGGACTAGAATCACTGATGTGTCTTTCCAGTTGGGCCTGAAGTCAAATATAGGTACACCAATATCATAACAGTTGCCAGTATCATATGCTAGCATGTAATAGATGTTAGTACATGAAATGGTAGAAGACACTCTAGAGTATAGGTTTTTTTTTTTTTTGTTTTTAAAAGGTAAATATTGATTTTTTTAGTTATCATAGTTATTTAGGTACTTATTGTTGTATTATAAATTCATGTATTTATTATCAAACTTTATTATTGTATCGGTGTGCTGATGGCTTCTGCATGGCAAAAGATTACTGTATTCTTGCATTTAATGAAACCAAATCTTTTCATTCTGATTTCATTGTGGGTTTTGCAATTTTTTTCACCGGAAAGTACAAATGTGTATTTAATTAAACAAAAACTTCAACTACACCAAACTGAATACATTTTAAATTACTACTAATGTAAAAGTGTTGCTTAGAAATTGTAGTAGCAAAGAAGGAGATTTTTATATTTGCGATGAGCACAGAGTATGGGCTGTGTAGAACCAAACCGAACAAGGTTGTGTGTTCCCAAAGGCATTTGTGAGCTATCCGGTATCCGCTTGCAAATAGTCTTCAGTGGCTTTGCTGATTACTCTGGTAAGATATTGTGTATCTTGTTTTACCTGAAGAAGGCAAATCAGGGTAGCCTTTCCTGTAGCAGGGAAAAAGGATACAAGTAGCTTTAAAACAATCAAGTAAATGTTTATATGTGAAATATCCTTTTGTATTTTAACATGCTGTATTAAAACTATTCTGATCACTACTCCTTAGTTTTATTTAAGGAGTTCTAGCCACACTTGCAGTATATAAATTCTACAGATATAAAAGAACCCTTTGTATTTTGCTGTGGTGAAAATGAATATCCCGATTTTTCTATGGCAACAAATTCTGACCTTTCTAGTTCAGAAATCTCTGTTGTATTGGTGCATAATAAACATTTAGTTCTATTTTAAAAGCTGATTACAAAATTGGTATGAAGTCTTATGAGACCAAGTCAGCCTCTCACAGGTAAATAATAGGAAATTAAGATGCATATCTGCATAGATATTAATCTTTTCAAAATGCATGAATAAAACTTGTGATTAGACTATTAGCAACAATTATTTAGCTGCTTTACTAGAGAAAAATCTGTAAATGAAATAATTTAAATTCTAAGCATCTGTTAACTTCATTACTTGAGTAAATATAGGGTTAACTTTGACAGCTAAACTCAGGATAATTAAATCTGTGTTAGAACTTCCCTACTTAGTCCTCTGGTAAGTCCTGTCCTCAATTTTGTATGACTGTAATTGCTGGATATTATTTGAACTTCCCTATGAATAGTTTAATTTATTTTTTTTTTTGGTCAAGATTAAAAAAAATCATTTTTTGTAATCATTTTAATACATAGAACAAATACAGAATATTTAATAACTTTGGCTACATAACTGGAAAGTAAAATTTATTTAAACATCATCTCATGTTTATCTTTCTATACAGCTTGAGTAAATGTGATGATGTTGTAACGCAATGTTCCTCGTATCCTTTTTCCATGGGAGAAGTAATATTGATTTGCCTTTTACAGATAAAGCAAGATATACTGTCTCTTGTTCCAAAAGCTATCAGAACAGTGTCTGCTAATGGACACCTGACAGCTGTGAATATTTATTTTTCTGCCATCATGGGCTCATCTGTCTGCTGCTTCATGATGTCCATTATCCAATGGTTTATATATTATGTGTTACTTGCATGGGCTGGTGAAAGTGTGGAAGACATTCAGGTGGCAGTTTGCAGAGGCAAACTTCATATTCTGGAATGATCAGGCCAAGGCTTCATTGAAAATATGGCTTTAATGTCTGAATGAGATTTTGTGTGTGTGACACTAACTTTGGCTTTACAGCATGTCTAAGGGATTAATGCTGGGCACACAGTAGGCATGGTCAGAGAACACCAACTCTATAAGACCTCTGAGGAGGTACGAATCTCCACAACTGTTTACATCTAAGGATTCTATTATATGGACAGAAGATCCCATAGTGGCCTTACAAAACCAATATTCTAAATCCTTTTTGAGTCATTACTCTTTAAGTGTGAGACTTTAAACATGTTAAATGTGTTTCATATGTCTTTAAAAATGATGAACTTTTATACTTGAAAGGTCTCTAACTTTGAGAAGCTCAAGCTAATCTATATGAATCCAATCCTATTCAGAAACCTGAAATCCAATGTCACTATCACCTCTCTCTTCCTGCAGCTGGGGCTGCTTGCCACAATTTTGTATGCAGCCAAGATACAAATTTTGTTCATAATAATCTAAAGCTCTTAGGTACTTTCATCCTGTAACTTCATGCAGTCTAACACTGTCTATTCCCAGCTGTTATTTTTATTATACTTCAGAGCATTCTGTCCCAGGTATCCTGTTGTATTTGTGTATGAAAGCACCATCCAAAGCCTTAACTGGGAAAGCAAAGAACCTGTTTACCCAGGGTTTGTGTTTTTATGTTGATTTTTAATTTTTATTATTACTATTTTTTATTTAATTTTAGAGCACTCCATCTTTTCTAGAAGATCAGAAACTGTCTTTCTTAAAAAAAAAAAAAAAAAAGCACAGATCAAAGCTTACTTCTTAAATTTAAGGTATGGTTAGAAGAAATAACAACAGAATCCTTCTGTTGTTCACTTGCTCAGAGACTGTGATATCCTGTGCTCAGTGTCCTGTTCAGCCTGCAGGGATTAGACATACCTCCCACCTCCTTGCAGAGCAATGTCAGCAAGCTGTAGTATGGTTATTTAGGCAGCTGCCTTAAAAAAGCAACCTTGCATTCTGGTCACTTCCCCATGATTGGCTTTGTTTGATTCTGAAGTGTTTGGATAAAAAAAGTGCATTCCTAAAGTGTATCAGATTACAGAGGTTCACTTACAGTTTCTGTACCTGGGGTACTGTCAGGTCAAACAGATGGTATGAATATTACGGAGACTGTCAAGAAGTGATTTTAGTTTGGGGTAACTAAATTTCCCTGAACTCTCAGTTAAGATACTGAAATCTTTTATTGGCCCATGGTGTCCCCAGTGCAGTCATGCATAAGCCTGCAAGCCTTAAAATTATTGTTTGAAATCTGGTAATAAAAACTTTAATTTTAAATGATTGAACTGAAAATTAAAAAGATTCACTCACTCTCTTTTGTAATAAGCCATGCTCAAAAAAAAAATCTATTAGATTAAAATCATCCATTTGATTGTGCTTATACTTCAGAATTAAATTTATTGTAAGGACCCTGATTAAATAAAGTAGGTATGTCAGTGGGTAGAAACATTATTTCTAATTCTAAATTTATGGCCAGTGTATGATTCTGGTATCTTAGTTTAATGAGTAATTTCAGAACAGTTCATGTAGTAAAGCCACTTCCTAAATACTGCTATGCAAGTGATTTGATTTCAAGTTCAGTCCAAACCATGAGTTGGGTCACAGCCTCAAAATGGTCCAAAAGGTCTGAAATTGTATGCTGAAATTTGTACTTGGGCATTTTAATAATACTAGGATTTCTTTTTTTTAGTCTTGCAAAATCACAGAACCCCAGAATGGCTGAAGTTGGAAGAGGCTTCTGGAGGCCATCTGGTCCAACCCCTCTGCTCATGCAGGACTACCCAAAACAGGTTGCCCAGGACCATGTCTGGGTGGCTTTTGAAGATCTCCAAGGAGGGAGACTCCACAATGTCTCTGGGCAATCTGGGCTGGTGCTTGGTCACTTGCACAGTAAGGAAGTGCTTCTTGATGTTTAGATGGAACCTCTTGCTTTCCAGATTGTAGCCATTGCCTCTTGTGCTGTCACTGGGCACCACTGAAAAGAGTCTGACTCTGTCTTCTTTACATTTCCCCTTCATGTATTTATAGACATTGATGAGATCATCTCTGAGCCTCCTTTTCTTCAGGCTGAACAGTCCCAGCTTCCTTAGCCTCTCACAGGGGATGTGCTCCAGTTTCTTGATCATTTTGATAGCCCTCTGCTGGCCCCTCTCCAGTAGCTCCACGTCTCTCTTGTATTTGGGGCCCAGAACTGGACACACCACTCCAGATGCTATCTCACCGGTGCTGAGTAGAGGGGAAGGATCACCTTTCGTGACCTGCTGGCAATACTTTGCCTGATGCAGCCAAGAATACTGTTAGCTTTCTTAGCAGCAAGGGTGCGTTACTGACTCACGTTCCTCTTGGTGTCTTCCGGGACTTTTTCTACAGAGCTGCTTTCCAGCTGGGCGGCCCCCAGCATGTGCTAGTGCCTGGAGTTGTTCCTTCCAAGCTGCAGGACTCTGCACTTCTCCTTGTTGAACTTCATGAGGTTCTTGTCAGCCCACCTCTGCAGCCTGTTGAGGTCCCTCTGGATGGCTGTGCAGCCCCCCTCGTGAGTTAGCTGCTCCCCCCAGTTTTTTTGTCATCTGCAAATTTACTGAGGGTGCACTCTGCGCCATTGTCCAGATAATTAATGAAGGTGTTAAACAAGACTGGACCCAGTATTGGCCCCTGGGGTACTCCACTTGTTACTGGCGTCTAAGTAGGCTTTGCACCACTGAAAACTTGCCCTCTGGGCCCAGCTATTCAGCCAGTTTTCAGTCTACCTCACTATCTTCTCATCCAGTCCATACTTCAACAGCTTCTCTGAGGATCTTATGGGTTTCAGTGCCAAAGACCTTAATGAAGTCCAGGAAGACAATATCCACTACTCCCCTCCTCATCCATCAGGCTGATGATTTCATTGTAGAATATTATCAGGTTGGTCAAGCATGACTTCCCTTTGGTGCATCCATGCTGACTGCTTCTGATGGTTTTCTTCTCCTTCATGTGCCTGGAAATGTTTTCCAGGATTAGCTACTCCATCACCTTCCAAGGGATTGAGGTGAGGCTGACTGGTCTGTAGTTCCCTGGATCCTTCTCCTTGCCCTTCTTGAGGATAGGAATGACATTTGCTTTCCTCGTGTCTTCAGGCACTTCTGCCAGTTGTTTTTTTTTTTGGTTTATTTGTTTTTTTCATCTCCTTCATTCATGTGTGACATCAGGCTTAGAAATCTTCCTCATGCCTGCTGGTAAATTATTTGGATAAACAAACATTTGATGGCTGCTTGTGTGTCTGCTATGCTAAGACAAATGGGTAGGCAAAGCTGGATGGCCAAGTTGAGTGCAGGATCTGGGATTCTGTTATGTGTGCCCAGAGCTCACCCCATAATTTTGAGTGTGCTTTCCTTCTCTTTTTCTGGATGGGTGACTGCAAAACAGTTTCCAGGGGGAAATTCCTCTAGTGGTATGCGACATTAATGTACTTGCAGTAATTTCCTCAGGAAACTGTTGTTTGGAAAAGAGTGGAAGAGCTCTGCTCACTATTGCTGGTGTTCTGCTTTGGGTGCTATGGTTTTGCATACGGTTAGTAGCTTTTAAAAAATGCAAATGTTTTTTTAAAAAAGGTAGGAGAATGATTTTAAGCAAAATTTCTAACGTTAACAGATGACTTGTAAATGTCATAAGTGTCCTGTTGTCACTTTTTCTTCACTCCAGTACTGCTATCTACAGAGGACATTGTCTGAGTAAAGTATCAGGCCTTTCTAATGTGACTAGTCATCACGTTTTTGTTTTTTTTTTTTACACAGCTAGCAAAATTTTGACAAGCTTTTAATGTGATGAAATATGAAGTGGAAAAAATTTAGCTTATTCATTTTGAATGTCAATATTTCATATATATGAAGAGCCATTTTGTTATGTGCAAATGTTTTTAACTTGACCTGTTTACATGGAAAATTCATGGACTATGCACATTTGTAACTCGAAGATACATCACAACCTGTAATATCAAATTTGTGTTAAAGTAATTTTACAGCAAATAAGTCTTCTACAAACAGAAGGAATTATGCTTTTATGTTTTAGGTGGAATTTGGATTTTGTATTATGAATACATTAATGAATATATGAATTACTATTTATCTCAATTGTCCAGTCATTACAATTCTAATGAATGCATTCACTTGAATAAATGCAAAACACTGGAATATCTATTTCACTTTTTTTCCACATATACCCATAATGATGATAATAAAAGAGTATATTCAGTATTTCCAGCTCTGCATGTTTTGCCCCGGTATGTATGTATTTTTTTCTGCATTAGAACAAGAAATCCTATTCCTCTAACAAATTTGTTATTGTGTTTAAGCCCTGTATTTGTTATCTATTTCAGATTGCTTTGAGATATTTCACTGATCGTTTTCTGAGTTAGCCTGACACTTTCTTTCTTAGGAAAATTACACACTGTGAAACTAAGCAATGCTGAAACTCTTGGTGTTAGAAAAGAGTCTTTACATAGGCTATGAATTTATTTCGGATGTGGCTGAGCTTTTCAGAAGTTGACTTTTCTCTTCCTTTTGCTTCTGTTGTTAACAGCATTTTCACTGTTGACCTAAATGAGAATTTGACTGGACCTCTAAAACAATGACTTGATCACAAGTATATTCAGTTTGTGTTGCCACTAAGCACTTAGTGATTTTCTACAAAACCATAATCTTATTATTCAGTTGTATATGCTGTATGTGTACAATAGACAAAAGTGTAGAAAGTAGCAGACAGCCATATGAAACGGGGGAGACTGGAGCACAGCAACAGTCTATCAAGCTTATAGCTCTTAGAAGTTCTGTCCAAATGGATTGGACATTACCTTCTGTGAGGCTGTGCTGCCTTTGAGGGAACAAACCCAGCACTCAACTTGCAGGTAATAGTGGAGTAAAGAAAGTAGGGGTACCTGGGTTGTTGCTTCTGCCCTATAGGTAGGCTTGTTCTTTGCTGGTTGTAACACAGCTTCAGGCTACGGATGGAATGGGTGTGTTCCTTGCAAGGAATTTTAGGTAGTACTTTCACTAGCTTTTAGACAAAACATCATGTTGCCCAACTTTGGATTTAGGTGCTTCTTCTGCTATAAAATTTAAGAGTAACTATGTTGAAAACTGGGACTTTAAGTAGTGTGAAATTGGGACTCTTAATTCCTAGACCAAGTTTATTACTGTCATATTTCTGATATTGTGCATAGGTATTATGAGACACTTACTGGAAAAAATACAAAATCTTGTCCTACATAGTAATTTTCTTTAAGCACTGATGTATTGATCAGTTTAGTTCCCCTAAATTGTGAAAATAAGAACCAGAAAAAAAAAAAAAAAAAAACAAACCACAACCCACAATACGAGAACTGATAAATGGCAACATGTATGTCTGATAAGTTTTTCTTCTTTTAATTTATCAGCAGCATATCTAATGTGTGATCTAATTTTGAAACATATACTTACATTTTTAAACTTTACTGGGATAAGTGATACAGCTTAAAACAAAAATCAAAACATCAAAAACATAAAAGCACGTGACGGGGTGGTTGGTTGCTGCATACATTATGAAAATATGTATCGTCCAAGTTATCCAGAAATAACTGTTAGCAATCTGCAAAATGTTTGTATAGATAAATTCTAAAAAAGACCTAAAGGTTTTTTTGGATAGGCTTCTGGAAGGAAAGAAATGCTTAATTTTTTTTCAGTCACACAACAGTGATCTGATTATCAAGGCATTTTAAGCAGACACATGGCTTTATAATTATTTACTTCTGATGCATCAAAACTACCTAAGCTTAAGTCCTTTTCTGAGTCATTTATTTATTTATTTTCTCCAATACAACCTTTTCCTTCTAATCTCCAACTATAAGCCCTTAATAACCATTACCGTAGTGGTACTATACTGGGTCTGGCTGGGATGGAGTCGATTTTCTTCACAGCAGTCCATATGGTGCTGTGTTTTAGATTTGTGACTAAAACTGTATCAGTAACACCCCACCAATGTTTTAGCTGTTGCTGAACAGTGCTTGCACAGTGTCAAGGTCTTCTCTGTTTCTTGCTCTGCCCCCTCAGTGAGCAAGCTGGGATGGGCAAGAGACTGAGAAATGACGCTGCCAGAACAACTGACCTGAGCTGACCAAGCAGATATTCTATATTGTGTAATGTCATGCTCAGCAGTAAAAAACGGGGGATTATTTTGTTTCAAACTAGTCATTGCTTGGGCATTGCCTGAGCATCAGTCTACTTGTGGGAGGTGGTGAGTGATTGCCTTTGCAGGTGCTCACCCAGGGAGGGGATGAGCCCAGCCATTTTCATAATATCTCAGTGGGATCAAAATACCTATTTGGGTTGTTTAGTCTGGAGAAGAGGAGTCTCAGGAGAGACCTTATTGCTCTCTACCACTACCCAAAAGGAAGTTGTGGGGAGCTGGGGGTCAACCTCACAGATAACCAGTCATAGGACTAGAGGGAACGGCCTCAAGTTGTGCCAGGGGAGGCTCAGGTTGGAAATTAGGAGAAATTTCTTCTCAGAAAGAGTAGTCAGGCATTGGAACTGGTTGCCCAGGAAGGTGGTGGAGTCCCCGTCCCTGGGGGTGTTTAAGGAAAGGTTGGACGTGGTACTTAGGGACATGGTGTAGTGGGTGGTATTGTTGGTAGGGGGACAGTTGGACCATCTGATCTTGAAGGTCTTTCCCAACCTTAATGATTCTATGATTCACTTATTATGTATTTATGTTTGTTTGATTTCTTTCTTCATTTACTAAGTTTTCTCCATCTTGACCCACAATTTTTTCCTGCTTTTGCTCTTCCTGTTCTCTCCCCCATTCTGCAGGGGGCAGGAGTGAGTGACCAGCTGATGGGTGCTTAGCAGCCATGAAAATACCTACCTTTAATTCCCAGTATAACCCTCCCTCAAAAAAAAAAAAAGTATATTCCAGGTATGTAGAAACTGTCAGTGAAACTTGAACTGGAAATATGATGCGATTTTTTTAACAGTTACAGTAATGAATCATTGAACACTGAGGAACGAATGGCTTCACCTTAGACCTCGAAAATGAAAAAAGATTATTTCAGCTGATCAGAAAAAGATCAGCTATAACTTGTTGAGCTAGGCTTTAGGAAAGACAGGAATGCACAGTCAGTGTTGTTTTAGGGCTGTAATTTAAGGAAATCAGTTTAGGTTGTAATACTCTTTCTTAGCCCTTGTCCTTTTGATTTACATCCTACAGACCTTTCAGAAGACCAGTAGTTTTCATTTTCTCTTGGTTGAACTGTGAAGTGCTTTGTCTTCAGGATAGAATTACACTTGAGGGAAACCTTAGTGTTTCTACTTCAATATGAACTACCCTTGCTTGATAAATCCTTGCTGAGTCCAGATAATGATATAGGAAGAATGGTTCCACAACTGTGAGATAGTTATGCAGAGATAGAGGACTGCTGAAAGAACTGGTAGCTATCACAGAAAATTGTTGTGATTTGAAAAGCAAGGGAGGAAAAGCGATACTGCTGACCTGCTTGGCATATGTGAGAGATAGCATGTCTTTACCTTTTGTTCTACTGCCATGAAGTAGTTAATGTTTTAGAGTAACTTAGTACTGATGACCTCCCTTTTGACAGCATTCTTGTCTGAAACGATTGAAAGGAAGAAAGGAAAACTTTCATCAATAAAACCAAAGAGCAAAGGTGTTTGAAGCTATGTTGTGAATTCAAAGTGATATAATGAATTAGGGACAAAGATATTTGAAATATCGAGAATAAGATGTGAGGAAGAAGCACTCAAAGGGAAAAATACAACAAGAGATTCAGGTAAATATTAGAAAAGAATAATTCAATTGGAAGGGGCCTTCAAAGCTAATGTAGTCCAACTGCCTGACCTCTTCAGGGTTAAGCAAAAGTTAAATCATTTTATTGAGGGCATTGTCCAAATGTCTCTTGAACACTGACAGGCATGAGGCATCAACCACCTCTCTAGGAAGCCTGTTCCAGTGTCTGACCATCCTTGTGGTAAAGAAATCTTTCATAAAGTCGAGTCTGAACCTCTCCTGATACAGCTTTGTGCTGTTCCTGTGTGTTCTGTCATCAGTTACCAAGGAGAATATGCCGGCACCTCCCTCTCCGCTTCCTCTCAGGAAGGTGCAGATAGCAGTGAGGTCGCCTCTCAGTCTCCTTTTCTCTAGACCAGACAACCCAAGTATCCTCAGCTTCTCCTCACAGGACATGCCTTCCAGCCCTTTTACCAGCTTTGTTTCTCTCCTCTGGATTCTTTCAAGTACCTGCATGAAATATTCAACGTGAGACTGAAGCAACGCTAAATATAACAGGAGAATCACTGCTCTTGACAATCTGTCTGTGCTGTGTTTAATGCACCCCAAAATGGAGTTTGCCCTCCTGGCTTCCAGGGCATGTTGCTGGCTTGTGTTGAGCCTGCTGTTGACCAGCACCCCCAGGTCGCTTTCTGCTGAGCTGCTCTCCAGCTACTCATCTCCCAGTCTTTAACTGTGTCCAGCATTGCTCCATCACAGGTGCAGAACCTGGAATTTTCCCTTGCTGAACTTCATGCTGTTGCTGATTGCCCAGTACTCCAGTATATTTACATCCCTTTGCAAGGCCTCTCATCGTCCCAGGGAGTCAACAGCACCTCCCAGTTTAGTATCATCAGCAAACTTGCTGAGGATGCACTTCAGTCCAGCATCCAGATCATTGATAAAAATGTTGAAAGGGACTGACCCTAGAATTGAGCCCTGGGGAACACCGTTGGTGACTGTCCGCCAGCCAGATGTGTCTGCATTTACTACAACATTTTGAGCTCTAACATCAAGCCAGTTCATCACTCAGTGCAGTGTAAACCTGTTAATCTCACAGTTGGACAATTTGTCCAGCAGGATGCCGTGAAGGACAGTATCAAAGGTCTTGCTGAAATCCACAAGGATTATGTCCACTGTGTTCCCTTTATCCACCAAGTGGGTGACCTTATGACAGAAGACGATCAAATTATGAAGGCAGGATGAGCCCACGTTGGCTATGTCTGCTGATAGCTTTGCTCTTTAAGTGCCTTTCAGTAGCACCCAGGACAATATTCTTCATAACTTTTCCAGGGACTGAGGTTAGACTAATAGGTCTGTAAGTTCCTGGGTCTTCTCTCATGCCCTTCTTGTAGGTGGGTATAATGTTGGCTAGCTTCCAGTCAGCAGGGACCTTCCCAGACTCCAGTGGTTTTCGGTAAACTGTTGAGAGGTGTCTATCTATGACATCCAGTAATTCCTTCAGCAGTCTGGAGTGAATACGCTTTGACCCCATGGACTTGTTGAATGTTGAGCTATACAGCTGTTCCCTTACAATTCCAGTGACCACAGATGGAAAGTCACTGCTCCCCTGGTTATGATCCTCAGACTCTGAAGTCCAGGAAGCCCAAAAACTGTCATTACTAATAAGTACTGAGGCAAAAAAAAAAAGGCATTAAATGCCTATGCCTTACTTCCTTCTTACTTGTTTGGTGACCATCTGCTCCAAGTATTAGCCCAGGTTTTCTTGTTAACCTGCCATTGCTGTTGATCTACTTGAAGAAGTCTTTTTTGTTGTTGTTGTTGTCCGACACCACAGCAGCCAGTGTCAACTCAAATTGGGCTTTGAATTTTCTTGTTTTCTCCCTGCATATGCAAACTGCAGCTCTGTATGCTCCCTGTCAAGTGAGACTTTGCTTCCAGAGCTCATATATTTTCTTCTGCCCTAGTTCTAGGCAGATTTCCCTGTTCAGCTTGGCCAGTCTTTTGCCTTCCTTTCTTGACATGCAGCACAGTGGGATTTCCTGCTCCCGAGCTTTTAAAAGGTGGATTTTGAAAAGTGGCTAGCTCTCATGGATCCATAAATCCTTTAGAGCTGGTCCGCAGGGGACACTGCTAACTAGCTCGCTGAGAAGCTTTAAGTTTGCTCACCTAAAGTCCAGGGTGGCAACCCTGCTGACCTTTTGTCTCCTTACACCAAAAATTTTGAACTCAGCTAATTCATGGTCACTGTGGTCAAGGCAGCCACCTACCGTTACCTCTCCCACAAGCCATTCCCTGTTCTCAAACAACAGATCCAGGAGGGCTCGTTCCTAGATGCCTCACTCAGTGCTTGTAATGGGAAGTTGCCTTAAGAATTTTCCAGCCTTACTTGCTGTGGCAGTATGGTATTCACAGTTTATGTCTGGGAAGTTGAAGTCTTCCAGAAGAACGAGTGTGACTAATCCTGATATTTCCCTTACTTGCCTATGGAATAGCTCATCTATGCCACTGTCCTGGTTGGGCGGTTGATAGTAGACACTCAATACAACGTCTACTTTGCAATCGATCCCCTTAATCCTCACCCAGAGGCTCTTTACTGCATCACCCTAATGGCAATGGCTGTACAGTCTAATCGCTCCCTTATGTACAGCACAACAGCTCCACCTCACCTGCCCTCCACTCCAGTTGTGGGTCTCGTCTCACCAGGTCTCGCTAATACCAATGATGTCGTAGCTCTGGGAAAGGATCAAAGCTTCCAGTTCATCCCATTTGTTCCTCATACTGTGTGCATCGGTATGCAAGCATTTCCGGTGCACTCCTGAACCCACAGTGCTCCCGGGAGTGGCATAGTTGCCCTTATCCTTTCCACCCGCAGGCAATGCTGCATCATCACTTGGCATATCCTCGGTGTTCTAAATGTTCCCTTCCAAATTTGCTCTTAGTTTAAAGCCGTCTCAATCAGTCTCACCAGGTTACGGACCAAGAAATATTCCCCCAGTGGATACAGGTGGGTCCTGTCAGGCCCCAGCAAATCTTCTGTCTCAAAGATTCTTCCATGATGAGAAAACCCAAAGTTCTGGTGGAGGCACCTGTCTTGAAGCCAGGCATTGATGACCTGGACTCACCTGTTTCTTTCCTGGTCTCTCCCCATTATTGGGGGTATTGAGGAAAACACTATCTGTGCTCCTGAGTCCTTTAGTTGTCTCCCCAGGGCCCCAAAATTTCTTTTGATAGGTCTCAGGCTTCCTGTAGCTATGTCATTGGCACTCATTTGAAAGAGGAGTGGATTATATTCTGAAGGCTGTATTATGCTCAGAAGCTTCCTGATCTGAGCCCCAGGGAGACAGCAAACTTCTCTGTGAAGAGGATCTGGCCTGCAGATGTAAGCCTCTGTTCCCTTGAGGAAGGAGTTACCACCTCTGACTACAACCCGCTGCTGTTTGTTCATGGCACTGGTCTTGATGCTACACTTGCTATGAGGCCTCTGTTGATCTGACCTTGGAGGGTGAACTTGCACAGATACTTCTTCCCTCTTTTCACATCCCTCACCTGCCCCACCCAGACCCTCATGCCTCCTTGGTAGTGGAAGCTGAGCAGGCAGACGGGGCTCCTCCTCCAGCTCCATGCAGTAGCTTGCTTCCACTCCTCAGTGTCCCTCAAGTTGCTGCCTTTATTCTGATGCTGATCAGATGCCAAGCCTGTTTCAGTGGTGGCTGTGCCAGGTTGGCATGTGCTTACCTGAGAAGGCTGCATTGACCTTTTCAGACTCCCAGATGCTCCTCAGTCTCCCCAGCTCTTCCTGATGTGTGGCCACCAGGCAGAGCAGTTCATCTACCTGGGCACGCCTCACACACGTGCTTGCTCTTGTCCTCCATCCCAGGGAGCAGCACCAGACACATCCCACAGCCTGAGAGCTGGGTGGTCGCGTGGACTGCCTGCAGCTCCGTCTGCGTGGCTGGACTCGTCCTACTTGGTGCCAGAGCAACAGAAGTGGAGAGCATGGCTTTCTGTCTAGCGCTCACCATGTCTGCACCTCTGTCAGTGCTGCAGCCCACACCTGCTGGAAAGCTGAGCACCCTTCCATGAGAACTGCGCCAACCGCCCTCCCCCTGGTCATGGCCCTGGGTGCTGGCACTCCCTGGGAGCAAGTGTCACGCGACCTCCTGCCCTTTGAACTGGCCGTGTGTTTTGATGGCTCTGCTGAACTCTTGCCCAGACCTCTCATGATACTGGTCACCTGCTGGCTGGTGCCTACACACCCACAGCACCGGGTCTCAGAAACACCATCAGCCTCCCCCTGGGAACTGACAGAATTATAGGGGTTGGAAGGGACCTCTGGACATCATCAAGTCCAACACCCCTGCTAAAAGCAGATTCCCTCTAGTAGGTTGAGCAGGAAAGTATCCAGACGGGTTTTGAATATCTCCAGAGGAGATTACACAACTCTCTGGACAGCCTGTTCCAGTGCTCTGTCATCCCCACTGTAAAGAAGTTCTTATGCATGTTTGTGTGGACCTTCCCGTGTTCCAGTTTTTGGTCATTGCCCCTTGTCTGATCGCTGCACACCGCTGAAAAGAGGCTGGCCCAGTCCATTCTCCAGCACTTTAGATATTTATAAGCATTGATCAGATCACCTCTCAGTCTTCTCCAGGCTGAACAGACCTGGGTCTCTCAACCTTCCCTCGTACCAGAGGTGGTCCAGGCCCTTAATCACCTTTGTGGCCTTCCTTGGATTCTCTCTAGAAGATCCCTATCTTTTTGAACTGGGAGTTCTGAACTGGACATAGTACTCCAGATGTGGCCTCACCAGGGCAGAGTAGAACAGGAATGCACCCCAGGATGCCATTTGGCCTTCTTGGCCACAAGGGCACACTGCTGGCTCTTCGCCAACCTGTTGTCCACCAGGACCCTTAGGTCCTCTGCGGAGCTCCTCTCTTCTCAACATTTGGCGACCGCTGCTGCTGTTACTACACATGCTATAACCTGCATGGTGGAGTTTGATAAACTATTATGAGATTACTCAGTGGAACTTTGAATTTGTCCACCAGACCTCATACATGCAAAAGGTTTTTGTTTCTGGATGATTAAGTAAGATCAGTGATGCATATTTTATCAACTGCTATGTGCATGAGTTGGATTTATGTTAGACAGGGCTAGTTCATCCAACTGAGGGAATTGATTATGTGGTTTGCAGAGTTTGTAGTGGATGGAATATGTTGCGTCCATTCTGTTCTCCAGAGACTCCCTAAATGTGTGGTTAGTAACATAGCACCAGGAACTGATCTTTTGTTATGGAACTGGTAAAGATAATTAATAGATGAACATTTAAGGAGGACTTTTACTTATTCAGTGATGTGTTGGTTTTTTTTTTTGGAATCTGTCATTGTACAAACCAAAAGTTTAACAATTTTGTATATTGGGACCTGATTTGAGCTATGAAAAAATCATCTTGAGACTTAGAATAATAGTATTCTAAGTCTGAAAATGTTACCATACTATGGGTTTCCTTAACAGTACCACCTGCAGGGGAATTTTGTTTGCATCAGTACTCTGAGGACTGTGATATCAGCTTTGCACTTTCTCTTTAGTTGTATTTCCAAACTAATTTCTGTGTGGAGTGTGTGCCATGATATGTAATGCCAATTCTGAATTCATCTGCACAGCTAGGGCTGAAATGGGTGGTGTTGAGGCTTTGAGTAAAGAAAGAGGTGTTTTTGTTGGTTGGAATTTTGTAGTCAATTCCAGGTAAATGTCTGAATATTTTTTGCAAACAGGCTGAATAGTACTACTAATCCTGGAGGGCTTTCCTCTCAACTGTTCTTCTGTCTCTATTAGTTTGAAACAAATATGGTGCAGGGACACGAACCATATTTATACAGGGATTTGCTTTGTGTTGAATAATTTATTTCATAGAGAGGTGATAATTTCATGAGTGCTTAAAATATGTTGAAGTCCATTTTGAATATATTCCATAAGTTTTTGTTTGTTTGGTTGGTTGGTTTTGTTTTTAATTCTGAATTGCTCAAGCAGGTTTAAGGTCTGGCTATTTTCTGAAAGAAGGAAGCTGGTATTTTTTCTTCATTTCCATAGAACATAATCTTTTGTGGTAGAAGCAGTGATGTTTAAATTTTGCAATTCTTAAATGAGAATGGAAAGGTAATTTTACCCCTTTGTTGTTTTTTAAAAATTTATTGGGTTATTACTGTACAAATCAGAAAGGGGTTCTAGAGAACAAATGTGTCAATCACTAGAACTGTCTATTAAAATTACCTTCCTTACACAGATTTTCACTTAGTTTTATATCTTCTTTGTTCACTTACAGCCTGCCATGAAGTGATTACCGAGGCTAAGTTTATATGTCTGCAGGTCTTCTAAGTGTCTAAGCTCCATTGTGGTCAATGGATAAATACTCAGTACAGTCAGTAGAACCTGGAGAGCAATTCTTCTTATCCTAATCAGGTATACGCTGGCTAGTCAACTGAGCAGCTTTCTAGGTTCCCTTGACTTCATTGACTAACATCTGTGTGAAGGCTACTGTATTTAATTGTTTTAATTTTGAACTGAATCTCACCCAAACCTTGAAGATCAAGCTAAGTCACCTAGTCTGTTTATTTGATCAGGAGAGGGACAGACGTCTTTCAAGGGCAATTCACTCTGAGTACTTTAAACATCCGATTTAAACCATGAAGTAAGAACACAGTACAGCCAAAATCTGTGCATGCTATACTGTAGGCTGTAAATGTCTATATAGTTAAAAGCAAAACCTGTGATTGTTGTGTAGTTACTGTTATCAATTACAGTGTAAGATAGAATGTCTCTTAATTAACTTAATAACCTGGTAGGTACATTTAGACATAGCTAATTAGAGCCTTCTTGTAATTGGGCCTATGATTAATAGGCTGTGAAGACTGTTTCGTTTGTATTAAATGCATGGACAGTCCAAGGGAAATTAAAATTTGAGCCTGCAGTGAATAACTAATAGAGGACCTCAGGACAGCACACTAGTGAACAATTATTCTCTTTATAAAGAATTAATATATTAAGTCACTACCTTGGACCCTCACCCCCCCCCAAGATCTTTTGCAGCCTTTTTTAATATGTGCCTGAATCTCTGTCTTGGAAATGTCCATAACTTTTAAAAACAGTCTAGCATATATAGTTTAGTAAAATTAGTGAATGCAAAAGTATATGAATGTAACATTACAGAAGAAAGTATACATAACTAATTTTATTTTTGTACAGTACAAGTTAACATTCTTGTAAAAATTGACTGCCAGTGTTTCTTCTATGGCCTTTCTGCCCATTGTTTTCATTCTGGTCAGGGCAGAACCTGATTTGGGGCAGTACAGTGGGGAAGCAGCAGAAATTAATGTCTTCTCCCTAGTGCTGTAGTGTGTAGTAATCTTGCAGTTCCCTTTCACTTCTTTTTTTTTTTTTTCTTTTTTTTTTCTGCAGCATCTCATGAGTACACGGGGGTTTAATATCTACTGACCTTTGAACAGTCTTCTTCACCTGTTATGCAGCTGGAAGGGAGATAGATGCTGAGGAGAGTCCCACTGATAGAGACGAGAAAAGGACATAGATTGAAATGAAGATGTAGCAGTGGAAAGAAGATAGGAGGAAAGAGATCATGTGTGATGGACAGTTCATCTGGCATCAGGGAGACCCAATCTGCCATTACTTTGTATTCATTGTCATAAGATATACTGTATACAGAAAAACATGTTCTAAAGGTAGACTTTTTTTTTTTTTTAATTAGGTGAAATTGGGAAAAAGTAAAAAATGTGGAAATTTGGGCTAGAAAGGCAAAAAATGTAGTTAATATTTTTAGACATGTAAAAACATCTTGTGTTGCTTTTTTTATGCATAGTTGAAACTTATCTGTTGAATTTTTCATAAGAAATGGATCCCAGCTTTAATTATCTTGTGCCATTTTTATTCTGCTGTTAATGCAGAGGCGGCTTCATTGAGAATGTTGGTCTGTTTTCTTTTTTTGTGTGTGTGTGAGAACTTATCTACTTAGCACATTGTGAGTCATATCAGACTGCTGCTAACCAGAAAGGAATTTTTTTTTTGTAACTTGTTGTACACTTTAGTTTTTCTATTTAATAACTTCACTTTTGTCATCTTTTTTGAAGTATTTTAAACTTGTAAGAGTATATTTAGAGTACCATGGAGTACATTTATCCTGCTGTCTATTAAGATGTCATCTAAGCAACAGATGAGAGCATCAAATGAACTTCAGATAATTTGAATGGAAGTTTAAGACAGTTTCTCTTTTAATAGGGAATGGTGGTAAAATGAGAATTCCCCTAATGTAGGCATTCCTAAACTATAATATACACTTCATTGGAGGTGAAATGAGGTTTTTACTTAAAATGTGAGCTGAGTGCTAAGTACAGTTATTGCCTGTGTGAAATTTTTCCTCCCTGCCGTGTCTTAGCCAAGCAACCAAACACAGGCAAATAACGTATTTCCTTGTAATTGCCTGCTTGCTAGGGATGACAAGAGTATTATCTTTCCACTTGTCAGAAGCTTGGAGAGCATAGGTTGAGGCCTGAGTGAATGGAGCTAGGTCCTTTGATGCCACATAAATAAGTGGTGGTTTTTTGAACTGTATACCGTTTTCATTTTATGAAGATTCTTTATAAAGAAGGAACATAATTTCTTTTTTTTCTCCATCTCCATAGTAAGACCATTTCTTACTATGACAAGTAAGTCAATAATAATAACAATCAAGTAATACTGGTTGTATATTGACATGTAGGCATCTCCATGTTATCTGTTTTAGAGCTACATTAATTTTGTAGTGTATTATTAACGTTACCACCCATGCATCTCTTAAAAAATTAATAGTATCAATGCATGTTTCTCAGTTCTTATCTTGTTTTTATTAATCTAAGACAGAAAAATTATGTTTTCAGACCGTGATTCAAAGAAATGATTTAAATTACAAGTCAGCTGTTACAGAATGACACTTTTCCTTTTGTAATAGAATCCTCTGCAGTGGAATTCCTGCTGCTATGGTGGCCCATTACAAGCACAAGATTACATCTTTCCACTTGTCGCTAATTTTGCATTTTGGCAGAGAAAAAAAAAAGGTTTGCTGTTAAGCGTTGCTAAGCAACCAAAAGATGAATTACTCCAACTTCTGGATTTTTCTTGTATGATATATATATCAGAGGGTTTCTCCTACCTTGGTGAGAGATAGTCTACATGAAGTTACACCTTTTTAGGTTCCCTGTAGATAGTTGTCAAAAATCAAATCATAGATGATCCTCATTTAATGTTTTTAAGATGAGATATTTTCTCCTTTTTGTTTTCTGAAATCTGATTTCTCTTTCTGAAATGGAAAGCTTGCCTCTGTTTCATTTTTCACTTATACCTAATTCTTTATACCACTACTTGAATAAAAAGAATAGAAAGTCTTGGTGTATAACTTAGTGCATCTTACAAGTACTGCATGCTGTTACTCTTCTTTTACTGTTTTTTAGAATAGAATAGAATAATTCAGTTGGAAGGGACCTGCAACAATCATCAAGTCCACCTGCCTGATCACTTCAGGGCTAACCAAAAGTTAAAGCATATTTTTGAGGTATTATCCAAATACCTCTTGAACACTGACAGACATTTTTGTTATGCTCACTCTTAACTGACTTCTTCCAACACAACTAACTGATGGTAATACAAAGTAATTACTAATATTTGAAAGATTGTTCATTAAGTGACAGTGCATGGAAATGATCAAGAGAGAAACTTAAGTCTATGGAAGTTCTGGTAAGATTTGTGCTTGCAGATAGGTTAGAGAATCATAAGCTCCTTTTAAGGGACCCTCAAAGATCATCTGTCCATGGGCAGGGACATCTTTTACTGGATCAGGTTGCTCATAGTCCCATCCAACCTCACTTTGAACTCTTCAAATGATGGGGTGTCCATAACTTCTCTGGACAAGCTGTTCCAGTATAGTAATGCTCTTAATAACTTGATTGTTTTGCTCTTAATAACTTGAGTGTTGTGTTTTTTTTTTTGTCTTTATTTTGTTGTACATTGCTGTAATTTATTGATTTCAGTGGAGCTTTTTTTTTTTTTTTTTTTTTCCCCTCCTATGGAAGTATGGGTATTTCAGGGTCACCTCCCACATTAGTCATTGATTTCCACTCAGAACACATGCTGAGCACAGAGCTGCATCTTCCTTTTAAATTCCTAATCTGTGTTTCATGTGTAGGGAGCCAGGAAGAATTTGAGCAACAAATAGAGACTGTTTCTCTTTATGCAACCCTGTGAGGCCAGCAGTAAGGAAGTATCAGCACATAGGGTGGCAATGGTTTCCTGCCTATGTTGGTTTTGTATCCATGTGTGCACCAATGTAATAAAGTATTTGATTGTGCCTATACAGTAAAGTTTTTGGAGGAGTTCTTTTAAAAGATAGCTGTCTCAGTTTGATCAGACCTTGAAGTTCACAGGTATGAATGTATATTCACTATTTCACGTCTGGGTGAAATAAAAAATGGATTAACCCTCCTGATATACCAACTTCCATGCAGAAGAAACTTGGCTATGTGGGTCAGAGAAGAGCTACTTACTGCTCTGAAAAGGTTCTTGTTCTGAATGGTTGATTGAACAGGTTGTTCTGGGTAAATTCTGGCAAGTAGCAGTGGTCAAGTTATTTCAATTAAATTTTTGTCTAAATTATACAAGGTAAATGTATGTACAAGCTAATATAATTTCAGATGTGATCACTTCATTGGGCAAAGCTAGCATTAGTTTGGGGAGATGAATGTTACCAGCTGTTTTCTTAAAACCTGCAAACAGGCTTTTCCTTTATTAATGGTCCTCTACTTTGGTAAGTATAAGGTTAGGTGCAATATTCCATTAATTTTTCATTTTGTCTAAATTTTCTAAAGGAGTTGATGACAAAGCTGATAACGGAGACACCTGACCAGCCAATCCCATTTCTAATTGATCATCTTCAGTCCAAACAAGGGAACCGCAGTCAGCTTCAGAGAACGTTATCTGGCTCTGCTGCCCTTTGGGCAGAGAGTGAAACATCAGGTATGTTCTGTATGCTGGAAAGGGATAGTCTCCACTATAGTTTTCCCACACTTTTCCTGGATTATTTCTTGGATGTACATGTTCATACAGAGCAGGTGTTACTCTGTGGTTTTGGGCATGTACAATAAATCCTGTTTGTCCAGTAGATATTGAATTAATTTGATGTGCTGAGCTGATAGTCATGAGTATACTTATAATGAATATGGGTGTGAAAGTTAGCTTCTATTGAGCTTTGCTCTTTTTTTTCCTTTTTTTTTTCTATTACCCACATTTTCAACAAGCTATCATTGCAGCACTTAAGATGCAATCACTATGTTGTGAACTCCACTGTGAATAATTTATGATTGCAGATCTTCAGAAGCATTAAAAAAAATGTGAAATAATATTCACTATGATTCTAAAGTAGAAATTTTAACTTTGATATTCTGGTACAAGCTCTTCTTAGAAGTTTGGGTTTGTATCTAAAAATTGACCAATGATCTGTTTCAGACTGTAATAGATCTCCAACAGTTGTTTATAGTCAATTGCTTGACAAATTAACTTTTTATTTATATACAATTTAAAGTTTTAAGCATAGGCAGTCAAATGTTACAGAACAAATAGAGGTTAAAGACTTCCTCCTAACAAAAAATAAGATGTGTTTTTAAGTGAAAAACATCAATGAATTTCTTAATTTTGGTGTTTAGGAAAATGAAGAAATATATGAAATTTATCGTGCAAAACAGCTGACTTCAATTTGCATTGATAAGACTAGAATTTTCTGGATTAATTGTTTATGAAGTATTTGAAAAATGACCCTAAGAATATTATAATTGCTCGATATTATTCTTTTAACAGAAAATAAAGGAACAAGGAGAGATTTCAGAAGTTATGATAAACCCTGGCAGGTAAATGCAAAGAAGCCTAAAAAGTCAAAGAGTGACCTTGCCGTGTCCAACATCTCTCCACCGTCACCAGAGTCCAAGTCATGTAAGCTTCACTACATTATTAATTTATGCATATTTCTAAACCCATAGTCTGTTTTTCTTTTTTTTCTGTTGAATTAGGCTTAAAATGTGAAGCGAACTGTGAGCAGTTGAAATGACTAGATACACACATTAGAAGAGTTTGAGCCTTGCTTTAATTTCATTTGCATTATGAATTTTTAATAATACCCTATGTTGTCATCTATAGATGGAATAGAACTCTAGATAGATAGATACAGAAGACAGAAAAATATCTGGGTGTCATGCAGAAGTTTGTTCAGATACCAGTTTTGATCTGTTGTGTTAATTTGCACTGCCATTTTGTATATGTAAAATATGTTCTGTTGATACTGATCCTAATAACAGCTTTTTTCAGTGGGTCAGGCAATGCAAAACCATGAATTACAAACAGATACCATTCAAGATAGGGGGACAGTGTCAGCAGAACAGGTATACTGCCCTGAGAGTTGCTAAATGTATGCTGAAAGAAAAGGCAGTTGAGAAATAGAATGACTGAAGGCAATATTGTCAATTACTTGTAAAATAAAAGCAGTAAAAGTAGAGGCAACAAGCCTTAATGAAATACAGTGGTTTCTGTATACTGGCTATTAAAGAAATGTAGTTTTTTAAGCTTGAGGATTTTTACACAAAATAAAATATATATTTTGTACATGTATGCATGCATATGTATACAGTGTTTGTATACAAACATGTAAGTATACAATATTTTTTATCCAAAATAAATTTAAGTTATATTTTATTGTTTAGTGTTCTAGCTTTTTGAAGTTTTTATTTGTAATAGCCACATCTTTTAAATAACTTTGAGTGTAATAAGGTGGACCAGGTGAGAACAGTACATTGCAATAGAAAGCTTTCTGTGTTTCTTATAAAAAACAAGATGGGGAAGTCCAGACTTCAGTGGAATCAATGGAAAATCTCAGCAGGTCAAAATCAGGTGTAAACAGGAATATTCATAGAAGTGGACAGTCACTCATAATCTATGGTGTTTTCTGGGTAACAGCGATTTACAGAAACAATGGCCAAGAGTGGTGTGAGTTACTCCTGTGATCATACTTTATGTTCTTCTCTTCCTTCCCAGTGCTTGTGCTTCAGACTCAGTGGTGTGAGTCAAGTAACTTCCAAGCCATTTCCCAAAGTCCAGTTGGAAGCCTATCACTAGTGGCATGCTTAGGGGACCAGTACTGAGACCAATACTATTTAATAGTCTTTATTAATACCCTGGACAATGAGATAGCATGTTCTCTTAGAACACTTGCAGATGAGACCAAATCATGGGAATCAGTTGGTATTCTGGGTGGCAGGGCTACTATTCAGAAAAGACCTCAGCAGGTTGAGAAGTAGGCTGAGAGGAGCATCATGATGTTTAATATAGGCAAATGCAAAATCGTGCATCTTGGATGGAAAAGCCTTGTGCAATAGTATAAACTGAGGTCTGAATGGCTAAAAATAGCTTTGCAGAAAAGGACCTTGGGTGCTGGTAAACAAGAACTTAAATACGAAACATCTGTGGCTGTGTGCTCTTGCAGCACTGAAGGTAAGCTGCATATTGGGCTGCATTAGCAAATGTAGCCGGCAGTGTTTGTTGCTTTTGAGATGGCATCTGGAGTATGTCACACTAGGCACTGGAGCAAGTCCAGCAGAGGTGCACCATGATGATGAGGGATCTAGAGCACATGAAGTACAAGGAAAAGCTGAAGGAAGTTGGTTTGTCCGTTCTGAAGAATGCTAAGGAGAAATGTCATTGTCATCTCCAACTATTACATAGGAGGGTGTACAGAAGACATACCAAATTCTTCTTGAAGGTGTGCAGTGAAAGAGGCAACAAAAATGACATGGTCTGATTTTCGGTTTGTCCTGTGCAGAGTGAGGAGCTGGCTCGATAATCTTTGTGGGTCCCTTCTAACTCAGGATATTCTATGATTTTAGAAATCCTTTCCAGCCTAACTATCCTCTGATTCCATGCTTTCCTGTTTATACCCTTTCCCTTTTTTAATCCATAGCACTGTTGTAAACCTTGTGTACTTGTGTTATTGTCACAAAATGTTCACCCTTGCAAATATCTCTATTCAACATTTTGAAAATACATTAAGTATATAATCAATTTTCTTGTGTATTTAAACTATATTTTTTTAAATTGCGATCACAGCAATGTGCCTTTTTGTCATATCTTGCTTCTCTTATTTTCTGCCAACAACCAAATTAATACTGACCTTTTTTGCTGGGTTTACACCATAATCAGTGGCCCTTTCAGCCACTCAGATCAGTGGAAAGTAATCATGTTCAGCAGCAATTCATTACTCTGTCCAGACTTTCACAACATATTCTATCTGGTTTGTGCCTTCAGCTTGTACCTCAAAACATTTTTGGGACTCAATGTAAGTTGTTCCCAAAACCTCTTCAAAGAGGTAGTAAGGACTCTACCTAAGACATGGAATATTTGGGGCCTGCTGAGATCTAAAGATTTATTCCCAGATTTGTGTAAAATAAACAAACAAACAAAAAAAAGAACAAACCTCTCCCAGCGTTTCCTACAAGCACATACCCGACAACCTAAAAAGCCCCCCAAAGCTGCCAAAACAAAACCAAAATTTAATGGAACCCATCAGTTGTAAGAGGTTCTGTTGCAGAACTTTGTCTAAGGACTGTCTTGTTCAAATGATCCTGAACTTGTAAGTTTATTCAGGGTTAAGAAGAACTGTCAGTTCATAGGAATCTTTGAAAACACCAGGAGAATTGATTTATTTAATTAGTAAATATTTTTACCTTCAGCAAGGCTGTTGTTGATTGCAGTGTGCATGTTATTCCTGCACAGATCTCTCTTTCTTATGCATTCATCTTTTTTAGTGCAAAGATTCCTCCAGTTTCTCCTGACTGTTATCTCAGTTGCACCTGAAACAAACAAACAGGAAAGCCTGGTGTCTTAGGGGTCTAAGTATCTGTTTGTAAAACCATGTTTAAGCTTCTACTGTTGTATGGCAAGGGAAGAGTCCTGAAGCTAGGGCGCAAAGTGTGTGTGTGTTTAATTAAATGTTTGGATGATGACATTCTGTATTTGAAGAATAATAAATTTTAAACTTTTAAGTAATTTGTGAAACAGACTTGCTTCCCAGCAAGCTACTCTTAGGTAAATTAGGTTGATTTCTTTACCACTTTCATATTAAATCAGATCACAGATCATTCTTTCACTCTGCTTCAGTTCACCATTCTCTTTCCAGGTTTCCATATCCCATTTACAGCATTGTATGTTTCTAATTGCCTGTGGTCTGTCTAGTACCGTAGTCTATCATTCACTTAGCCTTTTAGTATCCAGCTACTGTGTAAACCAGTTTTATCTGAATGCTCTTACAAGATTTAAATGCCTGGGTAATTTTATGATCAGTAACAACACTTACATTTTTGTTCTTTGGGATGTAAGTTGGCCATACAATGTATTAGTGAAATGTAGCACGTAGTCTAAGGACTTTTCTCCTGCAATGAGCAGGTATGTGCATGAGTAAGTGGCCTCTTGCCGTATCATAGGAATGACTTTTCCATGAACCTACTGCTGGAGGATTTAATGAGTAATTGGTCTGATTCTGTCTGCAAATTATGTTTTGAAAAGACAGGTATATGCAGATGAAAACAATACTGATCTTGTACTATTATCCAATAGAAAATAACGGTCAGGTGATTTATGACAGAATTCATAGCAAATCTGACATGATTTTGAGGAATGAGTGAGTATAGAAAAAAGGAAGAAGGTTGGAAATTAATGAACGGATTTTACTAAATGTGAAGAGAGATGCAGATGAAAATGGTATATGATGGACTTCATACAAAAGAAGGTCATGTATTGAGCGTGTCCAGAGAAGGACTGTGAACCTTCTGAATGACCTGGAACACAAGTCTTATGAGGAGTGGCTGAGGGAACTGGGGCTGTTTAGTCTGGAGAAGAGAAGGCTCGGGGAGACCTTATTGCTTTCTACAGCTACCTGAAAGGAAGTTGTGGGGAGATGGGGATCAGACTCTTCACAGATAGCTAGCAATAGGACAAGAGGGAATGGCCTCAAGTGGTACCACGGGAGGTTCAGGTTGGAAGTTAGGAGACATTTCTTCTCAGAAAGAGCAGTCAGGCATTGGAACGGTTGCCCAGGGAGGTGGTGGCATCACTGTCCCGGGGGGGGGATGTTTAAGGAAAGGTTGGACGTGGTGCTTGGGGACATGGTTTAGTGGGTGATATTGGTGGTTGGGGGACAGTTGGACCATCTGATCTTGGAGGTCTTTTCCAACCTTAATGATTCTATGATTTCAAAAGATATCAAGGAAGGGTCGTATAGTGTTTATACAGTTCTGCATGCTTCACATAAAGCCATTTACTTTAAATGACCAGAATTTAGTATCCATTCATTACTTGGATGACTAGGTAAGTAAAAAGAACTATGTCTTCTAGAAGTAATAAAAGTTTCAGTCAGATCTAATTCTGCATTTCTTCCCCCTCAGTTTTGGCTCAACAGAATAAGTTGTTGAAACAGAAGTGTTCCATGACAGCATATCTGTTCTGATACATTTTCACCGAAATACAAAATGGTTCATTGAAACAGACTGTACTGACCAACACACAGAGCAAATTTCTACTAGGCTTTTGAATGCTTTCCCACCATCCATCCCATCCCACCATCCCAGTGAGATGCAGGACAGTCCAACCTTCTGGTGTTTGTGGAACATTTCACTGTAAGTAGGGATCAGACCATCATCTCTTGGGCAAGTTTCCCTACTTTCCAAGGATAAAGTAATGAAACTCTCATGTTCCTGATGCAGGTTGGTTCGTATATCAAACAACTGCTAATCCTGGAAGCTCCACAGCTGTTGAGTGTAACTGAAGTTTGATTCATTCAGCATCTGTCATGGGTCCCATGACAAATTTTAGTCTGAAATTATATGATTTCTCAAGAAATCTATCCTTTGGTATTTTGAAAAATGTCATTTTTTTCAAATTGACATATCATATTCTAACTTGTTGAAATTTTCTGCAGCTTGGAAGCTCTAAACTTTGGCTATATTCGTACATGATTTTACTGTATGAAATTATTTTCTGCTTTTATTTTGGTGGTGCTGTGAAGTTTCTGTACTATGGTGAGTTCAGTAAAGTGTTGTACACAGAAAGAAAATTCTGTCAAACTGGTAGTAAGTAGGTTAGAGTGAGTGATGGTATAGAATATATTGTTTGTACAATGAAGGGAGAAGGTGAGATTGCTGAAAAAGTAGGCAGTAAAAGCATGTGATCTCAGTATGAAACTAAAGTGAGTAAAACTAGAATAAATATAGAATTTCTTTGCTAGTTTACTAAATATTTGTAATTAGAGTTAGAAGTTCGAAAAGTTTAGAAAAATACTAAAAGGAACGTTTTGTTTTCTGTAAATAAGAGAAAGGATGAGAAATACTGAAATTTTTCTGTTTAGTTGAAGTTACTTAGGAATGGAGGGAATTTTTGGTCACACAGAAATTTACATAACTTCTAATGAACGTTGTGCTTCCTAAAACAAGGAATCATAAGGTAAATGATTGGCTTTTAAAAGTAATAACAAAGATTCTAAAGCTGTCCATCTGAGTAGAGGCCAATCACCACCCTAATACGTTCAGGTCTCTTTCTATTCACTAGAAACTACCATCATTTGTTATTGCCAGTCCTCAGAAGGAAATACATGGCATCTTTTTTGAAGACAAAGCAGAACCAGGCTTACATTTTCACTCCAACTTCCCTTCTCCTTTCTGAGACTTCCTGTGTCTCTTTCATCCTACTCTTTTCAGTGTATGTCCTTTTTAAAACCTTCTTTGTCTTCTGTTTTTGAGAATGTCTGTAATTGCAGTCTAATATATTCACATTCCTAATACTTACTCAGGTTCCTGAGTAGGTGTTACAGAATAAACCCTGGGTTATCAGACTCTATATAGATGTCCAGTTTATAGATAATTTGGTGTATGTCTACAGTAAAGGGAATCACATTTTCCTACCCTACCCTACCCTACCCTATCCTTTGTGACAGAAGGACTTAAACATAATATTGTCCTTTTCCTTATCTGGCTATTGAATGAACTTCAACTTTCCGTTTTGGAGTTGATCCAAAGTGGAACAGATTCTGTATTTGCACATAGGGCAGTCAGGAATAAGGCAGATTTCTATAGCAGCACTTATTTAACGTATTTTGCAATAGCTACCAGAACTTGAAGTCTGAGAGTAATTTCCCCATGTCATCATAAAAGTACTTTGAAATTACAAATGATCATAAGATTCCACTTGTTGTTGTTGTTGCAGTCTTACAGGAGTCTGCAAGTTTCTTCTTAGTGTTTCATGAAAATGAAGTTTGTAAGCATAGATTAGTTGACAGCTGTCAAAATTGAAAATAAAAATTTCAAAGAAGATATTGGACATATCTTTGTAGGTTTTGTTTTTGAAGTTATTTTTAAATGAGTAGTGATCAACCACTGATAAATGCAGCTGTTTTTTTCTGTTGGGAATGTGGACAAAACATCATCATCTTCATGGCAGCATGTGCATTTCTCAGTGTGGTAATGCTGTGTTTAAAGACAACTCAACAATTTCATTTGGTTGAGAAGGCAGTAGTTCCAGACATAGCATTATTTTTGTTTTAATTTCTAAAAATTGTTAAAATACTCACATTGGTCAGTGCAACTCCGAGTACTGTGAGTCCGAAACACCTCATGGAAATCCTTCTCTTTTTCTCAGCTATTGTAGGTGAGGTTAGCTCAGCAGTTGAGAAACTTATTTTAAAATTGAGTCAAAGGTTTTGGTAATAGGTAACATGTAGAAGACTGAGCTCAGGACTGCACTTCCCAAAGACTGTGTTTATTTACTCTGTCAGAATAAAGACTATACAGCTTGAGTAATAGCGCTATGTTTTGTTTCACGGTTTTTATGGACTGTGCTAGCCACACTTTATGATTTTATTTATTTTTTAATTTTTTTATTTTCATGTTGGTTAGAAAGCTTTTTGTAAAATGTTTTTTCTTTTTGAAAAAATGACTAGCAAAGCCAAAAATACTGTTTATTTTTGTCATTTTTCCTTATTGACCCCTAAGACACATATTTTTATTTTGATGTAGTTGAAGCACCTTCATATACTACCTTCTTATCTCATTTTTATGTTTCTGCATTACTTTTATTATTTTTAATTGTTAGCATTAATTATTCCTGTTTGCTGATTAATTCAACCATAATAATCATCCTGAGTATGCATTTGTTCATGTTTTCATTTTTATTTCACATTGACCAAAGAAAATATTTCCAGCTGTTAAAATAGGATAATTAAGCAATTTCCACTCAAGATTCTTGAGCTTGTAAACACATTGTGCAGCTTTTTTTTTTTTCTGCTGTAGGAGTATGAACTACCAAATCTAAACTTCATGTATATATCTGTGTATATTTAGTGCCAAGGTCAATAGAGCATCCTAAATGGGATTGGAGGACAAAACCGGAGAACCATGATTTTGATGAGCTAAATCATATTCTTCAAGAGAGCAAAAAACTTGGAAAAGCCCTTGAGAATCTGTCTCGCAGTAAGTTGATTGATTTTAGTTTTTTTAATGTAACCGTGCAGCCTGAATTGTAATCTGGAAGTATATATCAAGAAGGTAGTCTTCCATTCAATTAAGAGTAAGTTCATTGACATCTGCAGTTAGATTCTGGTTGAGGAGGTTCACAGAATGTCTGAGGCAATTTAGCAGCTCGTGTGCTGACTGAAACTACTTCCCCTGCACCTCCTTTTTTCTTGCATTGGTTTTCTGCCAGCTTAGTGAGATGAATTAGCTCATAAAGAAATCAAGCACAAGAACCTGGTGTAAGGAAAATGGCGGGAACGTGCAGCAGTGAGACTGCTCCTTTGGGTGTTAACAATTAGGTAGGTTTAAACATTTGTCAAACCTTAACCTCATTGATGGAGATCAGACCTGCTACTGAAAAGCAATTAGGTATTTTATATCCTTGATCCCAGTTAATTCCTTACAGTTTTCAAAAGCAATTCAGATAATTTAAAGCATGTTAAATAAATACTCTGAAATTTGGTGACCAATTATAAAAAATAATCTCAAGGTTTATCCCTTAAGAGACATAGTGAAACAGGAGCAGTATTTAAAAATAGCATTCTCACGTAAGGAATAGCTCTGAGGTATGTTGTTAGTCTGAAGTACGTTGATGAGAGCAAACACTACTAACAACTATCAAAGTGTGAAAAGTACTCAGCCATGGAACATGAAAACTGAGTATGATGTGGTCTGTGAGCCAGGATATGGGAGACATTTGAATGACAAATATTTAATTTCTCCTCTCATTAAATTTTATCCCCGGCACTTCTTGATTCAATGAAGAAATTTCAGATGGTGATATCAGAAACAAAGCTGAATGAAGAATGGAAGATCTGTTTTGTTAAGTATTTTGAGATTTGATGTTTTTCTGAGTCGGGTCAAAAACCCCAAACTAGTTCGCCCAAATTCCCCCTCTCCCAAATGTTTTAGGTTGATCACATGAATTATGCTCTGAGAAATTTTTGTATTACTTATAGTAGTATAGTACAGGTCTCTTTTCAAATACATTTCTCATAAACTGGTCTATCTGCCTTTTCTCCTCTAAGGAGCTGAAACAACTCCTGACTGGATCTCTGGTTTGCAGCCCCAGCATTGCCTGACAGTATTACTGTGACATGTGTGAGTCTGTCATTTTCAAGCCTTTCTCCTTGTAACCAGGCTTAACACAGATTCAGAAGCAACTTTTTTTTTTCTTTTTTCTTTTTTTTTTTTCAGTTTCAGAGAGAGTTATTTATTCTCTGTCCGGAAATACAAAGCAGTCAGAGGTGAGAGTTCAGTAATAAAGGCCTAAAATCCACCCTTCAGTCCTACGTCTTTTCTGTCCTTGTGAATATTGTGTAGGTTCCACTGAGCTCCCACATTCTTATACTTAAAATACAGTTTGCAGCATTCTGTGCCTCTTTTTGCCAAAGAGTTTTCTAATTGGAGTGCAAAACCACTGCAGCTCTTCTGAGTCCTATGCTTGGACTGAACATGAATATACCTGGTCAATGTAGTTGGAGTCAGGTTTTTGTAGATTTATGTCACAAATGATACATTCTTTGCTATTTCTTGCTAATACTTGATGTTTTCTGGTGATTTGTCAAGATAATACAGAATTTTACTCCTATCCTCCAGAGTCTTTTAATTCACTTGCAACGTGATGTAACGTTCACTTTCATGAATGTGCTTTCTATTTCTTCATCCAGATCATTAATGGAAATATTGTCAGACCTCTTCATGATTCCATTTCAGATCTGACAACCAGCCCTTGAAAGCTACTCAGTAAGTGCATTTTTCCCACCAGATGTTTATCTACCTAGCAGTGATTTCACCTAGAATATATTTCTCTAATTTGACTATCACCTAGGACAGTAGACAAAGTCTTATAATAGCTTAAGTATTTTACATCTACTTCTTCCTCTTATCCACTAAGCAAGTTTCCAAGTTGAGAAAGCAATTAGACTGATATGATATGATTTGTTCTTGGTAACTTCGCGTCAGCTGGTTCTTATCACCTTTCCTATCCATTAGATATTTATAAACAATTTATTTAACAATTTTGTCAAATATTTTTGCTGCTGTCAGATTTAAGCTGGCTGGTTAGTAATTCCCCGTGTCTTCCCCTTTTCTTTTCTAAAGAAGGATGGGGTATTTGCCCTTTTCTGTCCTCCATTCATGGTAGACAGTTGCTAATGTTTCCAAGGTTTCTTCAACTAGTTTGTTAGGTGCTTTAGAGTGAATTTCACAAGATTCTGCCAACTTGAGTGTATCTAAATGATCAGAATATCTTTCAGCTTTCTCTCGTCTGGCTTGTAATTTTCCCATCTTAAAATCACTAGCATTAAGCATCTGGCCACAATTAATCTTTTTTCTTTTTTTCTTTTTTTTCTTTTATTTTTTTCTTTTTTTTTCTTCTCTCTCTCTTTTTTTTTTTTTTTTTTTTGGTAAAAACTGAAGCAGTGAAGCTATTGAACATTGAGATTTCCTTGTATCATCCATTGTTTGTATCCCTTCTCTATGATGTAGTAGTTCTGTATTTTACTTTATCCTCCTCTCCTAATGTGTTTATAGTATCTTTTCTTGTGACTTTATTTTTGTTCTTTGATAGTTGTTACTCATTTTCACTTTAGCCTTTTTGGTTGTATCATTTAAACATTTGTGTCAGATTAATTCTAAACTGTATGTCCCTGTTTCCAGTCTTTGTACTCCTTTTCAGATAATTTCAGGAAATAAATCTGTTCTCTGCTGTGATTTCTTCCATATTAGGATGATATAAAATAAAAATAAAATAAAAATTAAAACTGCAATATATGAAAAGTTTGGAAAAAAGAAGAGGTATAATTTTGAAAATAAAGCTAGTCTTATTATTCCAGAGGGAATAGAGTTTGCACATAGCAAATATTGTGGAGGGATTCAACAAAGGGACATGTCCAGGGCTTTGAAAGTCAGACATGAGAAATTCATTCTGTGCTAGATCCAATGATTCCTTATGGTGAATTTTACAAAAACCACGACAAGGTCCCACAGCTATCTTCAAGCCTGTGTTCCTGCTTGCTTTTGGCATATAAGTCATTGCTTTTGATTCTACAGGCATGTCAAGTCTGTAAGTCCAGTGCTACATTTGATACTAATCACGTTTCCAAGCAGCATGTGACAGGCAGTGGGCTCAGCAAATGGATCCCAACATACTATCCATGGCTCTTTACAACACATTTCATTTTTCAGTATTTTAACAGGGAAGAATGCCATATAAAGTTGGCCATTTAAAATTAAATGATATTTCCATTAAGTCCTGGAATTCATTTCCATTTTTAAAGATAAAGATATGCTTTGGATCTTGTACTGAGTTTCTAGGACTCCAGAGACTGCATTGCCTGCTATGCAGATGACACAGCCTTTGTTAATTAAACTCTAGTTTCTATTGCTTCATCTACTGCTAGATCTCAGCTTTGAAAGAAACCCATGCACCTCACACAAAATTAAAACTGTCTGAAAGCTTTGGAGGGTGAGACTCAGACAGTTGGATGTCTCATCTCTCCTATGTTCAGTATGTTTGTATTTGGAATCATACTATGTTTGTATTTGGAATCATCTTCCCAAGTACCATCAAGACAATATGTAAGCAATTCTGTACTCCGGTAGATCCAAGAAAACAACAGAGACTTCACACTCAATGCTAAAGATATCTTGAGTATTGAGAGACCTGAGAAGAATATTGCCATAATAACGGTCTAAGTGTATTGGAGCTTGGTGACTCAAGTATACCATTTTCTAGAGGTCAACCCGTGTCAAGAACATGGGTTTCATTTGCTTGTCCAATCACCTGTGTGTCATTGAAGTGTATTTTGAACTATCAAGTCAATTATTTTGGAGACACTTTGGTTTATGAAACGACAGGAATATGCTGCATTTTCCTTATGCATGTTTCATTTTCTTTGATTGAGAGGCCACTCTTCTTTATTGCCATACTTCTTCCTTTGCTGATCCTAAATAAGAAGTGTCATATGCTCTTCTATTTCCAACTCTGGCCTGTTTTCTTTTTAAAAAGAGTTAAAATCTCCTGCATAGCTGAGGTTCTTTCTCATAAATAGACCTGTCTTAATCCCCAGTCTAAGGTTGGAAAGATGCATAACGAGATGGAAAACAGTGAATTATGAATGTTATGAGTGGGGGGAAATAAGGACCAAATCAGCAAGAGTTTCCTTCAAAGTAGGCATGAAGTCTGACTGCTTTGTGAGCACCTTTGCATCTTTTATGTGAACAACGAAGGACTTGAGTGCATATTGGACGTTTCCATTTACACATGGTAACAGCATTTCATGACATTTAATGTATTCTACTGTGAGATGGGTATATTTTCATAATTACACATAGACTTTTAACAGAGTTAACCAATGGTTTGTTAGTAAAGTTTGGATTCTTGTTGAATCCAGGTGTATACCACAAATTAGGAGGGAAGAAACAAACTTATGCTTTGAATTCAATGGGTGTTCTAAGGTCAGAAGAAGGGTAGTAAGTTAACATTAACCAAAGCTATTTGGGAATCCATCCAACTCAGTCTGAGGGAACCCCAGAAATAATGGTATCTAGCTATAGCCAACACAAAAAAAGTGTTCTGTATTTCTTAGTTTGGAAGGGGAGTAATCAACAATGAATCAGTACACTAGAAAGCCCCCAACAATCTAGTAGGAAGTACTGTTGCAAGAGGACCATAAAGAATTGTAGAATCACTGAATGGTTGAGGTTGGAAGGGACCTCTGGAGGTCATCTGGTCCAACCCCCTGCTCAAGCAGGCCTGCCTAGAGCTAGTTTAGCAGGACCACGTCTAGATGCCTTTTGAATATCTCCAAGAATGAAAGAGCTCTGAATCCCTCCAGAGTATCTCAAACTGTTACTTCTTATAATGTTAGAGGATCAGCTGCTGTTTATATATAGCCTAAGAAAGACAAGTGTGATCTTATGGGGAGGAAGATAAGCAACAAGAGTAAAACTCTCATAATAACAGTACAACTAGTTCAAAAAAATGATCAGAATATGTTAGCAAGCTACTAAAATATGTTCTGTTTATGGATGAACCTGTGAGTACGTGGGATGTAAGAAGATGGATATACACCATGAACTATTTCAATGTGTTTAGCAGTCTCTGAAACACATTAGGATGGGTTTTCACTAGTAAGATTCTACACTATAGGAAGTTATTAATGATTTACAGACTGCTTATGGAAGATGTACTTTAATGGAATGCAACTAACATTTATCAGAGACCTCTAAAATTTCCCATTGAAACTAGATATTTCTGATGATGATACAACTATGAATGCAGCTTGCATGACATCTTACTAGACTTTTATCAGTCACATCTTACAGGTGGCATTGTTTTAAGACTTAATACCTTATTTATTTATTTATTTATTTTTAAGTCATGCATAGCTGTTGGTCTGAAATACACTTTAGTCTATAAAATGACTTACCCAGTCAGTTGAGAATCTAGCCATAAATATGTTCTCTTAATTGAACCACAAAGCTAGTCATCAGTATTCTGTAGAGGCTTTTTTCTTTCTTCTGTTCAGGCTGAACTTTAAAATCATGTTATCCTTGTGTGAGATCAATATTTGTGATTTATTTTGAGATCGACATTTTTAGATAAGCTCAATCAAACCTTTAAGGAAGATAATTTTATCTCAGTACTGCAGCTGTTATCCAATACTTCTTTTGCTTATAAAATCTGTTTGCTTTTAGTGTGATGTATGAGTAATAATACAAAATAATGATATTTTCTGAGATTGAAACGGGAAGAAAGTGAACATAATTATTGCTATTCAATTATAAAGTAGGGCTTATATGGCATGGAGATCACCATGACTTCAGTCATAAGTATCTTTTTTCCTACAGATGTTAAATTTTTAATTACCTTTGTTGAGGTATTTGCCATTCTGATCCAATGTGCTCTAAGCTTCAGGAATAGAGTCTCTTTCTGAGTTACAGTGCCTTTTCTGAAACAGTATTTGGCTTGGTAAAAAATTCCCTAATGCTATTGTGGAACTGGGACTTGTGTGACTGCCATTGCAGATGCGTTACTTTCTAATCCTTAGATAAAGGTGGTTGGCATTCATGGGGTAGTAGGAAGGTGGGCTATATTCTTGGCTACTGGCTGTTTTGGGCTACTCACATTAACTAACCTACTGCACTATACACCTTTCTCTGATTATTCTCTTCTGATGTGACCTCGGTTTAGAAAAGTGTCTGGGACATAATATTTGATACTTTATTTGTATTTTTTTTTCCTGATTCATTACTCTTTAAACCTAATCCTGAAATTTGTATTCTCCATTAGAGCCATTCAGAAATTTGGATATAACAATGCTGCATGCCTGAAGCACAAATTCTTTTTCTGGGGATTTAATTATTATTATTATATTTTAAGTTGCCATTGGAAAGAGAGTTTAAATCCATCTTTCCTAGATGATGACTGTACTAATGTATAGTGTGCTGCTTTGCTAGTATTTGGTGCCTTGTAGATGACACTGTTCTCCTTTTTCATGTATGGCTAGATGTTGAATGGCATATTGTCCTAACTCAATATGGATACACCTACAGAAATTTTATGCATAGTTGCTTAACAATATAGTGATATACGACATCTCTGGCAATAAAAAATCACTGAATTATTACTGGAGGAAATAGGGCTCATTTTGAAAGCTGTAAAAAGACTCAGTGTATGTAAATAATATAAGAATGTCAATTATGTCAGTCAATGGCAAATCTATATCTATTACATTGTTCCTACGTAGAAGTGTCTGAGCTGGTTTGGTTCCTGTGTACGTTTTCCAAATCAGGGGGAAATGTTTTGTTTGCTGCAACCAGAGCAACCATTTTCTGTCCTTTGTAATCCAAGGATGCTGTGAAACAGGAAATCTAAATTTACCTTGTGTTCACTACTTGATGCAAACAGGCACAGGAGCTAATAATTAGTAATTTGCTATCCTGCCAACAGCAGTATGGCAACTGTCTGGTGCATGAAGTTTTGCTGTGGGAAACAGAAGTACAGCTGAGATGACCTGACCCACCAGCAAGGGAACATATGCTTCTCCTGATTTGCTGTAAATGGGAGTCAACTGCTGGCCAGTTGATATACGATGATACGTATTCCTGTGTTTATGCTCAAAGCTGCAGTATTAACAATGGTAGAATAATAATGGAGTTTGTTACAGAACCTGTAATGCACTAGGAGTTTGGCAGTCCAGCCATCCACAAGTTCCCTGACCTAGACCAATCATAAGAACAAGTTTTCTAAAGTTAGTCAGGATTGCCTTAGGAGGTCTTAGTTCCAAACTCTGTATGTCAAAACCAGAATGCTTTGTTTGCTATGTAGGAAAACTGGCTGTTGGGAGCTCTGTGGCCATCTTCTGGATGTTTAGGAAAATGCATAAGCTATTTGTAACTCCCATTGGGCAGAATGATGGTATTCTAACATAAGTTAAAGTAGTAACATTTTATTTTCTTTTGACTAGGAATGCATTGTGCATTTGGAAAATATGCGTCTTTAAAAAAATCTCAGCTTATTTTTATTGTGTTATTTCTTCCTGTAGTTATTTAAGGAGCACAAATAGAAGTAAAAATGGTAGATGTCTCTGAAGTTTCACAAGCTTTTTTCTCATTGGAATACCTATTCTATAGTTTCAGGTATGTATAGAATATGAAGATATTGCAAGATTTTGAAATAGTATAAAGCTTCTCAGGAATAATGCAGCAGGCAGGTAATTTAAGACTTGCCATTTCAAAAAGACCTGAACTCATACAGTACCTGCTGTTTTGAAAATGAATTTTATGTTATTGAACTTTGAGCATCAAAGTCTGAAAATGACTTTCCAAAGAGGAATAATACCACAGAGTGGAGAGACATTATGTACTTCATTAGTTTTATTTGTTACACGGGAGCAGCAGCAAATGAAACTGTTCTGCTAAGAACTGCATATGAAAGAGCTAGGCATTTTTAAGGTTCATAGAATTATTAACAATGTGTTTTATGTTTTCTTTTGTTTTCTTTTGTTTTTGAAAGAAAGTTAATTCCTGATGAGCTAGAAATTAAGCAGGATGTCTCAGGCAGAAGGTCTTTATTGTGGAAGATACTCTTTATAAACTGAAAAAAAAAATATATTTTATTTCATTATTACATGGTGCAGATACGTTTTGGGAGGTGGCGTTTTCATCAAAGAAGGTGCTTTAATGGTCACTTTCATTTCTCCATTCTTACTGTTCTGCTGTTTCAAAATTGCCATATGGGTGGAAGATTGGGAACAGAAATCTAAGATATTTGTGAAAGAACAAATAAGAGTTTTGTACATGTATGGTCAATTTAATAAACCATGTTTGTTTTTATTGCTGTTTTTTGGTTTTATTAGTTTTTTGTTTGTTTGTTTTTTAAAGGCATGATAATCAACCAGTCTAATATTTTAGGTACAAAAAACAAACAAACAAAAAAAACATGTAAGTTGCAAGGTTAATATAATGCGACATGCTTTTGGGGAATCTGCTTAATGCAGGCGTGATAATACTAATTAAAGTATAAGTATAAAGTTGCATTATTATATTACATTGGCTTGCAGATGTGTTTCCTTTAATCCTATTGTGCCAGAACTTTCTTGCAATCAGAAGGTACCTTGTTCTTCAAATTCTTTTCAAAAACTGTGCTATTGACAAGATGAAAGTGTTTCAATTGAGACTGGCTGTGCCAGCATGAACAGCCCCACTCCAGATTTGCTACTGATTGGAGATGGCAGTAGTTGTGGCTGTGGAGCATTTCTGAAGGACTGTGAAAGCATGTTCAGACCAATTACTTTGTTGTTCCAGCACCCTCATAGCACAGAGAGTCATTACATTCAAAAGTAGAAACAAGTGCCGTGAATCTGTCTGTGTAATTCACTGGACAGCCAAGTGGGCTATGTCCTTGTGAAGCCTGATCAAAATTCAACACCCTTAATTAATTACCAAAGGGAGGATTTTTACAGACATAAAATTGGCAGACAGATAGCTAACTAATTCCCACTGTGAACCTAAGCTGATGGTGGCAAGCAAAGCTCTCACCCCTTTAATCAGAGTACTGCACTTTTTCTTTGCAAAAAGTAAGAATGGTGGGACTATTGTGTAGTTGTCAATCATAGTATGATATAAAACTATAGCAAACATTGTCTGTGAGAAACAGCTGCTCTGAGAGAAAGGGTAAAGTACGCTCCTTTATTTCTGAAGGATTTGCCTTTGACATCAGAAGACTTTCTCCAACAAAGGGAGAAGAACTTTTTCAACAGTCCCCTTCTTATCCACTGCTCAGTTAGTGGCTTGAGGCAGAGCAATGATGAAGCAGCCCTAAAACTTCCATTCTCTACATTCAGCATCACGTAGAGTCAGGCTTTAAATGCTTTAAACTGAAGGAAGTCAGAAACAATTGTTCCTAATAACTTATATTCTAACAAAGCTATTGGATTCAAGTTTGAACAAACTGGGTATGCCAGTTTCTCTGGTATTAGAGTTTTTTGTTGATTTGGATTAAGTTGTGATGAGAAATGGCCCCTTCTCATGGAATACACTGACCCTTTGTCTCTAGCATTCTGTGATATTTACAATAACATTTTCCTATTTAGAATATATAAAAAGCATTTTTCCTCTTTTCTATTGCATGAAAGCCACATAGAAACAATGGAAATAACTGTACAAGGTACAGAGAGCATAACCAATTATATGTTGTCAGATATACAAAATAAAGTGGAAAGAGTTTTGTTTGAAAAATTCTGATCTCAAGATATTAGTAATTATGGGAATCAGAGAGAGCAACCATTGTTACCATTATTTTGTAGGAATTAATGTTTTTTGAAGTTGTCACTGTACTGCTTGAAAATAGTGTAACTGACAGTAACCTATATGACTACCAAAAAGTCACAGAGTCATAGAATCACAGAATCATCTCTAGAGTGTGCTAAGAGTTAAGAGAATAATAGAAATCCTAAATACTCTTGTATGGTAATTATGAATATCAATTTCTCTAGTTGCTTTCTCAAGGATTCTGGATTAAACTGTTTCCCTTTTTAATGTTGTGGTAGTATATACAATGAGATTAATTCTGTGTTTAATCCTCAGGTTATATTCTTTTTTTACAGTCATTCCAGGTTTTTACTTGAAGAACCACAGTGTGAAAACTGGAGCCTGTATTATTCCACATGCACCCAAAAAATCACCTCACTCTTACGATTTTCTGTCTGCTGCACACAGGAGGAGTGCATCTCCTCAATTTCAGCAATGACATTTTGTTAGTTTGGCAACTACAAAAGAAAATTTATAAGAGTGGGCATACACTAATGCAGTAAAATCTTGGGGAAAAAAAAAAGAGCAGCAATTTTAAACCCACCTTTTATGGCTTAATTTATCTTGTTCTCTGCTAATTGAGTTGTTTTACCAGTAATTAATATAGTTTTGTTAATATTAATGGGGCTTAAACCATAACATAAAGATCTTTATGACTGGCAGTATGGTAAATCCTACCTCCAGAAAAAGCCCCATGCCAAGATTACTGCAACAAGCTCTTTATGAAATTTCTTCCTTAGAATCTTTTTTCTTTTCTCTTGATTCCACATCAAAGAGAGAGAGAAAAAGGGTTTTCAGGTTTGGTTCTGTGATTGCAAAGATAAGTTTTCTAAACTTTTAAGATCTTATTTTCGTAAGATGTCCTTGGATACTGCTTTACATCTACACATTTATCTGAGAAATATATTTAGTTTTGCTATCAAGCTACTGCTTGCAATTTAGAAGAGAGGAAACTTGAGGCATTCTGGTAAGTTGAATTACTGAGCTTACTCTCCTCTAAATTCAGAGTAAATTCTGGGGAAATGGTGGGACTTTTGCAGAAAAGCAGTGTAATAAAAGCACTCCTTGAAACTCTGGATGTTTCCCACTTTATGGGTTTACATGTAGCAGTCAGAGAAGCTAATAGATCTTTTTGGGTGGGGCATATAGTTGTGCATGCAGTTTTTCCAATTTGTCATTCAGTACTTCCAGTATTGATCTTTGATTAGCAAGATAGGCAGTTGAATAGTGAAAGCATTTGTCATTTTTTTGGAATGGAGTCTTGCAAATGACATGGTTACCTTTTGTAGTTTCCTTTGCCATACATGAAAATAAATATACGTAATCAGTCAGTCAGCACAGGGAAAAATTGCTCCTGTTTATTCATAGTTTAAATTCTAGCAGCCGTTCTGTTCTGTAATGAACCTGCTTCTTTTCTGGGTTTACTCCCAGGTTTCAAAGACCAATTCACAGAGCATCCTCTGTGAAAGCACATGAAAAGGGCACCAACCTCTAATTTGAGGAAATAAACTCAAATCAAAACAAAATGAACTGTCTTAAAATGACAGGAACTTATTGAGAAGTTTGTATGTTTGGAGAAAGCATTGTGGTTGTAAAATGAATTGACCATGGTTGGGCAAAATAAGCCAAATATGATGGAGAGCTTGTTGATGGAAATCAAGTTTTCAGGGCTGATATTAAGAGAATTTTGAATTACATTTTTTTGCTACCTCCAAGAAAATATTTATCTGCTCTCTAGTAAGTGCCCATACAGCTTTGGGGATTGAAGAAAATAGATTTCATAACTGTTGTGGTTTAGTCCGGCTGGCAGTCAAACACCACACAGCCGTTCGCTCACCCTCCCCCCTCCCTCTCCGGGATGGGGGAGAGAAACGGGAAAGTGAAGCCTGTGAGTTGAGATAAAGACAGTTTATTAAGACAGGGAAAAGAATAACAACAATAATAATAATAATAATAGTATTAATAGTAATAATGTGTACGAAATAAGTGATGCACAATGCAATTGCTCACCACCCGTTGACCGATGCCCAGCCTATCCCCGAGCAGCCGGCCACCCCTCCACCCCGGCTAGCCACCCCTATATATTGTTCAGCATGACGTCAGATGGTATGGAATACCCCTTTGGCCAGTTTGGGTCAGCTGTCCTGGGTCTGTCCCCTCCCAGCTTCTGCTGCATCCCTAGCCTGCTCGCTAGCAGGACAGAGAGAGGCTGAAAAGTCCTTGGCTTGGTGTAAGCACTGCTCTACAACAATTAAAACATCAGCATGTTATCAGCGCTCTTCTCATCCTAATCCAAAACATAGCACCCTGCCAGCTACTAGGAGGAAAATTAACTCTGTCCTAACTGAAACCAGGACAATAACACATTAAAGTTCTCTTGAATGATTCAGGTTGGTGCAACCTGCTGATTATACTGTATGGACATTAGTGTAGTGTCTAGCCTAAATAAAAAACTTGAGTTCTTAAAACATACAAATAGCTGTGAGGGATGGAATGGTTAGACAAAATGAATCTTGTCAGTGTAATCTACTTTATCACTGCTGAATGATTGAAAGTATTCTTCCGAACTAAGAATTAGTAACATAGAGTTAATGATGTAATACAGTAAAAAAAATCATATAGTTAAGGTATACCAAATAGTGAGAAATAAAAAAATGTTATGGAAATAAGCTTTTACTGTTGCAATCTTTAGTGTGATTTTAGGAAGAATAACTCTGTTCAGCTGAAACCACATATTTTGCAATATCATCAGTTGCATTCCTTAAAAGATGTCTTGATTACTCAATATGAATTAGAAAACTTTTAAGTACATATTCTTTTTATGCATGGGTACTTCCATTCTTTATTTTGACCACCTGGAGATGCTTTTCTTTGGTTTTTGAATGGAAGTTCTATGCTGGTAATCTTTCTTATCAAACCTCATGGGAACCTGGGAAATGCTTTGCTTTCAATAAATCAGAATTTTCAATATGATAGTATTAAATGTGTGATTAGTTGATCTCACCATGTGATGTGACTGAGACATGTAGATATGTCATAAATTCTGAGACCAGCTATGCATATCTAATGTGCTACAGGACAGCCATAGTTAAAAGAGTTTTGTGACATGATGAAAGCAAACACAGGAAAGACTCAGGCAGAAGGGCATGAGTCATGAAGGCAATACATAAGTTGTTGTTTAGAGGATTTAGAAAAACTGTTTTGCATTGGATTGTGAAATTTTATGAGATTTTACTCTCTTTAAGTTCCTTTGGTTTTCATAGAAACACTTTTATGTTGAACCATGGAAAAAGAGAGAAGGGTCATGCCCCTTTGCCCCTGTAATTGTATCATACTACTATGCATTCTGGTCAGGCTGAGATTTGCATAATGTGTCCATATTTAAATACTAAATTGATGTTTTAATTTTAGAAAGCAGGTAGAAGTATACTTAAGCTTTACTAGCACCTCTACTGTATCCATTTCCATAGTTTTTTGATAATTCATTTTGGTAACATTGCAGCTGAAGAAAGTTAAGAGCATATTGTTTCTAGGCAATTTCACTAATGCAGCAAAATATGATACATTGTGTGATAGAGAACAACATGGAAACTTCAGAGTAAACTTCTTTATTTACTGCAGTGAAATACATTTCTAGAAAGGATGTTTCTAATTTTTTACTTTTTTTAATTATTTTTTTTTTCAGGCATTGCTATTTCTGATGAACTTGATAAGGTAAGATTTACTGTATGCCTGATGAACAGGCAGCTGATTGTGATAATTTTAGGCAATGAGAACTACATATGCCTGTCCTGGTACACACTCTTCAGTTCTTTTGGGTTCAGAGGAAGTTTGGGTATGGAAAGCTATATGGGTAAGTACTGCATATGTTGATGCATTAAGAGCTTGTTCCAGGATGGGCTGTCAGTTATGGGAAGAAAAATCTCACTGAGATTTAAGGGACTCTTAATGAGGCCATGAAAATGCTTTTGATCTTAATGCCATCTTTGCTTAATATGTTGTGTTACTTTAATGGTGTTCTTTTGGAAATGTTAAGTTTTGAATATCTTTAATTCACGAAGTCATATCATTGGGTGGCTTTCTCATTGTCAGATATGATTTGAGAAAATATTTAGGAACATTTTCTGATCTGATCAGGAATTCACAGGCCATAAAGAGCAGTCTTCAATTTCTTGCTGAATGCTCCATACAATAATCTCTTCTGTTTTGACTATTTTGATATGCTACATAGTGTACCTGAATTTTAATTTTAACTGTAATGAACTGTACGCTGAAAGAGTAATCCAACTAATTTATCAATGTTCCAAAGGAAACAGAACACATTTTCCTTTCCTATTCTCACCACTGGACAGCAGTACATGTACAGTGCCGAGAATAATAGGTTGTGTTCTTGGTGTCAGAAACTATTACTGTCAGGGAGATAAGATCAAAAAGCATATAAGGCACAGGAATATTTCCTGATATAAGATACAATTTTTAAAATGTCTTCTCCTTCTCTTGGTAAGATGAAAGTACAATCCTATTTGACACAAATGCATATGAAATACCTCCACTGGATTTTGCAGGAAGGGCCAGTGAGACAACATTGATCACTGTTACCATGCAATCATGTGCATGTGAAGCTGCCATTTCAAAGCCATGGATTTTTATTTTTTTTTATCATTTTGGCCTTAATCTTACTCTATCTCATTGCTCATATTAAAAATATAAATGGAATCTAAGTCATCCTTCCTACCATTACCTAAACTGTGCTCAGAAGTGATGAAAAAAACATCTAGCAAAGCCTTTCTGTTACAACACTTTTATTTAAGAGTACTAACAAAGAAATCATATTAATTTAGCTTTGTTGAAAGAAATATGAAAAGCTGCTTTGAGAGAGTGGGGGATGGGGGAGGACATCTTAGACTAGAGCCTGCTATCACATACTTCTCCACTTATAAAGAGAAATTTCTGTTGGATTTGTTTTTTTCCAAGATGATAGATTATTTCTCAAAAAGGCGTGGAGGTTGAGGTGGGGAACATCATTCGTAAATTTCTTCAGGATGTACTCTGAGTGAAGAGTTAATTTTCCTTTCATCACCATATAATTTATTGTTTACAATTTAAAATTGGAAATATTTTTTGTATAAAATTTGATATAATGTTACATGCAGCGAACAGCATACACTGCCAGACCTTTACAACAACTTTACAATATTGCATCTGCTTTAACATCTGTTTCTGATGAGGACAGGTAATGTGAATGCTCTTGAAATCAAAAATTACTTGGAAAATAAAAAAATTTAAATACAAAACTCTTAACACACTTCCTGTGTACAGCCCTGCTCAACTGGCTTATAGGATAGATTTACTGAAAATACATACTTTCTGTCTCCATGGGCTTAAGTGAACTCTTGTTTTGTCCCTTAAGGATTTTTAATGGACATAAAGGCTACACCTGTATGAAGAAGTTAAGCACTGCAAGGACCATTCTGTGAAAGGAAGCAGCCCAGGTTCATGTTGTTAAGCCTTCTGTCCTACAACAGGGCAGCTACATGCAGCATGCCCCCTAGAAATGATCCCTTGCACATATTAATTCCCAAAAGTTTCGTGTGACCTGTTTGTAAGAGTGTTATTTGGCTTGGGCCAGAAACAACCAAGGACTGCCTGATAATGGTTTCACAGTATATACAATTTAGTTTGATCTCAACTGAGCATGTTCCCATGCAATGTTTATATTTTGGGTATAAATGTAGCCAAGTTCATTGTAATTCCCTTCCCAGGAATACATGCTGATACTACAGCTTCCTTATCTGGGCTGCAGCAGCAAGGAATCATTTTTAAAACCACATTCATATCTGGATTTTGGATTAATCATATAACCCTTCAGGTGCATGTGGTAGGTCCCAAACTTGGTATTGGATTCTTTTATACTGTTGGCATTAGTTAGATATCATGAGAGGCATAAAATTAAACATCATAATAAATTATTCTATATGCTTTTCCTTGCTTTATTTTTCTGAGAGTTGGGAGCATCCTTGCCAATTGGGACAGAGCCCATAATCCTGTTCTTTAATCTGTGGTTTAGATTATGAACCAAGATAAAACAGAGAAAGCTAGTATATATTTGTCTTTGTTAACATTTAAGCATATATTTTTTTAAAAAAATAATTTCATTCTGGCTGCAGTAAACTTTAGCCACTTTTGTCAGGTGAGTACTTGATCAATATCTCTGGATGATGTAACTCCTCCTCCAAATAATCCAGTTAATTTGTTTGTTGCTTAGTTACCCAAGCATTTGAAGTTGGAAAACTAGTTTGCTCTGAATTGCAATCACTGTTCTGGAAGGGCATTTCATTTAAATAGACTCTTATCAAATACCTGCTATTATTACCTTTGTGCCAGTACTCAGGGTTTTAGACTAAGATAAAGGTAGAGAAAACATGGGCAGATTTAGTCAGTCTTTCAGTTGCATTGGAAGCTTTCAGTTTGACAGAATCTAATAAAATTTCAGAATTTTATTGGCATAATTGCACAAAAAATCCCTAAGACTACTGCATTTAAACCAGATTTATGTATAGATTTCCTCCTTCATTTCATTTATTTCAGATTTGCAGTTTGGTTTCATTTCTCTTGATGATTCAGCCTACTTCTCAATCTAGGCTGGGGAAGCTGTATAAAATCAGCAACTGACACTGCAAGTACAGTGTGTAAGGAATGAAAATGAGAAGGGATGTCTTGTGACTCACAGATTTTAAGGCTGAAGTGCAGAGTTAATATGATACAAATTTCTGAATCAACTCACCTTCTTTACCGCTGAACAGAAACAACGCATGAAAGGGTGCATTTTTTAAAGATCCTCATAAATGTCAAGAATTTTCTGTAAACAGATAAAGAATTTGAGCTAGAATTTTACCCTTTCTGTGAAATTCTAATTTGGTTAAAAAAATTCTGGAGAAAGGCATTGAGTTCACTGTGAGTTTCAGGGTTTTCCCTAAGTCTGTGAGGACTCTAGAAGACCCTACTTGTCTGTACATCACATAGTAAATTATAGTATGTGTTGCATTGTAACATGTCTGCATTGTAAGGTACATTGAGGTAAAACATAGCCAGGATGCTACGGTGCATATTTCATGCTGTGTGTTTCAAATTTTTATATTTCAGCAATATTTCTGAGACAGACCATAGAAAATAAGGGCTCACACCCTTTACTTCTTGCCAATCAGAGACTGACTGAAATAATGACATTATAAAACTATTTAAAAAGGTATAGGGGAAGGTTTATTCATCTTCTGGCTTTTAATTCTCTAAAAACTTTGCAAATCTTTTCCAAGAGTTATTCATTTTATTTATTTATTTATTTATTTATTTTCTGTGCTGCATCTAGGGTATGCTTTCTTCTTATGAGTAGTATTACTACAAATAGTACAGCTTATATTTAACAACTACTCTACATCATCATCAAAAAAAAAAAAGTCTGCTCATGCCAAAGTTTTCCTCACTGTGGAGGTTTTCTCAAAATCCATATTAGCAATTAGGAATACAGAGCTTTTAAAGTTATGCTTAAGCAAACGGGTACACAGATATTGATATGCTCCCTCACAGGGGCTGCATATCGCAACCATGTCTCAAGTCAATGTGAGATGAGACTTAGCTGTCCTCCAGTGTTCCCCTTATCCTCGTTTCCACATAAAGTAAGCTTGTGGCTGTCAAGTTGGTAGCCACTGATAGGGATGCTAGGTGGACAGAACCATAAAACAATGGTGCACACTAAGGTCACTATCGATCTCTTTATTTATGGGGGAATAAAAATTGGAAATCAGTTAAGATTCTAAGGTTTATATTAAAAAAGATAAAAATAAAAACTTGACTGGGAACAGAAAGCTTCATCTAAATTGATTAAAGCTTTTGAAATAAGGTGCCAAACAAATGCCTTATATAGCTCTCAACAGAGCTGTCTCTGATTCCTCATTTTCTGTTTTCACTGTGGTTGCTTATGTAGTTGAAAGGAAGAAAATAAATTAGGTCATTGAAACTGTGGTGCACTAATTAACAAGATTCAAAAATGGAAGTAAGGTAATAAAGTGAGGCAAAGCATGACTATGTAATGTAAATTACATTTCTGTTAAGCAGAGTATGAAACTACTACTTTAATCCATGAAATGTCTAGAGAAGAAATCAGGATAACAAGGACAGACACCGCATTCACGGTTTACTTATTCACATGCTGGTGGTGCAGTGTACAGTGTCTGCAAAAAGTTGCAGTACCGAAAAAAGGCAAATTTTTAGCTGCTCTTCCTTTTTTGCTTAGGTAACTGACAGCTTTTAACAAGATTGACACTGCCAGTTGTTGCAAAGTTAAACTAGCACAGACCCTTTTTTTTTTTTTTTTTTTTTCTTTATTCATTATTAGAAATTATCCAAGGGAGAAAGGGAAGAGAGAAAATGGCTAGGGTAACAGAAAGAAACTTCAGAAGGGGCCAAATACTTCTTACTTACAGAAACTATTGTAGACACCTTGTGTAATGAAGGCATTGTGTGCAGTGAAGTAATTTGTCCTAGCTCATAGGCATATGATGATAGTCACACCTGTTACAGGTTATACCTGTCAATTGACCCGAGGCCACCATCTACATTAGCCGGCTATGACACAGCACCAGACAGATACATAAAATATATATTTATAAGAACATTAAAAAAAAAAAAAAAAGACATCAGTGTTTAGATATCTGAAAACCTCTGAAGTCATGGTGTTTTTCTCAGATTTCTGTATTGGCTGTGTTTAACTTTCAGTGGTCGTACCTTGCAGAAAATAGGCATAGTGTGAAAAGTAAATTCAATTGATGGAAAACTCTGGACAGATTAGTATAGAGAGTGGAATGTGTACTCCACACACACAATGCAAATTGCAGAAAGCAAAATAACAAGAGTGAGTGAGTCAAATCCAGGGGTTATTTTGTATTTGGTTCTGTCAGATGGAAGCTCTTGGAATTTGGCTGAGCAAAATTACAACATCTAGCCGGAGTGGGATAGGTATATTTGTATGAAAGCAGTTTGCACATTTTTTTTTTTTTTTACTTTCTTTAATTTCAGTAAAGACCTCTACTTCAAACTGGGCTTTTAACATATCTGTATCAATTAGTAGGAGACTTTAAAATGGTTTGTTTTTAGGAAGATAGGAAAATATGGTTGCTAAGCTAACTAATCACTGTGCTATCATTTTTCTAGATGCTTCTTGTTTGGAAAGTGTTGGTTTATGGTAGGAATATTTACTGAGATACTGATCTAAGTAACACACCAAAGGATTTGTTTTCCTATTTCTTTCTGTCTTTAGAAGATAGGAATAGATTATATTTCTCCTAATTAGGAACACTGTATTTGAAATGTCTTTGCTATACTAGAAGAGTTTATTAAAGCAAAATTAATATTTCTGCTCCATTGTTTCATTATGTCTATTTTTTTGTATCTATGCTCTATGCTTTTTTTTTGTTTGTTTGATTGCACTGTTGTACTTGACCCTTTCTCAACAACCTTTCTCAAAACACTGAAAAAAGAAATACCACTTCAAAACAGTTTTCACATACAATCTTTAGGGACAATTTTTTTTCCTTATTCTATATTCCTAATATAAATTCGAAGCAAATCACCACTATTGTTTTGAATATTTCAGTTGCATTTTGCTTGCGTCTAGTAATCCTCTTCAGCTATCTTCTTCCAGTAAGTGGTTAAAAATATGAGTACTAGTTTCAGAAATGCGTTTTATTAAAATGTTAATACCATTTTCAGAATTGAAGGATACATTATGTAAATCCCAGCAGGGTTATTTTTAAAATGCCAAATGCAGATGTATTTATCAGATTTGCATTTATACATCATGCAAATAAGAGAGATGCTATTAATCTACAACAGTCTTTTGGTTGGGATGTTCATTATGCAAGTGACCTCATCTGTTGCTTAGCATAACTAACACCATATGGGTTCTAAGAGTTGTGCATTTATTAAAAATATGTAATTTTTCAATATGAATTGATAAATACCGTATTTCTCCAGTTGGTATTGAAAAGCAAGGAGAGGTTTGAGGCACCAGGGTGGGCAAATTTTTCTTGGAATTTTTTTAACAGAAATCTTTTCATTAGTCTATGATTCTTTCTGGATGTTACTTTGTTACTTTTTTTTTTTTTTAATGAATAGTATTATTTTCTGTCTTCTTTTCCTCTTTACATGTCCAGTTGAAAACAAGTAGTACAGTGCTTTTTTATTATTATTTTTTTCTCTTCAGGACACAACAGGTTTTAATACCCCCCTTCTCAGACCTCGTGTGATTGGAGAATGGATTGGTCGTGAAGAGAATGATGCAGATCCACTAGCTGCTGAGATGCTGCAGCCACCAATACCAAGAAGTAAAAATGAGCAGTGGGACAGTGAGGATAGCAGCAGTCCTGGTGGAAGGTGGGAAATTTGTTCTGCCTAGAAATTTTATACTTTTTTCGTTTCTGAAGGAGAGCTTTTTTTTTTCCTTTTTCTTTTTTATTTGTTTATGAGAGCAGAATGCAGGACTTCTAAAGTCCCATGCTGTAGTGTGGCAGCATGCACAATAAATGGGAGACACTGTTATGTGACTAGTTTCTTTGGTGCTTTTGCATATGATTAATTTTATATGGATTAGCAATCCCATGGTTTTATTCAAAAGCTAAGTGCATGTTGACAAGGTTGGGACCCATTGTGTAATAATGTGATACATAGCTTCATTAAAGGTCCTTCAAACCCTTTTGTCTTTCAATGATTGGTAATAGATGTTAGTTAACCTTTGTGGCAGTTTAGTGATAAATCTGATTTTCTCTTTTTAAAGGAAAGCTACGCAAGGGAAACAATAGCTGTGTTGTTTCTAACAGGACTTCCAAAATTCATCTTCATTTCTTAAACTTCTTTCTTGAAGAGAAAATTGTATTCTCTGCAGTAAATACCTTCCAACGATTCAGTGTGCTTGACTGAGGTTGGGGGAGTGTGTTTTTTTGTTAATGTGCTTTAGCTACATAGAGGAGTTCATAATTTTTCCATGTTGTCCATTCTACATGATTTAAAGATACCTCTTTCTCACAGAAAGTTAAGTGTTTGCAGCCATTCCTCTGTCAATTACCTAAACACCTGCTGTTCTCCCTCAACCCTGTAGCTTTTCTCTTTGGTTATAACTAGTACACTGACTGCAGCAGACACGTTTTTCTTCCTCTTTTAAGGATGCAGAAACTCTCAGATTTCCCTTTGAAAAGGTGTAAAGTATGCCTTCACTATGTCCTCCGTTGTGTCCTCTGCACTGGAATTCTCTTCCCTGTCACATGGAAACTAGTCTGTCATTCGCTGGACTCTTAGAAGCTGTATTTATTAACTTTCCAAGAGTGTTGGGAGTGTTTGTTATCCACGAACACATCTTACTTCTTTTAATTAGTTTTCTTTGTTTGTTTGTTTGTTTTTTTGGGGGGGTGGGGGGGGAAGCTGCGAATACTACAATTTCAAAGTAGCAGCAGCATGTACTAATGATCCCTTACCCAGACTTCGGACTGGAACCAACAGAACTCAAAGACTGAGTCCTTCTACTGCAGTTCCTGGGAAAGTAATGGAGTCAGCAGCTACCATTGCAGCTTCATTGTGAGGGCCTGGGTTTCTATTTATCCTTATTCAGCATTCCAGTAAGGACATTGAGTAAAGATTTGTTCCAAGTTGCAGAGGATTTTGAGGATATTGTATCCCTTCTCTTAATAGGAAGAAGCAGAAATAGGCTGATCTCTAGATGGGAGCAAAGAGATTTAGTTCTGATAACAAAGATCATTTAGTACAGAGTATTTTTCTCCGTAGAAGGTGGTACAAGCTGTGAGAAACATTATAGATAATGATATAATGAAGAAAAATACTAATGGCTTTGAAAGTAGTATTTGAGAAGTCTTGTTGAGTATCATGAAAAAAAATCATATTGCCAGAAGTATGGAATAAGGAGAGTATGGGGTACTTGATGTAAGAAAAGAATCATGGGACACTGATATCTTTTTAGGTGTTTTAGGTGCAATGAGTGCTGAAGAGCTGTTGAAAAATATGTATCATTAAGTGGGAATACTGGTTTTCAGTGGAATTAATAACTACTAAATTACATGCTGCAGATGAATTTAAATTTGGATGACTGATTTTATGTCTGGGATAATTCTTTGCTTCATTAGCATTTCATCAGGTTTTGTAAAGCATTTAAATAAAGCATGTTTGCAGTCTTGCAAACTAACATAAAATTGCAGTACTTCAAGATAGTGATAATAATGAAATTGATGCTACCTATATGTGGAAGTTCAAAAGACCCATATTGATCAAGGTTAATCTGAATGTTCACTAATAATAGGAAATTTCTTCAAGGTCTGATTCAGTTATTGAGATTTAAAGTACTACTAGCAGACTTTGGAATTGGGTATACACCAATGCATGAGACAATAGGAAATAATAATTTGGTTTTAGTGTAACATTTATCTAGTACATTCAAAAGTAGATGGAATAGCATGTTTTTTATTAGACTAAATGAAACTCAAAGTTGCTATCGCTTGTTGATATAGGCTAAAATAATTCAGTTACATTTTTATCTGACAACTGAAAGAGGGAGTGATTTACAATTCATATTCAATGTTTACAATTATATTGTGTAAAATCTGATTTATTAACACTTTCAATTAGAAGTGATATTTTGTTCATCAGTAGCTATCAGGATTTATGTGGTAGACCAGCAAACTCTAAAAATTAATTCTAATCTTGATTTACAGCATAAGAACAAGAACATAATTGTCCCATTATTTCAAAGTAATGTTTCCTTACACCTATCACTAAACATAATGAAATATTACATAAATAAAATTTAACAATGTCTATATATATAGTCATATACACCCACCCCCATATATATATATAAAATTGTAGTGTGTATATATATATATATATATATATTCAGAAGATTAGTCGTTTTCATATTCATTTTTAGAGTAATTGCCATCAATTTCTTATATGACTGCCTCTTTTTCTGTATTGTTTTCACAGAGCTTAGCATATAAGTTTTTTTCTGTTGGGTGGAAGGGGAAGCCATGGCTCCTTACACATTCATAGCATTCTATAGGAAACTGAATATGCTGCAGAGAATGGCATATTCCTGTTGACCAGTGCTTTTTTGATAACCTGTCCATTTTCCATAGCATTTTCAGCATAAGGAAGATCATAGAGCATAGTACCTAAAGTTTGGGAATGTATGAGCTGTCTGCTTTTTCTATATTTGCAGCCATGATCCTCACTCATCAGTCCATTCATACTAGAAACCACTATTTCCTCTGTGAGAATTCCTGTGATCATGAGCAACAGAAGTTTCATACAGTTTTTATCTGAAAGCCAGACCTAGTTACTTAAAAAGAAAGGGAATTAATTTGGAGCAACTGAAAGGACAGATTTCACTATTACTTTGACTGGGAAAGGTAGGGTAGCCACACTACCGCAGCTGTTTTGATGATGTCTTGTCAAATTGATGAAGGGTCACCATTTTGCCCTTAATGTTCTGGGTTGCTGCAGAGGAAAGACTGTATGTGTCATTGGTTTTATACAGCTCTCTGTTGCTGCTAAGGGAGTAAGACAAGCTATTAACATTGGATAGGGGACCATATAAAAGTGCTAATAGCAATCCTGCTGCTACTGAGCTCATCTTTCAGAAATCCAGGAACCATGAAAACAGGATTAAACTCATTTCCATGCCATTGTCACTAGTTTTCTACATGAAAAAATTATTGTGGAAATTCTGAGAAGAAGCATGGTTCTTGGGAAACTTCCTTAAGGGACAGCATATGTACACAGTGTGGAATTTGGGTGGTTGTTCATTTGATGTTCTTGTATCTCAGAGCCTGAAATGAACTGGAGCTCACAGAGGCCCCATTTATAACCCCATGTCCTAAACCCCAAACCTGTTCTACACCCCCAAGAGCCACTTTATCTTATTAGTGTTTATTTTTGCAGGGGAAATGACCTATTGATTATACTGAATTTCATAATTTGCAAAATATTTATCTTCCTGCAACAGGCTATAAGACAGCCTGAGGTACTCCTGATACCCTCCTGATACCCTCCTACTTCTTTCTCGTTGTGTTTATTTTGAGATTAGAAGGAATTAGAAATTGTTAGGAATAGAAATTAGAATAAATAGGAATTAGAAATTGCAGGAATATAGCAATTCCTGCCTTAGACCCTTCTGCTAACTTCTGTGCAGTTCAGTTGTCTGTTACTTAGGTTAGGGGCACAAGTCAAGAAACTATAATGAAGATTGTTGTAACTATGTAAACCTTAATCCTATGCGATTGTGATAACATAACTACACAGTGGAGTAGTTTTTTGTTCTCAGCTTTGTTGTTGTGTGATCAGTGCCTTAACAACACTCACCAGTAATTGACATCCTGTTGTGTATGTAACTTATTTAGACTTGATAAATGCCCATAAAGTCAATGGGAATTTTCCCATCATTTTTTAGTCAAAATTGTAGATAAGAACTAAAAGCACAGACTGCCTTATAGCATCCAATGATCAGGGCATGAAAGGTTACCAGTAAGTTTCTGTGGTCTGATGGAGCTAACCTTCAGATCTGGGTGACATCATGGGCTACAGTGATTTGAGAAATGTGTGATGTATTTTATAGAGAGTATCAGAGAAAGTTGTTTTCCTCCCTCGCAGCTTAAAAATGGAGCCAAAGAGCAAAGGACTGAAACAGCAACAACAGCAACATAAGAAACTGCTGGCTGCCATGCTTTCTCAGGACTCCTTTGATTCTGCTCACAGCACAGCTCCATCTGTAACCGAAGAAGATATTGACAATGAAGATGATGCAATGGAACTGCTGGGTAACTGCAAAAAATTATATGTATTTTCTGATACTTGTCTTTTAATTAGAGATTAAGCTTAAAAGTGTAGTATCCAATCATGCATAGATTAGTTTGAATCTGCTTCCTGTTTTTGAAGTGTCCAGTAGCTGTGTGATGGTTCTTAGGGTTTAACTTACAACTTTCAGGAGTGAATGTCATGAAGACCATATATATTTGTGAAGAAACTGCCAGCTGCATCGAAATCCCATGCAAGTATCAAATATTTCAGGTGTTTAAAGTAATTAAGTTGATTTCCTACATAATGCACTTGCAGGTTCTTCTTGGAGAACGTACTTATGTACAAAGAGCAGAAGCAACTTTTACAAGCTTTTATCTGGTTCTTCTTTTACTTAGACATATCACAGTCCTAACTTCATTGAGTTTTATTTGAGACTTACTAACTACACAAAGCTTGCACAATATTAATTAATAACCTCTTCAGAGGATTTGATTGTAATGTTTCCAAAAGATTGTATTATATATTAAATCACACTCTAGAAACCTCTGTGTGCACTGCAACCTTCTTTTCCTGGAATCGCCATTCACGAAAGGAGGGAAATTTTTGTAGAAATTTAATTACTTTCTTTTCTGCCATTTTTAAAATCTTCAGCATAAGATGCTTGAAAAGTACTCCTAGACTTCAATTATTTATTTACTTGGTTTTAGTTTTTGCCATATAGAACTTTATGAGAATCAAGGCACATGAAATAATAGAGCCTCAGGATAGCTCAACATTCTTATATTTGGGAATTCTATCACAAACTATTTGTTCCAGATTGGATGCCAATCTAAAAATTAGAAAAATACATGGTGCTTTACTGTGATTCTGTTATTTTTCTGTTGCTTTCTTATTGCAGTTTTCATAGAATCACAGAATAATTGAGGTTGGAAGGGACTGCTGGAGTTATCTAGTCCAACCCATTGCTCAAAACAGTCAACTAGAGCAGATTGTTCTGGACATTGAACAGTTGGGTTTTGAATCTCTACAAAGATGGAGACTACAATGTGTCAGGGCAACAAGTTTCAGTGCTTGACTGTGCTGACAAATATATATATATATATGTATATATATAGTTCATATATTTTTTTTGCTCCAGTAATTTTAAGCTTGATGTATTTGTATGTGAGAGAAAGAAGACATAATAGGCTGGATCTCTTCTGTGCCACAATGGGCCAATCATTTCCTCTTATAGGAAGTCACACTGTTTGTGACTAAGGGCTTGCTATCTCCATAGAGTCAGTTGTTATTTCCAGAGTTAATCTATGGATTCCAGTGAATGCCGTAATTAGTCTGTAGCTGTCTTACCTCTTTATTTTTTTCCTGGAATTTACTAATCTTTCCGACTTTATCAGTGTAACATAAAAAGAAAGCTGAATGACTATCTTGTGCTGTTATAAACCACAAGACTTTTCTAAATTAGAATTAAGTAGAATTCTGTGGCATTTAGAAGGAACAGTAGGTAAAAGAGAGAGAGTGAAGTTATTAGCCTCATTACATGTGCCATAGAATAGAATCTTTTAACTTCTGTGGGGATAGTGAGGTCAAGGTACCCAGTACAAGTTTGCTTCTCCTGTGTGTAGGTTGTCCTCTAGCCACTTGAATCTCTCAAAGAATCTGTATTCTTTGAGAATACAAAGAAATGTATTTGAGAAAATGAGAAAGGCAGTATGAAGAAAATTATCTTTTTTTATTGGCTTGACCTTTGTGTGGAATATTATCGGTGTACAAACCAGCGTGTTTTTATTTCAGTATGTTTGCTTGTTTTGTTTGTTTTGTTTTGTTTTAAATAAGGACTCAATTGTAAGAGTTTGTCCTGGTATTTTTCCTGTTTTTAAGCCATCCAAAACTTAGTACCTTTTTCTACCATGCCTTTCACTGAAACTGGCTAAGTTTATGCAAAATCAACTTATATCCCCGAAAGGACACAAACAGGACCTCTGGTCTGAGTAGAGGTTGCATAAGCACTTCTGAGATTCTGAAGCAAAATCATATCATATCCAATAAATAACCATGCTTATTGTGATTATAATATAGCCACGTTATAGTAACTAACACTGATAGCAAGGTCAATATATACCTATTACTTTTGAAAATTCTGTGCTTCTGAAAGACTGTTTTTTATTTTCATTCTCATTTTCCTTTGGGCTTATAGTACATTTTATACTTGGTATAACGTTTAGGTTATACGCTGCAGAACTGCTCAAAAATTGAGGCTGTAACAAAACGTTACACAGGAAGGACATTTTATTTTCTTTTGAAGGTAACATAAAAAGCTTAAGTTTCTATCTGCAAACATAGGTATCTTTCATTGCTGTATTTTCCAGATCAGTAACTGTATGATACTGGGACTGATTTTTTTTTTAATGTATTTCATTAATCCATTAACTGCTCTGATGCTTTTTACAGATGTGGTATAACTACTTCCAAATCATGGCTTTCACTGAATTGCAGGGCGTTGTTGCATATAGCTACATGACTAGTCCCACTTAGAGTTCATTATTCATTGCATATACAGCCCTTTCTTTAAAAAAAAAAAAATGAAACCTCATCCTTCCATATCTGGTTTCTGGGAAAACAAATTCCAGTATTGATAATAGATGATTTTGATCTGTCCCCTACTTATAATGCAGGTTTCTGCAGAGCAAGGACTTCCATCTTTATGTGTATATCTTGATTCTCTTTAAGAGAATCTTTGTCAAAGTTTAGTTGATTGACTTAGGTATTAAAAGTATGAAACTGACTTCTGGTATATTTTCTTCTAAAAAACACATAGTAGTTATACTAGAATTGTCAATGAAGGTTTAGCTAGAATAGAACATTCAAAATAGAAGAATCAGCTAAGCTATTGCACTTCTAATGGGAAGGATGCATTTCAGAAGAAATATACTTGCAAAGATGAAAAAGAATATTATGGGGCTTCATTCTTATTTCAGTTATCACTGTTTATGTGTAATGTAGAATGCATAGCAGGGCTGATAACACTGGTAATTTTCTAAGTGTGTTCAGCTATGTGGGTGGCTGATACAGATTACTAGCAGATAACATCATAGTGGAAAGGATCTTCCTGACTTAAAAAAAACAAAACAGAACTGTAGCTATAAAATCACATGTATTTGTAAATGTAAAAAAGGCAATGGGATCGAGATCTGTGACCGAAAGTTATATCGGGAACTCATTTTATATATAGCCATGCTAAGTATTATGTTTTGTAATATAGTAAGCCAAAGTAGTTCTTTGTGAAAGTCCACAGTCCTTTTGGAATTCCATGACATTTTGGCCTAAGCTTTCCTTTGCATTTAGCTCAAGTCCACTGAGGCTTTGAAATCATGTTATTCTCTCAATTGACACCGATGTCCATTGCAGTGGATTGAACGCAGTCACCAAAGCGTGTCTCATTTGGTTTTAAAACAATCAATTCTTTGGCTTAGTGTAAGAATATCAAGTTGGTTTTTTGGACACTTAGACTTATAGACCTATATTTACATTCTTGAACTTTTAACAAGTAAGGAAGATGGAAAAGAAATTACATCTTGTTTTACAGAATATTAATATTTGGTCATAATGCTCATTTACATTTCTTGTTGTTGTCCAATCTTTAGGCATACTCACAGTGTTAAAAAATGTTAATCTATGCTATGCATTATACCATAGAATATAATAGGTAACTATGAAGCACCACTATAAAGATAAGCATACCAAGGAAGATCATGTTTGCATCGTATCCATGATCTCAATGCAAATAATCTTATTTTTGAGCTAAATTTAAGTGTTTGCAGTATCAGGGCTTGTAAAAATATCTATTTTCTTCTGAGCTGTTTTCATAGTAATGGTGTTTTTTTGCTCAATGTGTAAGTCTTAGGTGAAAGTTCAGCCTTTTACATTGTCTGCCTCATGTTTATTATGTGTAATTCTTGTTATGCAGTAAGAAACCAGAATGTTTAAAGTTAGAAATGCTATTTAAGTAATAATATTTTTTATTTATCACTTTGGGAGATACATGAAGTATTCTGTTTGCTTTAATAACTGTTCTAATCTTTGCAAGTTCTTTTTTTTTTTTCTTTCCTCAAGAGGTTCCTAAATGTCAAGTATTTCATCATTGTGAAACCCCTGAAAGATTGGCAGTTGATATATTTACATTTTGTAACAAGAGAGCATAAACAGAATTTAAGGGAGATTGCTTCTGTTCATAAGGTAAAACAACTCAGTGTCGCAGAATCGTCTAGGTTGGAAGAGACCTCCAAGATCATCTAGTCCAACCTCTGTCCTAACACTAACAAGACCTCCGCTAAACCATATCACTAAGGACTACATCTAAACGTCTTTTAAAGACCTCCAGGGATGGTGACTCAACCACTTCCCTGGGCAGCCCATTCCAATGCCTAACAACCCTTTCAGTAAAGAAGTTCTTCCTAATATCCAACCTAAACCTCCCTTGATGCAACTTTAGCCCATTCCTCCTCGTCCTGTCACCAGGCACGTGGGAGAATAGACCAACCCCCACCTCTCTACAGCCTCCTTTAAGGTACCTATAGAGAGCGATGAGGTCTCCCCTGAGCCTCCTCTTCTCCTTAGGTCTAGTAGTCTATTCCTTGTATAGTCTATATTGTTTTTACAGTAAGTCTCTGAGTGTCCGAATGTAAAAGGGTGCACAATCTGCAGTGCTTTCGGTACAGTTCTTCTCGTTCAACAGAAATTCCTGATTTCCCTGTTTCCTAGACTTCAGCAACATGCAGGAAACAGACTCTAAACTTGATAAATTATTCCAATATTAGCAGCAGGTTGCTCCTCTTTGTTGTCTCTCCCAAGTGGACAAAAGCTTGTTTTCCAGTATGTGACTGGAATATATCATTTGACAGAAGAGGGGCTGCAAGGCCCTGGGAAAGGTGATATACAAGTTATACTACATCTTCAGAACAGTTTTCTGGCCCACAGCCTGTTTTGTTTAAGTAGAACGATTGTGTGGGAGAAAGCTGCATGAATTGCTCATCATGGCCCCCTTTTGCTGACTTTTCTTATTTGGAAACTATTGAGAAATCGGCAACATTACCTGTTGAACATCTGCTGTGTAGTGCATGCACAGAGGCTGACAGTACTGGAAGACAGTAGGCCTCTGGCATGCAGAGACTAGCTGTACTATACATTGCAAAATCTGTAGTGATGGATGTAATGCACTGGTGCCAGTATTTGTTATAGACTCCATAAGGTGCTGATTTAAATATCCCCTTTTTCTGTCTCAAAAAGTGTAGGTAATCTTATATCCCTTCAGATGCTGGGAACCCTGTATTGCATAACGAGGGCTACACAGATCCTGCTGTGCTGAGATGAACCAGCACTATGGTCCTGAGAGCTCTTAAAATAAATAATTTAGTTTTTCTTATAAGTAAAGAATTCCATTTGGTATTTCTATTGTCAAGCAAAAAGAGGTTCACATGAGAACGTGGTCTTCACTTTTAAGATAGATGCCAAGTGGAAACTAACTACAATCTTCTCCCTTGTGATTAGCAGACTAACTTTACCCTGCAGCCAAGTGATATGTGCAGCATAGCACAGATCTGTTCATACTCAGGTTAGTTGTTATTTGGATCATGAACTCCTTGTTGTACAATAGTCCTTGGGTATGGATCACCAGCAAGCAGAAAAGTCAGTGTAGCACCGTATTTTCCTGCCACTGGAAGAAGGTAAATTTATCTCTGTCTAGTCAGAGATAGTGATCACCGCCTTAACCCAAATGAAGGGAAAGTGATGATGGCAGTGCTATTTATCTCATGTTCTTATCACCAAAAGCTAAATCTTTACATTCATTGCAATAATAAACATTGATGTTCTCAGATTTAAAATATATATATATATTTAGCAAGGTGTAATTCAGCATTATTATTCTGTTAAAAGAAGTGTGAAGAGGTTCATCTTACAGTACGTCTTCAAAAGTCAAGTGAAATGTGTGTATGCATGGTTCTACTATCCTGTGTTGCTACTGCCCTCCTACTGAAATTTCTGAAAAAGGTTACTGTGGAAATAAATACTTATATTCAGATTTTTTTGGAAACTGCTGTAGATCATGCTTTCAATTCTCCTGTCTTACAGAGTAGTGGCCAAATGATTATTCACATTTTATGGAGCTATTCTTATGAAGTTTTCTGTTTCCTTCTAATTTCAACAATTGGAAGAAAAAGCATGTTATGTATCTAAAAGAGAAAGAAAAAGGCACTTTTTTTTTCCGTTTTCATTACCTCCCGCAGCATGGAAAGCATTTATATGCTTTTGTGCTCCTTGATGGCTATTTCTGGTGCAGTAGAAAGATTGTATTATATGAACCAGCCTTATCATATCAACAGTCATGATGATGCTGTTCTATTAATGACCAGGTAATATGGCTAGTATGAATGAAATCTTAGGATTTTTTTATTATTATTATTATTATTTTTATGAAATGTAGTTGACTTCTGAAGTGATGGGTATTTGACATTCAGTGGCAACAAATAAACTTTTCTTTAGAGTCTGATATGGAAGATATAATTGTTCATATCCATTTGAATAATGCTACTTGATTCTAGGAAAAATATCAATAAATGCAATTTACTGTTACCACAATTTCTAAAAGGTCTGATCTTCAACCTTCCATTTGTCTTCAATCTTCTATCCCTATGGTAGACAATTTCTGATAATCTTAATTACCAGGTGCTTTGAAACCTGAAAGATTTGGAATTTGGATAGACAGCTAACAACTGAAGGCAAAAGTTCCAGAAGGTAATTCTTTCCCTTGTGGTGGATTGAGCCCAGACAGCAGCTAAGCACCATACAAGAACCTTGCTCGCTCACTACCCTGCAGAAGGATGGGGGAGAGAATAGGAAGATCGAAAGCAAGAAAACTTATGGGTGGAGATAAAAAGAGTTTACTAAGTGAAGGAAAGAAAGTAAAACAAAGAAAACCCCCAAACTAAACCAAATGATGCAAAGGCAATCACTCTCTACTTTCCACAAACAGACAAATATATAGCCAGTCTCTGAGCAACGGCTACTTTGGAAAAACAAACAAACAAACAAACAAACAAAAAAGAACAGTTTTTATTGCAGAGCATGACAATATATGATGTGGAATATTCCTTTGGTTAGTTTGGGTCAGCTGTCCTGGCTGCATCCCCTCTCAGACTCTTGCCCACCCAGCCTGCTCACCAGGGAAGCAGGGAGCAGGGAAGGGGTTTGTGGTGCAGATGGAGAAACAGAGAAGGTCTTGACGCTGTGCAAGCAACTGTTCAGCAATAGCTAAGATTGTGTTGCCAACACTGTTTTGGTCGTGGATCTTAAACACAGCACCATATGGATTACTAAGATCTACTTTAACTCCATCCTAGCCAGACTCAGGACATCCTTTAAAGGTATATTTTTTCCAAGTCACTGCTGTCTTTGTGAGGACTGAGAGATTCTATTGATATGATGAAAGGTGCTACTTGCTCTGGCATCTCCAGGGACATTGTCCTGATTCCTTTTAGATAAAGGTTCCTCTTCTCTTCCTGAGATAGGCTGATCATTGTGGTTAGGTCTCCTGAAACTGTTCTCCAGTTTTATGTCACTGTTCACTTATAGATGATTCTGTTCTTCCCAGGGTTCTTTTAGACCATAATTATAGATTCCAGAATGTCATTCATGCTTGCCCCATGACTCTTGTGTTCTTAGCTTAATTAGTCTTTGTTTTGCACAAAGGCCTTAGCCTACGCTAAGTCACTTCTGAGAAGTGACTATATTTGTCACAGAGGGTACAGTTTGTAAATGATGATATCCATCTGGGATTCTTATTCTATTTCTTAAGTGTGTTGTAAGTGGTAAAGATTGTAAGACCTGCAGAGTTCAACAGAGAGTACTTTGGTTACTATACAGATGACTATTGATCTTCTATGGACTTCCATAAAGAAACAGTCTTTCCTTCATGCAGTGGTATTTGCAGTAACTACTTACTTCTCACACTTTTCCTTTTTTAAAATGTATATTTAATTATTTCTTTACTGTAGTTGGTTATGTGCCATTTACATGGAGGGATCCATGCTCAAGATCTAATCTTGAGAATGCATAAGAAATATTGAAGACCAGTGGAAGGGGCAGGGGAAAGAGAGTAGCAAAAAATCAGCCAAGGTTGTGAAAAGGAATTTCTTTTTTAAAAATGGGCAGTTATGGATACTTATTTACTCATGTAGTTTGTCTTCAGGCTACAATGACTAGATTGTTAGTAAGTGTCAATAAATCCTTAGCTTTTTTGCTTTTAATAAAATACATGAATTGTTATTCTATGCCTCAAACAATTAATGATAAAGTAAATCCTGTTAATTTTTATGCAAACATAGTAAGCAAATAATGCCAAGATTGGTAAATCAGTTGGACTAATTATGTTTACAAAACAGCTAAAGTGAGAAGTAACCTCAAAAAGTGGTGTTTTTTTTTTTTTGAGAGCTTATGGCATTTCACTGAAATGTTAAAGTACAATGTTATTACAGAAACTGTCCAACAGCGTTTTTACTAGATTCCTTGATCTGCAAGGCTATTGTCTAGAGAGAAGTCATAAACTTGAAAACTACTAATTTTAAAACAATTTTTAATGCATTACACCTGTCACTGAATACCTGTGTAAAAATGTAACAAATGCCATATTTTTCTGTTTCTGCCAATATATGAAGTCACTGATGCAAGAGACACCTGCAGGTGTGTATAATGTCATTCACAGAGTCCATTGATTTCAGTTCATCTTGCGGTCCTATGGTGAAAGACAGCAATATCAGTGAGAATCTTTTAGTTGATATGAGCTTAAACATCAGTCTATCTGGTTATTCAAAGAATAAGGCTTTGATGTTAAATGCCTTAAAACAGTAGAATCCTGCTCTTCAATTTTACTGTTGGCAATATTACAATTCATGTTTGATGAATTAGACTTTTTAGACTGTCAGTAACTTCTTGTTATCTTAGTAAGTTCTATAGTTTAGTTAAGAGGCTCTTTGTAAGGTTAGAAGAAATTATGAAGTGAATTAGTCATTTATTGCAACACTTGTGTAGTTATTTCTGGTTTGATAAGCATAACATGGGTTGGTACTGAAGCTGATCGTGCTTCATATTGCTAAAGGGAGAGAGAAAATCAATTATAGAGTTACTAGGTTCTCTTCAGCTGAAATGAGTTATGTATGAGCCAATAAAATGTTTCAAAAGAATGATTCATTTTCAAGAGATAGATGTGTACTGAATCTCATGATGTGCAAGAGCCTGAAATATCATTTATGTAGAGTTCACATAGGGAACCAAGGCTTATTTTAAACCTACACCAAGAAAACAGAGCGGGGACAGTGTGCAATCCTAGTCCCTTGATTGTCTAGATCAGAGACCTAAATGTCTGTACTAACTTTTATGGTCCATATACCTGAGATTTCTTTTCCAGAAAGGCAGGGGGACACAGTGACATGGCATACATTAGGTCTCATTATGACATGGTACTGATCCCAATACCATGGGATCTGTCAGATAGTCTTCTACACTTGTTAAGTGCTCACAACTCTGATGTTTCATGGCTGTGGAGATACAGAGATTGCTTTAGATCAGGTATAAATAAGAAGCAGCTTCCTCCCACCCAAGCACCATTTATAAGAAGGAAAAGAAGGTGATTCTTCTTAGCCCACTCTCTCCAATCCCCAGTCTTACCTCTCTCCTCACCTCCAGATACGCCAAGAACATCTGGTGTCAGGGAAATAGTAAAGAGCTGTGATCAAGTCAGGTGGCATCTATTAGATAATGTTTTAAGCTATGAAGTTGCTGAGAAGTACGTTTTGATGAGTACAACAGTTTTGTGGAATGCATTGCCACAGAAAGTTGTGGAGATGACAAATGTAAATATACAAGACTAGATACATTCATGGAAGATCACAGAATAGTTAAGGTTGGAAGGAACCTCTGGAGGTCATCTGGTCCAACTCCACTGCTCAAGCAGGGATACATAGAGCAGTTTGCTTAGGACCATGTCCAGACAGCTTTTGAAAATCTCCAATGATGGAGACTCCACAACCTCTCTGGGCAACCTGTGCTAGTGCTCAATCACCTGTACAGTAAACATGTGCTTCCTGATATTTGACCTGCTGGCAATACTTTGCCTGATGCAGCCAAGAAAACTGTTGGCCTTCTTAGCAGCAAGGGCACATTGCTGACTGATGTTCTGCTTGGTGTCTACAAGGACTCCCAGGTCCTTTTCTACAGAGCTGCTTTCCAGCTGGGCGGCCCCCAGCATGTGCTAGTGCCTGGAGTTGTTCCTTCCAAGCTGCAGGACTCTGCACTTCTCCTTGTTGAACTTCATGAGGTTCTTGTCAGCCCACCTCTGCAGCCTGTTGAGGTCCCTCTGGATGGCTGTGCAGCCCCCTCGTGAGTTAGCTGCTCCCCCCAGTTTTTTTGTCATCTGCAAATTTACTGAGGGTGCACTCTGCGCCGTTGTCCAGATAATTAATGAAGGTGTTAAACAAGACTGGACCCAGTATTGGCCCCTGGGGTACTCCACTTGTTACTGGCGTCTAAGTAGGCTTTGCACCACTGAAAACTTGCCCTCTGGGCCCAGCTATTCAGCCAGTTTTCAGTGCACCTCAGTCTGCTCATCCAGCCCAGATTGGTATCTTGATCATTTGAAGAGAGATAATCTGAACCTATATATTTGAGGACTGCATCCTGTACAATTCTGATCCCTTCTAGTGATTTTAATGGATGAATTCTTGTCTTATGACTGTCACAACTACCTCATACTTTTCTACCATATCCTGTCAAGTCTGTTTAAAAACATTTTCTGACATATGCATACCTGATACTCTTTTTCTAGCATCTAGATGTGAAAGCCCTCTATAGTCATCTGTCAGTCTGTCCAGCAAGTGTAATTGCAGTCTTTGCAAAATGGCAACATTTTCTTTCCACATGCAGAATCATTTACATTATGTTGTTGTCATCCAGAAATGACATTACTGGACTTCTAAAAAAAAATCCACAAAAAGCTGTGATAATTTTGAATTTTTTAAAACAGTTTTTTCTCACTTGTTTTTTGGGTTTGTGATGAAACTCTGCCTGCTAGTTTATATACATTCTTGCTCAGCTGATACTCCTTCAACAGAAATCTTTGCAAGTGTGGTTGATGGTTGTGCTATTTGAAGTAAATTTCTGTAAAATTATTCATGACCTTGAGAAGAGAGACTATTGAAAATAAATTGTGCTGTAAACTAATAAGAAAAGTATGTTATTTCTTCTTTACGTCAAGCACCTTTTTGTGATGTTACTTAAACCTTATTAAAGTAGTCCCCGTTACATGCAGCTGGATCTGTTAGATAAATTTCACTGATTCATGGAAGCAGAATTTGGCACCAGTGACGTACAGATAAATGAAGAAAAAGTTTGTCCTTCTGGTGGCTTTGTGTCCAAATCTTTTAGGTTATTAATGTGTAGCAGTTAACTACAGTATTGGACCAACTAAATTCAATTTAAATAGGTCTTTTGAACATTCTGGCATTGTCTGCCTGTTGTTTGTTTGTTTTTTAAATTCAGTTTCTTCATAAAACCTTCTTTAGCATTTTTTGACAATTTCGGACTCCTTCCATATAAGACTGCTTCACTGTGAAAAATTTTTGATAATTCATTTTCACTCCAAAACAGACAAATTAACAAGAACAAGACAACTCTACTCAGCTTCTAATGCATGACAAGTTGGTCTTCTTTGAAGTTAGGGAAAGCCTTTTTGCCTTTTTTTTTTTTTTTTTTTTTAAGGTGAACTTTGTTCTGAATATAAGTGCCTAATTTTTTTTAGCAATACTCACTTGAGCTGCAAGTATATGTGTACCTTCAGGGCTTGAGGACTATTTAAATCTCTCATCTGGAAATAAGATTCTTGAAGTTCTGAGAAATACAAAACACCCGCTCAAGGAAGACCAACGTATATATATATATGCAAGAGAAAAAAATACTGCAAGAAAAACTCCTAGTTATTAGGACCCCACTTCAAGATCATGTTTATGCCTGACATGGTATGTGCTAGATAACAAGTTAGAATTGTAAGCAAAATGAACAAAGACAGGACTATAAATGAAATACTTCAAATTATGTTTTTCTGTCTTTCCTTTCTAAACTGGAGTCTGTTGGGAGAAAGGTTTTGGAGATGTCTCTAGAAACACTGACTCCATTTTCATCTACTGCACAAAATCACACAACTTCTTCCAAAGATTCATATTTTTTTTTCTGATGCTTTCATTACTTGGTGAAGCCTTTCAATTACTGAAACTGTAATTTAATGCTAGTCACGGAAAATAGTTTTTGATTTACATTTCATAATGCATAAGAAATTTTATGCTCTGGTACAGTTAGTGGAAAGCGTGTCAAATTTCTAAAGTGAAATATTTACTTCATCTGAAACACTCCAAGCCCAAGGAAGTAGTATTGTAAATTCAGAATCCTACAAACAACTTACCTGCTTATATAAGCATTATGATTAAAAAATTATTAGGTATTGTTTCCCAGTAGTTTATACTGTATTCAGTTAGTTTTCCTCTTTTATTGGGATTTGATAGTTTAGTTTGGCAATTTAAATGTATCTGAGCATTGGTTATTTGTTTAATTCCTAATTAATATAGTAAGATAAGTTTTAATTACTGCTTTTAATTGCAGTTGTTGTTCAGTAATATTAGTGTCTTTTATTAAGAGTTAGATTTAAAAGTTCTGTTTAGTCTGTTTTCCCAACAATGATAATATGTTATGTAAAATGGCCACCAAAATGCATTCATAATCATAGTATATTATTTTTTTGCGTTCATAGTCTTAGAAACTTCATTTTAAAATTCACTGAACATAGGGAAATTGTATGGGTACTTTTCAAGACTTGGGATTTTTTCCTTCTCATGTGGAGCACTGTGGTTCTTTCAGCAATGTTTTTTTGGGAGAAACTAGTAACAATTCTGTATTAGACAGTGCTGAAGCTACTCCTTCCTCTGCCTTCTCTCAGATAAGAAATTGTTTCTCTAAGAGCCTTGCAGCTCACGTAACAAATGCCAGAAATGTTGAAGAGAATTTTATAAAGATAAAATTCATACCATTAAAGAAAAGTAGAAATACGGGGGAGAAGGCGAATTCATGTTATAGGTTAATATCACTTATGTGAGAACTTAAGTTATGACATATGAATAACTTCTGGAAGTGAATAAAGGGTATTTTAATAAATCATATCCTCAGATTATCACCTTATGAAAATTCACGAAACTGTGACCTAGTCTCAAAGACAGAGTCATCTTTTAGGTGAGTAGCTGCAAAAAGGCTCATTCTTGTTCATTTTTTTTCATAAAAAGTCCAATGAAAGCTGAACGTGGGTGATTGAAATACCTCGCTGTACTCAAGTTAGCTAAGGCAAAAGCAGGTAAGAAGACACAGTATCAGAAGAAATAGTCACTTTTTCATACTTTGCTTTAGCTATTTTCTCCATCTTTCTCTTGCTGTTTCTCAGCAGATAAGGTACATTTCTTTCTGCTTCAGAACAGTATTTAACAGAGTTGAGCTCAAGTCTGATAATGCTAGAATGGGGCTTTGGACTAGGATTTTATGCCTGCCATCACGGTCTTGAGAAGCCAGGTATCTAATACATCACTGTCCTCTCACTCTCCTTCACACAACCACTAGATGTGGAATGCAATATTTACTCACTAAGTATGATGTGCAATATTGGGGTCTTCTTAAGGAGTATTCACATGTAGTTTGTCTTGAAACTATAAGCATTTGTTATTGTTTGAAATTAGGTAATGCCTTTATTTACTGTTTGTGTGATACTGTTAAAGTTCTGTTTGCCCCCAAAATACTCATGAGTTCATCCTTGTGTTAGTTATTCCTACTCCTCCAATAGGATGGGAAAATGATGCATGGTTAACTTCAAATTTATTGCTTGGGGGCTGATTCCATCTCTTCCTTAAGAAAAGGCCCTGTGAATGTTTTCAGCTTTCACCTACACAGGAAAGGGATTTCATCTTGCTCATTCCAGTAGTCTGTACATTTTGATTCCACAGTTTCGCACATCATCTACCCCCCACTACTTTTAGTTAAAGGTAAGGTGATCTAAAAGTTGTGTGTATATTAATCCATTATCCTTTCAGTGTTTCAGTGTTGTTATTTTTTTTTTTCGTTGTTAAAAAGGAATGCTTTCCACCATTCAAATGAACTTGGCCTCTGTTTGCAGGGAAGTTGTTTGTCATCTGGCACTATGACACAGGACATGACATTACATCTCCCAAGATTTATAGTTAGGAAATAATTTGACTTATTAATATAACTACAATTAAAAGTACAAAATACCAAAAAGCAGTGCACAATAAGTCAGCACCATCTGGTTCAGCAATTAGTATAATTTCATTAGCAATTGTCACTAGGGTTTATTAACACAGAAGCCATACAAGGAACATTTGAAACATATAGGTAAACTCTGACAATTTTCTGAAAGGCAGAAGATGAGTAGGGAATGCTGAATATCAGTTCATTAATTTGGAAAACAGGATGAAATTTACATGCCATACCGCACACTACTGATGTTAACTCCAGAAGACTGATCACTTGCGTGTTAATATGTTATAAATTATTTGACTTAAAACACACAGAGTTGCAATATGAATTTGCAAGTATGGGAAAGAGACTGAGAATTATATGGATAATTTTAATGAGAGGAAGTAGCTAGATCATAAGATCTTTGCTCAGACTGTAAAACTCATTTCTCTGTCATTTTTTAGTACGAGTCCTAGAAAAATGAAATTGAAGCTGGCATGTACTGTAACGACACAAGGGACTAATGTTATAGCTTCAATAATTTATTTATTTATTTATTTATTTATTACTATAAAAGTGTGGATATTTCAGAATAACTAGTATTCCCAGTAGAAACTGCGATGAACTGGTACTTAAAAGATTTGAAATCTCATGTAAGCATAGTATTGTCTACTAAGGCTAAAATAATGAAATTAGAGAAAGTATCCATGATTTAGAGAATAAGTTATAGTGCAGTTAAGAGAATGAAGAGAAAAATAGAGTCTTACTTTGCTTCTTTCTCTAGGCTATCAAAAAAAAAAAAGCAATTTAGCAAAACCTCATGAACAGAAATGTGGGTTGAATGAGAAGTTCAGCCTTCCTGATGGTCCACCTGCTGCAGTAGGTCTGTCTACTTTGATATGATGGGATACAGCAGTTTTGAAATAAGGGTATGGTAAAGAAGCAGACACTTTGCCATTTTAATGGGGAGATACTAACACTGTTGTCATAGCTTATGTTTTCTGTAGCCCTTCTTAAAAAAGAGTTGAATGCACAGAGTATGTATGGGTGTACAGTAGGGGATATAGCTTGTGTTAGCAAAGAGATTGTGGAAGTTGTGCTACAGGAAGTCTAACAGTTAAGAGCAGATGACATGGCTCTTACGGTGGTCCGTTATTCATAAAGGCCCTACTCCCCTGCTCAGTATGAGTCTCAGGGAATTGAATTGAAGGCCTTGTGGGGACCTAATAGCAGCCTCCTTGTACTTAAGTGGAGCTTCCTGAGAAGAGAGCCAAACACTTGGCTGAGGTGCACAGTAGGAGGGTAAGTGACACAGGGCGTAAATTGAAGCAGGCGAAGTTTTGATTAAGGAAGAATAAAATCATCATGCGGATATTTCACTGCTGGAACAGGTTGCCCAGGTAGGTTGTGGAGTCAGTGACCTTGAACATTTTCAAGACTGATTTGGATAAAGCACCAAGCAACCCGATTGACCCTGTTTTGAGCAGGAAATTGAGCCAGAGACCTGAGGTCCTTCTGAGCCGTAATGATTCTATGCATTGCAAGCCCATGAAGGGCCATGGGCCCTTGAAATGTAATTTTGCTGTGCTCTACTTATAAAATACTGAAAATGAAACTATTAGAAAGTAAATTTTGGTCTATATCTGATTAAACTACTGTGCAGATAAATGTTTTGCCAACCAGATCATATAGGCTGTGACAAAGATATTAGACCTGGACTTCAGGAGGATGAAAGAGAGAAATTTGTAATGGAATAGGAAACTTTCTGTGTGATTAGAAGACATAAAGAAGGGTTTAAAATATTAGGTGGTTTGGACAACCTGTGTAGGAAGTCTATTTGCCATACAATCATAGACATAAGATTGGCATTTTGTATTGAGTAATATAGCTATGTTATAAGATGAATAAGGGAAGAGAGCAGTCTCAAATCTGGTAACAAGAATTGCAGGTGCAAGCTGACCTTTTAACTAACCAGTAGCTGATTACAAGTTCAGTCATCCAGAATGGAGATTCATTTACTGATGAAAATAGCTCTTTAGTACTGCCAAATTGCTGTCAAACCTCATGATTATCTCGGTAATGTGAGGGGAAAAAGGAGCTGCAAGTGGATTCAAAACGAAAATGTTTTGTGCTTACAAAAAGAGAAAAACAGGTGAAAGAAAGAGAGAAGAACACGTTGAAGAGTAGTGTCAAGATAAAGTAAGCACTCCGAAGAAAATATACTTTTATGCCACATTTTAGAAGTTGATATGCCAAAGTAAGTAATGTAAAAACTATACAGGTAGAAAGGTAATATAGCACTACCTAGACCAGTAGTTACAGCCCGTTACAATTGTTACCCTCTTCTGAGCCAGTAATGTGGAATGAAATAATCTAAAGTGGTTGGGAATGTGTTCCAAGTTTTCCTTTCTGTTCAGAACCAGTAACTTTAAAAAAAAATGCTGACAGATTTTAAAGGTTAACATGTAGCTTAGTAGCCCTGAGGGCAAAAGCAGGAAGCTAAAATGAGAAGATGAAGTGCTATGAGTAAAAGTTAGCAGAACTAACAACTTTGACGCATTTAGCTCTCAAAACACACCTGAAATATTTGAGGGGTACAGGAGATACCTATAGATACCTATACCAAGATAGAAAAGTTAGCCCTCTGAGCACAGTTACAGGCATCCAAGACTGTGTGACAGAAACCCATGTTGTTTAGCTAGAAGCAAACACTTCTTAGAGGTTAGGTGATGGCGTAGTATTAACACCTGGGTTCCAGATAGAATAATCCTAATGGATGATTCAAAAACAAAACCAAAACAAAAAAAAAAAACGTGAATAGCTAATATTGAGCACATGGATTTATATAGGATTAACTGGAAACTTTGGTAGGATACAAGGTAGTAAAAGATGTGTGTAAAATCTTTTAGTTTTAAAAGAAGTGTAAATAGCATGTTTGGATCATGGTTTTGTAAATGTAGGGGTTTTTGTGTGTATTTTGTTTGTTTGTTTCTTACCAGATCAGTATTGTTTAAGAAAAGAAATAATCAAAGGCAAACAAACAAATGACAACAACAACAAAAACACCCTCTGTTGGATAAGCAATGTCTTCCCTTAATGAAGAACAAGGTACACGAACAGAGCACAATAATGAAATCTTCTACTTCTGTATTTACCAAATCTAAAGATGTTGACTTGTTTTGTACTGATCCCTTATAAAGACGGGATCCCATTAATTTACACAATGCAGTGACTTCAGTGGCAGCTTTTTTAAAGGTTTGTTTATGAATGCAAAGTTATAACTTGAGTATTATATTAGCACAAGTGTTTGGACGTACACAAAATTCATTGCTCATAAGGAGTTAAGATTTTCTGTGAAAACAATTGGTATAGGCATAAGCTTCTGCAGTACTCTTCAGTATTGTCTCAGGAGAATACCATTGCCTCCTGAGACTCCCTTGGAAAGTTTCCATCTGGTTCCAGAAGGGAGTTTCCTGTAATATGCTGAAAATAACAGGTAGAATGATTTGGTGTAGTTTGTCACTGACAGCCCTGGGATGTGATCTTAGATACTTTCTGTACTCAGAGACAAATACAATTCCAGAATGGACTGATAGGTTTCTAAGTTCGGAGTAGCAGCTTTTGGCATACTGGTTGCAGGTGTTTCTGTATATTTGCTGCTCTTGTTGGTACTACAATCATATCTTTATCCTGCACCAAAAGATTTATACTGTAAAGACATTATAATTGGGATACTGTGACTCCTGCTTACCCCAATGTTCCAATGATTTTGATGGTAATTATGTTAAGGTGAGACTTCTGTGGGGTAACCCCAAGCCTTATATGATTCTGCAGTATTAAAAGCCTTGCAAAACCATTTACTGTGAATAGTGCTGTGAACAAATTTAGGCTTTGACCCCATTAATACTATTAATACAGAGGGACTGTTAGTGCAGTGATGCTCTTATACACTTCAGGGACTATTATGCCCCTTCACAAAATGTGTGGACTATTACATCCATTTGCAGTAGGATTGGGCTCTATGGGTTTAGTCTCTCATTCTTTTGTTTTCTGAGTTTGTGACAGTTTTCAGCTTATTTTAGAATAACCAGCCTATACAATAAATGTGAATTACTAGTTCTAATTAATTTACCAAGAGATTGTCTATAAAAAGCAGCTAAAATAAAGAGCTAAATTAATTGCAGGTAATTTTCCATAAACCTCTCTCATGTATTTGATAGTAAAAATGAATACAAACGTGAGTGTTTGGTGTAAATGAGAATTATCCTGAAGTTTACAGATATATGTCTGTAGAGTATCGGATGAGTAGAAAACACGAATGTCTAGTAAGGGATTTAAATATGACTATTAATGAACTGGAATTTTATAATGGCTACAACGAAATAATCCCTGGATACTGAAGACTGTAATGTCAAAAGGAAGCTGTGTCCACCGGGGGGCGCTGATGTTTTTCCTTTATGGGGTGATTAATCTAAATGTAGATTAATCTGTTGAAAAGACGAACAAAGTGCTTAACGTTGCAGTAAAAAATTACCAGGGGTACAAGAAAACAAAAGAAAAAATGGTATACTGTAAACCTGTTCTTTTTTCTTCTCAAAAGTTGTTAGTGTAGAATAGGTGCTTTTTTACAGTAAGAGATACATGGAAATTCATACTGAGGGCTGCATGTGACTGCAAGAGCTACTAAGAGATTTTAAACCGATGCTCTGTAGCTCACTTTTTAGTTCATTGTAACAATGAATGTGAATTTTAAACCTGTGATTGTAAATGCATGCACATCATTTAAAAGAAACATGCAGAGGAAATGAGAAACAGATCTATTTTTTTTTTTCTCCTTGAAATAAAAAAGTAACATTCTCATTTAAGGAAGCAAACATCTTCCTTTACACAGTGAAGGAGTACTGTAATATGCAGAAAAAAAAGAAAAGGCTGTACAAACCTCCCATTGTAGCCTGTGATATAGTAGCTGTCTTTGAAACTGCTCAGATTTGTCCATTTTAACAAAATATGCTTCTTTTTGCCAAATCTTCTGAGTCTAGGTTAGTGATCCCATAAGGCTGTCGCATGACTCATCTAATCATACAAATTGGGAATATCTGGCTTATGTCATCTTGATTAATATAAAAGCAAGTGAACTTGAAGAGCAACACTTGTCAAAATGTGGCAGAATCATAACAACTGTTGCTCATAAAGACTGCTGCCACCCACTTACATACAGTAATTTATCCCAAATTTTGTAAACCTGCTGGCAAAGCAGTTATTGAAGCATAGATAGGGGAATAAATATGTACAGAAAAAAAGAAGCACTGATATTCAGCAACTGATGGTGAATTTCAGTTTTTGCAAGAATGAACTTCATTGTTGTGATGCATTTGCACTTAATTTGATTTTCTAGTATTTATAAGTAACATAGCATGTAGTTAATGTTAGACTTCTCACTTATGACATTTAGGTAGTGCTGGAAAATTGATTTACAGACCAAAATCCTGACATAGTGTATGAAGTAAAATGTGCTTGGTCTAATATATAACAGTATGTAGTACAAAAATAAAGTGACTTGTACCAGAGTAAATAAAATAATTTGGGTGGGACAAAGGAGACACAAAGTGCTCATCAAAATAATCACCTTTAATTCATCTTTCAACCTCAACAGTTACTGAATTCGTCCCTGCTTAGCAATAGTGATTGTGGTATCTTTCTCCTGGGTGTGAAATTGATAATATTTCTGTAGTGTTTATCACAGAGCAAGGTTTGAAAATGATCTCCGTGGAAAGGCCAGAAAAATAAACTCCTAGAAAGAAAACCAAAATGCATAGAACTGAAAAGAATTATTCAGTATTTTCAGATTCAGCTGTTTGAGTTTTAACCAATTTGGTACTTGCCCATGGAATAAAAGTGGGTTTTGTTGGTAATGGAACTTATGCTTACTTTGTGTGTTTGAAAGACATACTACGTTGGAGTAGTAAAAGCAGTTTTATTTTTAGATGTGACTAAAAGTAGTGAAGCATGTGCAGTATTTCTTTGTGATCAACTTGTGAAGTGTAGATTTATCCCTGTAAAAACTAAGTAGAAGTCATTGCTGCTGTCAAATCTCTCCTACTGAACATTTGATGATGTAATTTATTTTTTTTCTAAGATGCTGTAGGTCCAAGGGGTTTAAAGGGCTTCCTTTTCTTTAGCAATTTTTTCTTTGTATATGTATTGCTTTCTTTTTTCAGACTTTAGTTCATACTTACAGTTGTAGCACACCTGGTCCTTTGTTAGCGTCATGTGGAAAAATTGAATTTTAAATGGTTCTAATCCTGCTACTATTTATTTCTGGTGAGTTGTTTAAGGTGTGACTATTTTAGCTTCTGGATTTTTTTATTGTTGTTGCTTGATTTGCGTATACAAAAGCCTGTCTTAAATAATTGCTTGTGTTGGTTAAGCCTGTTGAAAAAAGGTGGTGTTCTGAGAAATCTGGGTTTAAACAAACGACGATAAAATCTAATGTTTCCCTTTATCTTATGCTAAGATGGATAAGATAAGAATGGCGTTTATCGTAAGGCAAATGAAAAAATAATTTGTTTTGCACATTATTTTGTAAAAGGAAATACAGCTTTGAGATATAATCACCTATGTTTTAAAAGGGTATTTCTACGAAGTATTAATAAAAGCTTTTGATTTATGAACATGAAAGGCTCACCCGTCTATAATATGGAAGCCACTGCTGATATAGTAGAGATATGCTGATATGGTGATTTTATCATGATCACTTCCTCATAGAAGCTTAGAGGAAAGAACAAGCTAGTATTATTCAAAATACGCTTTTAAATAATACCTATTACTAGGGCATGGACATTGCCCATCTTCCCTTAAGTGAAATCTTAAATAAAAAACTAAAGTGATCATTATAAACAGATGAAAGCATGCATAGAAAATTTTACTGTAAACCATCAGTAGCTTGACTTAAAACTGTGCTACAGAGACTAAAGTGTTTACCTGAATGTGCTGGTACAATTCAACTCTAATTCCTCAGGAGCAGACTGCAGAATGGGAAATAGTGTGAATTATTTTGTCTAGGCATGCTGTATATTAACTGAAGTGAGTTGGAACAAGCAGAAGAAGAACGTAATAGATAAGAAAGGCGTAATTATAGCATAACAGGCAAAAAATAACGTACATTTATATAGAATTTCATTTGTGACAAAACTACATCTGCAGGAGTACCTCAAGGAGCAATAACTATGTGAGCTTTACCATTAGTAAGTAGGTTATCAAACATATAGCCGATCAAAAAAAGTATGTATACATGTAGAAAGGCAGAACAATTAATCAGAAATAGAGATTCTAGAGTTAGGGTTCTGTTGCATATGCCATTTGAACTCCCAGTGAACTCCTTCACTTTTCTGTCCATTTGAGTTACATTTCATCTTTTCTCTTTTCTTTGCCAGCAGGCATGGTATCAGTTCTGGTGCCTGGTAGAAAAATATCAAGCAGCCAGAAGAAAGAAAATGTATGTATTGATTGTGCAATACTGGAAACCTTGGGAAGATAATGCTATGTAGAGAGGGAATGTTCACCAGATAGGTTACACCTGTCCATACCCCCATATCGTAGACTGAATAAGCTGCTAACCTTAAGACCTTTACTAACTGTGGATGTGTTTGAAGTTTTGAGACACTTAATAATGAGGCCAAATTGGCTGGCTTTTCCATAGAAGTAGCAGTAAGATGCCTGATAGCAATAACGTTCTCATGACTTGCCACAAAACTTTAGATTCCTGCCTCAGTGCATGAGATCTAAGAACTCCTTAGTGAAATAGCTCCTTATTTTCTTGACATGGGCAAACATACTTTCACATTCATAACCCTTAGAAATGGATGAAACAACATAATTCAACAAGAAAGTAAAAAGTAAAATAAAATAAAATAAAAAGCCTTTTGAGAGGTACAGGATGTATAGAAACAATGAGCTGAAATTGCAGATGTTTATTAATATAAGAAACCAAAAGTAGTAGTACACTGGAGGTTTTTCAACAGCTGCAGCTATGCTTGTCACAAACGTCTCCATCTTGAATGCCTTTTTCAGGAAGATGCCTGGAGTGATCTGGAAATCAGTCCTTTTCTGCAGCATCATAATCTCTATCATTGGGATAATACACGTTACTTTTTCCAACTGAAGTTCATTGCATTTATATGAATGGCCTCAAGTACACATCTCCATCAGAGTAAACTGTAATGGACATACATGTATATTACACATATGTAAGAAATGTATACGTATACACACATATTTCATATAAATAATCTTTCCTGTGACCAAGATTTTGCTGTTCTTTATTACTAGCAGTTCCTGAGACACTGACATGAAGGGGAGGATTGTTCTAAGGTTATAAATTTGAAGTCAACTATTACAGTTTAAGAACAAGTGTCATAGCGCTCTTGTAGTTTGTTGTTAATAAAAGCATAGACTGTTCCCCTGACAATTAGTTACATCTTTCTAATCTGTTTTGTGTTTCCTGTACCCTAGGGATCATTCTGAGGGGCAGTTTAGTTGTTTTTGTTTTTTACTTTGCATTTCAACTTAGTTTTGAAATTGTATTATTTATAGTTCGCATGGCATTTCTTAAAGAAAAAGAGTGAGTATTGCAGTGTGCTAGCAGAGACCATTTTTTTTTTTAATTGTCCAAATAAGACTGAAACAGGAATTTTGAAATTTGCTCTTTGTCTGAAAAGTCCCTGCTGCAGTCTGATGAAATTGACATTCTTGTCAGTTTCCCTCCTAATAGTAGCTGTGAAATCGACAAGAATGTCAATTTCACGGCAGAGCCATATGGGACTGACAAGATCTGTGGCTCTGGGCAGCTCCTGTGTGGATTGTGCAATTACTGACCTGGACCACCTATCTCAGAGTTCACAAGCATGATGCGTGTCTGAACTCTGCAGTTAGGAGCCAGGTTATAATGGTGTTTTGGTTTCAGCGTGCCGCCTATGAATCTGACCTTTGGTTAGAGCTAGAGCTTCTTTAACCTTCTGGCTTCCAGCTTCCAGGAAACTACAATGCCTTATGCTCTGTATGTGAAGTAGGTACTGAGTCCGGTATGTTCTCTGTGTGATACCCACAGGCAGATTCCTTTCAGTGAGAAGCCAGTGCTTCCAGGATCAGTCTCTGAGACAGATGTTCCAAATGCATGCTGTTTTGTAGGTAAGCTGGAGTAAATCTGTTCTGGATTGGGTAGAAGCATAGGAAACTTGGTATTTTGGGGATGAAGTATATTTGAATTTAACTGAAAGGATTAACATGGACTTCTGAATATCAGTCATACACTGTTTGCCACTGTGATACTCTTGATGACCTTCAACTAGAAAAAAAATATTAACATGAAACATGTTTAAAGTACAGAGCAAGTAACACTGAAGTTATCTTTTCATTATCAGCTCAGAATTAATTTTTCTGAAAGAAGGGATGGGAATCTGGACTTTTCTTGGTGATTGATCATCAGACTTCTCTTTCCAATAGTCCAGAACAGTTGCTTAGTTCTGAAAAACTTGTGATCTTTTCTTCTCTAGAGAGACATTTCTTAACTAATAGTGTAGCCAATACCTCTGTCTGTGGTTTTGCATATGGTAACAGGATGGGTGAGTACCCATAAAGCTATAGTCCTTTTGTGTGTTCAGTTAACAAAATGAGCTGAAATTTAGAGAATAAATACTGCATGTACCCCTTAGATATTGTATCATTCCTTAAATGCAGGCTGCCCAATACGAAATAAATGGATCTTGGCTGTGAAATTGATCATGTTTTCTTGGTGGAATCAGGCTGCATCAAAGGGGAAGCTGCCAGGATTTACTAAATCATTTAATATAAGGAAGGGTTCTGCTGACAAAATTGTGAATGCAAAATACACATTTTTAACTTGTATCTTTGCCACAGAATGCAGTTTCCAAAATTTGTAAATTAGACTTTCACTCTTAGCGGTGTGGCATCACATCTAAGCAATATTTCAAGTCACTTATATATGAAGATTAGTTATGACTGGTATAGCAGTATTCAAGTGTTTGCATGTTCAGTATCTCACTGGGAATAAATGAATAGTCAGTTAAGTTCTGTTTTGTTTCCTTTTAACCTCCCCAGACCAGTCAGTATACATCAGAACACTTCTATTGCACCCTGCCATTGCTAGACTTGTCAAGAATTATACATGTATAAGTGTTTCCATGTATGTTACCAGCATCACTTCTGGGATGTGGAAATTTACAGGTTTGTCAACTGGTATGTAATATCACGCTGTCATTAACTCCCAGTTAATATCTTTCTATATACTACAGAGCCCAGGATTTATGTATTAACCAACATCTTGTGTAGTAAAAGTAGAAATACCCTTTTTAAAAGTAAATTCTTATTTTAAATTAAAACTAACAAAAGTTGAATTGATGAGAAAACTTGTTTCCATTGGTATGACTCATTTGAAATTTGATATTTAAAATTTTCAATGAGTTTACCTATGCAATTGGGTTAAATTCTAGTTACCTAGTCATTAGATGCAGTTTTGAGAAAGAGGACATCAACGGACTTTTTGTATAAATTTCTGTATAAATATTTCACAGCTTCTGATATCAAGTAGATGCGAGCTATGCTATTGCTTCTGAGGTTAATATTGGGCTGAAACACTAAATACTTGATTATTGCTTTCTCTTTTCTCTCAATATTTAATAACTCTACCATTTTAGTGGTGGCAATTTTCCCCTTTTTAAAAGGTGGACGTGAATAGTGATGTCAAGTTTATTCTTCTCTATAGAAAGCCACTAAAAGTTTTAGTCACTAGGCTTGAGTGCAGCTGTCTTTTCCGTTTTTGTGTTTATAATTATGATTCTATGAAAGTGTCAGCAAAATATTGGTATGCCAGTAGGTATGACTTATTTGGAATTTCATAAAAGACCTTTGTCAAAACTTGTCACAAAAGAATACTACAGAAGAATAGGAATACTAAGCAATCAACTAACAGGGGAGTATCTATTTTAAAATATTGTTGTTTGATATATTAATACTCTCCACTGGGAGGTGGTAAGTTAAACATTTGCAACATTACACAAAACTATCCAAGATGGTCAAGACCAAAAACTAGTGAAGAATTTTCTAAAAGTCAACAGAATGACAGTCAATGAATTTTGTTGTTGTGAAATGTCAGGGAACACATGAAAAAGAATGATTTGAACTACTGCTACAGTTTTCAGACTATTAATGTAAACAGTTGTGGTGCTTGCAGGCCTGTAACAGCTGTGAACATAAAAGGAGCCAGGTACCTCTGAGCTACACTATTAATTCAGAATGTAAGATTGTCTGCACTGCATATCCTGTTTAACTTCTTGCATATGTCTTTCAGTTGTCCGTGTGTATCCAGTGAGATACCCCAGTTTGGTATAAAGGCTGTCATTCTAGTCACCCTAATCTCATAGCAGACACAGCAGAAGGGAAGAAAGTTTGGAAATGTGAGAGGTAAATGACTGGAGACACAAAAAAACTGAAGAGTTTTATGCACATCAGTTTAGTGAAGGAATGAAAAAAAGCAAACAAAATCATTAGTGAGAATAAACTAGTTCCTTTTCAGGCTCTGACAAACTGGCCAACTGGTTGTTGCCACCCTCAGCCATCTGCCTTGCCCTGCACCTTTAATAGATATGGAAGCCCTCAGGGCAAAGACATCTGATCCCCTTGTAAATCAGCTTCTGAACCACTATAGTGTTCAGCCCGGTGCATTAGGGAAGTCTGGTTCTGCCTAGGAGGGCAGCAGTGCCTGTCAGAGGAGGGGAAGATGGTTTTGGTTGGTAGCAATGTCAGCCAGGGCAAGTCTGCCTGAGACCTCGCAAGTGTGATATTTCAAGAGCAAAAGCTAATAAAACGGCACTGTCACTGCTGAAATGTGGTAAAAAGAGAGATGCTTGTTTTATCCAGAGTGTGTTTAGCAGGTGGAACAGTTCACAGTCATATAGTTGCAAAGCCATGAGTTTAGTATGATGTAAACCAGTAGTGATATTCCCTGCATCCCTCTGCCCCGTTTTCAGCCTGTGGTTTGCTGTTTTTTTTGAGCTTGTGCGTGATTTTATAAGGTGCCCATCTGCCTTTGAGTTCTCATTCTAGAAACTTTTAATGCTACTGACCAATTTCAACAGAATTTGAAAGGCCTCATATATGAAATTTCTTCCAATTTACTGCAAATTTGTAACTGGACATAAGAGAGTCTCATCAGCAGTACCCCTGAAGCTTCAGTAATAACTGAAGAAGTACTATTGCAGATTGATCAGTATTATGGCTTTGAATTAACCAAAGCAGCTGCTGTCTTGCCTAACAATTTGGGACAAGCCGTTTGAGAGGAACAGAGGGAAGATGGGCAGAATGCAATGGAAATGATAATATTGGAATTATGGAGGGATACAGCTGAAAGTAATGTGAAGGAATTATTGGGAAGTAACACAAAGCCGTAGGAATTCAAGATTCATTATTTTCAGTGATTACAAAATAAATACCTGTACATTTTTTTGTTTGTGATTTCTTCCCTTACCAGACAGAATTATAATGTTATTTTTTTGTTGCAAAGTGTGGACTCCTATTGTTTAATACAATATCAAGTGCAGCATTAAATTTACAAAACCACAAGATAAATGCAATTTTAAATGCTGGACGCAAAAAGTAGTATGAGAAACAGTGAACAGCATGACAAAATCCAATCTATTATCACCTGTTCTTAATTGAAGACAGTTGATTCAGCATATATTAAAAGACTTGCTTGCCCAGCCATTCTTTCTAATAGTGTTTTGCACTATTCTATCACTAGATTCTGAGTGTTCTGTGTTGTAAAACTAAGTTTAAGTGTATTTTTTTTTCCAAATGGTTGTAATTGCTGAAAAGACAAGAAGGAATGGGGAAAGAATAAACATGGAGAAGAAATGATAGAGTGAGGTAAAAGATCATTTATAGCAAAGTGGAAAGGAGACATGCTTTTTCAGAAAGGTAAGTCAAAATTAGATTCAGTAAGCCTCGATAAAATAGAGATTGAAAACAGAAATAAAAGCACCTCTAAACAACTCCAGTGCATCTACAATTTTAAGTATTCCATCTGTCTACTTTGATTGCTGTCTTAACAAATTATATAACAAAACTTTCACCACGTAGAATTATTTATACAGCAGTAACTGCCATGACTACCCTGCAGACAAAGTATAGCTCCAAGCAGTCCAAGTCAGATAGTGCTAGCAAGTCCAGCCATCCTTTTCTTTCCTTCCTCTCTTCTTTCCCTCCTTCCTCCCTTCCTTCTTTATTTCCCCCCAACACCAACACCCCCATCATATATGCAGCAATTCTGAGAAAACCAGAGAGCTCTTTAGCCTTTGCTGTGATTCACAGGGTTAGTGTGGCACAGAGTACCTTGAGTTTGCAAGTTCTATGCTATCTTAGACTCATTGCTGCAGTAACAGCAGTGCAACAACTGTAGTGCTGCTGGCTTCTCTTCTTGCATTTTGTTTAATGACCCTTCATTCATGAGGACATAGTTCTTTGTATGTGAATATACTGCCTGTAAATACTATTATCTGTAGGACATTTTGACAGCTAATGTAGCAAAGATGAGAATGGCAAAATGTAGCAAAGGCAATGGAGAGAAAATCTATAGATGAGAGAAACAAATACATAAGAGAATTTGGGATATGAGAAAATCAAAACCCATGAGAATTCGTAAGATAAATAAGAGGAAATCAGTGTATAGCATCCCGCAATAAGAATGCTGGAAAACAAAAAGAAATTAAAGGAGCATTTCAGATGAAGGATGTCTGTTTACTGCCATAAATAGCTACAAGGAAGCTTCATATAATTAGTGAGGACTGGGAGGGTGAGGGAGAGGTGAGTACTGTAAGACCACATCCAAACACCAACTCTAAGTAAGGAAAGTGGGCCAATGGACATGTAATGGGGCAAGAAAGAGGAAAGATGATAGATTTAAATATAAATATCTGAATTATCTTTAATATTACATTGTTTGTAGTCTCTGGGGCTGTAATAAGTATGAGTTGACACTGTAAGCTCTTCTATGTAATTCTGTATTCTGAATCCTTTTATTACGCTTACTGTTTTTTGGTTGGTTGGTTTTGTTTGGTTTGGTTTGGTTTCCTGCAGACAGGAGTATTGGTTTAAGCTTAATGTCTTTTTGGAACACCTTTATCTTCTAAGCATTTGCCTTAGAGCTATGAAAATTTTGGCAATTTCTGTTAACTTGCTGCTTAACTTCTACTGCAGTGATGATAATGACAATATTTTTTTGCATAAACTACATCCAAAGGAAAAGGTGTTAAAATGACTCCTAAAACTCATTTCTGATATCTACTGAATATATCCTCAAATTGTAGCCTGAAGGATTTTGGCTGCACATTCCAAAGAATATAAAAAGGATATTTTATGGTGACAAAGCTATATAGTTATTTTCTATGAAGTTCCTTTCTGTTGGTATCCTTTATTTTTTTCTTCAATAAATTAGTCTGTCTCTGATTCCCTGTACAGGGACAGGGAGGAAAAGACAGTTCCATGCAGAATTTCATCACAGAGTTACAGAATTGTATTACTTTATTTACCAAAACCCTAATAAAATGCTCCTAAAACTGTCCCATCTCACCATATCTGTTCAGCATGCAGCTCGAGGCTCCTGGAGGAGGCTCCCGCAGGAGCAGTAGCCTTGTGGCCAGTAGGACGTCATGGTGGCCAAGGTTGCGGAGAGTGGTGGCCTCCAGGCAGACGGCTCCGGAGGACCACATCCATCCATGGGGAGAGACAGGGGTGTGAGCACGGCCATCCACAGGGCACGCAGAGCTCTCCTACTCCACCCCTTTAATTTAAGTTAAAATCTTCTAGATTCAGCTATGCATGAGCATCCGCACTTGGACATGTGGTTGACCTCAGAAAGCAGCCCAAGCACCCATGTCCAGCTTGGACGTGCCTGGTCCAGAAGCCCATGGGTGCAGGAGGAAGAAGCAACCAGTGGGGATGGAGGCCAGGGGGAGGCTCTACCAGGAGCAACCAGCCACTGCCTTTGTCCCTTTGCTGCTGCCGGAGCCAACTGAGAGCTCTGTGCAGCCCTGAACTCCTTTACCCCTTCCACTGCCTGTGCTGGGGTCAAAAGGGTGTTTGCACGCACTTCATTAGCACCTGGCTAATTAGGCACCTGCAGCCAGACAGCAGCTTCCAGCAGAAAGCAGAACTGGAGGGCAGCCCCGTAGGGCTAAGAGCAAATGGGCCCAAACTCAGCAAAACACAAAAAAGGGCACATTTTGGGGGTCTTCCCCAGTCATCTCCAGGTGCTGCCCCAGCTCCAGCCCAGCTGCAGCCCATGGGGCCCCAGGGGTTATGGGGCTGGGGCTGAGGACAAGGATGGGAACAGGGATGGGGCTGAGGACATCTGGATGGTTCCCCATTAATGTGTCATGTTGGGGAGGATGAAATTGAGAACAAAGTGTGCAACTGTGGAAGAAACAAAATGTACGGGGCTTGGGGCGAATGTGTGCCAGAGGCAGCCCATACGTAAGAAACTGCTGCTGCCATGGGATCAGCAGAGCACGCTTCCCTCTTGCCCCAAACCAGACTCTCCAGAAAATTTTTGGTAAGTCACTTGGTTCACCTCATGCTTCAGGTCTTTATTTGTAATAGAAGGACTCTCTGTTTCTAAAGCAGGGGGCTTATGAGGAGAAGAGGGTGGCGAAGCAGGAGGGGAGCGGGGGGTGGCGGCCCCCACCCTCCGTTGTGAGGGAGCTGAGGGTAAAAGCAAGGGGAAATGGAAACGTCAGGGTGTGGTTGGACCTCAGGATGCGAGACCTACACCTCCTGCCAGGAATAAAAGTCCCAGGAGAGGAAAGGTTGCTGTTGTGAGGTGTTCGGACTAGAGGGAATGGCCTCAAGTTGCACCAGGGGAGGTTTAGGTTGGAAAATTGGAGACATTTCTTCTCAGAAAGAGCAGTCAGGCATTGGAACGGGTTGCCCAGGGAGGTGGTGGAGTCCCCGTCCCTGGGGGTGTTCAAGGAAAGGTTGGACGTGGTGCTTGAGGACATGGGTTAGTGGGTGACATTGGTGGTAATTTTTCTATGATTCTAGGATTCTGTGATTTTAAACCAGGGTCATGTATGGTTAACTGGTTTTGTATCACTGGACATTGAATTGAAAACATGCTCAGCTATATTTTCAAATCAGCTATTTTCTTTGCCTGTTTGAACCAGTCTATGTCTGAGCAAGGAACCGGAGAAAAGATATTGAAGAATGAGTCTAGGCTGGGCCAATAATCAATGTAGAAAAACAGACAGAACTTTAAAACAGATGAGCTCCCTCACCCAGCTAATTGTGAGCTACACAGGAACTATAGCCAGCACAAGAATGGTAAGTGTTGGTCAGCTGAAATGGGAGAAAGGCAGGCGTGACTCTTTCAGTGCCAGTGCAGACTTAGTTTAGCTTAAACTGATTGTGAAACTGCTTCTTAAATCCTCACTGTCTTGGAACAATAAGCTGAACAGGAAGCACACTTAAAAGAGTTAAATCCTGCCTGCACTGCAGTGAAATAAGTTTGGCCACTGATGGGTGTAAAGCCAAGATTTCACTGGGAGGGAATGTGAAGAGAGATGGTGAGTCACTTTTGGAAGAACACAGAAAAATAAGGATGGAAATGCTTAGCGAAATATTGAGATATCGAGCAGCTGAAGAAGAAATGGAAATTTAATAGGATATGTATGTATATATATGACGGTAGATGCATGAAGTTTATACATTCCTGGACCGAACAGTTGAGGTTCCAATATGCATTTGTGACAGAAAGCAGAGTTCTGAACACAAACAGAAGGGTACATTTATTAGTTTACTCTTTTCTAGGCAACGCTGGCGTAGCCCAAGTTTCTGCTCTTAAAGAAATATTGTATCTTTGAAGTATCTAATAATGAAGGAATAAAATAGAAATGAAGAGAATTACAGTCACTCCGTGCCTTTAATTCTCTTCAGAGAAAGTTAACAGACCTGGGAATTATTAAATATAAATAAATATGCAAATAATAGGATTTTTCAGTTTTGATTTTTAACCAGATGCAAAGAGAGACAAATCCAATTGTGGCTTCAAAAAGGTTTCTCCCCTTATTTTATTAAAAACAGAAGTTATAAAAAGACTTTTTTCTTTTCAGTTCAATGGGAATTAAAACTTGAAAAGATGTTGGAAATGAAACAATAAGAATACAAAATTGTTCTTAAAGGCGTAGTTCTTAATAAAAAAGTGATAGCTACATATTTATTCCGTCCAAGAAAGATAAAGAATATACTTTCCGTTTTTGTCTGCCTTGTTGCAGAATTTTTAAATGTTATTGACTTTTGAATTTTCCTATTTTTGAAACTATAAATGGTACCATTGAAGTACCAAACTAATGTTGCGTGTAATCTTTTCTTGAGTTGTGTCTCTTCTGATGTAAAATTTCATCTTCAAGATTCTTCAGAGAATTAATATATTCTCCAGTAGGCTGTAAAAAGTAACATTCGTATTATATAAAATGTTTATTTATCACTATCATTTATAAGTCATTATTATAAATCAGGATTTATGGCTTATATAAAATGCAAATGTATGACTACTATTTTTATTCTTATATGTAATCTGTTGCCAAGTTGAACTCAACTGAAAACAAGAAACTTTGAGACTGGGAAGATGAGCCGTAGTTACCATGTGCAGGTTTTACAGTTTTTATGTGGTAATGTTCCTCTCATTGCTTGTAGATTTCTGAGCACCTGAAGACAAAACAGCTAGTTTCATCTGCAAAAAGCTGTACAGATGGGTACATGTCCTACACATGGCTTACTGAGCAGCTACCACTCACTGTGGTAGTCCCAATGTATAGCATAAAGAGTAACTGAACATATATTCCCTTTTGTGAGAGTCCTCATTTCTCTCCTACACATGGCAAATACAGTCACTTCTAATTTACTCACAGAATTGTTTCTTCTTGTTCACCTGTTATCCCTCTAAAAGATTACTCCAGCACATCACAGTCAAAAGCTTTTTCTTGATATAGATTACTGTATGTGTTATATATGATACTCATAAGCTGACTGAATGGTTACCATTTTTATATATAAAAAAGGAACTTTATGTATCATTTTATTTATATTTGTGACTCTCAGTGTATATATGACTATAGGCAAATGTGAATTAATGGCTGTGGTGAGGCTATTCCTCTGAATGTCAAGATTTAATTATTCAATCACGGTCACTTGAAAGCAGAAGTACTATAAGTAATGTTTGGGACAAAGGAGACTTGGCAGGGTGTCTTACAACAGTTTGCAGATCTTTTTCTCCATTTGGCTGTACAGAAAGATGCATCTTTTCAGGGGATGTTATCAAATGTGATTCACGCATATTTGGATGTCCTTGGAGAAAAAAGTCTTTTGACATTTTTGAACATTTCTGACAGGAACTCATTTTCCTGCTGTTTTTCAGGAAATGAATAGCAACTGGATTATGTCAGTCACAAGTAATAAGGCTAAATATGTCTTTTTTTTTTTTTTAAATGAATACTCACATACTGTTTTTATGGATACTCATGTTATTCATTAAAAAAAATTGTACTTGGTTTGTTAACTGTTCTAAACGTACATGTACTTACTGGAGACAAAATATTGTTAAGGTCTAGCTGCTGACCACTAGTTATTTTTTTTTCTTTGCGTATCAGTTGTCTATTGATGTGTTTAGAAGTCTTGGTGAGGACGCTCAAATAATGGGTTTGCGTAGGGAGTCAAAGCTCTTTTGTTAGAATGAACTTCAAATTCTATAAACATAGTAATTATACCATGATTGCATTGGCAATCCTGTTTTTGATAGCTTGTTCTTTAGAATTTGTTTTATAGTTTTGGTTTGTTCATATTGGACATAATTTCTAGCTTGTAAATGAGCAATAATAATTTGGCAATATTTCACATTATATTGAATCTTCACATAGATAAATATTTCACAAGCAGATGATACCTGAAACAACATTAAGAATTAGAATAGGAGACTTTCACTGGTGTGTTGAGAAATTGTTAGCTGCTATGGGTGTTTACTCAGGGTGCTTGCTGGAATTGTTATGAGAAGGTCTACGAACTAAGCAGAGCTGCTGCTCAGGTGATAGGGAATAGTAGAAGGTTTTGACAGCTGGGAAAGCTTTTGGCTCTGGACAGTTTTGGAGTAAAGTTATAATAGGCTCACGCTTCTGAAAGGGAACTTTGAGTGTACGTAGTTAATTAAAAATGTCATTTGGGACACACTCAAACAGACAAAGAAAAGGTGACAAGAAGGTAAGACATGGTTTTGATAGCAAGAGATCTTAACCTGCTTCTCACATTCAAGCCTATTTATAAGTTTAATCATAACATATTATATCAGCTTGGTATTACTCAGTTTACTAAGAGAAAACAGACAATGATTACTCAGGAAATGTAATACATGTAATTAAAAAAAGGAAAAATCCAAAACCGTATCTTTAATACAGTAACATACTATTAAGAATCATATATTGAAAATGCATTCCTGAATACATATCTGCATATTCTGATAAAATACCATTTTTGAAAAACATTCGTCTTGAGAGAATCAAAATTGCCCTAAGTTTTCAGGTCCTTAAGATGTCCCGGTGAGTTGCAGATGGGGTATAATTCCATCAGTATTAAAATGATGTCCTCCTTACTTTTATTTCTCATACTTTGAGAAACATATATATATTATATATTTTTTATTATTTTATATATATATATTTGTTCCAGTGCTTTAGTCCTGGAGCAACACGTTGGTATTCTGAATTGTTAGTATAGTTTAAATACCTAATGCTTTTACACTTTAGGGTACAGCTCTAAGAGATGGGCTGAACCTAACAGTGTGGTAGGTTTCTCTCTTTCATTAAAGATGGTGGTTCCAGTTCCTCCACTGTTCCTCCACTCTTGGCTGTATGCTCCTGTCATTTGATTTATATTGACTTGAATGTTTGGATGACCCCTCAGTGTGGCAATGCAGCTCACTGAACCAGGCACAAAAGATTCCAGCAAATAATGGAATATTTTTGCCCTGAATGAGCTTGGAGTGGGGTCAAACAAGAATCAAAGATAGGGAGCAACCATATCAGTGGGAATTGTGGAAAGGGAGGGGAGGATGGAACTGGGACTTTCCCTGTTTCTGGGAGCAAGCTACTGGATTACAGAACTGTACTGTCAGTGACTGCTGGTTAGCACCTTGGAGCTTGACCTCATTTGCCTACCACCTGAGCTAATAGTATTTCAGGGCCAGAGAGCTGTGTTAGTGTGCTTGAAACACATGAATCACCTGGCCCTGTGTGTTGTCCTAAATCTCCTCTTGATGCAATCCTACCTGATTTATTTTTTTGCTTAAGTAGGTCTCTTCCACTCTATATTGTCAAGATGCTTTCAGTTTATACTACTTTATTTATCTATCTATTTATTTATTTTCTGTGTTCCTTCTCTTGGTACAGTTTGCACTGAAAGGTTAACTTCATTTGATTTTTAGGTTATCTATCAGTCAAACTAATGGTAGTTTAGGAATTTAGTATATCTGGTTCTTTCTGAGAAGGAAACGTATTGAGTTAGTCAGTTATCTTCTGTGATATGATATATTCTCTTCTGCTGCCCCCTTTCAGTGTATGGAGATTGTGCTTCCAAAGGTTTTGTTTCCTTCATCCTTGTTTATTTTGTTTTGTTGACTATTTATTTATTTATTTATTTATTTATTTATACATGAGAAATGTTGAGAAATATTTGCTATCTGATGTTGAACAGGCTTTGCATTCTGGAATCTCTGTCTCCCTCTCAGTTGAAAGAATTGCTTTGTATGGTTAACCTGCAGTTTTTATACTCTGCAGGGGATGGCATGCAGTGGCCACCAGGGGATGTGGCTCATAATCTGTTCTACTGCTGTGGACTCCAGAGTTAAACATATCTCAAGATCTACTGGAGTTTCACAGCTCTTACATTAAGCAGCTAAAACCCAAAAGAGAGAATCTTGCAATGTTTTAGATAAATTTCCAGAGTTGGAGTCAATGGCAAATTTCACTTGAGTTCAGTGGAGTCATGATTTAACATTGTATATCTTGAGAAGCAGAATAGTCAGCTGACACTATATGATTCACTTACAAGATGGTTTTATAGTTCTGAAATGAAATTATCTGCAGAAATGTTTGGTTCTAATTCAAATCCAGAAGATAACAGTACTGAGTAAAAGCAAATGTATCTCTATGCTCTGTACTATGATAGTAGGCACAAGCTAACATTACATGAACTAACATGTTGCAGTGATTGATTTATTATTTATGCAGTAATCTTGCATTGCAGTATTCAGTGAAAGTGTAGCAACCACATGTATTATATGTACCACATTTATAGATTATTTTCCACTTCAGCCAGCTTTCTTTCTCGTGTTTCAGTACGGCTGTGCAAGCATTGTAGGAAATCCAAAAGCCTTCTAATTTTCTTTTATCCAAACCAAAAGCATGAGCAAGCATAACCCAACAGTGCACTGAATGGGTAGGTTACACAAAACAGATTTTCAACAGAGTAAGCAGCACTTATACAGCACTCCCAGCCACACAGGTTTTCAGGTAAATAAGTGTTTATTTTTTTATTTTTTTATTTTTTTATTTTTTTAAAGCATACATTCCTCTTCAATAAAACAATTATTAGAAAACCGTGGAGTTTATTTGGAACTATATTACCTGGCTGATCTGTAGGCTCTGGGGGATAGTTTAGACATACCTGCTAGTTTGGCTGCTTGACCCAGCTGAGAAGATAAAATCATATTTAAAATTTTTATTTTACCCTTTCTCAAAAGACAACAGTGGTATGAATCTTAATCAATGAGTGAGGAAGAGCATGCACTGTCAGCTGTGATGCCATTGGTATGTTGATGGTATCCAGCTCAGTGTCTGTTTCTCTGAGCATAGACAGTGCAGTCTTCCAGATGTCCCAGTGTCTGGCCAAAACACAGATAGTGATAGAAAACAGATGGTCTTGTCTCAGGACAAAGCACAGTTGATGCAAGCTGATAGAGGGATGAAGCTGGAAGAAATGGAGCTTCAGTTGTTGGATGCCATCTTATAGTCATTCTTATCTTTGATTCCCAGTTAGCAGAGGTAACAAGAAGGGCATTTATTCATTTGCAGCTAAGCAGAAGTTTGAAGAGCAATAACAAAGATTCACGGTTTGTTTGTTCTAACTTGTTTTCTAACTTATCTAACTTTTTGGTGATCATCTTTGAATTATTGATATGTCTGTCTCAGTTAAGACTATAATGTCTTCCTTAGTGTGTTTCTATATTCATGAACATACTCTGAAAGACAAATATGGTGTATGACTACATTGGAAGTGTGATCATTTTAATTATATATATATATAAGTTGGGGAAAGAAAGATATTTCCACTGTAGTAATCCTTGTGCTAGATAGGCTTATGAAAGAAAGCATACAGATGATGGAGGACTGGCACAGAAATGCTTGTACTAGGGATTTTTTTAAAAAGAAAGCAGTTGGAAGGTCCAGCATAACTAGAAACGTTTGACATAAGTTTATTTGTAGTTTTTATCCTTTGCCTCAACTTTCATTTCAATAAAAAGTGTATGAATTTCCACTGGCCTCTTAACAAGCCAGCTAAACTTAATCCTGCCAAGGGGCTGGTAGAGTAAACTACATGGATGCAAAGAAATATGAATATAGCCCTCAGTGCAAAAATTGGTTCGTACAAAACTAAGTTGTTTTTTAGCATCTTCTCTGGCAGAAAAATCACTATTGTTGGTTTAGCTTTATTGATCTGTACTGTTGAATTAATTAATTATTATTTATCTTAGATAATTGTTTGTTGTTTGTATGATTTTTTACAAAAATGATCAGTTTCATTCAAAATAGATTTAATGAAGGAACACGTAAGCAACAATGTCATGTGAAATTCAGTATTTTGGCTATACGTTAGGGAACATCTGTAGTATATTAACCAAGCCTGCTTGAAAAATATTATGGCTGGCTACTCTGTTAGAAAATAAAAAACAAACTGGAATTAAAAACAAAATGAGACCTTTTAAATATGCATTCCTTTCTTATGTCCTGATATTTTAAATTGATTTTTAAAAAACTTTGATCAAAGAAAATCAACAACAAAAAAAAAGCTGTGCCACAGTAATAGAATAAATCATGTTGATTTTCCTTAAGAATGTAGATTTGGAATGAGGTCTGAATTGCATATTAAAATAAATGTAGTGAGTGCATAAATAAATGACATCAGAAGGGGAACTGATTAGAAGTATTGAAGATTTGCTTTTAATTAAAAAAGTGTTTTTTACTCAAAGCTAAAGTACAAAAAAGAAAAAGTTTGCCGAGGACTAACATTGATAGATTTTCCTTTTGGTACCTTCTGAATTCCAAAATTTCTGGTTATTTTGTGGATTTTTCTAATTGTGACTTTTTGCTGTTGTATTAGGCCAAAGGTGCTTTGCTATTATACCAAAGGTACTATTGTATAATTATTACAATTGAAGTAATATATTATGGAATGTGATATAACAAGTGAAATATTCAAATTTTTATTTTATTGGAAATCTAGAAATAATGACCATGCTCCAATTAATATTAGATTCCCTTTATTGTAGAAATAAAGCACAGTATAGAAACTACCTGATGGTTTGGGCCAGCGTACTTCAAATTGCTATTGGGTGGAGTAACTGTGTTATATGGTCAGTTACTGTTGCTAAGTAGGGGGTAGTTGTTTACAGGGATTATTTGGTGCTGCTAGATCCTTTGTCCTTGGATGCCCAGTAGGGAATGGTAAGTGAGCACAATGCCAATCCTTTTCAACTGTGGACTTTCCCATTTAAATAAAATGATTCTATAATGTTGCATCCAGTGAGTGGTTTGGGCAGCTGGGAGACACAAGACGTTTTCTAAACTTAATTTGCCTGATTTGGAGCAAGGGTCTGAAGTTCAGACACGCTACATCTTAGAAACTCTCTCATCCCCTAAAGCAGTGCTCTGACAGTCTTGCCTGCAAATAATTTGTTTTCTGTAATAAACAAATGTTCCTCCTAGTGAAAAAAGGGAAGATAACTAGGAGATTGAGTCTGTGGGCCAGTTCTTTTTGTATGTGTCTAAGATATTGAAGTGTGCTCTAATGAAAATAGGATAACTTCATCAGAAAAGGCTACCTCATATATTAATTCTAGTCCCAGCTTAAAATAGGAAGATGGAGAAACTGAAGAGAGTTCTCTCTCTCTTGCTGATTAAAAGTGAGAACCCTAACCACTGATCCATTTTCTCTTTCAGGATATATGAAAACAATGTTGCTATCTACAGTACCCATTTTGTTGTTGGTTGGTTGATTTTGACTGTGGGGTAGATTTCTGGTAAATTGGCAAATGATACAGGTTGAGGTGGACGTGCAAATTCAGGGTCTTAGCAGAATCAGATTTTAATTGATTTTGCATGCATTCAACAGTGGAAGCACAAATATTTAGGGAATTTATTGTCAACTTCAGATACTTATAAAGTAAGATGTCTTCAGAAAATTGTGTTCAGGAACCTAAAATTGCTTGTAGGAGTGAAAGTCTTTTGACAGATCTATTTGGGACGATGTTTGCATCAACTGTGGCAAAGGTCTGACTGAGTGAAATTCTGATGTTTTGAAGGTGTTAATGGGAAGACATTAGAAGAAACACCATTGTCTGCTTCATAACCTCAAAGGAATAGATTAGTAAGAGGAAACAAAGTGAAATGTCCTGTAGCTAGTGTATTGCAGAAGATAACTCCATTATTCCTTTGGTTGAAGTAAATGATTAAACATAGCTTTCAGGAGTGGCACATCACACCTTCTAGATTAATGGTTCTCCTCTGTCTTGAAGCTTAAATCCTGCATGTTCCAATAATTCTTTTGGAATTAAGGTGGGATTTTTACTGGGCTCTGTTGCTATTGGTAAGAAAAATTATCCAAAGCAGAGATGATTGGTTATCATAATACAAAACATACAAGTGTGATATGCAAAGCAGCAGAAGTTCCTTGAACACGTGTAGAACTACTACATGAAGTAGATTTTATGTTTACTTATTTATTTTTATGAGAGTACCAGAGCATATTAAGAGTCTGTCCTTTAGCCAACAATTTGTGACAAATCAATGCCATCTATGGGCAATACATCAGTGTCTGTCGTGAAGTAAGAACACTGCCTTGAGAAATTCATTGCTATAGAGAAAAAGCCATTATTTTAGCAGTGCATCAGAATTGACTGGTGGCCTGCAGGAACATAAATCAGGATTCATTATCATATTGCCTCTCACATGAAAACATTTATTGCCTTTCTAAGCATTAGACTGAACAGAAAAACCTTTGGCAGTCGTTATCTCTCTAAAGATGAATCAGGACTTTTTCCAGCTTTGCACCTTATACTTCTTAAATTACTCTTGGGAAATTATGGCATTTAATGATGGAGGAAAGGGGCAAAAATGGCTGAATCATATCAAACAGTGTAGCACAGAACTGTACTATGTGAGCCTTCTGTGCAACTGAACTTATACCAAGGGTTTTGCGCAAGAGCAGCTCTGGCCCTAACATGAAAGGTGTGAGAATCTTGTAGAAACTTGTAAGAGGATTGCACAGCCCCTTATCTCAAGACATTAAACAATCTAGAATGGATTCTAGAATACTTGGCATCACTGCCTCTTTCTTCTCCCCAGCTCCTCCTCCCCAAAATGAAAGGAAATAAATAATTACGAACATCATCCTATTTAAAAATAGTTAACTGATTACTGGGATATGTTCTTGTTTAGCTGAAATAGATACCCTTTTCCCCTTCCCTTTGTTGATGAAACTTGTCTATAAAAAAATCACAAAGAATTTAGCTTAGTGCAGCATTATTATTAATATAGAAAACATCTGGTTCAGTGCTATGCTTTATTATACTTGCAATCTTTATCTCACTTTTAAGCATTTTTGTGTATTGTTATGGCAATGCATGAAGATTGCAGCTCTGTAAATTTATTTTGTTGAATCACTGATTTGAGGGAAAAAATAAAAAGTATTTTTTGTTTGTTTTGTAGTTTTTTGTTTTGTTTTTTTTACGATATAGGACATATTTAATGAAATGCTATAGGACCAATGTTGGGCCTTCGTATGCCGTATTCATACAGAGAATTGCATAGAAATAACATTAAATGGAAGAAATACAGTGCACAGTCTTGCATTGAAATAATACATTTTTATTAGCACAACTGAGACTTAGTCTTATTCTATTTTTCATTTACTCAAACTTCCAGCCTATCACTGTACAATGGTAGGAAAGAATTTCCTAAGGATTTGAGAGTTTTCACAGTATTCCTGTCCTCTGTCACAGAAGCAATCATCAACTTGGCTTTTTTTTTTTATCTCTTTTTCTCAGTGAATTACCTCACTGCTGCTCAATAAAATCACTGAACCGCTCAGCTATATCATCACTAGTTGGTCTAGCAAAGAATACAAAGAGAAAAGATTCAGTGTTCCAGGCGCTGTAACTGAATTGACTTCTCAATGGAATCCTTTTTTTGCTAAGATTGATGCTTTCCATCATTACAGAGAAACATTTGAACCTTTTTTTTTTATTATTCTTAAAATACATTATTGTATTCAGTGTTAGGATTCATTTTAAAACATTCCTATTTAGGAATTCCTCTGCAAAACATGCACCAATTGTTTAACCAAATTGCTTAATTTGTTCTTTATATATGTATAAATATAATATATATATATACTGTTTAATACTAAAATTATTGCATTTTTATTTTATTTTATTTTATTTTATTTTATTTTATTTTATTTTAATTTTCATTAAGGGACTATAATGGATATGGTCAGTCAGGAAGATTGCCAGATGGCATGTAAACTAGCCCACAGCTCAAAAATTCCCATCAAATTTATGGCTGTTGGGAAACAGGCAGCTTCTTGAAGCTCAGTTACTCTAGTGAGAAAGAGCAATATCTACCCTGTAAATCAGAGGCATCCAGAAGAATCTGAAAACATTCAATATTGAGGCAGAAGTGCAGTAATCAAAGTTAAATCAAAGAATGCAGATTTTATTTGGATTTGGAGGATGGAATTATACTTCTTTGATAGGAATATTAATAGGTTTTTGGTGCTTTTTATTTTTTTTAATCTGCACTTTAGCATACAGATTACGTCTATCGGGCTAACAGCATGTGACAATATATCAGTCCTACATAATCATCTGCCAACTTGTCTGTTAGCTACAGCTGTAGGTACATCTGAAATTGAAGTTACTTGCATGAAGTTTCACTTACTTTTCTCTTGAGATAAAAATGTTAAGAATTGCCTAAAAATGTAAAAATGAAATGGTTTTGATATACAGAGTCAAATATAAAAGGTATGATAGAGGGCAGCCTATGTCATTGCTCAATTGAAACAGTCTTAGTCGTCAGAAAGCCAAAAGTTAATCAAGCAGAGAACAGTTGAAAACCTTGTTTAAGGAAATCACATCTGTTCAGGGGGGAAAAAAAATGAGGCAAATGCTTCAATTTCATTTAAACTGTAATCCGTACAGTGGTTTACATCTGTTAAAATATATGGAACTTTTCACACATCTTTAAAACACAATTAAACATTATTTATGTTAATACATAATATGTTCCAAATATGTAATGCCTTCTCTGAAATGACTCGTAGATGATTGATTTTATAATTCTGTATCATATAGCTTTCCAAGTCCTTTGAATGGGTTTATATATAAAATTTTAGATAAAATTTAAAGGAAAAGTTGTGGAAATGGATGCCAGAAAATTCAGTTGGACTGTCAATTTATATCTCCAAGACAAGGAATTTTGGGAGGGGAAGAGCTTTCTTAAGCAGTGGAAGCATCACAGATAAGAACATCTAGTTCAAGCACTTCAGTGAAAAGAAATTAAGTTTAGTCTTGATGTTCTTTCTTTTTATCACCGTGATCAATGGATATTGTTTACTGAAATGGATGTATCCCCAAAAGAGTATGGTTAACATGACATTATCCTGCCAATCTGACCATACCGGTACCACATTATGTATCTATAATGACTATTTGTGTATTTTAAATTCCAATTGAATATAGCTTCTGATTTTAAAATTCTCCATGACATTTCCCCATCTGATTCCAGGATCTAAAGTCTGCCTTTGCACACTTTCTGCTTCACTTGGATCCTTTAACATCTGGTTTCTTTTGTAGACATAAATATATGAAAATGTATATGTATACATTATCTGAAAGATTTTAATTAGATGATAGCACATTAGTCAGTACATGAAATGGTTGGTGCTCATTCAATAGCAGCTAGTCAGTGCTTTGTTTGTTTACTTTTCAGCTAGAACCTAACTGAATTATAAACAATTTTAAATGGTGCTTTACGGATACAGTAGGTATACATAATATGCCTATTTTATATGTTAGTAAAAAATAAACAGATTATGTTAAGAATGTCCTGACTGTAAACCAAGAGACTTCATTTACATTCTAACTCAGCTACACAATTCCAGAATGATCTGGGGCAAACAGTTCTCCAAGAGCCTCAGCTGTCTTCCTGCAAAGCAGGAGTGATTTTACAATAGTATAAAATCTAGTTATTATTATTCGTTGCTGATATATTACAGCAATATGGTAGGTATAAGTACGTGCGTTGTGGTCTCTTTTGGTGTGATATATGTATCTATTTTCCATTTTGGGGAGTTTAGTACTTTTATCTTAGTAATACTGTTTCATTGCCAAGTGAATAGATAACAATAATAATAATAAAAAATCAGAAGAGAATCATACACTCAAAAAAACGAAGTTTTCTCTTGGATGTGGATCCCCATTTCAAATGAAGGTATTGGACAGCATCTCTTGACAAAGCAACTGACAAGTGTGTTTGTTGTCTGTTTTATAAATGAATTTGAAAAATAAAGATTAAAAAATAGGCAGTCTGAAGTGGAAATGCTAGTATTTTTGAACGAACCCCTGTCAATACAACAAGATGCTAATACATATATAAATAAAAATACTCTGAAGTGTTTTTTCCTAGTATTATTCAAATAACTGTGTGTGATTTCTTCCTGATTTTTGAGTAGTTCTATTGTTTAGTGATCCTGCCAAAAACATTCTGCAGGTGCAGAATAAATAACTTTATTGCTACAAAATTTAAGCATATTCTGTTTTGTTGCAGAGGATCTTGATGATCTAAGAATGGAAGGAGTAACAAGTCTGATGTCTTCTGGGAGCAAATTCAATCAAACTAGAAGTGCTCATCCTGCTGAGCCTCAAGCAAAGGTCACGTTGAATATCTGTGCAAGATGTGCCAGGTAAAAAGCAAAAACATATCATGCTACCAATAAATTATTTTCCTCAGGTTTTCAGATATGTATTGTGATGGTGATGACCTCTCCTGTGCTAAGGGGAATAAAAAGAGAAAAAAAAGAAAAAGAAAAAAGAAAAATTACTTAGCTACTGGCTACCCTATAACCTCTGGCATCTGGGTTGGGCAACTTATATTTATGCTTGATATGTCGTATCAACAATGAATCAAAGAACATAGTCTGAGGCCTTACTTCACAGCTTGAAACTATTTTAAGCCTTTCTGTCTCTGAATTTCATTAGTTATTTGAGCTTCTGTGGTTTTTCAAGGGATGAATCAGGGAATTTAAAGGTTCAAATCCAATTTGAAAGCACCTGTATAAATGGAGATTTAGTTGCACAGGTGCAGTCCAGGATTTCAAATAGCTGCTTCTTAGCACTTTATAATCTCATCCTGTTTCACCTCTGAGAAATGATTTAATCAGGCTGAACCCCTTTTGATTTTGACAGCTGGAAATAATTCTCCCATTTACAGTATGGGGGCCAAATAAACAGGTTGGTATTCCTGTAGCCAAGTCAACTTGAGAATGCAACACTAACAGAACCCCTTAAATTTCCAAGATACATTCTTCTATGTAGACAAAAGCTCATTTGGTGAAAGGATTTAAGCCTGTTTAAATGACAAAACTAGCCTTCTCACCCTTCTGTTAATGGTTCAGATTAGCAAGAACAATACAGAGGCATGCCAATTTTATCTGCCTGCCTTTGCCAATGGCTGCTCCATTGTGTAGTTTGAGAGGGGATTAGCTGCTTGTAAATAAAAAGCAACCTGTGGTGAAATTAAGTCAAAAGTTTGGCCATATGCCACCCTACGTTTCTACTTTTTTTTTTTCCACTGTTTTGCTTGTAAATTACTACTTTTAAAAGGCACTTATGTAGAAAGAGGGGCTCCAAAACCTTTTCTGATGGTCTGGGAGCACAACTACAGGCATGCTGAATCACCGGAGCAGTAGCATCTCTTTAGCACTGTCATGGAGCCTTAGAGGAGTTCATTTCCCAGTTTGCCAGAGCAGCAGTGGCAAGATGGCCTTGTAATACCAGGGAGTTTTGCTGTTAGTGGTGTGGCCTTATGCTTTAAGAAAAGAGCAAACACGCTAGTAGTGGGATTCTTCCCAATTCACTAGAAACAAACTGCTTATGTTATAAAATGTTTCCAAACAACTAGATACATGAAAGTATGGCACCTTTTTCCGCTGGCATCAGTTGTCCATGGATTAACGTGTAGAAAGGTAAGGAAAACAGAAATGTTAAGTTTTCGACGTGGTCTTTTGGAACTTATACAAAGTCTTGTATGGATTACTATGAAGGTTAATTAAATTTTAAATTCCCTAAAGTAGCCCCTAACAGCAGGTGTCAAAAATACTATATATCCTCTCAATCCTGCACACCAGGGAACAAAGGGTTGAGCTCTTGAGCCAAACCTAGCAACCTGGCTATTGCTATTGTCCTTTAACTGGCTGTACTATATGACTCTGCAGTCTGAAATATGAGTTGCAAGAAAAAGATCTCATAAAAGTCCCTTTTCTTACTTCAGTTTCATTATGAGAGAATGCAAAGCAGTGCTTTATGTCATCTGTAGAGCTTTATGTCGCTCCCTACCCTGTTTAATGAAGTTAGGGAGGAACTAGATGATACCTACTTGTCTCTGGTTCTTTCCACTCTTGTTGCAGTTCAGCAGATTCTTTAAACTTCTGAAGTATCAAAATATAGACCATCGGATCATTAACATTGGATATTTAAAGAGAGAATTAGGTATTGCTGTTGTATTCAGTTGTGAGGAAACTAGCATTTATTCTTCAAGATGAAGAAATCTATTGATTCTTTTGGAACATTCCATACTACTTACTCATTTTGAGAACACCTTTCCCATCTTCAAGACAGAGCTGTCAGTACAGTTAGCTCTGTCCTGTTGGTACCTCCGTAGTGCATTTGTCCAGTGCTTTCTCACAACAGATGTAGTAGTGCACAGAGAGAACTGCTTGAAGCAAATGGCTTCAGGAACATAAAGATATATTTTTTTTCTGTTTATTCCATGAGAAATTCAGTTTGCTGTTACACTGTGATATAGCCATTGAAAATATCATGTTATAAAACCAGAGCCTGAGCACTTGGGTCACCTCTGTAGAGGTCCCTCAGTGTTGGCATTTATCTCCACTGTTATGTAAAAGCCTAGTATTTATTTTAAGGTCATAATACAGAACATGTTAGTATATTTGTTTTGGAAATGATGTTTTCATTTTCTCATGTCCTCTAAGCAGACTTATGTGCTGTACTATACGTATATTAAAATGTTTGGATTTGATTTTAGGCACATTTTAATACAATTGTAAAACAAGTCAGTATAAGTTGTTGCTATGCATACTTCTAGCTACAATTAAACAGATGTCTTTCCTCTTAATTTTACCCCCTTTTTTCATTGTGTAAACTGATTTGAGATGAATGGACCTATTAATGCCGGCGGGGATTCTGTAGATAATAGGACTTGTCAAATCAGACTACCAAATCATGTTTACTGCAGGTATTTTGGCTGTCTGTAGGAAGAATATGACTTTTTACCTCAAATTTGATTGTCAGAGTTCCAGATGTTAGGAAACATTCTTCTTGGCTCAGACAAAAGTTTAATTTTATTTTTGCATTTGCATAATGCTAGCTCTGTCACCTTGCTGTTGTTTCCTTTCCCTTTTCCCTTTTCCCTTTTCCCTTCTTGTTTCTTGTTTTCTTTTTCTTTTTCTTTTTTCTTTTTCTCTTTCTTTTCTTTTTCTTTTTTAATGCTCCACCCTGATTTTATTGTGCAGGCAAATTACCTTCTATTATACATCCTCCAGAAGTTTCCTCACTTCTTTGGACACTGTGGGTCTCTTCTGAGAGGGATCTAGACAGATGATTGAAGGAGTTCCCTGGTACTTAAATAGATTACGTTAGTAGATTACGCCTGGGAGGAGTGCTTGGCTAATTCTTCATGTCTACTGAAGGCACCTGCAGTAAAGTACAGTGCAGCAATATGTCTTAACATTTTCATGGCATCTATAGCTTCCTACAAATGGGCTAAACAAGGGAGTGCAGTGACTTGTGAGAAGTGTAGTAGACTGAACCAGCTGTTTCCCTCAAGCTGAGATATTTCTCATCAGACTTCATTTAGCTCCAGTGTAACTCTCTTCTCTTTGTACTGCTCAAATATACATGAAAATCAGGATCCAAATCGTGGAATGTAATAAAAGGAGGAAAATATTAGCAGCTTCTGGTTTCCTGTTTCTTTGTCACTACAGCCTTATTCCCTGAGTCACAACTAGCATTTAGTTCAAGCTAGCATTAAATGTCCTGCATAGCTGGTTTTCTATGACTTTCGCTAGGCTGTTATTCTGCACAGTAACAGTTCTTCCCTTTGAACTCACCTACACTTTTTCTGATGCAGTGTTTAACACAGTATCAGAGGAAGATCTTCAAAAAGAATGCCAAATGGGAGTGGCTATAGGCAGAGTTATAAATCTGATTTGTTACAAAGCAAATTAAACACATTTTACATTGTGGGGAAAACTTGCAATGCAGCTGAGGCTCTGTGTTTGACAAAACATCCTCCCTAGCTTTAAGTCTCTCAGAAAAAAAAGTAAAAACTTTTTCAAGAATCGTAAGAAATGAGACTGAGAGTGGACAGAAATAGAAATAGATTTTTTTTAAAATCAAGTTTTTTAGAAACTAATATCTAAACTTGAATACTGATAATTTCAGATCATCTTCAAATAATAGATAGAGTTGTCACAGTCCACATTAGTAATTTTAGCAAAAGCTAAAGTTCTCCACCCAGATATATGGGAGATAAAGATGTAAGCTTCTTTCAAGCTATCACACCAAGGTTTTGTTATGTTTTTTTTCAGCTTATGATTAAAGCAAACAATCAAAAAAAAAAAAAACTCTGAGAAAAGGAAAAATAAAAGGAGGGGTTAATTCTCCTGGAGTATAAATAGGTTTGTAGGCTGGAATATAGCTGTAAGAAACAGAGAGCGTACTGTTTTCTCTATAGATGTTTCACACACGGTGAGCAAAATGCAGATGGATAACAGCTTTAAGAGGTTTTTCAAATGGGAAAGTAGCTGCAGAACAATGTTATTCCCATAGCTGCTCTTGGACTACAGAGAACGTTAAGCAGCATATTAAGTCATCTAAGTAAAAGGGTGACATCATTCACAAGGTAGAACAAAACAAGGTTCGTAGATACAGAAAAAAGGGGCTACAAAAATAACTGTGTGTGGAATGTTTGCTTCCTGCTATTTAGTTGGGAAAATTAGCAGACAATTTTAGTACAACTAATCTGGATTTAGATCATTTGAGCAAAGTGTTTATAATAAAAATTCCATCTTCATCTAGGAGCACAACTAGTTGGACTGACGTGGAGAATAGACTGACCTATTCTGTAACATGATTTTGTGAATCCTTTCTCACATACAGGCAAAAGAAATGAATTCCAGGTTTGTCTGATGAGTCATAGGATACCCTCAAACATAAGCAAAACTCTTATGTGTTAAACAAAGATGTAAATGACAATTTGTAAAATCAGACAGCACTTCCCTATTTTCTCACATCTTATGGTGCGCACATTGAGAGTTTTGCAAGACTTTGATCAGGCATAAGATGATATTAATTTACTATGGCCAATTGAATGAAGTTTAAGGGCTTTTTTTTTTTTTTTTTTTCTTTCTTGGAGGACCACCCATTAGTCTTGTATGCCCACTGCCATGCTCAAAAGTTAAATCTTGTTCTTGTGGAGCCTTGCCAATGCATTCCTGGAAGTAAGAAGCTTTTTGTTTTTAATAGCGCAAGGGCTGCATTCATTCTTCTTAACATCAATAGAATACAAAAAAGGGGTTGCATGTGATTAAAAAAGAAATGGGATTATAGAAAACATACTGTGCCACAAGCTTGAAGGCTTCTGAACAAGAATGTTGGGAAGGAGCACTAGTTGCATACAAATGTAGGTTTGAGATGCAATACATTTAGTTAATATATATTTAAGATTAACTAGAGTGAAAGCACAATGTCCTAAGGCCTTTTAACATATTAGAGAAATCGTATATATTGGTACAAACAAAATAAATCTATACATTAAAAATGTAGCATGGCTTTTCTACCAGTCACCGTTGGGATGTGGAGTACAGTTCAAGTTTAGTAACTTGTGTTGATAATGTAGGATAAATGAGATGCTCTATGCATGCTACCATTTACAGATCCTCTCTGAAAACGTAGTTTGGAAAAAGTATTCAAGAAGTCTCATGTCAGTTTGCCTTGTCTGTAACACATTTACTGTTGCCCTACTCATCAGCTGTATCTCTAACTCCTTTTATTTAGTTTCCTCTCCCAACAAATCTTCAAGTTAGTTTGCTTATTTACAAAAGCCAGTCAACTTTTCTTTAATCAGTAGGATTTTTGGAATATTTTTTTTTAAGTTTGTTTTTCTACAGTGTGGTCTCCACAACTTCCATGTGTACTTGGGATGTCATCAAATAAACTACATAGTACTATGTAAAATTAAAAGAATCACATGTGGGTGCTCTGAAATACCGAGTTGGACTTTAAGCACATCTTCATGACATACTGCCATGAGAACCATGAAAGCAGGGAGGAAAAGAGAAGAGAAATGAAGGAACCAGCTAGGGAAAAAAATGAATCTGCCAAAGCCATTTAAGTTCCATAAATTTGTCATAAATTGCAGAATAAAATTGGAGAATACAACAATTGTCTGACCTGCTCATGATATATCTCTCTAGCAAATAACAGAAATAAATTGTTTGGTCAAGGATTTGTCTGGTGTTAATGTTAGACATTTTAGATTGCTACACGGTAAGTGTGTATGGAGATGCTTTATAGAATCATAGAATCATTAAGTTTGGAAAAGATGTCCAAGATCATCTGGTCCAACTGTCCCCCAACCACCAATATTACCCACTAAACCATGTTCCTGTGTATCATATCCAACCTTTCCTTAAACACCCCCAGGAACGGTGACTCCACCACCTCCCTGGGCAACCTGGTCTAATGCCTAACCACTCTTTCTGAGAAGAAATTTCTCCTAATATCCAACCTCAACCTTCCCTGGTGCAACTTGAGGACATTACCTCTTGTCCTAAAGATCATCAGAGTTATCTGAGTATAACAAAGCTATAACAATACTAATCAGACCTGAGGTCTTTAAGAAGCATTTGGTGGAAAATTTGATAATGAGCTGTGCAGAAAATAATGTCTGGAACTTGACAAGTGGATCTTATTTAACTAGCAAAAGCAGAAAAACTGATGACTGTAATTAGAGAAGAAACTGCTGTTAAACAAGCCATGTTACTGTATGTACTGTCTACAGACAACACTACTGAAACTTCAGACAACAAAGAGAGAAATTAATGAAAGCAGATGCCTCTGTGAGGAAGATCATAACTACTAACAAACGGCTGCATTTAGAAAGATGGGCTCTTGGAAGGCTTCCTCAAGGGAAGGGAGGAAGCCTACTGAGCTTCTTCAACTTCAGCTGTGCATTAGATCTCCTTTTTATTGTTTATGGTTAGTCTGCTCTCATTGTCACTGTATTCCCTGCACAGAAACCATTGGGGTGGCTGACTTGTCTTTTGAAATGGGATGAGTTCTCTTATCTTGTCTGGGTATGTAACCACAGACTAATTCCATGGCTGAGGATGGGAAACTACCACGGAACGGGTACTGCACCATGCAGCATTGGGATAGAGTCTGATGAAGTGAGATAAAGAAGAGGGGCAACCTCTGACACCCCATACAGATGTAATAGATCCTGGAAAAAGGGAGGATGCAGAGTTTGCTGCTGGTGTGTTTTTTACCAGGTGATCCAGGTTTATATTCTGCCAAATTAGACCAATCAATCCACAGAATCACAGAACAGCCAAGGTTGGAAGGGACATCTGAAGATCATCTAGTCCAACCCCCCTGCCAAGCAGGATCTCCTAGAGCATGTTGCACAGGATGGCATTTAGGCGGGTTTTGAATATTTTCAGAGAAGGAGACTCCACAACCTCTCTGGGCAGCTCTCTATCTGTGTAGATACTTCTCCTGCCCTTTCAGTGAACTGCTGTTCAAGTGTGAGTGTCTTCTCACAGTGTCTGGAAGGTCTTCTCTTCCAGGCTGAGCCATTTTGGTGTGTTACACTCCAAAAAAAAAAAAAAAAAAAAGAAATACTGGAAAATGCATGCAGTACTAAAAGACATTAAAACTCCATGGACTGCTCTCCCCTTATCCTGAGAATATGTAACGTTACCTGGTGTCTTGGTGAGATGATAAAAGCCATACCTACACTGAAAGGAAGATTTCTGCTCATGCAAAAATTCCTTAGCTGCTATGTGTCGTGTCAAAACTATACAGTTGACAACATATGCAGATGCTGTTTTAAAGGTGATTCAGATACATTTACATAACTAGACTCATCCCTTTAACTGCAGTGTTAACATAAACCAAGAGGTGATGGAATTAGATAGAATAGGACTTGATTACTGGAAGTATGAAATATCTACTTCTAACAGAATTGGGAGTAAAGCCCTGTGTGTGTGACTTTAAAGGATGTCTTTAAATCCCCCCTTTTCTTTATAGACTTTACTTCCTAATTTAATGTTTTATGGAGAATAACCTAGAAAAGGTGGATCCCATAACTAGACATTGGGATTTGAGGAGAATAAATTGTAATTTCTGATATCAAAATCATGACGTAATATGATAATGTGTATTTGGAAAACCTAAACATTTCATTTTCTCTTTAGACCTGGCACAGTTTTGATTCCTTCTTTTTTCGTAGCTTTCTTTGCTGCTTCCCAAAGGTCTATGTAAATATATGAAGAATACTTTTTCAGAACAGAAGGTACAGAGCGTCCAAACGATTTGCAACTGAATATTCTATTATGTTTCCCACTAGGTTCCATTTTACAAGCTTCATTTTTTTATTGACTTCTTGATTTTGGATCATTATGACCCCTTTTTCCCTGCTAGCATTATTCTCCATGCTGAATTTTAGGGGGTTAATTTGTCTAGAGTGCAGGCTTTTACATAGAAATATAACAACCCCCTAGAATTTGAATTTTGCTTGGGAATTTTATAAAAGTTTTTATTCTTCTTCTATGTGCAAACACGTTTGAAAAATAAACCTTTAAAGGAAACAGCTAATTTTTGTATAGTCATGAAACAAAAACATAGGAAACATGAAGATATCTTGTCATACAATTTGTATTTATATTTAATCAACAATATACAAATGTGACAGAAAGAGTAACCTCTCATATCCTCCTTATAACCCATTGCATAGCTCTGTATACCTTAATGTAATACAGGTATAAGTGTGGTTTTGTACACGTATGTGCATAAAAAGTGGTTTTTGTATGCCTGCTTAAGAGGTAAAGCCAGCTGAGTGACTCAGTCTTTCTGGCAGAAACATTCTCCTTTGTTAACATTCTTAAAATTTGAGAACAAATGACTTCAAAGTTTTTAGTGGAAAAAAAGTGTTTCCAAATTAAAGTGTTTGGTACAGATGTCATTTTGTGGGGAAAATTCTCTGATTGGAATTCATGCATGGACTGCTAAGAAGTTTGTCTTCAAATGTTACCAAAACTTTTGATTATGTATACATAATTTTTTCTTTCCTGTCTTGCATTTCATGTTGGCTTTCTGTCTGTGTACTGTTTCTAAGTGGCAATTCTTAAAGAAGAGGAAGTGCAAAACATTCCAGATGACTTGTGTTACCATTTTTCAATCGTTTCCCCTTTATTTTCTTTTTTGTAACCTTAATTTTATTGGACCTCCTGTTTGAAAGAGATGAATTTCCTCATGATTGTTTGTGCTAGCTTCAAAGACCTTGTCCTATGTTTTCCAAACAGTTTAAGTGTTTTATTTGCATCTTTTTCCTTTTAAGGGTCAAAAATCAGACTGGATATCAGGAAAAGGTTCTTCACTAAGAGGGTGGTCAGGCACTGGAACAGGCTCCCCAGGGCAGTGGTCATGGCACTAAGCCTGCCAAAGTTCAAGAAGCTTTTGGAAAATGCTCTCAGACACATGGTCTAATTTTTTTTTTTTTTTTTCTGGGCAGTCCTTTGAGGACCCATGAGTTGGACTCGATGATCCTTGTAGGTCCCTTCCAACTAGGATATTCTATGATTCTAAAATAAATGAATGAAACTATGTCTAATAGTGCTTTATAACTTTTCAAAATTTCCTTTGATTTTGGAGAATTATGGAGAAAAACATATATTTCCTTTTGCTACTTAGAAAAAAAATAGAAAAACTAAAAAGATTGTGAAAAATGAAAAAAAATATGCTGAAAAAATAGTCAAAAAAAATTAGTCACAAGAGTTTATCTTTTTTGCTGAGTTGAATCTGGGCAGTGATCAGTTTCCTCAGGCTTGATGTGTAAAAAAAAAACAAACAAAAAACACAATCATCTCCTCTTTATCTCTGCTTGATTTTGAAAGCGTTAAATACAGCTAAAATAAGCCACTTCATCTTTCCTTTTCTGGAATGGTATACCAATATATATTGGTATATATACCACATGGTATACCATCTTATTTGTTCTTCTGCCAAAATAGAAAAACACTAAAGAGCAAAAGAACCTAGGAGAAGTTTTTACTGGTCCTGGTGGTTAATCAGAGACAAACAGCAAAAATGGAATTTTAAGAGTTAGTGGGTCAATGTGCTAAATTTTCAGGGTAACACACTCATTTGTCTTCTATGTAAGCATTGCCTATTCTTTCACTGGCTGGTGTCTCTTTTGAACATCTTACCATATGCAAAATTGAGAATTTCCGTTTCATTTCAAATGATTATGTGTGGTTTTTTTTGAGTTCTTAGATCTAAGATTTACCTCTAAAATGCACAAGATATTATCACTTTTAATCACAAATCTTAATTAGTTTCATGGCAAACTCTGAATGAATTTGTGTTTTAAAAGAATGACCAAGGTCTCACTATTTTCAAAATCCTTACTGTGACAAAGGAACAAGACAGGAGATTTATATAAAGTGCTCAGACAGAAATCCTGGGTGAAACAGACTTTTTTTCCTCCCTCTTTTTTTTTCCCCACTGGGCAAATCCACCAGGCAATAATTTCGAACCTACCTGAAGTTCTCAAATACTGTGATAATTAAAATACCGTCTGTTATCAAGAATTATGTAAGCTGTGAAGAAACTACTATTTTCAGATGAAGCATATATCTCTTTAAAAGGAACAGTGGATATCAGTGTCCTTGCATGACATAGTGTTTTCAGAGATGACTGATTTAACAGCTGATTTTTATTTAACAGCTCTTTTATTTCCTTAAAGGCTGCATGTGTAGGGTAGACTTGTTTTTGACATACATAACTGTCAGTCTGTACAAGGGAAATGGAAGAATTCTGTCTGAAGAAAGATAAGTGTTTGCACGTTTGTGAAAACAGATTGGTATACTTGAAACTCATATAGTAAGTGCATAAAATTTACATGGAAATTACATCTTGTACATACATACTAATGCATTGTTCCTATGATAGAACTGCTTTTGTCAATGTGGCATTTAGTGCAAGGGGTTAACCCGAAGATAGCCCTAGTGTAACTGTAACTTCACTGACAGGGAATAGTATCTGGTTTTGGTTCTGTAGGCAAAATACAGTGTAAGATTCTGTGAATTAATGATGCGTCACATCTTTTCTAAGAACTATTGATCAGCTGTAGTTATATTGACTTTTTTTTTTCTTAACATCAGGCTGCTTGTGAAAGATAGAACTGGAATGACAGGATTGGTAAACTTGTAAACATTTTTAAAAATGCTGTTAAATAATCCTAAGGAAAGTAAACTTAGAGGACTTTTTAGTTCTTTTGAATGTACTAGTCTTGATCTGCAGTAGTGTAAGCAGTAGGAGCATATTTGAAAATGAAATTAAGATTACTTTCTGTTTGTCTAGTCCTGAAAATTGTTGTACTGTCTGTTAATAGAGGGTGACATCCATATCGTCCTGTCCTTCATTTGTAGAACTCTTTTTCTTTTCACTGACAAAACACACTTAGCCCTGCTGCAATAACTTAAAAAGCCCAAGGTTTTCCCTCCTTTTCCCTCACCCTCTTTGATGTGTGCCTTGCAAGCTAATTCTTTATTGTGATGGTTATAGATTCTTTCTGTTTGGTTCTACACTGTGATGTATATCAGCGATAGCAGTTGCTTCTGGATGAGAACAATATAGGGAGGAAACCAGCAGCTCATGAGCTTAGGGAAGCTTGTTGGTCATAATTTGAGGCTCTGGATAACAGTTTAATATAGCTCTTAAAGACACACATGCACACACACACACACATACAACTCTTTCACAAGTCCTGGAAAAAATGGTTCACAGGGGAAGAAAGAGTGTTAAGTCTGAAAGAACTGACAAAAACTGTAATTTTTCTCCTGTGAGATAATGGTTTGAAGCCAGCAGCAGATAAAAGATTACTGTAAGAATGGCTTAATTCCCCATCTTGTAAAAGGATTAGATAATTCAGTCTCTTTATGGATTCCTTACTCTGGGAAATATATTTCCACTTTGGGTTCTCTTCAGAAATAGCTGCAGAGTGTACTTATTTAAATGCACAAAGACCTGCATTCAGGCATTTTGAAAAGGCAAACAGCACACAGAAAAGATTATTTTGCAGGCTGTATCAATGTATAAATTTGCTCAGCAAGTGAATATTCTAGTTTTACCAGCTGAAAATATTATGGATATGAATTATGTATTGATATGGCAACTTTCCACAGAAATCTTTGAAGAGTGACTGGAAAATAATGCTTTTAATTTGCAGAAAGAGAATGGACTACAACCAGAATCCATTTTTAACTGCAGCTTCTACAAATTTGAAAATCATTTGCTGTGTTTCAGTGTGCAACCACTAAGAAATAGTGTCCTTGAGTGCAAAAGTAAGAAACAGATTTTGATCCTTTTAGTATCAATGGAAATTGAGTTATTTTATGTAAGGCTAAAGGCTTTAGGTACCTTAGATCAAAAAATCTGAATGCTATATAACTGACAAAAAACAGAACTGGTGGTAGTAACAGCAGACTCCTGCCTGTGAGCTTTACGCCATCCATTTAAAATGCATTTAAAGGAATTACAAATCTCAGTTGGAGAACATGCTGAATTTGTTACTAAGTTTATTTTCCTACATTTTATTCAGAAATTTTGCTAAATACCTGTATTTATTCATGTGCTCTTAGAGCTTAATTTTGGAAATGTCTGCTTTCCTGGATAATGTTCTGCAGGATAATCCAATAGTCCTCATGATTCATTTCTCTTCAAGGCTGATGCTTCCCGTATTTTGCTCTATGCTGAAAACAGAAGCTATGACACTGATTTTTTAATACAACAAGGTGACATGTTGCAGAGCTTTCCCATTATTATTTGAAGCTTGAGAAGTGCCAGCCACTCTCATTACTCACAGAATTCACAATCCTCTGTTATTTCCCCCATAGATCTAGGACATTTTTCTTCCATAGTCTCTTGACTTGAAATTTGTATTAACTTCTTTCAAAACTTAATCTTCATTAGGAAGCTAGAGTATGTAGTTAAAACTAATGGAGAGTTTTACTAGCAGAAGAGTACTTTGCCTGTATATTGGTTAATAATATTTATTTAATAGAATATTGTCATTATATTAACTGGTACAGTCTATACTGGAGAACTGGCATTTATTATTATTTTTTTAATCATTACCTGTTGATAAAATAAGAATTTTGCTGGCACAGTTTTAACATTTTTATTTTTGTAAAATACATTAGTAGAACAAATGGAATTGGTCAGAAATTCCTGGCATTATATTTAGGTACTGGTGAAGCATTGGATTTTACACCAGTATAACTGAGTGCGGAACTTGTAGAGACAGTAAGTCAGGGTACATGAGATCAGAATTTGGATCAGTATGTTTGGGAACAAAAAATGAAAAAAGCCAACTATATTATAGGCAAGTCAGGACAGATGATTATGAAGTATTGTTACTGGTATGGTGTTGAGGTTGCTAGGGAAAGGTGCAAGAAAACATTTGATGTAACCTAAAAGCATGCAGGGGCTTTCAAGACTTTGCTTGTCTGATCACTGTTGCTATTAATGTCCCTGAAGTTATGAATATATATTTGCTTTATGGAAATTATAATTCAGTATTATGGTGTTATCAAAGAGAGATGTCAGATGAAAATGTGGTGTTTAAAATTACAGGAAGGAAGTAGATGATTTGAAGAAAATAAAAACCAAAAAGTCCTCAGCTTGACTGAGATTTGCTTTGGTTACCAAAAAAAAACCCATCATCATTCTTCTGTGAATAAGTTTGGGATATTCTTTAATCTTACAAAATGTGTATTTATTTATTTATTTATTGAACCAAATTAATAACTACTTCCTGAAAAAAAATAACTTAAAACACTGAAGTATTAGGATTATTATTTTTTCAACAAGATAGTTATCCTGCTTTGAAGTAATTTAAGGAAAATTAGTGATTCAAAAAACAAAATCTCCTTAGTTCAGAGTCCAATGCAAATGTGACACTACATCTGTTTTTTTCAGAACTGAAAACTTTTCTTTGTGATTGTAGCCTTAAAAATGTACACTGATCTTGGGTGAATGTGAAAACAACTTTGCTGTTCTTTTTGCTGTAAGATTTTTTTGCTGAACTTTCCCCTACTTCTCACAATGTTTTTCTAAACATTGTCAGCTGAGACCTCAGCAAAACAGATCAGGAATTTTCCAATGAAATGTGTGTTCGTTAGGAAATAATGATTCATAGAAACCAGAATATTTTACAGAAATTATTCAGGTTCAACAAAATTTAGCTGACACAGAGCAGAACAGAGAGAACGGCTAGAGCTGCAGTTCTTAGGCATGTACTTTCTCACTTCCTTCTTGGAGAGTGCCCTTTACCGTCTTAGAACCCCTCAAGGAACTTTTCTTTATTACTAAAAAAGCCAGAAGAAACATTTGTATTGTCTAGAAATAGCAGGTTTTCAGGATTTCTTCTGAAGTGGAATTTCAAAGTTTCTGTTGTTCGCCTCTAGGGAACATCAGAATTGGAGCCGATTAGTTCATCTCTAGTTTGGTATTTTAAAACAGAAAAAGTCCTATAATCATTTACCAGAATCTGAAGGCCAGCATGTACAGCGTGATTTCAAAATGCTTGCCTGTAGTTGTTTGTTTGGGTATTATATAAGAGCTTGTCCAAAAATGCTCACCCTGCTTTTGTTTCATTTTCTTTTCTTGTTCTTGTTCCTCTTTTTCTTCTTCTTCTTCTTCTTCTTCTTCTTCTTCTTCTTCTTCTTCTTCTTCTTCTTCTTCTTCTTCTTCTTCTTTCTCTCTCTTTTTGGCACCTCAGTTTGTCAGAATAGTATTAATATAAATATAACCCCAATTCTTCTGACTGTGATCAAGCCACCACCCTCCTTTGAGGGTGAATACTGTTTAGTATTCAGTTTAACACAGGAAAGTTCCCAGAGGACAACCTCTACCATAAACTAGCACAAGGCAATTTATAATGTACATATTTTTAATTGGTAGTTTACACAAAACAGCAAATATTAAAGAGCATATATCTCAATATTCATGTATCAGAAACATTTCTATTTTGTGTTCAGGATTTTTTATTCCTTCTTATTATACCCTGATGTCAGAAAGTACCTATGCTTGTTGTTAAGTGGTTTCAATTATTTCTATGAATCTGATCTTGGAAGTAATTTTCTTTTTTTCTCATCCATTAATATTGCAAGAATGGTGATTACTGGTGAATATTTTTGTGTTGTAGCATCCTGCCAAAACAAGAAGTTTACTTCAATTTCTTTTACTACTAATTTTAAGAATATCACATGACAAGTGTCGATATAGAGGACAATCATAGTATATGCTGACATTAGCAATTTAGTGCACTAGAGGAATTCATCTTGCATCTATCTGTATGTGCACACTCAAATATAGACATACCTATAGCTGCTGTTCAAGAGAGACTGTTTTACCTGTTAAAAGGCAGTTTTCTTAGGCATAAATGCACAAACTTCAAATTTGAAAATGCACGCCAACTTTAAGTCATAGAGTAAAAAAAAATTCAGCTTCCTTTACTGTTTTCTCTTAGTTTTCTCGCCAAATTATAGTTTAATTCCAATGCCCTATTGTCTGGAAACTGCAGCTGATTGAGGACTACTGCATAGTTTTAGGGAAGGTACAAGCGGAGAAATCACAGCTTCTCTAGTATTATCCTCTCCTTCCATCTCCACTAATCCCATACTTAATTAGTTACCCATTATAATTAGTAATTTTAGAATGCTGTTAGATAGATTTTGGATTCAAATAAGGAATTGTTTTGTTGTGTCATCTTGTCTCTTTCTTTTCAGCTTCTAAGTTGGATCATCAATCTAACTAGTCATCTCACATCTTTCTAAAGCAGCAATTACCATAATGTCAAGAAGCTGTACTTTTAATGTCTCATGTACATTGGATATTGATGGGTATCTGAGAGATATGAAAACAAGACCACAAATTCTGTCACATAAAAAGAATGGGGAAGTATAATGACATGCCGTGCAGCTGATTACAATAAGGAAGAACAATAAACTCATCCGGACTTTGGATACTGTCAGCTTTTATTTCTTGTCAAATACAAGTTCTGGGAAGGACTAGCTTTCAGATAGTAGTGACATGTTTCACCATATATTCTGCTTAAGTGAAATCAGTTGGATTAGAAGACAAGATCACTAGGAAATATGTCTGAGTGAACATATTAGTGTGAATAGTGAACTGTGTTAGAAAAAGTAGATGTCATTTCAAAGATTTGCATATTGCAGAGATCAAATCTTCCTCCCACAGGGACCCTTTCCAGTGTCTACTTCTTTATAGCCAGAATTCAAATTATGTAGGTAGCTCCATGTGTAATGCTTTTGGCATAACTAAGTAGCATGTATTACACTATTAAAAGAACTTACTGGTGGATTTTGGAAAGTAAAAGGAAGGTGATCTGAGTTTTTCAAAGTTGTCATGAGGCAAAGGATCCACTTAATTGTATGTAATTTCATGAATAAAATGAGAATCATTTAAATCGTTCATGTCTGATTTATTGGGGGGGGTGGATTTATGAAATCTCATAATGGGAATGAGTTACAAAATCTGTAGAATTCTAAAGGGATAAAAGAAGCAGCTCCTACCTACTTCTAGAGATATTTTTTTAGGAGTGCAATATAAGCAGAGAAGGTTGGATTAATTTTCCTTTTAATTTAGCACAGATAAATTATCAGAATTGTTGCAGACAAGTGTGCATTGCTTCTGTTTGCTATGATTCCATATATATCCTTATACACTTGAATATATGCTTGCACTATATATGTGTCTGTATGTAATGCAGGAGGACAGGTCAGTTTTAATGCAAATGCAAATGATGTGATTTTTGAGGTCTTCCTCCCTTACATGGTTATTTCATTTGGAGTTTTTCTCCCTGTTTGAATATCTTTATGGTAATAGTGCAAACCTACTTTTTTCTGTTTTACTGTTGTCTTTAGAAGAGCCTGCTTTATAAGTTAGGTTTTTAAAGAATTGGCAAGTAGAGCATTACAAACCAGCTATAAGGGATTCATAGAATTCATTTTCAAAATTGGGTTTACAACTTCTAAGTTTTACCTTTTTGTTGCCTTAAGGAGTTTTGAGTTCTATGGTAAGAGTCATTATGAATTTATACTGAGCTTTCTGTCCTAAAAGGAAATAAATTAATTATTGGGGAGAAAAAAAAATTAGAAGATATGTTAGGTAAATGTGCAAGTCATAAAATGTGAAATTCAGATAGGGCAAATATGGAGATTCTGCTTGGTTTCAAAGGTTAATTCAAAGACTCATGTAAAGCAGATGCAGAGAGTGAGAATACAGAATGAAAGGAACTTCTTTTAAGAGATGAGTTATTTCTTTCCCCAAGGTTTTACTTCAGTGCATTCTTATAATTCCTGGGCTCTGCAAAATTGGCTTGCATTTTTCTTATTCTTTTCATGTCTGAATAAATTCAACTTAAAATAAATTTTATGTAAATGGCAGTTGGCAGTTATATTGTGTTAAGCGCTACAGACCATCTCTTCAGAGTAAAATCTGTATTCAGGATTCATAGAAACCTGAAGAAGGATGGTGGGACTCTTGGGATACTCATTTGAAAAACAACAGATACAAGGCCTATTTTTGTAAATTACTGCCAAGGCACTGCAGTCAGCCAATGCAGGAGGAAAGCATGAAGATGATACCTTCAATAAAGACTGGATTTTTCTTTTAAAAGGGAGGAAATACTCATGTGTATTTACTTGTAGTGGGTTAACTTTGGCTAAGAGCCAAAATCCCACTCAGCTGCTTGTTCACTCATTGCCTTCAGCAGGAAAGAGGCAGACATTCTGGTGAAAAAGCTTGTGAGTTGAGATTAAGACAGGGAGATTGCTTACCAGTTACTGTCATGGGCAAAACAAACTTAACCTGGGGAAAATCAATTGAATTTATTGCCAACTGAAATGGACTCAGCTAAAGAGAAACAAGAATACTAATATTACAATCACCCCTTTCCTCCCCCTTTTCCCAGGTTCAACTTGACTTCTTCATTCCAGACTCCTCTACTCCCATCCACCAGCAGTGCAGGGGAAATGGGGGTTGTGGTCAATCTGTAACAGTTCCTCTGTGCTGCTTCACTGTGGCTCTCCATGGTCCATGATTCCTTCAGGAAATATCCACCTGCTCCCATGTAGGTCCTCCAAGGTCTGCAATGGATGCTGGCTCTGGCATGGTCTTCTCACCAAGCTGTGGGGAAATATCTGCTCCAGTGTATGGAGCGCCTCCTTCTCTAACTGTGATGTTCCTGCTGCTCTTTCCCACTCCTTCCCTCCTCCTCTACCTGTCTTGCATATCTTCCTCTTTCTTAAATGCATTTTCTCAGAGGTGCCACTGTCTTGGCTTTCAGGCTTAGCTTTGTCCTGTGGTGGGTCCACTGGAGCCAGCTAGAACCATCTGTGTCCTGCATGGAGCAGTCCCTGGCGTCTTCTCACTGAGGCCAACCCTGCAGCCACCCTGCTGCCAACTCATCGACACAGACACTCAGTACAATCCTGTCCAGTTAAAATATTTTTGAACGTAGTGAAGGATGCTTGCAGAGTTTCATATACATGTGATACCACTGAAAATCCACTGTTGTTAAAATGAGTCTTGTATAAATACACAAGGTAGGATTTAGTTGACTGTTTTGTAGAGGCCAGTTTTGGTTATTAAACAATCTGGAATGATATGATTGGACCGTGGATGCTGACTTCTCAGCAAAGCCACTCTTTTAATTAGGTCAGTGGTATTTAGAGGTATGTAGTCAGTTAACATTCTTATGTGTCTTATCTATGGAATGTGATTGCATATGTTTTTGTTCTGTTTTTCCACAATTTAGATTGCAAGGAGATAATATGGCAGAAAGGCCAGAAGATGTCTCCATGGTATCCCATGAGCCAACAATGTCAGACTCTGATGGTAAGTTATATAAATATTTGGTGCCCATCAAAAAAAACCACCCCACTATCTTGAATTTAAGAGCAAATTTTATGTCTCTAAAAGAAGATTAAACATTTCCAGAGGGTGTTCCTGGGCACATGAACTCAATCATTTACATTTAAATCTGTTAGAAGAGTCCATGACATGTTCTTGGCTGTGGCCAATTAGCACCACAAAACAAGGCATATTTGGGGTCAGTATTCATCCTGAGCAGACAGTTTGTATGTTAGCACAGTATTTTGGATGTAACATAGCTTAATAACATAAACATGGGCTGTTCCTTGCCATCTGGCCTCTATGATGAAGAATGGTCTTTGGAATATTTAATTTAATAGTACAAATGCAGCCACAGGATTCAAATAATATAAAGGAAAAATAAATAATTTCTCCTCTGCTTTTAAACTAAGTATCAGAAATGCTTCTCTGGTCTCTCTGAGCACCACTGACAATTAAAAATTCAATATAAAGGAGTTTATACAAAAACTCTGAAGAACAATTTTTCTCCTTATATCAACATAAGTACATGTTGTGGTAATTTGCAGTCAGGACACAGCCCTGTTTCAGTTTCTGCTCTGGTTGTTGAACAGAACACCTGAAATCTAATGGAAAAAGCACTTCCTAAGGGCTATCTTGCCAGAGAATGCCCTGCTTTCTTATAAAAGATTAAGTTGATGAAGATTAACTTTATCTTGTCACTGGAAATGGAGACAGAAAGGAATAGATGTTTGGACAGAGATTCTGCAAAGATAAATCTTTCAGTCAATTCCCGTACTTCTGGGCAGAACCAGCTGAGTCCATTAACTGGAAGATTTGATTTATAGTTTAGTCTTCAGTAGCTGCAGACATGTTAGCCATGTTGATTAATTAATGCAAAACAAATCATAACTAAGTTTTTTTTTTATTTTTTTAATTGTCCTACTAAATGTCTGCTATTTAATGCTATTAGGTAAGACATCAACCTGACCTTTTGTTCATTTACCACATTTCTAAAGCAACATATGTCAACATTAGTAACTAGTGTGTCTTTAAAGATTAAAGGCTTAATGCAGTTATGCCATTTGTTTTTCCTGTCCTCTGTCATTGATCACTTTATGTATATATATATAAGGGGACTAAAAATCTCAAGATATGATGTTCTTACAAGTTTGATGAATATTACCAGCAAGAAAGAGTCAGATTGGTGACTGCACTGAAGCCCTTTGAGAGGAAAGCAAAATTCTTATGTTATGAGAGTAATCCCAAGAAAGGGAAATGGTGCTGGCTTGTTTGGGATAGATTAAGGGATATGCAGAATTGAATATGAAACAATTAGTTTTGAACAGGTCTCTGCCATCCTTTTCTCTTCCTGTGTACCCTTGTTCTTGTAGCAGAAATATACCTAATCTGCCATCACTCCCTGAAACTGTAGGCTTATTTGTGTTTACTGGGAGCAGAAAGTCAGTAAAATAGTAGCCTGTTGGTAGGTGGCGAAGGCACCAGGATGAAGGAAGGTGAAACTGTCAGAAGATGCTGGATGCTATCTAACAATGAAAATGAATATTTCATGGTTGCATAGTGTGGACCACGGTAGTGCTATAGCCATCTAACTTGGGCCACTTAATATGTCTCTGGATACTCTGTAGTCAGTATGGCAATAGTAAAGAGGGAGAACATTTTCCCTAAAAAAAAGGTAGATGAAGCAACAAGATTCGTGTTGTTATAACCACGTCTGTTTCACGCCTGTGAATATACATGAACCCATTAGCTATATAGCCAGAAAATAGCACAGCTTCTAGGGCAGAAGGACTGAGGTCAACGGTAAGGTACTATCAAATTTCTGTCAAAAGGCTCTCTCAGAAATGTTCAGCCTTTCAAAGAATATTTTTTCCAAAGATGTTGGCTAGTAATAATTTTTGATTAAAACAAACAAAAACACATCTGTGTTTTACAAGTAGGCACAGAATACAAACAGGTGCAAAACTCAGGCAGCTGCCCATTCTATCCATCTTTCCTATAAATGCAGCACACTACTTGTTTTCTGTGTATTTAATATTTATTTCCAATAAATATTATGTATGTGAAGAAGATGATAAAAGAGACTTTTAAAGATACTGTTAGAAAACCCTAAATAACCAAAGCATCAAGTTGCACTTTAAATTTTAGTTATGTCCTCTTAAGAATGTATTATATCATAAAAAAAATAATTAACAGGTTTTGGTTCCCAGGTTTATTAGAGTTTATTTTCTACTCTTGCTTATCAATACCAATGACCTCACTGAGAGTAAACTATAAATTGCAAAGTGCTGATGTAAACCATTCTTTCAGGATTATGCAAGCAAGGTGCTAATGCACAGCAAAGTTGAGGCAGTTTTCTTTAATGATCTCTTTCTGGGTTAGTGAGAAATTGTTAAGTTGTTCGATCTGGAGCATCTCTCTTGTGGATTTCAGATGAACCAGGTTCAGAAGTAATTGGCTGCACATCTGATCTAACAGCCCTTATAAATAAGCCTTACTAAAGCAATTCCACCTAATAAAGTCAATGCAATAGACTATGTAAGAAGATCATCTGCAGCACCAGGCACAATACTGACTCAACAGACAATCTGGACCTGACTCTAATTAACCACTGCACTGATTTCCCTCTAGTGCAATCCTGCTGAATTGAACAGAGTTGTGTCTGATCTAAGCAGTAAAAATGAGAGACAGGAATCAGGTCTTGAGATCGGACAGCACAAGACGCTCTAACACTGCTGTTTCTTCTTACTGTGTAATGATACCCATCAAAACTGTTTCTCTTTCCCATTGGACCATTTCACAGGAAATAACTGAGGGAAGAATTTAATAGCTAGGTTCCTGATTTTGATTAGTAGAAGCAACTTCTGTGACTGCACTGTAAACTTCCCGTGTAGATAACAGTATCAGTCCAGTCTCATGGATCAGTCCTCCAGCAAGTCCTCCTCTTGTTCTGTACAGATGGGGCTGAGGTTTCAAAAGACAGACACTGCAACAGGACTGATCCAGTAAAAGTTTGTGTCTGTCAGCCTCTATATTCTTCTCAGTGTGGGGGGAGTGTACAGGTCATATACAAATGTGTATTTTTTTGAACTTAGATATAAAGAGATGGTATCAGTAAAAGCATGTGTTCATTTAACCCCAGTTGCCTATAAGTACTGTAGGATCTTGTTTCACTTGTTTCAGTCTCTTTTGCTGGCAAGTACAATGCCCTTTGAGTGAGAGCCATGATGTGAGGCAGGAAAGAAATTGCTAATAAGATCTTTGCAGTCAGTGCATTCTTGTAGAAGGTTTAAAATACAATACCTCATTAGGGAGTAAACTCTGAATGTTGGGTGAATGTAAAGCATAGACCTTTAAACTTTTAAAACTGCCCAGCATATCTGAAAAAAGCTGTTTGCAACCTGAGCTACTTTTCAGTGCAGTATGCAACACTACATATTTCTGAGGTGTGGGCAAAGACTTGTTTGTTTTGTAGCTCTTCCTGGAACAATATATTTGGACTGAAACTGGTGGGTTATATTGTGCTATGCCATGGTATGCATGTGATATTTCCTATTCTGTTCTGTTATTAGATCTACAGATTATGCTGTGATACATAATATTTAGTTTGCTAGATAAATTTTGCTAAGCAAATTTCACATCATACTTAATTCCCTATCAAACAAGAGTCACTGGTTTATATTGTTTGTAGTTAACCAGCTCCCATTTCTACCTGATACATGTAAAAATGCTAGGATATGTAGCTTCAAAGTTCGTCTTTCCTTTAAAGTGACAATAAAGTTTAAAGTTCAAAACAGACATTTGGATGTGGGGGAAAAGTTTGAAATTGGGGATGTTCAATAGAAATAGGATTGTAATTAACACGTACAGTTCTATTCCAGAATGAACTGCATGACTAGGGTAAAAAATTAAAAAGGATGAAAGTATTTGGGAATTAGAGTTGTGAACCACACACAGCAGTGGCAAAAATGTAGCATCATCTCTAAAATCCTGAACAGTTCTCTGACCACTTGTCAACACTGCATCATTATCACCTCTTCTTCCTCCACTTCCATTTGCATTTGCAATGAATGTGGTAATGACAGTTGCTGTATTTCAGTACAGTTCAGTTTTTATAATAAGTATAATCTGAGATGTTTGACAAATTAGGGCACTTTGGAAACAGAAGAACATCCTTACTAAGTGTCCTCTGAATAACAGCAGAACTTAGGGAAGATCAGGGCATCTTGGTTTTTAGATGGTTTATGAACAGCATCAAATTGCCTAGTGGACTGACAGGCAAACAGTGAAACTGCATAGCATGTTACTTCGAAATTGCTTTCTCTGACATAGGTAGGGGAGGTTCAGGCTGGGTATTAGGAAAAGGTTCTTTACCAAGAAGGAGCTGGGCCACCGGAACAGGCTCCCTGGGGCAGTGGTTATGGCGCCGAGCCTGCCAAAATTCAAGAAGCGTTTGGACAATGCTCTCAGACACATGGTCTGATTTTTGTGTGGTCCTGTGTGGAGCCAGAGTTGGACTCGATGACCCTTGTGGGTTCCTTCCGACTCAGGATATTCTATGATTCTAGCTAAATAAACTGTCTTTTAAGTCATTACATATGTGACAAAGAAACATTCTAGATTGCTCAGCAAATTTTGTTGTTTAACAAATGTGACAGTATGGGTAAAAATTATAGCCTGAATGGCTTTTAAACATTGCCTAAAATGACTGAAACTTCTTATTTCAAACATTTTAACTATATCCTAACTTGTTTAACTGAATTAATTACATTTGCTTTAATAGATTTTATTAAAACTGAAGATCCGCTACTCCATTGTGCAAAGGACAAACAGTTTTTAGTTTTAATAGAAAAATAATAACCTACAAAGCATTTGGCAGTGGAAGGATGCTTGCTTGTCACTCTGTTCATGTTAGAGATACTGTTTCTCATTTTATTAAGCTTATAAATTAAAATTAGCCATAAATTAAAATTCAATGAAGTGTTAACTGAAAAGTAGTACTTGTATGGTAGCTACATGTGCCTTCCCAGCAGTTAATTTATACGTATTTTATTTTCAAAGTGACTAACACTTAATTATTTAGTGTGATTTATGTTTCTTCTACCTCTTTGGAACAGCTCAAGTACCTGGGGTTGAAACACTTATGGAAGATATTGACGAATTCAAGAGTGCCTCTCAAGTGGCAGGATCTGTAAGTATCTTCCCATATGGGAAATCCTGTGAGTTTTAAAAATAGTTTGATAATAATTAGACTGTACGTAAAGATAAAAGTTGTGCTTGCCAGCAATGTCATCCTAAACAAGGAAAACTTAATTTGTCTATCCCTTCTGAATATTCAGTTCTATGGCAGTTTTAATTTTTTTCATTCCAGGAAGGGTGATATTTAGAAATCTATTATTATCATCTCATGTGAACACATACGTTATTGGCCTTACATGTATAGCTTCCATTGAAAGCTCAGTCATTATATACTATGTCTGTACATCCTTAAATATTTCTTTAATGGTTAAATATCCATTTTAAGAGTTTTATAATATGCAGTATTACAAAATGAACAGAACAAAATAATTTAAATTTTAAATTTTCTTATGAAATTTGACATAATATCTTAACTGTAATTCAGCTTTTTGGTAATGTTTACTTGGAAACTGATAAGCAAGATATGTCTATTTAAAGTATGGCTTTTTAAAAATAATGCAATATTATGTGTGGTGATATTTTCATCAGTTCTCTTATTTTAAAATTTAACAATTTTTGAAAATTTATATAATAAGAACTTCAGAGCTAGTTGTATTGCATCAGAAATTTGAATACAAGTTAAAGAAGGACTTGCTTTTTTTTTTTTTTTTTTTCCCTCAGGCAAATTAGTTGAAAAGACAGTACTTATTTGTTTTTACAAACTTTCAGACAGATATAAGAGGAAACATTAATTTCTGTTCACTCATAGCAATTCTGTTTTTCACACACTTTAATATTGGTAAGATAAGTGAGACTAAAGTCTGAGTATTTGTTGGCTAAGTTTTTTTAAGTATTTGTTGGGCAGTATTAAAGAAAAAAGGAAAATGACAATGCAGACTGATCCTGTAGTCTTTCAGGCAGCTAACTGCTAGTAAAGCTAAAAATACTAAACAATCAAAAATCTATAAAACACTTAATATATTTCAAATCAGAGTTATCAAAGCAGTTGGCAGACAGGGAGTTCCTGTTTAATTCCTAAAGATCTTTGAGAACATGGACTGCCAGAAGCTCACAGAGCATTTGTGGATATTGGGTAAAGGGAATGAGGAGCAGAACTTCAGTAGCCCTTGCTTTCAGCTTCTCACTCAAGCCTCCTTTCTGCTTCTTTTCACAGTAGTGAACAGAGAAGTATAATAAATTTTGCAGCACTTTCTTATGTTTTTACACATGATTTTCTTATTGGTTTGGACCCATGGCTACCAGCTTTGATTTTTCAGTTCCACAGACATGTAGCATAGGAAAAAAGGAACAGATAAATTGAATTACATGGAAAAATAAAAATAATAAGAAAAATAAAAGATCATTATATTTCTTAGCAAAATCTTGCTGCAGAAATATACACCCTTCAGCTGAGTATTTTTAGACATATGCTGTGTGTACACATGCTTATAAACAGACATATAATGTGTACATCTATCATTTAATGCTAGTTCTAGGTGTAGATACTTGTGCTGGGCTCCCCAGTAGAAGAGGGACGTAGAACTACCAGAGCAAGACCAGAGGAGGGCTACTAAAATGATTAGAGGACTGAGCACCTGTCATATGAGGACAGGCTGAGAGATCTGGGCCTGTTTATCCTTGAAAAGAGAAGGCTGAGGGGAGGCCTCATCAGTGTGTATAAATATCTGAGGGGAGGGTGTCAAGAGGATGGAGCTGGTCTCTTCTTTTCAGTTGTGCCCAGCAACAGAACGAGAGGCAACGGGCACAAACTGAAGCACAGGAGGTTCCGGATGAATACGAGGGAGCATTTCTGTACTGTGAGGGCGACAGAGCACTGAAACAGGTTGCCCAGAGAGGCTGTGGAGCCTCCCTTCTCTGGTGATATTCAAAACCTGCCTGGATGCCATCCTGTGCAATTTGCTGTAGGTGATTCTGCTCAGCCGGGGGGTTGGACTAGGTGATCTTCAGAGGTCCCTTCCAACCTCGGCCATTCTGTGATAAAGTTTCCTAAAGCAGTAGACTGCCAGAGGCAGTGAAGTTGACTGGACTGAATCCCTGAAAGCCACACAAGTGACTGCTGTTACTGCCTGTGCTGCAAAAAGAAGTCAAGACCAGAAGTTGCAGCTATTGCTCTGCCTACCCAACCTCTTCCTGAGGGCAAGGGCAACTAGCTTCCCTTTCTTGAGCTCTTGGAAAAATTCCTTTGTCTCAGTTATTAAGGACCCATAAGCCAGTAACTCTTAGTTCATCTGCTTTTGGCTTTTGTGTTTTGGATCTTTAAGCTATTGTGATTAGCTTAAATCATACTGATTATCAGTGTGATTAGCTGATTATGTACTTTTCTCTCTTTAAAATGACTGTTATGCAAAATAAGATTAAGCTGTCAAACACTGTATGTTTGCCTGTACCTATATCTCCTAAAAAAAAAAAAAAAAAAAATCCAACCTGCATTTTAGGGCTCTGAAGGAATAAAATTTTGTTCCGTGGTCCCCTAATAACTTCCAGTGAGACTTATTCTGTGACAATCTTCACGTACAAAATATAGAGATTGAACTGAGGTTCCCCTTAGGGAAGCTATGAAGATTATATTCATGCAATGAATTCTCACAAATTCTTTAAAAGAATAAGAATTATGCCTGAAGAGGGCCTCAGAATTAATACCAAAATACATTTTCATGAGTATACATGATTTTCAGATATTATATGAGATATGAGTTACAAGGTAAGGCAGAAGTAGAATAAATATGGTGTTGATCAGACACTTCTCATAAATTGAACAAATTGGTTCATGACATTCACTCAAATGTGCATATTACCTCTAAAAATTCCTGATCTAGGTGAGATATTCCATATTTAATACTGGTACTGTGTCCCACTAGGGTAATATGAGTCTGTTGCTAGTTAAACTGGTCATTATCATAAATTTCTCTCTACTCATGTATACTTGACTAATCTTGAAACGTGCCTTGACCTTCAGAGAAGTGTTTTGAGAAAAATTGTGGGATAAAGCCACAAGAATTATGGAAGAGTATTTTTAGAAAGTCTTCAGAAAAGAGCTATACGGGTTATATTTTTCATGTTCAGTATACAAGTCCACACATAAGATCATGTGAAGGCTAATGCAGCCTAGATGCCAATAATAAGAAGAGATATGCAATATCTATGCCTATAACATTGCTCAGTGTAATTTATACTATGATTACATTATGATTTTCTTGTAACATTGTATATTTTTGGTATTACATGTCTGGAGACTGGAAATTTTTGTAATTAGACCTTTTCCCTTTAGTCTTTTTAACAGAATCTTTTGCTAAGCTTTGTTTTTCTCAAAGAGAGTTGATATTTGAAAATCAGTTTGAAGTATTTACAGGAATCAGCACTCTTCCCAAGGGTTTTGCAAGGACACAAAGTGGAAGCAAGCATTCAGAATGTCCTTAGAGATTGTGGTTTACTGAAGGACTCTCTCTTTTTTTTTTTTTTTTTTTTGACAAATATTTAGTTTAACAAAAAGTGTTAGGCAAGATGCAAAGGTTTTTTTTGAGATTCTTTGCGGTGGGTTTTTTGAGTCTTATTCTACTTCACATTTGTGTAAACAAGTTTTATAAATATTTGGCTAGAAATCTTCAAGAAAACACTGAACGGAAACACTAGGGAAAACTTAGGTCATCTGGAATTCTGACAGTAATGGAAAAGTAAGGTATCTGGGGAAGCAACTAAATTTACAGTAACTAACAGAAAGAAGCAGGACAGATGCAGTGGGCAATTCACACCAAGTAGCCTTTGCCTTCACTCTGAGCTGCTTCTTTTGCCAGCTGAATGTAACAGGACTCATACTTACTGTTTTTATTCATGTGAATCTTTGCATTCACTCATCTTGCCTGTCATATACACATGAAAAGGTGTATTTTTCTTTGCAAATTGTCCATGTAAGGCAAACCAACCCAAGTACAACAGAAACAGGGGTGGGGGGGTGGGGAGAAGAAAAGTTGTTCAACTGCAAAAGGCATTTTTGCATGAGAATGCGTTGGGTTTTTGCTCTTTATTACTGTGGGAAAAACACTCTAATAAATTGTTTTATAGAGGTGTTCTGATTTAAATATATTCTGTCTTGTTTTCTCTACTCCTTTGGAACTTCTCTATTGCTTTCCCAGATGGAATATACACAGGATTTTCTTTGATAAATACAGAAATTCCTTAATGGGAATTCAGTTTGTGAAATGATTTGAGGCTTCATGCACAAGGAAAAAATAAACTTTTAATTCATGGTATTGATACATGTTGAATACAGCTATATTCCAGCTATGTGTAATTTTAATTGTAATTGATAGAAACTTTCTTAGGCTTTCCCTCATTTTCTCTGGGAACAATACTGGGAAGTAACAATATTTGTAGAAGTTTGACTATAACCAACAATTTTAGATCACCTAAGCTTCTGTATTTAACTAAATATTATTTGCTGGATTGGGGTCACTGTTTAGCAATTAGAAGGTTAGCCATTAAAATAAGTATTTTAAGGTTCCCATGACTTCTGGCACAACAGCAGTGTGATTCTGAGGTAGCATGAATTGTAAAGGTCATATTTATATACTATACATCCAGAATTAGTATATTTGCGTACTTTTTTTTTTTTCTCCAAATCTAAGTTCACTTTTGTAAGTATGTGGAAATTCAACGTATTTTAAATTAAATGCCTTGAAATTCTTTGGTCTAGAAGTAATCTATATGAAACAAATTTCATAAAATGGATATGGCATTTTGAATGTACAGTTGCAAAGCAATAATTTCTTACTTAAATACTCTCTTTTGCTTTGGAGAGCACCTGAAGTACTCAAAAATTCTTTCTCACTTCTCACCTGCTCATATTCTATTTGCAGACATCATTTTGGTTATTGCAAAACCTAGCTCCCCAGGTGCTGGCCCAAGCCCTGTGACACATGGCATGGCTGCCCAGCGTCCCTGTGGAGACTTCAGCCCTTGGCTGTAAGGACAGCTGGCGGAAAGCCCTGGCCCCTCACAGGTTCAGTTCCATTAGCCCCACTGGCAGGCATTGCATGGGGGTCGTGGTTGGCACTTCAATGAGATCTTTCTTGGTGTAGACAGAATGGCAAATGTGTTCTGGACTGAAAATGCTCATAATTTAAAATATTTAATCTTCTAACATGTAATTTTAAAATGAAAGAGTTTTCTGAACTTAAAAAAATACATTAAAAATCTACGAATGCCCTGTTTTTACCTGTCTAAAACTTTGGTATCTTTGGTGTGACAAATTCAAAATTATTAGTCCAAATAACAGTAAGTAAAACAGGACTGAAACTTAGAAAATAATTATTGTAGTTATATTTCAAAAACTGAAACAAATGTTATTACCAGGTGCCTATGTATTTCCTCCTTCTCTCTTGCCTGTAAACAGAAAACCTATGTGTAAGTTAACCCAAACTACCATTTTTCTAGTGTAAAGTTTAGTGTAAAATATTCTGGCTGGCTGCCATGGGAAGCAGAAAGCTTATAATTTCAATTACACGGCATTTCAAGTAGAACAGGCCCTAATGTGGGAGATGGGGATTAGAGGTGGCTGCCAATATTGCATCTGAGCTCTAAGGAGGTTTATTATTTTTACAGTACCTAAAAAAACATGTTGACAAGCTCACCTTAAGTGCTCGAACAGACTGTAGTAGCTGAAAGATTTAAAATTTGGTGAACTCTTACAAAATTATGAATGCTGTGTGATTAACCTTCAAACAAAATATTGCATAAAAGTTCAGCTGCTTGAATAACAATTGTCCTTGCCAGCTTCTTGGTCAGATGGAAAGGACACTTGCAAACAAATTGTTGAATAAGTGGATTTTTTTGCACTGGGAGGAATCTCTGTCAAATATTTCTGTTTAAGCCATTCAAGCCATTCAGCAAAGAAATAGTGGATTGTACAAGAAAACTAAGTGTGGTGGTCTTTCTTACAATATTATCTCCTGAAGTTACCAATAAAATTTTCACTTGATTAGCAAAACTGTGTAGAATATATAGTTTTATATAGAATAAAAGTTCAATCAAAATATGTAAGATATATATACAACTTGTGAGGAGCTCAGGATTGAATTAGATTTCATCTCCTTTTTATTGTGATTAACTATATTTTTGGTGTGAATATGCAATTCAACATTAAAAGGTAATCTTTAAAAATGAAGAAGCACTGTCTCTTCTGAGGTGGGGACTCTCCCTGCACCTGAAAAGAGAATGTATGTTTGTACATGGTCGTGCCTGTTGAGTACCCGGGTGTTTTAATTTGAAGTAGGCCCAAATGACATAGAAAAGTAGCATTGCACTGTTTCATAATACTTTTATGGTCAGCAGGAAGGGGTAGTTTGTTTTCTAACAGGCATTTAATTTCCAGATGATGTTGTAGGTAGTTTGGAGGCCTTCCTCTTGGCCTCAGATATTCTGAAATGTTGCACCTCTGCAGAACTCCCGGGGCGTCTGTGGGTATTACAGGCCAGCCCATGTCATTTCAGCTCAAGGGTAAGATCAAGACATTCATATTTGCACTGTTTTTTTTTCCAGGGATAAAAGCTATATGATGTATGCCATCAAAATGACATTGGGCTGCAGATTGAAGTACTTATAATGATCTTGAAAAACTTTCTTATTCTTGACATCCTTAATAGTATTTGTGTACCACCATGACTTTCCCAGTAAGCTACAGTGTTTTCCAGAAGTTCAGGGAACCAGTGATAAGAGACATTGCCTTCGGCTTTATCTTTTGTAATTTATGTTTTAGGAATAATTTGGCTAAGTAATCTAAGTAAAGAATGCACTAATGAATATATTGTTTTTGAAGAAATAATGATGTTATGTAAAGAAAACCAATTAAGAAATTGATGCACAGTTGACCTTAAAAGTTGACAAATGTATCCCAAGGGTTTTGAACATATTTCTGGTGCAAAGAGACATTGTCTTACCTTCAGAGTTTGAAGGTGACATGAACAGGGCCCAGAGCTGTTTCTACAAGTTAAAAAGGCAAGGATGTCTTTCAGGAACATCCTCGTATTTAGATTTAAAATCTTGTTAATATGAATAGGCCATTTATAAATTTTGTGCTAATATTTATAAAGCTTAATGAACAATCAAGGTCAATTGCAGTTTGGAAGATACTGAAGGCATTGAAAAGGACTTCTTGTATACGTATACTTTATGCATACATACTAAATTTTTCAACCACTTTCAGTCTACTGTCATTATCATTAAAGTCTGAGGTAGCCCACATGATTGTTTTATCTCTGCTGTACCTGGCCAGTAGACAAAGGACACTTTTCAGTAAAGTGGAATAAGAAGGTTTAAATAAATGGCTTGCAAGTCTGAATCTCTCTTAAATGAGATATCTGAACTGCTGCCATTCATCCAGTGGAGAGAAACAGTGACACTGAATTCTGCTCTAGCTGTGTGAATTCATTTCTTCTTGCTAAAGCATTTGAACTGACATGCTTTCCGAACTTTCTTATTAACATCCCTTGCTTTCAGCTTGTACTTATCCTTTAGGAATAAGGCTGTTGCATAAATTGCTGGAGAAACAGAGGAATCTTGTCTGCGTTTATGTATTATGCACTTAAATGAACTCATAGTCTCAAAAGATATTTTTTATGTTAAGTATATATATATATATAAAACACATTACTTGAGCCTGCCTACAAAAAGAATGAAATATTGTTACTTATAGCCCTGAAATATCTAGCATCAGTGAAGGAGCAAAAAACTCATTACACTGCAGTTTTTACTGTCATAATAAACTCTAATTGGTTTTGTTCGTTTTTCAGATTTTCCAAATCATTGTTATTTTCTATTGAGTGTTTAATTGTAAGGCAGTATTATAAGTACATCATTTACCATTAAATTAAATTGCTACTATTAAATATCTCATGTTCTATAACTAGCATTAGAATATTATTCTGGTCTTTTGAAATGCTATTCTGTGACAAAATGCTGTCAGCTTATGATAGTACATACTACAAAAAAAAAATATGCACAGTTTACCTAGTTATAAGAAGATATACAACTATATCTAGTTATAACAAAAATTGTTATAACTAGATACAGTATTTGGGGGAAAATAATTGTCCAAAAATTACTTCACAGGGTGTTGAAACTCTTTATCTGAAAGGGAGTTTGAACATATAACAATATGCAATGGTAGAAATTGAAAATATGTGAATGTACTACTTTTAAATCATACACAATATTAATACTTATTCTCAGAAAGAATGTATACATCTGTGTTACATCCAGAACTGAACACAAATTCTGTTTGTTCTTGTAGTTGTGTGTGAACATGATGAAGGCAGACAAAAGCATTATTAGAATATATGCATGTACTGACTTGGTGTGCCTGTATGTGCTTATACATAGGCATATCTTTGTGTCTTAAATGAACTTATACAAGATTTCAAAATCTGAATAGAAGCATACAAAGATATTGCTGATGTTTGATGATGGTTTAGTGGGTGATATTGGTGGTAAGGGGATGGTTGGACTAGATGATCTTGGAGGTCTTTTTCAACCTTAATGATTCTGTGACTGTGATTCTGTCTTTGTGATTTGGAGTTTCCAAACTGAAAATGATTTAATTTAAATATTATTCTTTTTTATTTTTTGAATGTGATTAATTACAATTAAAAATCATTTTTCTCCATTTATTTTAGTTTCTATTATGGGCAGTAGGCTGAGATGCTTTCACTCAGATAGTCACCTTAGATGGTATGTCTTACATTATTGCTGTACATAAAGGAAATAAGTATGATAGAGGAAAAGGTGGAACGTAAGAAGAAGCAATAGACATTTGTTGAAGTGAAAGATTTCTCCATTTTATATACAGAAAATAGAAGATGGAGGGTGAAACCCTCTCAGCAGGCTAACATTTGTAAGTCTATGTGTTTGGATGTTAGAGAGTTAGAGAAAATCCATAATTATTTGTTTATGATAAACTTCAATAGAGTTGAGAATAATAGACAAACAATTTGGTCTTCAAGTATTACCATAGCCCACAGACTAGTTTTTATTCTTTATTTCATCAGAGTTATGTCTTTGAATGAAACTGTATAGAAAGAGTTCATCCTTATAACCTTGGGGATTTTTACCCTATAGTCATTGATGCCCTGATGTTTTTTTCCCCATTAAGAAAAGATACACTGTTGAATTTGTATAAAAATGGCCTCTTTCCCCCATAAAAATCTGAGGATCAGAGGATGGAAAAAATAGGTTAAAAATCAGAATATTAAATTTTTGTTAGAGGGCCTATTACTCATTCCCATCTCTTTTTTTTTTTTCTTTCATTTCAAGGGAATCACTCATACAATAAGTTACTATTCTATCTAGAGGTAGATACAGAGTAACTAATATCTGTTAGAAACAAAGAGATGTGAGTAAGTTAATACAGGTGACATCAGCAAGCCAGGTTATGATTTGCATGGAGAATTCACAGTTTGGACTGAAGTGGAAAATTCTCAAAATCTCTTGGGGAAATGGGTGAATAAAGTATAACGATATGTCTGAAATAAATGTGTTTGCAGGATTACTTCCACTTCTGAGTGATTTATGTTTTATTCAGCTGTATATTTACCTGAGATTAAATATGGGTAAATTTAACCAGAGTAGAACTTCTGTAAAAAAAAAAAAAAAAAAAACAATTGGCAAATCAAAAAATGTCAATTGTGTTTTAAGAATGTTGTGAATTACCAAGGGTAGGATTACCTGCAGTATGACCTATTTCATATGCAAGAAAATATGAATAGTGGTTTTTTTTAAGTATGGATGTGGAACTTCACAGTATAGCTGTTGCTTTATGAATATAAGTCTGTGTTAACAAATTAACAAAAGACATTCTTCACAGTCATCAGTGGAATACAATACACTGTTTATTGGAAAATATTTTAAAAGATTATATTTATAAATTATATGCCATATAATAGTTTACTTCTGTTGAATTATGCTTAATTAAAAAAAAAAAAAAACCATCATCAACAACAAAAAACAAAACACAAGGCAGCTACAATGTTTGCAGTTAAAGCAAATTGTTTGTGGGCAAAGAGGATAGCAAACTTTTGATTTTGTGTTCATCCTTTGAACCACAGTATACCCCTTGTATGCTGTCAGAGCCCAGCCAGGAGAGCACCGCCACGTGCTGCAGCTCTTTGCAGGATCCCACTTGTCTGCTGGTGACTTTGGTACAGCCTGGCGGACTGCAGCAGCAGACCTCTGTGTGCCTTCCCTAAATGGGGTCACCAGTTTGGGTCTCCCTCCTCTGCTTAATCATTCTCCCTGTGATTACATTAGCTTAATGCCTTTGAAACCCTGGCCCCTCTCTAAATTTGTTTGACATTTACTGGAAGATTAAGAAATTAGTAAGTGGTAAATGATGATGAGACCACTGCATAAGCTTTATTTCTTTGGGAAACCAGAGAAAGCAAGAACCCCCCTACACTGCAGATGAAATGTTTTGCTGAAATAATAAAGTAAAATTTATTTCAGATAGGCTGTTAAGAATGCTTTAATTAATGTTTTTGTTCGCTGTTTTTATAACCAAGTCTTAAGCATTCCATCATATACTTCTAGCGTATTTCAAGGAAGCATATAAAAACTTACTGAGTTTACCTCATAGCATTATATTTTAAAACCATTTCTTGAAATTACTGAATGGGTTCCAGAAAATGCAGGTAACTTTTGAGTTCCACAGCATTCAATAGCGAAATGATTGGGTAGGCAGTATGTTTGCCAGCATCTGTTCCAAATGGCTATGTTGCCTTAATGATTTATTTGCTGTTCCTGAAAGGAGTACTTCTTGCAGTGATAAAATAGCACTGGCAATTTTGATTAGGAAATTCTGTGATGTTCCCAGAAGTGCTGCTTTGCAGAGATACTGTGCCAAATGTTATGGTAATTTAAAGTAAGTGCAACCTCCAGTGAGTAACTGGAATTGCACAGAATGTAAATCATTGAAGAATTTGCCTTGTTAAGTTGTCTCAGTGTGGAACAAGAGCTTGCGTGCGTGTATATTTTTGAATTACTTTAGAACTGTTGATTTTATGCAATGCCTACTATTTATGTTATTTAAGGTAAGAAATTATATTTTGTACTTTTTGCATATGAACATTATATATTAATTCTGCACAGTGTACCCCACCAGATTCACTATTCTAAATGAGGTCTCATCCCGTTTTTTAAAATTGTTTTGCATATAAATATGAAAGTACATTAAAAATATTCCAATGTATTTTTATCTATGTAAGTCTCAGCCAGTTTGGACCCTGGATGCCATGGGTGTGAGACCTGGAGGTTCTCCAAGACAGAAACTCTTAAAGGACTCCTTAGCAGCAAAAGAACTTCAGACCATGGAAAAACATCTAGCTGGTATGTATGGTAGTAAAAGATAATAAAATATCCTCACTTTTTTCAGATGCTGATAGAAAAGCTTTATTATTGCCATCAATGAAGAATCAGCTCAGAGGACCTCAGATAATAATGCTGTGTTTTTGCTTAGCCTTATTTTTCTCATACATTTGCAAAAGGTGAAGTGTCTGTGGTATCAGCAAGTCTCCCTCTTTCAGTTCTTTCACTAAGTACAATGTAATCAATTAGTCCTATCCAGTACTAGGATGTCATTTAGATGCCTGACTTGTGACTTGGACTATCTGTGCAATGATGAAAAATAGTCCTCTGTCTCACATACACCTTCTTAAGGAGCTTGCCTTTCTCTTATGAACATGCTGTGTAAAACTGACTTTTTAACATTGGCACAAGTGGGTGCCTACAGCTAAATTAGTGAGTAACATCAACTGTCAGCATGTACCTAAGTACCTTGGTATTTGAAAACAACATTTTCACAAAATCAGATTTTGAAGTAATCAATTTTCCTTTCCTTCCTTACATATGGCTCAGTAATACTTTTGTCTAAGATCCAGGCTCTTGCATTACTGTATCTGCTTTATATCACATGCAAGTGGAGTTGTGCTTTTTTGTTTTGTTTTGTTCTGTTTTGTTTTGTTTTGTTTTGTTTCTTCCCTTTGGTCGTTAATTCCAGTAACTTGCCCATTTTGTTTGTTATACTCATTCTGTAGTCATTGCACACTTCTGGAATATATTTTACCACAAGTAGAACTGTAAGATGCATAAACAGTTTGTAAGTACATTATGAATGATATCCTTATTCTGACATTTCTGATATGCAAGTAAAATGCCTTTGTGTTGCTCTGTTGTCTGCATTTTAATTTCCTTTAAATGACATTGACAAGGGATTTAAAAAATCCTAAATCATAATTCAGTTCTGGTATTTACTGTGTATCAGATAATACCACATGGCTGGAGATTTGCGATTTTTTTTTTCCTTACTGTTTAAAAAGCTGTTATTGAAGGAAAACATGTGCTAAATAAAACTGAACAATTACATTATGAAAACATGTTAATTATATGTGGAAAAATGATTAACATAATTGGTTTATCTGCAGGCTTGTTTACTATATGAAATGAAGGAAACATGAGCCACAAAAATGTTTATTTAGCTGTTATTAAATCATTTAATATTCAGATAATTTCTTTGCATACTGAATCACCATGGGAAAGTTAGAGGTCTGAATTTTGCAAAGACAGAAAGTAAACTGAATCTTCAAAAGAGCATATTTCTTAATCAGTTTAAACCAGGTAACCCACATTGTCATTTATTGGTCCCTGGATTAGAGCCAGGCATCTTACAAATTCCAAAGTGATATGTATTGATTTTTTTAAAGCATAATGGAAGAGTACTTCAAGACATAATTATTTCAAAATGGAAACAATTAATTTTAGAGGCCAGTTTTTAGTAACGTTATTGTAAGGTTGAGGTGACAATTAGAAATATTCTTAATTGTGCGCTAGAAAGAAAAACTACATTTTAAAATTTGCTAGCAGCAAAACATTTAATTTTTAAAGAGTTGAAAGACACTTTTATGTGAGGCTTTCACAACTATTTCATTTTTATCACCTTTATTTTTTTTTAGTAATAGTATTTTCAATGTGAGGAATATCTTGTGTTGAAGTAGTAACATGAACCTGATGTACCTTATTTTCCTGTTTTCAAAGTGCTACTTCAAACTATATGAATGTTGAAGGTGGCACATATTTAACTATTTTACATAAAACATTAGTTTTATACATATAATATACCTATAATATTTTATATTATTTTTATTCTGTTTACCTGGTAAGAAGACTTGCAAGAAAATCTGATTTTCTGATATGCAGTTTAGAAAGTGTTTATTTTAGGACTTTAAGGAGCAAATAAAAATGAAATCCACATTTTATATATGTTCACTTAGTAGGTGATTAAGTCAGTGCGGCCATGCTGATTTACAGCTTCTGGCTTGTACAGTTTGAAGGAAAATAGCATTTCTTTTCTAAAGGTAAGCAACTGTCACCATCAGAATCAAATTACAGTAGAGTACGTGTCAGTGAGAGTGAAAATTCAGAACAATTGTGTAAGATTAAATGAACTGCTCCTTAAGCTTCTTGACATTTTTACTTGCAAAGAATTTTCACTTTAGTAGCTATTCTAACCTAAATTCTAACTTACCCTCACCTAACTTTGTTGGATTTAAATCATTAGGAGCATTTGTATGAATTACGTGAATTCAGAAGATACTTTCTTCACTACACCTGAACTGTTCCATTTTTAAATAGGATCTTGTTCCTTATAGTCCTCCTGTGCAGGGTAGGGACTGGAACACCAAATGGGAGTCAGCTTTCTCTCTTGAATTCTAGACCTTGGGGACCCCTTCACCTGCTGTGGCAATGAAGACAGACCACAGTACAAAATTCAGATCCAGGCAGGATCACAGATCTAGATGTACTCGAGGTGAAGAGCCCCAGAGTTTTGTTTGGGCAATAGACAGTGAGACCAGAATCAAAAGTCTCATCTTGAACCAGTTTTGGATTGCCCTACAGTGCGGCTAAGGACTGTGAGTTTAGTTCATAGCTCCATTTTAGCTTGATACTGATGAGAAACTGTGCAAAAGCCACAGAGAGAGAACTTTGATGAGATGAGAGAGGTTTTTGTAGGTTGTAGTGACATTTATAGCTAGATGATTCAATGAAGTGGCAATATTGTATTTCTGTGGGATAGACGTGTGTGCAGTAAATCAACTGTAAATAACTTCTGAGGACATGATCGTCAAACTGTTAATTCTGATGCCTTATATCTTATGGGTGAATAGATTTTCTCTGCACAACTTAAAGTTGTCACTTATAGTGGAGAAAATCAATAAGAATTTTAAACCTGAGAGAAACAGAAGTGAGGATTTTTTGTGTGTTTGTTTGTATGTGTGCACAGATATTGAAAAGGACCTAGCACTATGGGAAGAAGCAAGGCTCTCAAGAAGCCCTAGTATCCAACATCACAGTTTAGTTACATCTGACCATCAAGGCAATCTTCAAGCTACACAAGGCCAAAATCCAAGGCCTCAGGTTCCGCCTCAAATGGGGAAAAACGTGCAACTCCAAGGAAACAAATCACCACCGCTGCCCACTAACAGCCGAGCACAGGTCTCGAGTCTTGCAAACAGCAGGCCTCCAACACCTGGTGCACAAACCAACAGGCCATCGACTCCATCAACACCAGGAAGCAGACCTGTGACTCCAAACAGCTTGCTGTCACGGCCTCTTACCCCTAGCAATCAAGGAAATAAAGAAGGTGTCATCAATATGCACAGAAGCCGATCTTTGACGTCTAAGAGCCAAATGGGGAGGACCCTCAGCGCTGCTTCAGGGCTCTCTGTGCAAATGAGTGGAGATGTTGTTGGAACTGTCACAACTCAGAGAAGCAGTTTATCAGAAGTAAGATTTTCAATTTAATGTTTTTGCTATGGTTAAGAGCTACTATAACATGAAGACAAGATTGTGTTTTATGTTGAAGTAATATCAATATACTTAATGTAACTTACTGCTTTGAAAAAAAACTTGAAACATAATGATGAGAAAAGCAGCAAGGAAATACTGCTCAGCTTTGAGAAGTACTGATGAGAGAATGTCAGGATTATTGCGGAAATCTTACTAAAACACTCATGCCCCCAGATTTTCCATGAGATCTGTAGGGTCTTGCCTGCTTAATGCACAGCAGTTTTATTAGCCTTACAGTTTCTGAGGTGCATATGTCTGGACCATTAAACACAACTTTATCTTTTTATCTTATCTTTATGATTCCAAGGTATTTTATCCTCCTAGCCTCCTGCTGCACTGACAATGCATAATATTTCCTTGGTCTGCTTTTTTTTTGTTTGTTTGTTTGTTTCTTTTTTTACACACTGGAATGATTAGTTAGGCATCTCTGAATGGACAGATTTTCTGAAACATAAAGCTGAACTTCAATGAGAAAATGTCCAACATTGCTGAATCACTATCACTATTGTGCTTGTTAGCTAGACTAATTCAGAGCATAAGAACTTTCTGTCTTATTTTAATGGCTTTTACATGATTAGTCTTTGTATAAAAAAAAAAAAAAAGAAAAAAGAAGTTAAAGTACCTTGTAAATTTTGAGTGGGTTCTCCTCTGCTAACCTTAGCTGCCTTAAAGATAACTTTACTGTGTAGGCAGTGGAAATAAACACACCTGTGAAAGAATAACCTTGCTGTCTATCTCAGATACATGCCTCACTAAGGTGATTTTTTCCTCAGGAAATGCCAATCCTTCTACATTGACCTATATATTTAGCGGTGGAAAAAAAAAAAAATCCTCATTTTTGTTTTTGAATGGCAGTGCATTAATCTCATCACTTGAGCTAGGTCTTCATCCAGAATTGGATATCCAACTTAAAAATGACCAAAGGTGACTACAGTCAATATATTTTCAAACCAGAAATTTTCCATGAAAAAAATATGTAATTGTAACAGAAATCTTTTCTGACAAAATCATTCATCCACTGTTTGGAGGGATGGGTGTGTTTGTGTGTTGAAATTTTCTCACATACCAGAAAATGAGTATTGAAGTTCACTTTTTTAACTAAGAATGTTCAGAAGAAATGAAGGGTTTCATTGTTTCCCACTAAACACATCAGTTTTTTGGACTTCACTGACATATAGTGATGTGATGCCAACTTGGATTATTGTTGTACAGGATCCTGCAAGTGCTATGTGATGAGCACTGTATCTCTACCAAGGGACAGCAACTCTCTCAGTCCCTTCTGATACTTCCTGTAACAAGACAAGCAATTAAAAATGCTTACTTCCACAACCTTTTTGTGGTTTAGTAATAATAATCTTGAAAACCCATTTCATTTGCTGTGATTTTTTACTTCTGTTTCTGAAATCCCAAACTTTGCTGATACCTCTTATAATAATAGTCTTGTTATACATTATTTTAATGTGTATATATGTTTGTCTCAAGTACTTTAAGAAAAGAGCAATATCATTACCCTGTTCTAGAGATAGAATAGCATGTCCAATCTCATCCAGTAAGCCCACTGTAAAGCTGGCATTAAATCTCAGCATTCCTGTGCAGAATCGTATCCACTGTTATGATCCCTGCTAGAAGCGACAAACTTTTTTCTTTCTTCTTTATCACTGGGCACAGTAGTATTGGCTGCTAGTCCCCCAGCTCAAACCATATTAGTCCCTTCCTGACATGCACAAGACCTTTGACTTAATGGAAACTTCTCTTGGGACCAGCTCTGATTCCAAGGGGGAAAATGGCTAGTATGACGTGTTCATACTGGTGAGCTTCATCTGTCAAGCTGTAGAGCCCTCAGGTCTCAGAAACTGACTGGTGGAGATCTGGCCAATCTACTGCTGCCAACCTCATATTTGGAATGTTACACTGGAAACTTTGGGAGCTCTTTTAGCTGTCTTTGTCCATTCAAGTTCCTGCTCACTTAGGAAAAGACAAGTGGGTAAGGACAGATCATACCCAGAAAGTATCTCTGTTCAGTAATGTCTTTTGCCATGTTAGAGGTGTCCCTCTATTTCTGCCCATGTGATTTCTCTTTGACCATGGAGACAAATTTGGAAAGTCAATGGAAGCTATGTGAAGAACAAGAAAGTTCTTTCTTTGTACTTTTGCAGATTAAAAATGTATAAAACTAAAAGCTGAGACTGTAAATTATTTTGCAACTTTCATTGTAGGTTGTGTGTCCCCTTCCTGTATAAAAACAGTAAAATAAAAGAAGAGAAATTGCCTTTATTTTTCTTACACTAATGGTGTTAACAGGAAATTTCCATTAGATGTGAATGCACTGTGGCTATATTACCAACCCTATACAAGATGCTGTGGTAATATTTTGAAAAAAAATCTGCTTCCTTACTCTCATGTGGTATTAATGGAATTAACCAGTACAAAACTGATACATATTTGATGAGAATATGTCAGTTGAAAAGGAAGCAGTTACTGAGTACCAGCAACGTGTTTTATTATAAGGAGCTTGAATTAAAAAATACAGGCTGAGTGGACTTACAAGGTGCATGCTGTCACTTTTTCGGTTATCAGGACTTCTAACATATCTCTCAATGCCTTATCTATGCTTCCTAGTCTGTAATGTGTTTCAAAGATAAGAAGTCTAAAATACAAAAGCATTCAAAGTACAATTCAGAGTTCTTTATAAGTTTTGATAAAGTTCATGCTATAGCTCAGGATGATTTAATCTTGTTATAATGCAAATCTTAAATAATTTGGCAAGTACTTAACATATCAGCTGTGAAGAATTTTAATTTAATGCTCAAGACTTAAAATGTTGAGATTTTGTGGACAAGTTTCTGCCTCTTGGCACACATAATATTACAACATTTTAACAGGTGTGTTCCATTATCAGCTCTGTTCAAGGCTGAATTGAATTATAGCAAAAAATGCTACCTAGAGAAATAGTTTTATTATCTCTATAAAACTAATAAATCAGGGCTTCAAATCCTTTTGTAGAGATACTTTTATGCATTTACTGTATCCTTTGGTGTTTTGTATAAATTGACAAAGGAATGTTGAATCCTGCTTATCTCCTTAGGATGGATTCCATTAAAGTGACACAATGCTGTGATAGTTATCAATAGTTGTAGAGATGAAAATACTACTGCCTCCCTTGTTTGCCATCTCGTTTTCTCAGCACTTGGAATTTTACAATCACTTTTTTCATCCAGACAGTTTAAAGTGGTGTTCAGTAATATTTATTGGTCTGTCATTGTTAATACTGGGAAATTTCAGCTGATTTGAATACAGCACTGGTTAACACAAGGCCTCCTCCTAGTCACTGGAGTATAGAGCACAATTCAATGTCATAAGGACTCTCTTTTTGGTCAGGTACTTCCATTCTCTTCTGCTGCCTGGCTCAGTTCTTCAGTCTATTTTTGGAAGATTAAAAAGCATGCTGAATAGTGCGAGAGCCACTTGCTCCTTCTGCAAGAATCCTACTACATGAACCAAAACCTTTCCCCATTTCAGTGCTGCAGTCAGCAAACTTCTACTTTTCTTGAATAGAGAACAGTTAAAAATGACAATACATGTGTAAGGCCTGGGTCTGCTGCCTGAGCTTCCTGTTGGGTCATTGCGGCTGTTTTTTAGAAATTTTTAACAGATTACTAACAGAGTTAACAATTTGCTTACACCAAGATAGGTCTCGATTGAACAGTCTTCAGTTTCCAAGAACTGAGTAAAACAAGCCTAGTTTATATTTTTAAACCAGATGACCTAGCAATAAAAGTAATGCTGGGCACTGTGCAATACTATGAATACATAGATTCTTGAATACTTTGAATATGTAGGTTCTGATTTTCAGCTGATGTGAGACGGGACGGTAGCCCCCTTTTCCGTCTTAAGGTGCTTATGAGAATCTGGCCAGTAATTTTATGATATCTGGCTGATGTTTGAGTTAACTTTTGGAGACTCAACTTGCATGTTTGAACTACTGTTGAAATGAAACAATGCATTCCACTCTCATCTCTTACCTTCAATATTGCAAAGGAATCTATCATAGTATTTTACATGTGTGTACATGCTTACATGAATATGTGTCTATGGAAAAAAAAATTTTATATACATACATATATACATCATGTAAAAAGGAGGTGATTGTAAAACACTTTTAAAAAGCATGTATTCAGCTGGATATGGATTATTAACCATGTATAACATTTATATTTTGATGCTTAGAGTTTTATGGTATCTTGGAGACAAAAGTTTCCATAGCATTTTTCCTTCCTAGGCTTTCTCCAATAAAACTATAGGTTCTATATCAGGTTGCAGGTCCTCGTTCTTATGGGATTGAAAACAGGGAAAGTTCTGACAAATCGAAGTCTTGCTTAAGCAAATGATTCATGACATGTCTAAGCACGGTCCAAAAACTGCAGGGCCAGATAGAATATCTGCATTAAGATTTTGTTCTGTGTCACTATATTTCTAAGATGACCATTTTTATATATATATATATATATATATATATATATATATATCTGTGGCCATAATAGATTCATAAAGATTTTTTTTTTTCCAGAATAAACAGACAAGTAAACAGGAATTCAATTAAAAATAAAAAAAATAATAATAAATCTAGGGAGCTTGTATAATCTCTGCATTCTGCTTTTATTTCACAGAAAGAATCTTTTTTTCTTTCTTTTTTCTTTTCTTTTCTTTCTTTCCTTTTTTTTTTTTTGTTGAAGGCCTTTTCCTCTCCAGTTAATTCAAACTAGAGTGTTTGCTACAATCTTCATTTACGTAGTACCATTCTGTGTCACTTTATCTAAAATAGATCTGTTTGTGGCAGGATGAATTCTTACAACAGCTTCAGCTTACTCATCAGCCTTGGATATTGCCGAGTGACACAGAAAGTGAAGGAGTAGAAGCTGACCAAGACAAATGTAAGTATACTTGTTAGGTGATGATAATATGTCCAAAAAAAAAAAAATCAAACTTCTAACTTCACTTTTACATATCACCAAGTCCTGCAAAGAAGTCATGCTTGTTCAGAGATTTTCTCATAAGTAGCATTACTCATTTGTTTAACGGCTGAGCTTTATATGATTGATTTCCATAAGCTTTCCTACAGTCACTGGGCATTGACAAAATGATCACAGACCAGTTTACCTAGCTAAGTGAAACAATTTGTACTGATGTGTTAAAGTAGTTGTTCCAGAGAAATAGCATGAAGTTGAAATAGATGCTTTGTGTAGTAAATCTGTATTGACCAGGAAAAAAAAAAAAAGCAAAAAACAAAACAAAACAACAACAAAAAAAGAAACAGCAGCTCTAAAAGGTAGAACCTTCTTCCTCATTATTTCTAGTTTGCCTTCATTCTTCTGAATTCCTCTGTATGAAAAAAATGTTAATCACACAAGTAATCCTTAATTTCCTACACTCTTTGAAGCAGTTGTCTAATCATGAAAGTAAAGGTCAGCAGGATCGTAACCTAACTGACAGAACAGGTAACAACAAGTAGCACACTATAAATCACAATACTTTCAAACTGTAGCAACTTGTATCTGGCTACAAGGTACCTGTAAATAATCTTGCTGGAAATATTAAATGTTTTTCACATTTTCTTTTTACTTTGCAGTTGTTTTCTGATCTGCAAGGGTGAATATACAAACTATTTCCATGCATATTTAAGATGATATACTTAAAAAGAACAGGTGATTTAATCAGCATATTTAGAAAACTTAATACATGTGACTAAAAATTCCTTAAACATGCATAGTTAAAATAAGAAAAAGCCAGTCTCATCATGGAATCAAACAGTTGTGTATGGGATTCATAGTTAATGATAATCAGGCCAGATAAACAGGACATATTTTTAAATGATGCCACTTTAAAAAGATTTTTCAATTCATATGGCAGTTTCACAAATCCATAAATAGCCCAAGGTTTGACTATGAAGTTTCAATTTACATACTGAGATACTGAAGAACATGAGCTATTTTTTTTAACACTAGTGTTAAAATGAAGTTTTATATATTCAGCTGATTTTAGTCCAAAGCTGATTACTCTGGTTTTGCTTAAATCTGAACCTACCACTAGGGCTGAAGCTCAATATAAGTGGCCAAAGGGAGATCCTGTCTGGTACCTGCCCTATCTTTGGACATGAATTTTCCTCTGTATTTTTCTCTAATGAATTTACAATCCCACCAACATTTACAGGACTGGCTGCACACACATGGACTGGTTCTAAGTATGTGACAGGGAGACTGATGCTTCAGGACACATCAGATGTGCAGCAAGTGTTTATTTGAAGCTGCTCTACCTGAATTGTGTGGGTGGGGAGATTTCTGAGCATCCAAGATCCTATGCTATAAGATTCCAAGAATTCTGGGAGATTGTTTGTTACCATTGCCCAGTGTGAGAGAATAGCAAATTATAGGTTATAGTATTAGAAAGTATCAGTCCTGTCTCCAGATAGTAGAGATTATACTTGCCTGAGTAATAACGTTTGTTTTTTTCTGGATCTGAGGGCACCAAGAACAAAGAAGGGAAATAAGCTAACTGTAAACTATAGTTTCTTTAGCAAAGAGAGATCTGCAGTGGTAATCTACTCCTTTGAGACTGTATGTCTGCATAGTTAACTGCTGCATCATTTCTAGTTGGTCGGTCTTTCTACTAACATAACTAAAGTAGTAGAACAAGCATGTTTATCAGAGAAATAATTTATGTATCTGAAATCTAATATGATTGATGTTATTGAAAATAACAATACTGCCTTGCCTATCTGAGGGTGTATGCTAGTGACATAGGCAAGCAGAAAGTGCAGAACTGCCAATGCTGGCAAAGAGAACCTGGCAGTTCCCAGTTGTAAAGTGGGGTGTCACGGAGAGGCTTGGCATACTTGCTGATGCCAGTGCTTGCAGGCAGAGCAGCTGGCAAGATTGTGTATCATTTTTTCACTCTCAAGTTAATAAATCTGTGTGGATGTTGGGTGCGTGTGATTTAGTGTTGAGGGGCCCAGGAGTTCATAATTTATGAGTCTTAGCAGAAGAGCTACAAAATTAATCTTTACAATAGCAACACCTGTTCTTTGACTCAGCTTTTAATAAATTACATGTGGATAATATTTACCACATTCTTTGACTACTTTGAGATAATAGCAGCCAGGTGTAAAGCTAGTTTTTGGTAGTGGAAAAACAATGCAAAAAGAGAAGATATGTGAGTCACCTTGGGTTCTTTTAAATTAATACCTTGTGGTTAGTGTTCTACAAGGAAAAGAATGAAAAACTTGGGGGGGGGGGGGGTTGAAGAGTACCACTTTCAAATGAACTCATATTCAGGTGTTTAAAGAGGCTACTTTCAAAGCCAATGAATGATAATTGAAAATATTTGGGTCAGTTTGGCATCTCAAAATCTCCTGATAAGCATCATTTGCAAAACAGATACAGCAGCACACACCTTGTCTTATGGAAATGAGTTCTAGGGTCTCAATTCCTAAAAATCAGACTTTACTTTCTAAATTCTTTAGGCTCTCTGACAGCATCTTAAAAATTATCCTTGTCAGTAAGATCCAAAGATAACTGGAAGTCAATCATTCTTAAAGTTTCCTATGAATTATAAGAAAATTTGAAATCAAATAGGTACTCATATAAAAGAATATGAATGATTACAGCTAAAAAGATTTATGTTAAAGAAGGAATGAAAAACATTGTAAGAAATATTGCCTTTTTTTTATCATACCCTCTCCTTCTTCATCTTTATGTGCTTAATTATGTTTGCAGACATATCTCAGAAAGAGAGAGAGAGTATATTTTTTGTCCTTGTAATATAAATGTTGTGATTAAAAAATAGGAACCAACACACACTTTAAGTACTTCTGTTATTTAATAAGTAAATCTCTTCTGCTTGCTAGATGTGTTATTCTTTGATATTCTGTACACACTGAGCAAAGAGGAGTCAAAAATATCAAGGCAATACAATCCAAAATCAAGGATTTGTGGCTGTTCTGTGATTTTAGTATGATTAAAAAAACCTGTAGAAAGGGACTCATGTTTTCTTCCTTAGATGTTGCTCTGGACACTTCCCCATTGTTACCTTTAGTAGTTTGCTTGTGTGCTGATTCTCTGCAGAGAGTTTTCAGAGGATGCATAAAGATCATTCTTGGAAAGAGAAGGGATCTGGAGAAAATATTTACCACTTTCACAATGCTTCAGTTTACGTTTGCCAAAGAACTCTCATCAGTTTTCTTCTTTACGGGGTACTGATGCAAGGAAACAGAAGAGCTGCATCTACAATCACCAGAGCATTTCTCAGACAGCTTTTATGTGAAGTTTCAAGGGACTGGCAAGAGTCAGCTTGAATTTTCCCTTGGGAACAGGCCCTAGAAATATTGCTGGTTGAGAAATTCTAATGCATCACCAGCTTCCAAGAACCTTGAAAGGACAAAGGCAGTCTTTTGCTGTAATTTGACCTACCATCTGTAGTCCTGGAAAGGACTTGCTGCCCAAGGGCCTGAGTCTGCTTTCTTGAGTGCCTAAGTCAAGAAGTAACCCTCAAAGCAGATTTTCCCAGGCCCAAGAGCCCTGGACACAGAGGATCCCTACACCGACAGTCAGTTCATTTGGCAGATGTGCACAATAGGTAAATAAATTAGGCTCTTAGGTAACTTGCTACTGGGTCAATCCATATTAAATATATACATATTTTTTTGTGTGTGTGCATGTGTGTATACACACATTTCTTGACCTGGTGTTGTTAAGGCATGTCAGTTGTGTAGTCATTGGCATGGTAAGTGGTTTGGCTACTATCAATTCACTCTAATTTCTACTTTCCAACAGGGGCACTAGATACTCATTTCTAGCTCAGCTGACTGGATACAAGTCTTGTAATCTCACCTACTAATCTGTGGCAAGAAATTAAACATTTAGCAATACATCTGCAAACTGTTTACTAAGGTTTTGCAGCGGAAAGTCAACTGCTAACAAGTAAAAGCTGATTGTTGGGAAAAAAACTGTTATTTCCACCCCATTCATTCTCATACTAGTCTTGAAACACTGAAGTCAAAGACATTCTACTGATGACTTCAACAGGTATTGAGTAAAACATTCATTTTCCCATTCTGCACAAACGTCTGCCTAAGAAAAAGGCCCAAAAATAAAAGTTTTCTTGTAGAATCAAGAAATTCAGACCATGTTCCAGTAAAAAATTACAACCTTTACAATTACTGACTCTGGGTAAAATTCCTTATGCTGAGCAAATTCACACAGCTGAATGGTTATTTTTCTTAATAAGTTATGAAAATAGGTGGTCCCAAGACTTGGAAAACTGCTTGATCAGAGTTGATAAAAAGGAGAAGTTTGCTGCTGGAATCTGACTGATGTGAAAGTTTCCTCTTACTAGAGCCAGGTACCACTCAGTATGAGTAAGAGTGACACCTTTATGATATTAACACAAACACATTCCTGTCAGTCAAATCCAGCTGTTTGTGTTTTTATTCTGCTCTGAAGCAGTATTGAAGCACTGGAAATTTTCAGTGGATAGGGCGAGGCTAGGACTTTTTCTCAAACAAATAGACTAGATATATGACCTAACAAATGTATTAGTTAATTACATGCCTGGTTAATAAGAACATAATATATATAGTTGGAGACATTTCCCAGTGGTCAGTAAATTCACCGCAAAGAACCTTTTTCTTGTCCCGGAAGTGAACCTGTGTTCAACTTCTGGGAAACTTTAATTTGAGATTCCACATTCTTTTGAAGAAGCTTACTGGTATATTTCTTTCACCAAATATCTCAAAGGTGATAATATAAACTAGAATTTAAGAATGTCAGCATGTTTTATCTCCCCATCCCATATAGCCTTCCTATGGAGTGCCATGAAGCTTTTATGTGCTTGGTGTATGAGTCATTTTCCAATTTTTTTCTAGACAGTTCCAGGTCTGCTTCGGAAGCGGAATAGCAGTCAGGATTGATTTCCTTTAAATAGAATTTCTCCAGGCCTGTTGGATGGCTGGATGTCTTGCAACACCCATAGCTGAAGCTTAACCATTTCATGTAACAGCTTTTGGAATCTGAAAATGAGAGAAAAAACAATTTTCTAGCCTGGAACTTTTTCTACTTGTATTCAGTTATTTATAGATAGTGAAACAAAGTAAAGATTGACATTATTTCAACCAGTAGTTACATCACTCTTGAAAAGTTAGGGGAGAGTTCAAATGCAGCTTGGGACAGTTGGAATCAGACTCAAGGTTCCTAATTCAATTGAATGTGCTGTTATGGCCTTAGTTCATGTCACTTTGTTTCTACTATCTAATATTTGGTTTAATCTTGAAAAAGTTCCCATTGAACTAAACATTTGAGGGGAAGGAGAAAGTTTCCATTTTAGTGAGAAAAAAAAAAAATCTTTTATTTCAGTGCAAAAAGCTGTTTTTTCAGAACAGCTTCCAAACTTAACTATATATTTTTATGCAACTTGCATTATTATGGTAAACTTAGATTCCCAAATACATTTAATGTTATAAAAAATGACACTGTAATTTTTAAAAATGACATAGAGAATTATCAGGACACACATTAGGTAAATTAAAAGCTGGCTTACCGAGGAATCAAAAAATAGAGTTTCTAATGGGAAGACATAGATGAATGGGGCTCATTAGTGCCTGATAGGTTTAAATAACCAGTGGGAAGGAGAAGTTTAAGTTATTAAATGATATGAATCCCCTGATATAATGGCCACATTCCAGTAAAATGCACTTTATTATAACCAGATGAAATATATTTGAACCAAATGAAATATATCTGGCACCAGAGAAATATATCTGTCTCTGCTGCAGAATAATGAAGCTTTGTCCTGGAAAGCAGTGACCTAATGGATTTAGGATGATCACAGATGATCATCTGAGTGTGTGCTCTCAGCATAATGCTGTAGCAAAAAAGGGTAGACCATTCCTTGAATGTCTAAAAAGTAACAAAGCAATTATTCAAAATAGTATCACCTAAAATCTGCAGTTTGGATTGCATTAAAGATTGGAATTACTTGAGAGATTACAGAAGGTGATAAAAAATGACTCAGGGTTTGGGAAAACCTATTAGGAGTTTGCCTCACCTAAAGGCATTCAGCTAGGAACCTAGGAGATAATATCTGTAAATAGATATTTAAATAAGAAAGATTCAACTCTTGAAACTGTGATGGAGGAAATTAATACTGTGCCTTAGCAGCCAGAAGCCCTAAGCATTGTAACCAAAAGTTAAGGGAGGCGATGAAGTTGGAGTCATCAACATGTGGCGATGGGGCTTTCTAAATGATAAACGTTAGTCTAGCTGGAAATTCTGTAGACAGTATGCAGGTATGTGAGTGATCAAACTAGATGATCACAGCAGGATTTTTTTTCTTAGTGCCTGTGAATAGACTTATTAATTCTCATGGAGAACAGTCTGGATGTGCAATTTTGGTTACCTTCCTGGACACTGCATGTTAGGCATTGATAAAGGTGAGCAGGAGTTAATGATCATGCATGTACATTTGTGCTGCTTTAATTTCTTCAAAAGCTGCCTTATATTTGAGTTTTCACACACTCAAGGTATTTCTCAGTCCTCCCAACAGTAGCTGGTGAACATCACACTATTACAAACAAACAAAAAAAACCATATTCTCTTTACAGATTAAAAATATGTTTTCTTACAAACACTTGAAAATGTGCATAGCTGCATTTACATGTACACACATTTTTGTGATTTTATTCTTTTTTTTTTTTTTTCTAATGTTTTTAAACAACAAAGATTCCCTGAGTTGTTTTTATTATCATCATTTAGCCTTTGAAGTAAGGGCTGAATGAAGTAAGGGCTGTCCTTAGTGATTCAAAAATATGAAACCAGGAAATGTAAGAGTTTGGATTAATATGGACCATAATAATTAATTAATAAAATGCTTATTAAATGATTATTAAATAAATAATTAATGAAATGCTATTAAGACTTTATTTTGCTCTACACAGTCATACAAGTATGTAAATACCATGAACATAATTTGTACTTTGAAAATTTTAATTATATGCATGTTCAGTATTAAATGAAAATGTATATCATATAGTGCTATAAATACTTTGCTTTTTATTTTTGTTTTGTTTTATTTTAGTTTTAATTCAAAAACATTGGCAAGTGGTATTCTGAGCTTTTAGGAAATAAATTGTCCAAATTTTTGCATTCCACAGAGTTCTATGTCTTGTATAAACAACTTTGGATAGATGTATTGGTAAATTTAATAGATAATTATTCCTGCTCATCACTCCAAATCTGTACTGAACCTTATTAAAATTGTGTTCCAAAATATGAATACAGACAAATATTAATTTACATACATTTCAATAAAAATACTTCTTTAGCTGTGTATTGATATAGCAGCTACATATATTGACATAAGAACTTGTATTTGAATCATAAAGTAGTGTATGTCTTGAAACACAGGCTGTTTAATATCATCCTGTTAGAAGATTAGTCTAAAAGGTCAAAATCAAAATAATAATTTCTAGGAAAGTAAAGCTGTTCTCTAACATTAGTGAAACATTTATTTTGGAGAATAAAATAAATTGTTGGTTTTGCTGAGTAATCACTGGCAGACAGTTAATAAAGCTAGCCGTTATTGCAAAGAAATGTAACCTTTTAATGGGAGTGCAGTCTAATTTGCTGCATGTTGATGAAGGAACTTTAATTAAGTCACTTTATTTCGTTTTGACTATATCAGGTTGATAGACTTTTAGACTTTGCTTTTCCAAAACACCTGTTTTGTTGAGTGAAGGTAACTTAAATGTAGCTCTTAGTGAAGGAATGTGATGAACAAAGAACTGATCTGGTTGAAATATCAATTAGCAAAAATAGAATATCTTTACTCAGATAATTCAGTCCTGTGTTGTGGCTCAGCCCTGTGGCTGCCCTGACATATGAGCTGCGTGAATCTGGAGGAGCTATGGAGAATATCTGAGAGTCTGACAGTGGTGAGCTGAAACTGCTTCAGCTGACATTTCAACCAAAAAAATGCTCACAAAAATACCCCCAGGGTTCTAGTGAAGACTCAAATGATTATAACCCTATGAAAACTGTGAGGTACAAAGTCATCCTATGGAACTGCATCTGGCCTAGAAGGGCGTATCAGTGAACTGTTCGACTTGAGGACTACTCTGCAGACTTTCCAGCTAGAAGGAACTGGCCATTTGTTGTCCTTCAAATACTGGAGTATTGGAAAGAGCTAGGAATTGTGCTGATGATCTCATTTTTTTATGCCTTTCTGGATTCCTTTATTTGCCTTACTGGCTGAGTGCTTTCACTACAAGCCAAGAAGATCTTGCTGCAAACCAGTGTGTACTTTTTATTCCGCTTAATTGTCACAGCTATTGTTCAGAGATGTAGACCCCATTCCTCTTTCACCAGTGCCTTGTGTAGTCATTTACAGCAGTAAAGAAAGAGCACAAAGTAGCCCTGAAGTATTACCAAAACATATTGGACATGTTCTACACCTACTTTTCACTCAATTTTCTTGAATGAAAATGACCCCATGAAGTGCAACACCCAGGGAACAGCAAGCAGGGAGTACATCCTTTTGCATTAAATAAGGCCTTGAAAGGCTCTTGTCTCCACAGCTGACTGATGGATTCAGCAGATGGGGTCAGATTGCTGCAGAAAACAGAAAAAAAGTAGGATGATTGACTGTAATCCCAGGGTGCAAAAATGACCAGGGGGTGAAAGATCTATGAAAGTGTGTTTTTTGTGTTTGTTTTTTTTTTTTCTATCCAAGTATTCTTCTGCTCTAAAAAATATTAACACTCCTTATTATCTTATTGCTGTAAATGTGTTTTACAAGGCTGAGATTCATTCTAAGCCAAAACTGTATAATTTGCTCTTTTATCATGAAGAGGAAGGATTTCGAATTCAAGTAGGAAAAACTCTGTGATGGAAAAGGTTAAGATTTTGTAATGAACTCATAATAACTGACTGTTCTTGAGCTGTCAGAGAGCAAGTCCATGAATGTAGAGACTGGGGGAAAGAAGAGAGGAAGGCTGATCCTTGATGTGTGACTTCTGTTCATTTTGGTTAAATCTTGTTTGGCAATGTGTAATACCAGCCTAAGTGTTACAGCAGGATCTGGGGAATGCTTATGTTCTCTGTGTCTCATTTCCCTGATCTTTGAAGTGCGATGATGAAATGTGATAACTGACAGCAAAGCTATGAGAAATCACCAGTTAATGTTTCTAAAATGTGTCACAAGTGTAGGCCCCAATTCTAATGTCTGTCTGCATTTCTTTCTGCTGTGATTTCATTAACTTTAAGATGGCTGTAGTGTTTTCAGTTATTTTACTCAAGTAAATCAGTGGCTTGCTGCTTATATCAACCACTTCTAAATCATTGTCATTCTTTTTTATATGTCAGGGTGTGACCCATCTCACCTAACTCCAGCTATATAAAAGTGAGGAAGTATAGTCTAAGCTATTTGCACTCTGAAGCAAATAGGAAAAACAAAGGGACTTCAGAGGGTAGATAGAGATCTATCTTTCTGGGGGACTGAGCAATCCCATCTCACCCTCAGGGTGCCCATCTCTTGCATCTCCAGCCTGACTCCTCTATCTCATGTCAGCCAAATAAATTTAATTTCTCATCAGTCAAGAATTCTACAATGGATATGGGGTAGCATGGAATATATTTTCTGGCTAGCATGCCATTTCCTTCTGTAGCTAAAAAGACCACAGTCTCTGGAGTTTTTGCGGATAACAGTCATGAGAAGAATTTGCAAGTGAAACAGGCTTACATACATTTGCTTTTCTTTTTCCACCCTTAAGACAAATTTGTTACTTAAAGATCAAACTGTGACAATGCTTGTATCTCTGCTAAATGAAGTGTCTCCAAGGAAAACAGTTGTTAAACATTAAACATAAGTAATGAAAAAATATATATAAGGTTAATAAAGGGTAAGAAATGTTGCTAAGATTTCCCAGACTTCATTTCTTCTGTTTTGTTGCTGTTTTTTGCTTGTTTTGTTTTTGTTTTGTGTGTTTGTTTGCTTTTGATGCAGAGGTTTTCATGGTATGTGCCTTGCTATGTTGAATATCAGTACAGTATCCAATATAAAATCCAAGCTTATCACCTGGCAAAATGAAACTTAAAGATCTTGTTCCAATTGTACTTAATTGATTACCTGGAGATAATGGGAATGCTTTGTTCCTGCAAAATGTTTTTAATCTCCCAAAGGAAAGTTGCATATTTATATATTCAAAAAAAGTGAATAAATGTGAAGTTGCTATGCCTGATTTCCTTCAGTGTTTAAAGATGACAAGTCGAAGGCTTCTAAGGTAACTTACTCTACGCATTCAGCTGTGTAATTAAATGTGGTTGGGGTATTTATTTCCAATTTACAACCCTAGTTTTCTAAGTGGATCCATGTAATAGGTACAGTTGCGTCATTACTCTATTTTTACAAACATTTGGGGAGAGGGGTGCTTTACAGTCAGCAACATTTGCCAAACAGTCTATTTCCATCTGCGTGCGTAAATATTTGTAAAAGCTAAATTTCCATTTTGCTTTGGGGAAGGTTTTAAACCTGAATACAATCATAAATGTAAACATTACCATCTCAGCTTATCTGATTCATTATATTTACTTATTACAGTCACCTATTCTGTTTAACGCATTTTACAACATTATTCACTTTTTGCAGTGAGTATTATTTCTACAAAGAAGTGGCAGCAAAATCCTCCAAATCACTGAATAATTGGAACAAATAATGTAACTTAAGAAGCTCTGGTTCACTTCTGAATATTTTAGTAATGAAAAAGAATCAAGATTCATCAAAATATTGATCCACATTGTTCATTTAACTGTGAATTCAGCATTATGGAAAACTTTTACAAAATGCAAACACAGGGATTAGATTTCCCTGTTATCATATTTTGGTGTACATTAAATTTTAGCCCTAATTTCTGTGTTTTCTTTTTGATTTCACAGGTTTGTGAAATCAGTGGGATTGTTGAAGAACAATTTAATTAAAACAAAATTACGGTGATCAAAACTACACCTGAAAAAATGCTTTAGCTTATACATAATTTTAAATAAAGTTATTTTTCTAGTATCAGCAGTACATAAGTGGAACCACTCTGATATGTGGATGCTGTAATGCACTGAATCAGAGTATTTACGGTGGTACAGTGGCCTTAGGAAAGAAGGGTAACTGTTGCCTTTTAGTATAAAGTTACTATAATGTTTTTGTTTAGTTTCTACCCCTGTTATTTTGGATTGACATTTGATAAACTAAACTCTGCCTGACCAAAATAAACTTTACGTAGAGATTTTATGTATTTTAACTTGTCTAAGGTTTTCTACTCCTTATATTTTTGTAAGCTTTACTCTTTTTTAGATTAACAAACATTAAAGTATTCACCCACATCTGCCAATATGTATGTCCCATTCAGGTCTCACAGAGAACTAGCTGTTCGCTCATAGTCACCTGCAGAGAGAGGTCAGAAGAGGGGGAGAGTGAAAGAGTGTGTGTGCGGGGAGCAGAAACAGGTGTTGCCTGTGTCACATAGCTTTGTATGGAGTGTATCTACTTTGATCTTTAAAACAAATAAAGACTCTGTTAAAAAAGGGAACATATCAATAACGAGTGGAGCATGCATGCAAAAATAAAGCACTTAAAGGACTTTCATATATGTGATAAAATATTATTTACCCATATGGCTTACTGAAACAAATTTGCTGTTTAAAATAAGCTAACTGGTGTATGCTGTGTGCTAGGAAATTTAGATGCTTTTGCACAGACATCAAATTAAGGGATGTGGCAGTTGCATTTACTGATTTCATTTATCTGTTAATTCTGTCCAGTATGTTTTCAGTTTCCTTTGTCTTCAATTATGTATGCTTGGTTCCTGTATCTTAGACATAATGATATAATGAAATTGCTTGCAACTATGAAAAAAATAGAAAAAAACAAACCACCTCTTTGTTTAACAAATAAAAATGAATTCTCTGTCATGAATGTTCCATAGCGTGAACTTTTTTCCTCTCTCACATACAGTCAGTGCTAGCACATAGAGTGTATGGTCTGGCCTAGTCATAAAAAAGTAAAATGGAAGATACCGCTGGGCTGCACGGGCACTTGCTATATGTATCATCATAGTATAGACTTCCTTTGTGTAAAATTTTTAACATACTGGAACCACATGGGAATATTCCCTTGAAGTTCATTGAAGGATGGGGTTTCATTAATTTGTCATCAGTAATGAAAATCTATTATGCTGTTTTTATTTCCAATATACCTGAAGAATCATTTGCATGTGGGAGAGTATGGTATCACTGATAAGTTATATTTTGTCAGTTTTCTGTAGTAAAGCATTCTTGCAGAAATAGTATCTCCTTTTCATGGGTTATATTCTTCCTTAGTGGCCTGCATGTAATATTTTACCTTGACACTAATGAAAAGTATAAAGTAGGTTTGCCCCCTTTTCTTTCTTTCTTTCTTTCTTTCTTTCTTTCTTTCTTTCTTTCTTTCTTTCTTTCTTTCTTTCTTTCTTCCACTTGCTTCCATTATTAGCTTAAATTATGAAAATATTTAATCCCTGGGAAAAAAATCTCATTGAGTTCAGTGGAACTGAGATTGCCCACAACATTTTGAGAAAGAAATTAGGATTTAGCAGCATCTTAACTCTAGAATTTCTTGCTATTAAGTGCTTATGACCACATAAGGCAGAGGGGCAGAGGGGCTTCATTAGGAATATGTCTTTTGTTTTGTGTTTGTGGTTTTTTTTGTTGTTTTGTTTTTTGTTTTGTTTTGTTTTTTTTGTAACGTCCTGAAACTTAAGACAAGCTTTATGCTTGAAGACAATATAAATCCTGCGTCTGGTCTTCTGAGCACAAAAAACTTTTCAATTACAGATACAGTGTATACCATCAGCACTCAGAATAATTAATAACTGAGCAAGTGTGAAATGTGTGCAAGTGTCACAAAGCACAACAGGATGGGTGACATTGATAGTAGGGTGATGGCTGGACCAGATGATCCTGGAGGTCTTTTCCAACCTTAATGATTCTATGATTCTATGATTCTGTGACTTTTGAGTGGTCCAGTTGTAAACGATGTGAAGTCTTGAGCTCCTGAAATTTGGCTTTTCTTGGGACTCATTGTTTTTCTGGGACACTTTCTAAGCTGAAAGGTGGACAATAAAGGTGGACATGAAGATTATATCTTTTTTTTTTTCCTCATACTAAAGCATACAGAAAGCCCCACGTCTTTTTTTTTTTTTTTTTTTTTCCCTCACGATTTTGACATGATCTCATGATTTTTATTTAAACACTTGTGGTTGGCACTACTCCCTGTAAAGTGTATGGAAAGCAGTCTTGGCTGATAATAGCACTCAGCCCAGCAACCACTGCTGACATTGTAGAGGAGAAGCAGCCACCTGGTACCCTGATGGCAAACAAGCTGGCAACAAAGCGTAACAGGGCAGCAGAACTCCAAGGAGGAACTGAGATGTGCTTAATAGGAAACAAGCAGCTGGTCTTAGGGGCTGGGGAAAATAAACAGCAGCTGGGAAGGCCATGCAAAAGGCAAGTGTGATAAACTTGTTTTCAGCTTTGAGCTGTGGGAAGCCTTACTCATTTTCAGTTTGACCTTTTTGGCTTCAGGAAGCAGTTTCCATTTGTCAGTTGCTTATGGAATAAACTTTGCCTCCATGGTGCCTAATTGAATTGAGAGTCAGCTGTGTGAGTTCTTCTAGTTAATTCTTCTCTAGTTGTTTGGCAGGAGTATCAAGGTGGTGTTTTTGTTTTGTTTTGTTTTTAACTCTGCACCAGGCACTTCAAAGTCTTCACAAAAAGTTCAGTATAAGCTGTGTAGAAAAATGCTTCTCTCTAGCTGTATGAAACAGAGTAGGTACAATGCTCTTCAGAAAGATACTTCATGGGTCATTGCTGATGTTATTTAATTACAGCTTTTTGATGGAAAATGAGCCATGATAAATAGATTTTTTTTTTCCTAGCCATATGTTTACATCTTAGTTTTTAAAAGCATTTGCTAATTCAATGATGTAAGGAAATTGTACTCTCAATAGTACTTGTTAATGAAAAAAATACAAACATTATATCTCAGTTTATGAAAATGCATGTAGCTTGTCTAATAAACAGCCGTCTTTCTTTCAGAAGCCAATTTATATGAAAAAAAAAAAAAAATGTTGTTATAGCCATATGAGTTTCTGTTGCTTCTTTTTAAGAGCTTCACACCCTTGATACATTACCTGGATCATTAAAGCAACCTTACTGTATCTCTATTCATTCCAATAACACAATAATATTAATAGATTCCCTTCTCTACTGCTCATATCAAGTAACTTTATCATTTGGCATTCTTGACGGAATGACTTCTTGCTAGCCCAGTGTTTAGCTCTGAGATTTGTAGGTTTAGCTGAGGGAGAAATGGGGAAGAAATTTTCTTTTCAGAAGTTATTAAAATACAAACAATTTATCTGGAATATTATGCAGTGGAAGATTTCTCTGAGGAAATCCTTATCTTGAAAACTTAAGCAAAAATTTAAAGCCATTTACATAGCAAGCAGCTGTACTGTTCACATACAGTATTAGCAAAAGCTTTTGGCCCTGTGGGAGTACGCTTCCTAAAAATGTGGCTTTATTTGCAGCTTAGGTCTCTTTCTCCTGAGTCAGCAATCACAAAAGAGAGAGGGAGATTTGTTTCCTGCTCCCTGGAGTATTGCTTCAGGTATGCCTACATTTCAGCTCCAGAGATAACTAGCTGAAAGAAGGGGAAATCCTATACTGCAACATTTAAACTCAGATATATATGAACAAAATGAAAGCTAACGCGTTTATGTGACAATACTATTTCATTGCTCTGGCTGTATATGGGCATACTTTACATTTAACCAAATGATCTATTAATGTAAAATACAGAAAAGCTAACCATGAAATTATCATGCTTTGAGTAACTTTCTATGCCTAGCTCCAGACTACTTCCCACCAAAAACAAGATGCCCAAAAATAGACATTTGGAGGCAGGTAGCCCTTCGTATGCTTACAGAAGTTTGGTTCCCCTTTGCTTGTGGCCCTTGGCTCTGTTTGGATTAGGCAGTAGCTAGTTAGACAATGAAGGTGCATTGCTTTGTAGATATTTTTGTCCTTCACACTTTTAGCTGAAAGCACAAAAGCTTGGGGTCAATCTAGAAAAGTTAAAACAAACCACTGCTCTGACATTAGCTAACTTAATGGGATATTGCTGAAATGTTAGCCAGATTAATTTTAGTTATTTTTGTTACCAAATTTCTGGTTAAAAAAAGTCACATTGTAAGTTAGAATTCTCAAACACGTTTGTTCTTTATAACTTTTGGTTGCACTTTTGTTTCCTAAGATAAAACTAAAACATAACCAAATAGAATCTAGTTCTAACGCATCATCAAGTGAAAACACTGTAGTGGATGTTAAGTTCAGTTCAATTAGCAAAGAATTCTAGTGGTGTTTTTACTTACACAAACAGAAGAAATGTATAAATTTGACCTTATTGAGAACTGTTATTTAATCTACAAAGTTCCATAAATATCTCTGTTCTTGGAAAATGGCAGTAATTTAATGACTAATTTATGATTAAGTCTTCTATTGTAGAATTTGACACAATCTCCAACTAATGTATCTTTTATTGTATGAACAGAATCTGTGTATTCAAGCTTCACGAGTTACTTGTGATTAATTATTGGCCAATTCTTGACAATGCTTCTCGTTTTGAAACAAGTGGGTAGAATTACCGAACAAATGTTTTCTGTAGATTCATGGACCATTTTCATGGATTCATTTGGGAGCATGGTAGGGATGGAATGTTGTTCTGAGTTGTGAGACAGAAGAAACCTTCTTTTTGCCCACCAAAGACAACTGTATCACAACACTAAGGAGACACCACAGGAGAGCAAACATAAGTCGTTCCTCTTGTGACTTGACTGCTGAGCTACTGATCTAACCAGGGTCCTCCTCTTCCAGAAATGTGCATGTATGTTTGACTACAGAGAGAGTGTAATAGGAAATGGATTTGGAAAGAGCCTCAAGATATCATTTAGTTGCTAATCTTGAGGCAGCATAACTCCAGCTAAACCATTTCTGACAAATGTTTGTCTACTCTGTTCTGAGAATGTCTGGAGATGGAGAATTCACATTCAGGCAACACATGATGCTTCCTTATTCTTAACTTTAGAAAATCATGTATCCAAGAGCTTGTGCTTTTGTTTCACAGGACATGGTCTTCCCCCTTGAATATATTCTTCACATCCTAATTGCTTTCGTCATGTTTCATCTTTGATAACATTGAGTTCAGATGCCAGCCAAAACAATGTAGTGAAATACTGGCCCTGTAAAATCTTTTTTTTTTTTTTTTTTTTTTTTTTTTTAATGATTTAAAATGTGGCCCAAATTTCACACAAGTGACATGGATACAGTTACTGAAGAAGCATTGCCACAGACCATGAGGTTTGTCAAACACTGACAACAGGACTTGTGCTCTGCAGGGTGCTTATGTTGCTGCTCTGAGAAGCCCTGCTTTTGCACTGGAAATCACACATGATGAAACAGCAAAGGGTCATTGAAACCTCCATGCTTCAGTCATTGTAGTTGTCTCCAAGAATTGCATGAGGAATTCATGAGTGAATTTCAAAAACTTGCCAAAATGCTCCCTGGGGCCTGATAAGTACCGTAATTCAAAATCTTTCCATAAGTGCCTCCAGAAATCATTCTGTTCCTATTGATGTGTGTAATCCAACACCTACACACCCACAACTCCAGGTTTAATAAAGTGTGGGGCCCTTTAGCTGAGATTCCAAAGCAACTATACTTCCTATCCCCCCAGGTGATGCTATGTTTCTGTGTCCAGAACACATTATCTGTTATTGACTTTTCATCTGGACACATCTTGCAGAATTTAAAATATTTTCCTATGAGTATGTGTTGAAAACATCTGATGGGCTTGCCTAGGGTATTGTGATACATAGGCCTTTTGGGAGAGACTGTAGCATCAGCCTCATCCATAATTCTCTGTCTGCTCTACCCAAAAACAGTAAGCTATTTAAAAGACAGAGCTAAAGCTTTTGAGGTGAAAACATAGTCAAAACTCCAGATAGAGACATATGCTCACTGTTTCCCTGTAAAAGCAATTAATTCACAATATGACAAATTAAACTTTATCTTCTGGCTCTTGTTCTATATGCTAAATATTTGTAGAGAATAATACAATGTTCAAATTCTGGGGCACTGATTTTTTCAGCTTTCAGAACAAGTTTAACTCATTTAAGAAAAATAAATTTTATAGCCTGTAGATTTTAAAGTATGAGATGATAAATTCAGGAATGTGGAAATTTTAATTCTTGTATCCACACAAATTAACTGTGGTCAGAATGGTTTATATGGGACATGATCTAACTCAACGTAAAAAAAAATATATATATATACAGTATCTTTCTTTTCTCTGTTCCGCTGACAGGATAAGCTACCCTTCAACGACCCTTCATAATATTTTTAACATTAATTATGTCCTTGATCATGATTCAGAAATCTGAAATCCATGACAAGTGTCATGCAATGTGGGCCTTATCTGTCGTGTATCTGACAGCCTTATCTCTTGTAGAAGATACAATAGAGATTAGAAATAAGGAATAAGCTGTATAGAGGATATGGGATAGTGACATGAATTTTTGCTTGATTTCAACTTCTGATGAGGTCATGTGAAATATCCTTTTGGCTAAACTGCTTACCTGCCCCCTGATATTTTTCTGCTCTATGGTAAGTGTAGTTATAAAATGGTATATAAAATGCATTGGTCTATTAGAATAGAGACGTCAAGATAAAATTTTATCCTCTACCTACTGATACAAAGAAAATGCTTCTATAAACCTTTGTGTAGATGTTATTCACTTCCATGACATAGTTTTTGCTATATCCATTTGAATGGTCTTCCATTAATTGTAACATTAATACATTCTAAGTTCAAAAAGCCAACTCCTTTTTGTTATGTGAAAAGCATCACCTCCAAACTGCCTTTCTGTCTTCTTTAGAATGGGTGTTGGATTCTCTGCCGGGCAAACTTGTCCTAGCAGAGTGTGGTCTGCCAGCTGTTCCATCCTCCTGGCATACTGAAGGATTATCCACATCCTTGTCATTGTTTACAGCAGATTCTGCACTGTATAGTGAAGTTCCAGCTCTTGCTGTCCTTATGTTTTATGAGCTTGGAAGTCATCCAGTTTTCTTCTTGGACATTTATTAAATATCATATGAAAATTTTAATCATTCTTTCTGAAATATGTCTTCGGGGGATAGGAGAACTTTGACATAGATTAATTACAGGGCTACAATTTTTTCATTAGGAATATCTATTCTCCTTCTTCCCACTGCCCCCTTGTTAAATATTGTTTGAAGTACTTAATTGAGGTGGCAACTCTAAACCAAATTTAGTATTTTTGAGTATTTATGGGAGGCAACTCTAGTTTTTCCTCCTAGTAATTACAATGTACCACTACCATGGGATTTTGGGGTGAATTAGAGTGATAACTGAGACAGAACTGAAACTTAAGTTGGCTCAGTTTACAAAAGGTGCTTAGGAGCAAGGGGCATGTTCAGGTCATCCCCCTGCCACCTCCTGCTCCCAACTCTTTTAATATATTGCTTACTGAAGTGGAACACAGCTGTTTGTTTCTTTCAGCACGAGGGACAAGACTGCATGGATATATGTTTCACTGGTACCTTGGCAAGTGAGGAAATACTCTCCCTCTCCTCCTTGGGACATTTATTTCCAAGGGGAAGCTGAGATCCATTTTTCCAATTTTGCTTTTTGGTCTGAATGCAACTGTGACAGACTGTTTATAAGAATGTTAAGAGACTTCACATGTTTTAAGATTTGAACTACCACGCTCCTAATGCAGTGCAGACAGGAATAGTATGCTATTATTTTCCCTATTTGTTTCATGTTTAAGAATTTTGGGGAAAATATGGATCAAACCCACATGATGTCAAAATAATTTTGTGCATCAGATGGTACTGATATGGAGATGCCTGAGTTCAGCTTGTTGATCAGGCTTGACTGACTGCCATACCTCCCACCCTTAAGAATGCCACAGGCAGGTTGCTGATCATGCAATAGGTCTATGATTGCCTAAAAATGTATATATCATGGTAGAGTCCTATATTTTTCCTTCCATACATTTCCTCTCTTATAGAGCCTAATTGCTGATTTTGGTATGGTCATTGCCATAACATTGAGTCTCTTGTCTCTTAAACAAAAAAGGGGATACCAGGCAATGCTGTTCTATGTTCTGAAGTGTGGATACTGGGAAGGGACCTATGTGAACAATGTCTGTATAATGGCACAGTCTGAACTGGCTTTATGTTTAAATAAAAGTAGGTGAAGTAAAACACAGCTTTCCTTTTGAGTAAGAAAAACTTATTTCCATTAAATTGTTTTCCATTAGGATTGTGGGGATTTTATGAACAAACTACCGTTTACAAAACATGTTTTGACCTTTTCAAATGTCTTTTTTTTTTTTTTTTTACACAATCAGATAAAGTTATGGATTTGTTGAATTTTATTTACAGTGTTGTATTTCTTTAATTTTAACAAAAATATTTCAAAGAAATGTGAGTCTTTTTAGGAAAAATTTGCCTAGTTGGTAGCATTCATCTTATGTTTGTTACTGTAGGTTTTCTATCTATCTGTCTGTCTGTCTATCTATCCATCTATCTATCTACCCATGTCTTTACCATAGCACTGAATGAATGGAGCACATGTGAAACAAACTTCCTCTTTCAGCATATTGGACTTTATAGCATCTTTGCAATTTAATACTTTGATGATGATGTATTGTTTTTAGAGAAGCTGAATTTTATTATATGAAACATATTCATAAGATCTGTCAATAAAAAATCCCTCATTTATGGTTTTTGTGCCAACAATTGGCCTACATTTTAATTTCATACCCAATGATGTCATACAAATACTGCAGTGTTTTGTTTTATGGCCTTCATGTTTTTTCACTATTGGAGAAGTTTGATCACAGTTCAGTTAACTGTCAAATTTATTTTTTTCCTTAGCTAACTAACATTTAACACTCTCACAGGCTGGTGTGAAGTTTTACAGAGACTGTTCTTCAATACATTCTTCTTCAATGAAAAATAAGTAGTCTTGGTTTATATTTTAGTTTATGTTAGATTTAGTTTAGATTGTTTTAGTAGGAAATCACATGCTTCTAGATAAGAGGAATTTTCTAGGCTTTCCTTGTTTGTTTGCTTCTTTTAATTACTCAGATGAATAGCATGTCATTTAGCCACACAGAATATGTAGCTGAGTGTCAGCTAACATTATGACAGCCTTTAAGGTAGTAACAGTTTTTGAAAGGTCCAGAGTGCCTTTAGGTACAGGCAACTGTGGGCATTTGCCAAGTGTACAAGACTGAAGGGCAGTGAAACCTGTCCCGAGCTCCACAGGGTTGTGTATTTTCCTTCCTTTCAGTGCTACAGATTCTTCAAGTTCCTCTCATCTAAAGCCGTTGTAATTGCTTTTATGCTATGCCCTTTTTTTTTTTTTTTTTTTTTCTTTTTCCAAGTCTGTCTTCAGGGGGTGACTTGTCACACCGAGCATTTCCTTTTGTGTGTTCACAGAGAAAGATTTGTGCATGTGTTGAGAAGTGAAGGGAGTTTGTCCATGCATGTTTCTCTGTGTACATATGGATATTTCTGTACATCTGTGTATTGTTGTCTTTTAGAACAAGCGGAACTAGGTGGGCATCTCTGTACACCAGGATGGGAGGTCTCCACATTGCTCAAAGTGAACATCCAGGCTTGCCCAAGTTCGTGGTCATACATTTCTGAAGGGCCCATGCCACTACCCCTAGGCTACCCCATGACTGTGAAATGAAGCCCTTCTTGAGTAAGCAGATATCCTGGTTTTGTCTGAGATACAGTTAATTTTCTTTACAGTGGCTGGTGTTTTGGATTTAGGGGAAAAATACTGTTGATAACACACCAATGTTTAGTGCCAGAGCAGTGCTTACACTGAGTTAAGGACTCTTCTGCTTCTCACACCACCCTGCCAGCGGGGAGGCTGGGGGTGCACTAGGAGCTGTGAGGGGACACAGCCAGGACAGCTGGTCCAGTGACCAAAGGGATGTCCCATACTATATGGTGTCATGAGGAACAATAAGAGCTGGGGGGAACTGGCCAGGACAGGGGGAGCAGCTGCTGCTTGGGGACTGCCTGGGCAGTGGTGGGTGTTGAACAATTGCATTATGCGTAACTTGTTTTGTGTATTTGTATTCATAATTAATTATTAATATTTTTCCCCTTTTTTTGTCTTATTAAACTGTCTTTATACCTAGCCATGAGTTTTACCTTCCTCCTCCACTCAAATTTTCTCCCCCCTCCCACTGTGGAGGTGCTTAGTTGCCTGCTGGATTAAACTACAACAGCAGCTTACTAGATAGTTTGGGAAAAAACAGATCCTCAGTGAAATCCTTTGATGCCCCCCAAACTACTTTTGTCATAGTTCCCTTGCCCTGTTGACAGCACTTCTGTGTCCATCTGACACTGGTGTCCCAGGAGGGTGCCCTGTTACTGTCCAAAGCTGAATGTTTCTGTTTTAGGTTTGAGAATAGGCTTAAATCCACAAGTGAGAGGCATTGTTCACACCCTTAAAATGATACCATTTAATGTTTTCTATGCTGCTGCGAGGCAACTCTCTAGTTCTGGACAGGACTGTGAGAGGGCATTTAAAAATGCTTTCTGAAAACCATCTATCTGTGGGTGGTTAGATGCTGATGTGCTGAAATGCTATAGAAACTGCGTCACCCAGTCCCACAACTTGACTTGAAGACAATATTTGCCGTAATACAGTCTTGACCTGCAGAGCTTTCAAACCTGCCCTTTACTTTGTGCCTTCTGTACAAAGAGACATCAATTTTTTCTTTTGTGAGGGAGGGAGTAGTTATTCATATGGTGAGAGATCCTCTAACTTTACAGAATGAAGAAATCGTTTTGTCAATCGCAGTGGAAAGCAATATGTATGTCACAGAGAGGACAAATACTCACCAGTATATTATACAGGATTCTAAATTTATTACATACTTTAAAATTTTTGTATTCTAAAAACTCATTTTTGATATGATTTAAGATTCCTATAGTGAAATATTTGGAAATTAAAGCTTTTCTTATTACTTACATTGCCTTGAAGTTGAAATTGTTGATTTAATAAAATATTCCCTTTCTTTATAGGTTGTTTTGAAGTTTTCTATTCCACAGAATAACTTTGAGTGACTGGCATATGGGTATATTTCAGAAGAATGAGATTTAGATAGAGCTAATGTACAAGAAAAAATGTATAGATATGGTGATTAATCTACCACTGTAAATTTAGTACTTTCTTTGTGTGTGTGAGGATTGGAAAATTAGTTTCTGAGCTGTAGCCCAGTGTAAAATCAAAACAAGTAGTGTCCTTTGACCCTTTTGGAAAGTGATTGTGTATTTCCAGTGATGACAGCCAACACCATTCTTTGATTTATAGCAGAGCAACTTTCATTTAATATTGACCATATGGCAATTTTCACCACCTACATTGTTCAAGACCTATGTCAGTAGCACACAAAACAGTGAACCTTATTCCCAGGCAACTCCTCTAAGACAGAGGATGCTGCATTGTGGCATATTGATTGATAGCGCAAAGCAGTGATAATTAGATCTCTCTGAATTCTTTATAAGTGGGATCTAGACTTTTGAAGCTTATTGCATTATTTTGACACTATTGAATTATCAAATCTAGCAGCTTTTTTTCAAACTGTGTGTTTGAAATACCTGATGACAAAAAGGTGTCATGAAACAAGTTTACATAACATAACCCACGGTCTTATCTTAATTTATATTAATAGTTTTAATTTATACAAGAAATGGGTGGGGAGACTGGGGGAATGTTATTAGTGGGGATCCTTGACTCTGTACCTCTCAGATGGGAACGTCCCAGATCTTTTACAATAAAAAATTTCCTCCTTCTAATTTATCATTTTACAGCTGTAATTGCTGTGCTGCATGTTGGAACAAAACTGAAGGTAGGAACACTTAACCTAGAATTTGAAGAGGAAAGGTTTTGTTTTGATTTGTAGAAATACGATTGTTGTAATTCACTGAGGTCAGTAACTTTCCTGACATGTAGTATGTAGGGGGGTGTTGTTTTACAGGCTAACGGAGGTCAGTTTGGTATTTGACTGTACTGAAGTTATTTATACACTGGTTCCATGTGGCCCATTGAAAAGGAAAATTCTTTTTTCCATCTAATGATGTTCCTTCTAGACATGCCAGACATCTTGATGTAGGCACATGCTGCTCATGTATTTGTCCCTTTTATTGCAACTTTTTTTGCTCTGCCCTTCAGTTGACTCACTCAGGATTTTATTGAATACATAAAGCTCTGTGAGGCTTTATAGTGTCTGGCTCTGAGAACTTCTCCAGTTTGACTACTTAATGGCCAGTATGCTCATCATCAGGCCATCAGGGCCTGTTCTGTTGATAGTGGATCTATGCCAGCTACTGCTGTGAACCTACCCCTTCACTTGTGCCAGACCTAATGTTTCCATGGCTGTGTGCTGACCAAGGCCATGACCTGAAAACTAACCATTGGCTTTTGTCAATCCTCTTCAGACAGATCCTGATCCAGTGCTATTTGTATTTGAACCAGCTCCAGGTTTCCATAAACCTCAGTCCCGTCTTGGATCCAAGATCTAAAAGTCATGAATGCATTGTAGGTAATGAAATTGAAGTGGAAGGGTGACAGGGAGAAAAGCCAATGTAAACAAATAGTACATATAAATAAACAGTAAAACCAAATGTGGACAAAATGGTCAGTACACATTCTTTAAGATTGCAAGTTGTCATCTGGTCACAGCTCCTTTTGAAATCCATTATGAACTCCCATTAACTGTACTGGGAGTTCTGTCAGGTGATTTCTGATCTCATAATTGCTTCCATAATGGAAAATAGAATTAAGTGATAAAAGAGAGAGCTCAAAACACATTTACTGTATCTGCGGTGATAATGGATTGCAGTCATGATAGAATTGGAGGAAAAATAAGTTCTGGGAAGGACATGAGTAGTAATTTTTGTAGTCAAGGAGAAGGAAAATAAACCAACCTGATGGAAAAAAATTATGCATGTTCAACTCCTTCTACCTCAAGAATGCTAGTAACGATTGTCTGTGTACTTCTTTGGTCTCAGTAAGACTCAGTTTCCTTTTCAGACATTCAGTTGCTCACAGGTCCTGTACACTGAACTGTCTATTGATGTAAACAAAAAGGGCTGGCATTTGGTTTTGAGTAAGTATCCTTTACAATGGGTCTTATCAAAATTTACTGAATGTCTCTACCAGATGTCACAGAAGGAATTCACTAATGACTGCTAGGTCAACTGAGCAGCACCTCCCTGGACTCCTGCTCCTCATCTCTCCAGAACATTTATGTGTTTAGCTTCCATGAATTAATCCATTTGGTGATTTATTTGTTTATTTATTTCCCTCTTTTTTTCCTTTTTTTTTTTTTTTTTTTTTTTAGCTCAGTTAGGTACTTTTTTTAGACACATCCCATTGGTTGTATATTCATTTCGGCCACATACAATCATAATGGTTTGCTCTAATATTATCTGTAATTGTATACCTTTATTAATTTTATAAGGATGAAGCACCTTCATTAAAAAAATCTCAGTCCTGTCAGAGAGTTGTCAATAACTTTATGCTCCCAAATATATGGCTTGTAAAAGTGTACTTTTTAAAGTGTTATTTATGTTTTGTTTCATATTAATGTAGGTGTAAAAAATTTTTAAGGCATTCTGCCTACATTTTCAAATAAGCAATAATTTCTTCTTGGAAAAAGAATCTTAAACTCTATACAACTAAATAGGAAATTTTTTATTAGGCCAAATTATGCCCGTATAAATGTAACATATACTGACTTCTGTGCTGAACACCAGTGTTTACTGGCTGCAGAAAGACACAATACCGTGATGAAAATTAACTTTTTATTTATTTATTTATTTATTTATTTATTTATATTTTTTATTCCTAGATCTTTGCAATCATCTATCCTCTACAATCAGATAGGGCCACTTTTTACTGCCCTTGGTGGAATTGACTGATTAGAGAAATACGATTCTTAGATTGAAGTGATGAGAAAGAAAACTATGGGCTGTAAACCAACATCACTAAAACTTTAGGAGTTTCGATATTGATTTTCCAGCAGTGGGGTTTCATATCTTTTGTTTTCAGATTTCATTAGTGATCTGGGACTAAATAAAAAGAGAGTGACTTCTCTTATATGTCAAGAATGTTTATCACAAAATCACCTCACAAAAGGGAGAAGAAACTACTAAAACCATTATTAACAATCATTATACACTTTTTATTGCATATACTCCTTAAAATTTAATAATTGTCTTTGGGCAATTAAAGTGATACCTAGAGCATGCTGTTATCTCTATTTAAAAGATTAGGAAGTCTAGATCTTGTTTACTTAAAAAAATCTTTATGTTGAACACATGAAGTTGGAAATAATGTTTGTTTCACTGAAGTTATAGAGACTTTCCAAAATTGTTTGACCCTTTATCCAGAAAGGAAGAGAGGTTACTTTACCTAGTTGCCAATCAGCTGAATAATTTAGTTTGCTTAGCTGTAAAACCACTCAGTGCATTGAAAGATTAGCTAAAAACATCTGGAAGTTCTCCAGGCCTTTTTTAAAAAAAAAACAATTTCACCTATTTTTAATAAATTTTAGCATGGCACTGTCTTCTTTACAATTAATGAGCAGGAAAAGCAGCTATTTCTGTTTGCACTTCTCTGATATGAAAGAGTCCGTGAACTACTACTGCCATCAGTTTGCTTTTACCAGTGGAAGTTGTAAATAAGAAATTTTCCAAGTGACTTAGTAGAGGGCTGGGTAGTGTTAAATGAAGTGGACTTCTCCATAGTCTATCAGTTCTCCAGATGGTAGAACAGGAAATAACTGTTGCCAGAATTAATCCCTAATATATTGTCTGTCTGTGGTGGAAAGGATGTAAAAAATATATGAGAAGGTGTAAAAAAGGTCAGTTTTTGAGTCATTTCTGACTCAAAAAGGATCAGAAACTCTCCTTGTGTTTTGCAGCATCATTTTCAAACTGATGCATCTGTGAGCATCTGGACAGAGCACAAGTGTAAATAAATCGTGGTAGAGTTGTTGTCTCACAGAGCTGATTACAACTGGTCAGAGCACAAGTAACAATGAGTCTCTAACTTAGACCTGGTATCTCTTACCACTTCTCTTTTGAAGATGTAAAAGGTTGGTGGAATGGAGCATTGTGAGATATGGTGAAGTGAGGAGTGCTTGTATGTGAAGGTGAAAATATTTTTTTAAACTGTCCTGAAATTGCCATGATACCTTCTTCTCTCCTGTTATGATACCTCTCTTAGTATCTTGTGATAGCCACGCTTCATCAGTCTCTTTCCTGTTGCAGGAAGTCCCAACCACAGTGAAGGCTTTAGGAAAAGCTCTGATTTATTTTATTCTGGTTTCTGCTCATCATACTTTGCACACAGATGATGATGTTTCACAGTTTGGTACTTTTAAAATGATGCATATTAAAACACAATACTTAAGTGCATAGTGCATTCTTAAATTATCACAGAATCACAGAATTGTAGGGGTTGGAAGGGATCTCAAGAGATCATTGGGTCCAACTTCCCTGCCAAAGCAGGTTCCCAAGAGCAGGTGTTTGCTACCAAAACAGAAGCCAAATTCAGAAGTACAATTACAGTGCAAGAAAAAGAAAATTGGCACAATTTCATCCAGCCTTCTTCTAAAGTGAAGGTACTTTATTTTTGTGAAGTGTGCATCATGATTGCATACATTGCCATGCCTTTCTTCTCTTCCTGTGGTCTGAAATTATATGGTTGATGTTGTGTTTTTGTTGTTGTTGTTGTTTGTTTGTTTTTTGTCTTTTTTTTTTTTTTTTCCCCCACCTCTTTCACCTCATTAGTTTTTCAGGTGCTATTTAATGTCCCCATTCATATTTTCCTTGCTCTTGTTTATAGCCAGACTGGATTAAAAAAAATATCAGTAGCTGGCATGATAGCTGTGTCCTGGTTTCAGCTGGGATAGAGCTAATTTTCTTCAGAGTAGCTGGTAAGGTGCTGAGTTTTAGTTTTAGAAAGAAAACAACATTGGTAATACACCGATGTTTTAGTTTTTGCCTAACGGTACTTACACTGAGTCAGGGTCTTTTCTGTTTCGCATGCTGTCCTGCCAGCAAGGGGGCTGAGGGTGCACAAGGAGCTGGGAGGGGACACACCCAGGATATCTGACCCCAGTGACCAAAGAGATGTTCCATACCTTATGACCTCATGCTCACCAATAAAAGTGGGGGAGAGTTGGCCAGGAGGAGCCACTGTTTCTTGGGACCTGGCTGCACATCAGGGGCCACATGGTGAGCAATTGCATTGTGCATGACTTGTTTTGTGCATTCTTTTCTTTATTTGCTGCTTTTCATTTTAGTTTCTTCTTCTTTTCTTCTTCTTTTTTTTTTTTTTTCCAAATTTTCTCAATCCATTAGTTTTAGCTCCCCACCCCCACCCCCCCAGTTTTCTCCACCATCCTTACAGAGTGGAGGAGTGAGCAAACAGTTGTGTGGTACTTAGCTGCCTGCCACGTTAAACCACAACAGGCTCTGCCCCAGTGTCAACAAATACACTCAAAACATACTTTTCTTGTATGTAAAAGCACTGAGAGCACTGTGTGCCTTGTGGGAAATGTTTTGAAGTAATCCTTGAGGAGCTGTAAACTCATTTCCCAGAATGATGCTTAAAAATAGATGCGTTGGATGAGTAAGAGGTGTCTTGACTCACATGAAAGCCACAGATTAACCCTTTTCCTCATTCTCCACTCATGTTGACATTCCTGCCTCTCAGATGTGTTGTTTCACAAGTCTGTCAGATGAACATGCTGAGCACTTCTGATTTACAGGACACACCATAGCTACAGGATCTCAGCCCAAGGTCCAAGGTTCTTAAATCTAAGTGGCACTGTTTATGCGCTTGGGAAGAACAGAGCTGGAAATTAGTGAAAAAATTGCAGTTTGGTTAGTCTTTTCCTGTTAGTGTATCTTCCCTGCATCTAAGCGCCTTCATCTGAAGTAACTTGGCAATCAGGAAGACTGGACCCTTGCTTTATCTACCAGTGGGCTGTGCCTCAATATGAAGCCCACGTGCAAGAGGCTGGGGATACTGCTGACAGACCCATGCTGAGGTCTGTGATTCTCACTCAATCATAAAAAGTATTCGATGCAGTCAGTGTATTGTCTTTTTAGTCACTTACTGCTTATAGTTAATATCTGTTTATTATCCAGTTATCTGAGTAAGTGACTGGCAGTATATTTTTGAAAGATGTACATATTTTGCATAGCTGTGTAATCAGCTCTTGGTTTTGTAACAAATGGTATGAAGGAAGTGAGGGAGCAGGAAAAGACGCATGGAACAAGGACTCCTGTCATACAAATAAAATATGGGCCTGGTATAGTTTCAGCCACAAGCTTTCTGTAGGATTCTCCTGCTATTACAAGAATCAAATGTGACATTTCTTGACAGTCACTTTGGGTTGAGATTAAAAATTCTTGCAGCAGTACTCACTGAAGTATTGCAGCCCACTCACAATAGGTTTGCTGTTGTTAATGTATTTCCAGTTTTTTACAATTTTGTTGCAATTTGTAGTGGTTGCAGGGTGAGCTGGATTGGAAGTGAAGATTTATTTATTTTTTTCCAGGTTGGAGGAAAAAATAGTAAATAGTGGTTTTGTTAGCTTTGTTAGCTTTTTTTTTTTTTTTTTTTTTTTTTTCTTCACACTGATCCGATTCGTGGTACAGTTCTGGAAGTAGCCATGCTAATGCAGTGCAAGGACTGAAGAGTATATATCCAGCCTCCACATCAGACTGCTCAAATGATGGGCTTAGTAGTAATGATTGTTCCATAGAAAAGGAGCAAACTGAAGGGATAACAAATTGTGACACGAAGAGAAGAGTGATTATTCATCCTGGGAAACTGCCAAGGCTGGTTTGTCTTTGGTTACCAGTACCATTGTACATGATCATGCTGGTAACCAGGCACACCATGATACTGCAGTGAGATATCTTGAATAAAGCAACAGGGTTTTCTTGTCAGAGGTGTGTTTGAAGAATGACTCTTGATCAAATTTCACTTAAATTTTTCTCACAGTAACTGAGAATTTAACTGTACTTAAAGACATAGCCTTTTTGCTGCCCATTAGTACAGCACCTAACTCTGGTTTTAACTGGTGCACAACATTAGAAAATCATTTCATATTGAAGTCTATCTGTGTTTTTTATATCCCTCACAGTATATTCCACATATTTATATTTTTATTAGAAAATGTTTGGCTTTTGATGGCTGATAATAAAAGCAGAATCAAATGAAATATGGAATGTGTTTTGGCTGCAATAATAATTCAGGTGGAAGCCCAGCTGGTTTTAGAGTTGTAACCCATTCTAGTCTCATCCAATGGTATCCTTCTCTACCAATGGAAAAAAATCTCTTTTGGATTTGTGCATTTGTAGATAGCATATACAAATGATTTTATTTTATTTATTTTTTATAAACATGACAGATTTGAACATTGCAATACTAAGAGCAATAACAGAGTGATAACAAATAACAAAGTTTTATCTTAATCTTCTACTTGAGTTAAAAGGGAATGTTAAAATGCTAAATTAAGTTCCACCATAGTTAGATTTTAATCTTTTTTTTTTTTTGTATACATTTAAAAAAATCTGACAGGTCAAATCAGCTGATACCATATGTGCTGCTGGCTCAGCCAGTGCTATCTTATTCCAAGAGGATAACCGTTAGATGAATGTCATGAGATTTAAAGAATGCAGAAGAGTTCCTGTTTTCAGCATTTTTGACTGCCTGATTTTGAGGGCTCCCTCCCTTTGGTTACCAAGGTCTTTAGAGCATAAAACAGGATAATCCCAAACTAAACTTAAACCATATTTTTGTAAGGTAACTGAAGGATGAGCCTTGCAATCTTTTTGCAGTATACCTCCAGTTACATTAAATCTGCTTCAGCAGTGAGAAATCAGTCCATTCAAATGTCAAAATTTGAAAGTATTTGTAATCTAAATCAGATCTATTTTCAAATGTACCTTTCCATTCACAGTCTAAATATATAATATACTGACAGTGACAACCACCTTCACAGCAAGGCACTTGTACTTTCTCATTTGATTTTCATAGAATCACAGAATCATAGAATGGTTTGGGTTGGAAAAGACCTTAAAGATCATCCAGTTCCACCTCTCCTGCCATTGGCAGGGACACCTCCTGCTAGATCAGGTTGCCCAGGGCCCCATTCCACCTGGCCTTGAACATCTCCAGGGTTGGGGCATCCACAGCTTCTCTGGGCAACCTGTCCCAGTGCCTCACCACTCTCTGAGTGAAAAATTTCTTCCTAACATCTAATCTAGTTTAGTTTAAAACCATCTAAACTAACCTTTTAGTTTAAAACCATTACCCCTTGTCCTATCACTATCTGCCCATGTGAAAATCATTATCCATCTTTATTGTAAGCCCACTTTAAGTACTGAAAGGCCACAATGAGGTCTCTCTGGATCCTTCTCTTCTCCTGGTTGAACATTCCCAGCTCTCACAGCCTTTCTTCATAGGAGAGGTGCTCCAGATCTCTGATCATCTTTGTGGCTACTCTAACAGGCTCACATACTTCTTGTGCTGGGGGCTCCAGACCTGGATACAGCACTCCAAGTGGGGCTTCACAAGGGCTGTGTAGAGGGGCACAATCCCCTCCCTCACCCTGCTGGCCACTCCTCTGTTGATGCACCCCAGGACGCAGTTGGCCTTCTGGGCTGCAAGCACACGCTGTTGGCTCATGTCAAGTTTTTTTTCCACGAGAACCCCCAAGTCATTCTCCACAGGGCTGCTCTCAGTGAATTTTTCTCCCAGTCTGTACTCATGTCCGGGATTGCCCCAACACAGGTGCAACACCTTGCACTTGGACTTGTTGAACCTCATTAGGTTCATATGGGCCCACTTCTCAAGCTTGCCCGGGTCCCTTTGGATGGCATCCCTTCCTTCTGTTGTGTTGACTGTGCCACTCAGCTTGGTGTCATCTGCCATCTGCTGACAGTGCACTCAATCTCACTGTCTATGTCATTGTTAAAGATTTTAAACAGCACTGGTCCTAAGATGGACCCCTGAGAGACACTACTCATCACCGACCCCCACCTGGACATAGAGCTGTTGACTGCAGCTCTCTGGGTGCTGCTGTCTAGCCAATTCTTCGTCCACTGAATACTCCACTATTCAAACCTATATCTGTCCCATTTAGAGATCAGGATGTTATGTGGGACCATGTCTGAATAGTACAATAATACAGTAGATAAGAAAATTATTCTTAAACTGAGCCAACATAGTTGTTTTGAATTTGTGGCCTCCCTGATATTGTTTATATAGAAGCTATAGAAAATAACTATATTATGAATCACTGTTTAAAGTATTTTTTTGAATACCATGTTATTGAATTCCCCATGGAACCTGTCTGGATTATAACAACAGTTTGTTTCCTACCCATTATCAACAAAATCCAACAGAGATCATGGTAGACTTCTAGTGACCTTTTCTTATAACAACATCAAAACTATATCTATCCTAATTTACAGCTAATTAAAAAAGGTTTATCTCAAATTTGATGTGGATTTTGGTTAAATATCCTCTTTAAAAAGCTTCATTTATACTTAAACTGTATAATGAAGCAACAAAGTTTAGTAGTTCAGACACTTCTCCTGCACAGAACACAGACCTTTTATCAAAACTAGAGCATTAGAAATACAAACCAGCATTGAAACTGCTATTTCTCAATTTTGACATGAACACTAGCATTTGCCAAGAGAAACTGTAGTGATCACAGTGAAACTATTGCCTGTATTTCAGCTATGCTAAGGTTCTGTCTTTTATCTTTGAATCTCTGCAATAAGTATTCTTAATTCCAATGACAGCAATGAGAAATTTGGGTATGGGATCAAACCTCATCCAAAAAGATTTTCATGTACTTCTTCTCACAGCCTCACAAAAGCACACTATTCCTTTAATAGATGTCACTAAATGCATACATAGATTATCTCAAAACTAATAGAATCTCATTTTCATGTCCCAAACATACTTTGTTAATTACGCAGACACCACTTTAATGAATATGCACATAAATCTTGAATTTTAACAGCTCGAAGTTAACAGCTAAAACTAAACGTCCTGAATCTTTTTAGACAGAAAACTGAGAGATTTTAGCACAGATAGGTACTAAATCCAGCGAGGCCCTCAGCAACAACTAACTTGTCTTTTGAAAGACTGCAAATTCAGAAAATGCCCTAGTCTCCACTGAGCTTGAATCAAGGTCTTTCAAAAAGTGAAAGAGAAATGGTTGATTTCGATCTCTAGCTCACTCTGCTGTTTAAGATGCTTCCTACAGAATGGCAGCTGCACTTTTTTGCTCTTTCTGATCTGGAACAACATTTTGAATATGATTTTCCAACATCTTGAGTGCTTCAGGCAGCAGAATACAAAACCATTTTAATTGATTTTTCTCTTGTCTTGTGAATACTGAATTTTTATGAATTTTTCTATTGCTGTACCATGCAAAAGAGCTATGTCAGCACAGTTAGTGCTCTAATTATGAGGATGCACACTTGGATGGGTTCATGGCCACTCACATTTGCATCCAACCTTTTTGAAAGGGCTGTGTGTGTTCCTACAGGAAGATTCTGTAATTTACATTTTTTCCAGCAATTAAATATCTCACCAGAACTTCTTTGCCCTTCTCTATTTCTGAGTGCCTCAGTAAATAAGTTGGCAAGGTCTTTAATTTATTTTGAGGAGCTGAAATATCAGAGTTTGCTCTGGCAGACAAAACAGATGTATGAATGGTCATCTTCCTGTTTTATTTTGTGCCACTGGCCTTCTGCCATGTGTTTTCACTGAGCCATCACAGCTCTGGTCATGCCAAAGCAATGCAAAATTTAGAAATTATTGATGTTCTCATGTTGTCATTTCTAAATGACATTTCTAGATCACACCATTGTTCTGATCAATTCAGATTACTGATATTCAGTTGTTAACCATTTAGATTTCTAGATCTTATTTTTATTTGGGAAAATGTCACACTGACACATTTAGTCAACTGTAAACACCAATCACTCTGGTAAGGATATAAATATTTGTGAACTGTTCTTAGGAAAAGCAATTCAGCTCTTCTGGTGAATGCTTCAGAGCTATTATTGACTCCAGTGCATTATTGCACAACCTGTACCCTTTATCACGTAGCATTGCTGTATACCTGTGCGTGTGCAGTCTTACTTGGGAGCAAATCCAGTATGGATTTGAAGGCCCTTGTAATTAGTGGGTACAATGCCAGCTTTGGGGTGCTTGCTTCTGGAAGGGTATTGAGAATGTGATGTAAGCTGCCCACAGTCTCCAGAGAGGGCACAGGGACAGTTAGATGACACATGGTAAGATCTAGCTTATTGAGAAAACGAAGCAAAAAGCTACCAAGAGTTTAGACAGCTATGAAAAATGCAATGCAGGGATGGGTTTTAAGCCTGCCTCTGTACTTACTGATCATCGTTGCAAGGAGCTCTCTCCAACCATCTGGATCTTCAGCTTGAAAGAGGCTTCTGATGAGAATCTCTTATGCACTCTGAAAACATTGACCAGGCATCTTTTTTTGTTTTATTTAAATTAAATGAACTTGTTTGTGCCTGGTGGTCCTGCTGTATTTATTCATTTAGATAAACAGTGTTTATTATACAACCAGTAAGTTACATGCTTGTCTCTTAAGTCAGCCATCAAACCTATGGCAGAGTTTCAGACATAGCACAAATAAAATGTCTCTTTTTGTATTGTACTTTGATGACAAGCTACTTGTTTTGTAGACATGCAGACCTCTGTCTGGTGAGCAGGCTAAGTAGTTGCCAGTTGTCTTGTGAAGGATGAATTATGTAGAAAACATCCTTCAGGTTATTGCACATGGATAGGTCTGAGGTTCAGTTATCTGGATGAAGATTGCCTGGATTCAATGCCCTGATATTTCTTCATATGGCCAGATCACCTACATGTAATTGTATATTTGCTGCAATAATTGTTATTGTGGTCCCAATCCCTGAAGTCTGAAGGGGAAATTTTCTTCTTCTACCCCCTCTTCTCTCTCCCTCCTCCCCTGCAACAAAGAAATACTGAAGAAATATCCCATCATGACTTCGCTTCAGAAGTCATTGCTGAGATTGTATATTTCAAAAAGGGAAAAGAAGTGGAGTTATTTTAATTTATTTTTCTAAGTGAAAAATAGACAGTGCGTTTATAAACAGGAAGAAGTAAGCATCATTAGGAAGCACATTTTGACTACGTACATTTTCTGAAAATATTTATGTTCTGCTCTTTGGGCTTGTGATAGTACCAATGTTCAGCCTAAGTAGTTTGGAGGAAAGTTGGCTTGTGTCATTTGCTTCATTGTGGGGAGCAGGCTGGTCTGTTCCAAAACCAAAAATATTTGTCCCTGAGGTTTCTGGGTAAAAGTAATCTCCAGCTGTATTACATTTGATTCCCTTATTCGTTATGTACATATAAGACATCTGTTCATTCTCAGGTGGAGTTCACACTATGCAACAATTTAAATGACTTTTGTTTATTACTTATCGTATGTAGCACAGTATGTATGGGAAGCCTATCACAAATCACATCAGTCAGAAAGGACGGATTAATGGAGATAATTGCCTTCATCAGTTTGCACTTAAACAGGGTATAATTGAGCTAATAAGATTAGCCCTTTATAAAAATTAGACATCTCAAATCTCATTTACTACCTTTAGAGCAATGTCCCTTGATTTAGTAATGTGCTAGAAAGGGCTGTAATTGTAGTAGCTCTATGAAAGATCTGCAGTAGCTGGTAGTGACACTAAGAATATAAACCTCTAAAATATGTGATTAATTTAATATCGAAGACATAAATGTAAAAGCAGTTTTGCTAAAAAAAAAAATCTCTGTTCAGGTATAAATGGCGTTCAACTGTTGTATTTTAAAATTCTTTTCACTTGACATCTTCAGAAATACATGCCAGTTATGATGGCCTTCTGTATAAATTGTAAAGTTTAATGTACTCTGGACACTGTAGTTTTTAAAGGACTGCTGGGATCAGTCTCTGTTCTGTGCAAGTCTCTATGCTGTACCCATCATGTTGGTAAGCCTCCTTCAAACACTTGCATTTATGGCTATAACTTACATCGATGTCTTTGTAAACTGTTCTCTTTATATAGTTTTGTAAGTAGTGAGCAATGTAGTTTTGCTTGGTTTATTCTAAGATTTGTCTTTTCCTCTCTAGCCTATACCCTGCCTTCCTTGACATGCTTTCTAAATGTTTTCTTGCAGTTTTTCTGTAGGGTCTTGAAAATCTCACCTGAATTAGTCTATCATTAGCAACAGGAAGACTTATGTGAGTGATGAAGGCTGTAGGTTGACTTCAGAGAAACTAAAACACAAAGAAATCTGGGTTGAGCAAAACTTCAGGGCTTTGTAAAATACCTGGCCATCAAGGCAAAGAATCCTTTCTCTCCTTCTCATTTACCTTCTTTCTCTTCCTTCCTCCTCAATTCTTTTATTATGAAAACAACTGCTCTTTTTCTGAAAACCTGAAGATGCCAAATCTTGCTCTCCTTGGCCCTGCTCCTGCCAGTTACTCTGCAATGTGCAGGCCAGCAGAGCATCTCTCATTCAGATTCAGCAGCCAGAATGTCAGGGGGAGGCCAGAGAGCAGTTGCAAAGTCTCCTTATTTCTTGATGGAATCACAACAGTGCATCAACTGGGAAGTGTGCACTCAAAGAGGAGAGTAAAATACAGTAAACCTGGTGCTCTGACAATAGTAATTTAGGCTACTGTTACTATGGAGACTTTGCAGCTACCAAATGGGACTTGGCCTTAATCTGTCACCATATAAAATTGTCAATAGTTACATTCAGAAGTACTCAAATGTCTCCAAACAAAATGAATTAAACAACATCTCATCACTTGTTAATTGTTTTACAAATTTAGTTTAAGAGGGTAGTAGTTATTGCATGCCTGGTAGAGTCTGTTGGTAATGATAATGCTGGTCTTGCAGCAATAATTTCTTGGGCTGCAAGAAGCTTTTGAAAATCTTTTTTCCATGCCTGTGTACTTTGAATAGGTAAGTGGAGGTTAGCACACTGGTGGGAGATATTTGTTAAACCTTTGTGAATGCTCAGTTTTCACATAATTGAAGATCAGATGGTTAGTCCCAACTCCCATTAACTCTGAAATCAGCAAAGCTGTGTTATTTTGAGCCACTTTAGTTCCTATTGTTTGCAATCTAGCCCTCATGCTGTCCTTAAAGAAACTGGCCATTAAAGACAGAGATTAATTGGCTAATGTTATCCTGTTTACAGAGTTCAGATATTATTAAAATTGATTATGTATCTCGTATAAACTCTACAGTACCAGCAGTCCTAAGACAATACTACATTTCAACACCCCCATCTGAATGCCCTGTGGACAAAGATATAGCCACTTGTGGTCTGCAAAAAAATCTCTGCCAAAATGTCAGCTCTGAAGCAATTAAAATTTGCTGTAGCTTTGCTGGAGTTTTGTAGCCTATGTTTTTGTGGACTGTGGGACGAAAATCTGAAGACTGGTTTGTTTGGTATTTTCTGAGTTTCCTCACAATGTAATTTGAATCAATCACCTCTTTCCTTTCCTTTTTTTTTTTTTTTTTTTAAGTGTATATAATTTAATTCCAAAACTCTATTTTTCCATTATGTTGCAGAGCTAGAGTTTCACTTTCACTAACCAGGATTGGAATAATCTCATTTTGTCTCCCTGAATGTGATAGTTGACATCCTGAATTTATACATTTATACATTTTATACCACAATTAAAATACATTATGTTGCATAGTACATGAAAGCACTTTAAAAGCTGATCTCATCATCTTCTCTTAAGCTCTTTTTTCCCTTCCTTCACCCATGACCCCATTCCAATGGTGGATTGAAACCAGGCTTTCTGGCTGCAGCCTTTTGAGATCTGAATTTGATCAGTGATAGAGCACTGGAATGTCTGATTTGAAGTAGAAAAGATTTATTGCAATCAGTGTTTGTGCATGCAAAGTCACGCCATCCTGTTTTGGAAGTTACCTGCTGGTTCTCTCTTCTCTCCCGCTACTCCACCCTAGTTACAGCTTACTTTAGAACAAACTACTTGCAAACCCATCTTAAAAGAGACTGCTGGTTGGCTTTTTTTTTTTTTTTAATGATTCAGTTGAATATGTAATAATTATGATTAAAGCATATTTCACAAATTGAAATTAACTACATTTTTAGTGTTGGCCCAGGAGCAATAAGCTTCTTGAAGGGAGCCCTATTAGAGATAAGTGAAAGTTCAGAACTTAATTTCTCTTTGGTACATTTTTGGGGGGTAGTAAATGATTTGGTTCAGACTTTCTGGCTCTATGTGAGCTTTCCTTTTGGCACAAGTTTACTTAAAAATAAAAATGCAGAACAGACAGTAGCTGCATTTCATAAGATGTTCTATTATTTCAAGTTGATTTTTATTATTATATCTAAACTGCCAGAAAGAAAAAACTTGGCAACTTTGTAAGATAAATGATCTGTGATGCTTTTAATTTATAAGGAAGATTGTGATTCATTTATAAGCATGAAATCATATTGGCAACTTAAAAACACATTTTCACTCCTGTTGACTTCCCTATAAACCATACATGGAGTAAACAAAATGTGGAAAAATCAGTCTGTAAGAAAGCTTGTGTGTTTTTTCTTTTTCTTTCTGTAACATTATATATGTACATGTAAAATATAGCCCAGCGAGGATAGTTTGTTTATGACAGAAATCTGTTTCAAAGTGCTTTTAAACACAGAGTTTATCTCACACAGAGTGAGTCCGTCTGGTTCTGCTGTCACTGTGAGCCGCTCATGGTGTAAAGATGAAATGAAACCCCTTTCCTGAAATATGGGAAAGATTCCACAAAATGTCTGTTGCTCAAAATCAATAGTGATCAATTTACTGAGTGATAGACCAGTTCAAAAAGTGCCAAAAAGATGAATTAATTATTTGAGGCATATGGCCTTGCTGTCCTTTTATTGTCCCACAGAATGAGGAAAGTAGAGATAGTTAATTTTGTGTATGTCCCTCATGCTATTATTTATCATCAGCACTGGTATCATCTTAAAAATTAAAAAAAAAAAAAAAAAGCAAGCTTACAGCACACCATAACCTGCAAGATGAGTTGCTAGTGTTGTCGAAACTTATTCCAGGTTAGTTGCAACAAAAGGGGAAAGCTTTAACAAGTCTGAGAAAGAACATCTATGACAGAACATGATAGCTACTTTACAAGGTAAGCACACAACATGATGGAGCAAAATATGAAGCACACCTAAAGTACAAGCTTTTTTGAGCTTTCTTTTTAAATGTCTCTTTAGAAGTGGTCTATGAGAATGAAAATCAACGAGAAGAGCTCAGCACAACTCTTGGTGTGGCTGGATTTACTGTTTAGTGAGGCTGTTGGTACAGTGACATCCCAGAAATTCCAAATGTTTTCAGGATAGTTTCACAAGCCAACTAGAAATGTGGCTATAGGTCGTGTGGGTTACACAGGATCCTCAGGGTTATTGTTATTAAGCTTTGACAAAACTTTTCACAGAGTATACAGAAAGCTAGATTAAAGACAGTATGTACCTCTTCAGGAGTCTGCATTAGGGTTTCTAATTTTCTACTGGTGGTGTAGACCCACATTTAGAGCTGTTTTAAACAGGCCTTTGCCAGTGAATTCTTCTGTCTGGAGAAAAAAAAAGGAAAAAAAAAAGATAAAATTTCCTTTATCACAAAAGAAGTCCTATTTACTGGAGGAGGAGTGAGAGACATATTTCAATGGAAATCTTCCAAACAATGACAGTTTTCAGCTATGAAACTGGCTAGTGTTTGTTTACATTTAAAGGTGTTATGTGTTTTAACAGAATCTGGATGTGAGTGGAGGGGGTAGGCATCAGTACTCTTTATAGGTGGTGAAATCATAGAATCATAGAATATCCTGAGTTGGAAGAGACCCACAAGGATCATCAAGTCCAACTCCTGGCTCTGCAAAGAACCACCCCAAAATCAGACCATGTGTCTGAGAGCATTGTCCAAATGCTTCTTCAGCTCTGACAAGCTTGTAACCAATGACCACTTCCCTGAACACTCTCCTGGAAAAGGGGAGCCTGTCCCAGCGTCCGACCACCCTCTGGGTGAAGAACCTTTCCCTAACACCCAGCCTGACCCTCCCCTGTCACAGCTCCATGCCGTTCCCTCGGGTCCTGTCACTGTGCCCAGAGAGCAGAGCTCAGCACCTGCTCCTCCACTCCCCTCGTGAGGAAGCTGCAGGCTGCCATGAGGCCTCCCCTCAGCCTGCTCTGCTCTGGGCTGAGCAAACCAAGTGATCTCTGCTGCTCCTTGTTTGTCTTACCCTTTAGACCTCTCACAATCTTTGTAGCCCTCCTTTGGACACTCTAAAAGGCCTTGTGATTTGAGTATGTTCAGTGTAATCTCCACTGTGGCCTGAAAGAGAATCAGAACCATCAAATAATTGTTGGAAAGGCCCTATGGCAGTTTCCTGGTTACGTTTTGCACAATTGGCTCCTGTGGGCCCTGCTTGGGTCTTCTCAGTCACTCTGTTACAGCTCCCAGGAGGCTTTGCTCCAAAATCTTCCCTGGGGCATTCAGCTAGCTGAACCACCTGTAGTTCCTCAGATCCTTCTGGAGGACAGGTGTGATGTTTGCCTTTTCCCAGTCATCAGGTATCCATAGGGATTTCCATGATCTTCCCAAGGTGATAGGGAGCAACCTCACAGTGAAGCTGATGGGCTCCATGGGCACCCTTTGAGGGGCCCCTTGGATCCTATTTACTTAGGCCTGTTCAGATTGCTGAGGCAATCCCTAAGGCAGCTGTGGGCAGTACTTCACTTCACCAGAAGCTGGGGGCTCTTTGAGGCCTGAGGGCAGTCCCTGCCAGGAAACCACATCCTGCTACCTCAGCCATCACTATGTCCTTTCATCTTGCTTTTGCAGATGCTGTATCTCTGGATGCCTTTCTTATTGACTTCACTCACCTGAAATGTGGCCTTCCCAGCTCCTCCTCTCACTGCAATGCTTGCCATCCTCCTACATAGCCCATCCCTGCTTCCTCCTCCTATGTTTCAGCTCAGTCAGAAGCTCCCTTTTCAGCCGTGCTGACCTGCCACCTCCAGCCCACTGCAATGGACAGTTCCTGTGTTTGGAGGAGCTCTTCCTTGAATATCAACTTGTTCTCCTGAGCACTTAAGGGCAACCTTCCTCTTTCCCAAGCCATGAATAAGCAAAAGTAACGTTTTGTGAAGGCCAGGTCCTTTTTCTGTTACTTATCTTCCTTGTTTCCCTCAGGAATTTTAGGTTAAAGGACAAAGAAGAAAGTAATCAGCTAATGCAAATGTAATAGGGAATAACTGCATTTATTTATTTATTTATTTATTTATTGACTAACCCATTGAAGCTGAGCTGTAGAGGTACAAACTGGTTGCGATCTAAATCCAGCTTCAACGGCACATACAGAGAAGGAATTATTACTTTTCTTCTTCTATTTGACAATGTCCAGTGCTGATTTTAAATTGGCTACTTATTTCCATGTATATTCCTGTTATTTGGGAGGGGAACACAAGAAACACCACCTTTAAATATAGTTGAATTAAATATTCTAAGGAAGGTTCACTGTTTTTTTTTTTTTTTGTATGCAGAATTTGCTTGGCTCTTTCTGAAGCAGATATTCTATTACATGTTGTTACATATACAAACAAAATTGATTTATCTGTCTGAGAGCTGTGATGCAGCTCATCTGTTAAGTGCTATGCACTTCATGTTTAAATGCAGCATCTCTTGCTTCAGGGATAGTTGCTTGTTGTCATCCAGACAATTTACTTCTGATAATTCATTGGTTTTGTTCTTAATTTATCATCGTCAAAAACTGTGATGACTTAGTATCTGCCTGAGACTGTGAGAAGTTTGGAAGCTAGTTTCCTCTATGTCTTTCTATATTTAATGGAGGGAGAAAAGTTCCTTTTTATGATGATTCAGAACATCAAAGTTACATGAAAGCTTTAAGACTTTTTCAATGGTCTTTACGACAAGATATGCAATGCAATTTTAAATACAAGTGATGTGAGAGATGGGATTGTAACCCAATGACACAGCATGAATTATCTAACTTTCCTTTGCATTCCCAAGTGAAGTTGTTTAGGCCAGATTTCTAAAGGGTTTCAAAACCTTAAAGACTCTTCAGACAGAATATCCAGGAACACCAAGCATGAAGAAAAGTAAAATAATTTTCAGTAGATGTCAAAGCGCTCCACTTGCATTGAAATACTTAGGCAAACCTCAATGCTTTAATCTTGCTATCTGTGTTCTGTTTTTTCATAGAATAATAGAATTATAGAATGGCTCGGGTTGGAAGGGACTTTAAAGATCACCTAGTTTCAACCCCCCCTGCAATAGGCAGGGATGGCACCCACTAGTTTCTCAGCTTTGGTATGTAGATACAATTTCACCTACGGTCTTAACATACATAGCAGAGCATAGGAAAATTGTCACCGTGATCAGCAGAAGAGAACTTTTGTTGTTTGCAGCTCTACTGAATACCTAGATCCTCTTTCCTGTTCCATGTGCAAAGGTGGTAGTCCTTTCACTTGTCCCAGAGACTCTGTAAAACAAAAGTCTGAAGCCTTGGGTTTATAGTGGGGGACCTTTAAAGTGGGACAGTATATACCCTGCAGTTTCTATCCAGAACAGTGAGACATAAAAGTTAGAAGAAGATTATTTAACTGGCAATTTGGTACTTTGAATATGTGCAGAACTGAAACCAAGCTGAGCTTGAGGGCTGAGTCTAATCAGCTGCTATCGGTTTGCAAATCGTATGTTTAATTTACATTTAATACAGTTTTCCCACTGCTTGATACTGGAGGAAATTTGCATGTGCTGACAGCATTGAGCCATTGAGATTGTATTTGATTCTAAGATTTATGAGTGAACTTTCCAGACCCTTCTCTGAGCAGTTTGCACTTCAGTGCATGTATGAGACCTGCCATGGCAAGTCTGCAGAATTAAAGGGGAAGAGAATTTTGATAAGTTTTTTAATTGTGTTCAGAAATTAATTGTTAGAGGTGATTATTTTTGTGAAATAAAAACGTGTCCTTTTTGTGAAGACCTTATTGTAACAGTTTTGTTAATTTTCACTTAATAATTGCAGTGAAATACTTGAGGGTAGAATCATTAGTTACTCAGATTTAATTGTTCTACCTGAAAGTTAACTGTGCATCAGCAGAGCCAGGGTGCTCTTGCTGTAAAAGCTAATGCCACTTCTATTTCACAAAATGAAGTTACTTCTGTTTATTTTCCTTCTAATTTATTTGAATGATGTCATCTATGCAGTTGCCTCTTGGTCTGTGCCTAGTAACCTCCGTGCAGCTCCTTCTGATGTTTTAAATCACAGTGACTTTAGTACTATGTGTAATTAAAGCCATGTCTGCATGCATTTTAGCTGGTTTACCTATTGTAGGTGTAAATTATACTTGCTTAGGTCACAGAAGAAAGTTTGTTTAATCTGTTTCAGGTGGATAATTAGCACAGAAAGTCACAACCTCAGCTGCCTTAATCTCAAAACACCATCTCTGTGATCTTATTTCTAGCTTGTCAATCTCCTTTCCTTCCACTTTATTTTTGTATGTCTACTGACTCCTGTGGCAAATACAGCTGCCTTACTGCACCACTTAGCTTCTGCTAGGTTGTCCTATGTCTGACCTCTGTCTTGGCTAAACCATCCTTGCCAGCCTCAGCAGTCATCATCTACTGCCTTTTTCATGGACTTATGTGTTCACAGAAAAACTCCAACCAGATATCCATCTACTCTGTTTAAAACCCTGCTGTGCTCTTTACTAAGCAAGACATTGACTCTTCTAAACTAATCAGCTAGACATGTCATGTTTATGGTCCATCTTGGTTTATTCCGGCTAAAAAGCTGCCTTACCTTATTTCATTAGCTGAGTTGCCCATTGTGCTCCTAACCCTTTTGATACTTATTTGGACAGCAAACGGGACGCTTTTGGATGGTGCTTGCATAGCCTGAGTCACTTAAAGGTCCTGTGTCTGGGACCTAAGGAAGATTTATGTGTCTCTCCAGCGCAAAGTCTGGGGCTGTTGCAGATCTTACTACATAAAAGGCCCTTATCCTTGTTTGAAAGTTGTTCGTACATCTGTAATAGAGAAGTAAATACAAATAATAACACCTTCATCTGAAATCTTATACTCTTCTGAGCTTTGTGTTTGTAACATAGTGATATAGACAAACTTTGGCAAGTACTTTTTTCCATAAGTGTTTTCCACTGTGAAAATTAATCTGCAAAGGTTAATAAATGAATATTATGCATTTCTGAAGTACTTTATAGCTAAGTAACACAAATTATTAATTACTTATGCAGTGACCAACTAGAAAAGGGGGAGCAAAGACTGTCACTGAGGTATTTGTGCATATCAGATACAAAGTGTGTTTGGATCAATTTCATGTAGACAAAGACATACATAGCTGAGCTCACCTACCTTTGATACACAAGCCCAGATGGATTTATTCTCCCAGTATGTATGCCTCTTATTAATACTATTAAAAATTATTGCTCCAAACAAGATGAAAATACATCCTTAAGCTAAGTGTTTATTTCCAATCTTATTATTATTTTTATGAAACATAGAAGAGAAATATCGCTCTTTCCCCAGGTGGACTAAAGGGGAACAATATAAACTTTGTATTTTAGTGTTAAAAATGTAAACACAGATGAAATGTACTTCAGGGCTCATTTTGCCAAAGCTTTTCTTGGATGATTTCCATCAACATACTTACTGTAATTATTTTCAAAATGTTACCCATGTGATTCTCATTTGCTGCATGTTTAATTCCCTACCTTAAATTAAGGCACTCAGATATTACTAAAGATGGCAGACACTCGAAGATTTGTAGGTTAAACTTGCATAATGGCCCCACAGTGGTCACACAGAGCTCATGTGATATTATATAAACTACAATAAGAACTGGTTGAAATTCTGTGTGTGGATTCAGTCTTGTGCTGTTTGAAGCTAAAAAGCAGATGTTATCCATGGCATGATACTTTACGTATAAAATTAATGTTTAAAATTTACAATTTTTAATTTATTTCTGGTATTCCACATGAAAGAGCCTAAGGGTTTCCATTAAAAGAAGCTAAAACAAGTCCTTAAAGATCAAAGCAATTGCAGTATAATTAGGGCTAAAATTGAATTGCGTTATCCTCATCATTTACTTCTCTTATTGCTCCTGCCCTAGACACCAGGCACAAATAAACGTTGTCTCTCAGGTTAAAAGCCAAAACTTGTCAGCTTAAACACTGTCTTTTCAACCATAAAGGTGCAGCCTATACTAACAATAAAAAATGTGGAGATAATGCTCTTTTCACTTACATTTTTTTCTGCAGCTACATCACTTCATTGAATTTAATAATGTCTGCCAATGGTAAGAAACCATATAGTCTATCCACTAAAATGCCTTTGTCCTAAGTGTATGCCACGTTTCACCTTGTGTTTCACTTCCTTTCATATTTTAGGAACATCTGGTAGGATCACAGCGGCATTGACAGGATATTTAGCAGTCGGGGACCCTGTAATGCTGACACCAAGGTAACTTTCTTGCAGTCCCAAAAGAACACAAAATAGTCCTAGAAAAGGTCCAGCATCACCCAAAACATTAAATGCAAATCAAGTCTATCAGTTCTAGTCTGGATCTCAAGACAAAGTATGATTTCTTCTTGCAGGGTTTGAACATCATTTCATACCTACGGAGGTCCTGTAATTCCATGAAAAATGTTCCAAGCAACAGTTTTGTTGTTTAATAAATCTTTCATTCATGTGAGAAAATATTTTTATTTTTAAGTTACTACAATATACTTCATTACTAAGGAAGAAGGTAGAAAACAGAAAAGCTTATGGAGCGCATCTGTCAAAAAGCAACCTTTTCCGTCACCATCACTTACATTCCTTTCAGTGTAAGAGGCAGAGGGCAGCCTTGCGTTTCTTTATTTTTTATCCTTCTTGGCTTTACTTTATGGTTTAGTTCCAGATGTTATGAGACACAAGGTGGGTTATTCAAAACTATTTATTAGCTTGTTAAATTGAAATGCCTTTGCTCCTTGGCCAAGTTTTATAGGAACCCACAAAACATTGAAGTACCTCACAGGTAGTGCCCCACCTTTGTAGATGACATCATTGCAACAGGACTTGATTTTTCAATATATCTTGAAACATATTTTCCTAACAAGTACACATTCTTACGTGTATTTTCTTTTACTTAGATCAGCCAAGTTGTATGCAGTCATGATTTATGTCTCCCAAAGGATCTTAAGAATTTAGAATCTATAAGCCTGATCCTAAAGTCTTTACTCAGGCAAAATGCCTGAAATAAACCAGAGGATATATAAGGCTTCATATAACATTTGGCCTTGAAGAAAAAACACCATTAACAGAAGCAATTACAGATATCAAAGTTGAACTTTGCCTTGTAGGCATACGTATCTAAAAGCAGAGTAGTAATAATTGAGATACACTATTCCACACATACAACTTTCACCAGTTTCCTTGATGGACTCTGTCTTTCTGCTTCATCACAGTGGACATTTGTATGCATGTATGGGCATATCTTTATTAGCATTTTAGCTTGGACCAGGAGAGCACTCCTGAGGAGAATCAGCCCCACTCATCGTGAGTTCTCATTGCAGAGCACTCTCCAAATACACAGCCTGGCTGCCTTTTGGACTAAGCCAAGCCAGAAAATGTGCTCCAGGAGCTGAACTAATGCACCCCCACTGCTTGCTGGCAGTTGTTCCACGCGGCCAGAATACAGCTCATCTGAACCAGCCTCTGATTCCCCTGCCACGCAGATAGTTTGGAAGTCAGGTCCTCGGCACCAATCATTTCAATTTCCAATCTGCTCATATTGGGCTGTACGAATTGTCAGTGTAGATACAGCCACATATCATGTTCCTCATGATCCTACTACAAAGCAGACTGTAACTGCAGCCTCAGCAACTAACCCACATGTCTGTTGCACATCTGTGCAGTGAAGAAATCTGTGATATGTTTTTGTTTTGTGTATTTGTGGGTTTTGTTTTGTTCTTTTTTTTTTTTTTTTTAATTTCTATCAGAGAATCATGAAGCTGGAGTTATGGTTTTCTGTTATAAAATGTAAAATTGTTGAAAAGGTATGTTCTATCTGTCTTGCTCAGTCAGTGTCTCAGCCTAGAAAATTGCCCTATTCTGATGGTGGCAAAGTTCATTTTACAGAAAACCAACACAATTTAGGATTGTCACCTGATAAGTTTCAGTGACAAATGTTTGTGGTGGAGTTACTTTTAGCAAGTTAGTTACCTGTGCCATCTCTCAGCCACGCTGCTACATCAAAGATGATGGTGGGTCAGTGACAGGAGTGGAGATGAAGCTGGACCACAATAATTTGCCTTAAATTGGTTGATACTACAGCGGAACTGCAGGCTAGTGAAAATGGAGTGACATCGATTTATAGCCATTAAGAAAAGTCTGTAAAATTTAAGTAAAAATATCCATCTGGTACCTATTTCAGAAACCTTTCACTCTATATTCAAAGAGCGAACCACTACAGAATTGGGATTGTCAAAGTTAATAGTATGAATTGTGACACAGTTCCTCAAAAAACACCTTCTTATAAAATCTTTTCACAGCTTCATTGCTTTATTATCTCTTTTCCTATGAGTGGAAAACTCAAATAATAAAATGACAAGAGAGAACTAGCAAAAGGCAAGTAAAAGCCCACTTCACACACTGTTTTGGAAATTCCTGAAAGTGAAAAACAATATTGTTGAGAAAGAAGTTTCCACAATGCCTAAGGTATACTACATTCTCTAAAAATGATGCTTAACCATCTTTTTTTTACTATCTATAATACTTTCAGCATAGTAAGATTACAGACACACTAGTAAGGATTTGCTGGGAGCTATAACAGACAAATCTTTCCATAAATTATCAGCACAAAAAAGCAGCCTTTCACTATAAATTGATTTAACACTAACAAAATTGTGCTTATCTTAATGAGTTAATTTGGTGTTCAAGTGGATATCATATACATTTCCCTAAGGCTTTAAACAGAATCTAAAAATACTTGTAATGAATATTTAAAGTAAATTGTCTCTCTCACATAGTATGGAAACATTAGGTCTATGTCTGAATTAATGCAATGGATATTTGAACAGATGAAATGGAAATTTCAATGGAAATACAGAATGGGCTTTTCAGTATGAGACTGTGTTAATTACATTCCAGGACTTGATTTATGGGTTCTTTTATTAATGTGTTTCAAATGAAAGGCTATAAAACTGGAAGGTCATGAAGAATTGCTGAAATCGCTTATTATGATTATTTGCCGTCTTGGACACTTTTATTGATGCCTTAATGCGCAGTAGCTTAAAACTATCTACCATGCTGAAAACAAAGACAATTGCTCTAAATATTTTCAATGGCTACATTTCCATTAACTATAGAGTAGTGGTAAAAAAATTTCCATTTTTTTTTACAGCAGAAATGGGTCTTCCTTAAAGCTATGTGCTATTTGTAATGACTTAAGATTTTAAAAGTAATTGAATATTTTATGAAGAATTAAACTAATTTTGAAGTCTTAAAATTAATTAAAAAGTCGCTTGGAGAAGGTCAAGCAGACCTTTTTTTTAGGGGGGAGATTGATCTCTCAAAATGAAGTCTACTCAGGTGATGATGGCAATACCCGAGTAGTCAAAGTCAGCAATAAACCAGCACTTAAATCATGAAGAAAGAAAAGTTCATTTTTTGAAGGTATAACATTCAGATGCATACTGAAACTGTCCCATGACTCAATGCAAATCTGGTGCATGTTTAGCAATAATATTTTCCCCACTATGCCAAACAAACTCTGTTTACTGATTACATTTACAATCTGATTTGTATTTACTGTCTGATTATAGATTACATTTAATTCTTATCATTCTTCTCAACAGAGCTGTCACCAGTTCCTCTAGATAGGTTAACTTTATTGTAACCAAATCTATCAACTACAAACTGCACTATTGTAAGCAAATGCACACTGATGTCAATAAACACATTATTGCAGAGAATTCACAACAAAATAATAATACTGTGTTAGGGCAGCTTTTCTCCTAGAAATGAAGAGATGCTTCACGTGCTAACATCTATAGTATGCACAGGGAATGTAGAGCCACTGCTGAAGAACAGCGTTGGAATCCTTTTAATCCACTGTTTTGAAGCAAAATCAAAATCATTTGACTTCTTAACGTTATTACCTATCTTCAGACAAATGTTTTAGTACACACAGCCAAATCTTGTTAATCCATATTACTGGTGTCTCTTAGGACACTCAAACTGACTTGTAGTTTGCACTGCTGTTTTATTTTCTGACGCATATAATGAATACAAAACTGTAAAGCCAATTAAGAAGAGTCCTGCTCAAAGCAAAATAGGACCAAACCCCAAATAACATTTAAGTTGTAACACAGAAGAGTATATAGGAAAAAAATTCACCTTAAGCTGTCAAGATAAAAACGGAGTGGAAAACTTTAGTAGCCTTATATATAATGCTTTGCCTACATATATCTAATCTCCCTTACAGTCATTTGAACAATATATTCTAGCATATTTCAATACTGGTTAGACATTTAAAAAAAAAAAAAGATAGAGAGAGAAAAAAAAAAAAAGAAATGATTAGGAAATGACACAGTTTAGCCAATGGCAAATAAGTTAAATTAAAACTTGGCCTTTTGCCACTGAAAACAGAGACATACTCCTAACGTGTTGACTCAAAACTCATAACATTTCTGGCAAATGAAGCATGAAACATATTGTCAGATGTGTAGAGACTGTTACATCCAGAAAACTACATTATAGGAATGTTAAGATAGTAAGTCAAGCACACAAAAATTAAAAAATGCTGTGGTTAAGGCTGCTTAAGTAATATTAATTCAACCTACTTATACATGTTATGGTGTTCTTTAATTACATGATAATTGCAATAATTATTAAGTGTGCAGAACGTAGTGTACTTATGAAGGCAATACCCCACTGTTAGTCCAGCTCTGGCTGGAATATTTCCATCCACTCAATTGCTTTTCTTCCATATGGCCAGATGCTTAGACCTTGCGGGGTTGCCTCAATGATATCCTTCTGAAAGGGGCAGGTGGGAGGCACACGTCTCTCTGCATGGCCAGGCTCAGAGCCAGAAGCCATGGTGCCAACATAACCTGAAAAAAGAAATCCCATGAGCAGGAGCTAGCCCTGTGTCTACAGAGCTTTGGTCATCTGATTTATTGCATGAGTCTGCTTGTGAGAACACTTGATATGTTTTTCCAGAAGCTGAAAGGTGTCAGTGAATAAAACAGAGGCTTTCAGGAAGAGAAAGGCCAATATTAATGCTACAGGAAGCCTGAAAACACTCCAATAATGAACTGGCTCTTATCTCTGTTTCTGACACAGAGTTCTTCATAGGATGATGATCAAATGCCTTTAACTTTCTCACTGCTGCTTAATCCCAGTCCCAGCACCACCTGGGAGTGAGAGGTTCTTCAGGAAAAAAATACATATTTGTGAAGCATTGTGATAGTACTGACTTTAGGACTGAACTCAAAGACCAGAAGGAAATTGTCATCCTGTATGTAACAAATTTAATGTTTAGATCTGAGAAGAAATATATTCATTCGGGTAGCAGCCATAGTTTTTTCCATAATCACATGAAGGAGGTGGAAAAAATGGGCAATAGTGTCATTAGAGACAGACATAATGAACATGTGAGAGGTGCTGATTTGTAACAACCTTAATTCTTACATTTTTCACTTTTGAGGGGGTTTATTATTATTATTTTTTTCCCAGGTTCAACTTTGCATGTTTGTTTGACAAGGCAGACCAAGGGAAGGAGTAGGGGGAAGCAACACCTGTCAAAATGTGATGTGGGCCAACAGGAAGATTGAAAACTTCAAAACTCAGCAAGGATCTCAAATATTTGCATTGTCCATGGTTGCAGTAGTAGGTTATTAATGAGCATGCAGACCAGCCACACATTTTAGGACTGGTTTTCATAGCAATGGGCTTCACTGCACTACACAAGGAATGTGGAATGTGGGACTCAGGATTGCTGTGTTTCTTTCCAAATTTCTGAAGGGATCATTTTCACTGCTGGCTATAGGCACTTCCATTTCTGATTCCCAGCACTCTCCTGCTCCTTCTACTTCAATCCAGTCTCACAGGTTCTGCTTCTGATAAGTATCAACACAAACTTTCTGTTCCTCATCTTTCTTTCCCTTTGGATCAGATTGTCTCTTTACTGCTAGGGCACCAATGTGAATGGCATGCCTGCTGGATAGAAAATGGTTTTCTCTCTTTGGTTTTGGACTAAAAGCACAACAACTCTACCCCAGCCCTTGCAGCACCTCTTCCAGGGAAGTACATGCATATTTCCAGTATTCTCAGCCACAAGAATCTAAGAAATCAGGAGGCAGACCACAACAAATCATGAAGCTGCCTTTACAGTCAGAGTGTGTTAAAGAAATAACACTTCTACTCTTTATTAGACTTATTTTTTTTTATTTTTTTTTTTGAGACTTAACGTACACTCACACCATGTTTTCAGGCTTTTGGCTTTAATGGTGAGTGCTAGAAACCTTCTTTTAAAAATATTGACAACTGAGATTTTCTTAATCTCAGCAGGACTTCAGAAGCTAGTATTTTAAGAAAAACTTAATATGGTGCAAGAGATGTGCTGGAACCAGGAGCATTGTCAACTCTGCCCCTTAGCCAGCACACTGGAGCTGTGTGGGGATGCTTATGGCCCAGAGGATCCTTGGAGATTTTAGCTGCCAGGCTCCAGCTGCCTTTGCTGAGCACGTAGCAATGTGCTTGCCAGAGCTGTCTGCATCAACTTTAATTGCCACAGATTTTTATAGGGAGAAACCTACTTGGCAGTTTCATGCCCTTGCTTCAAGTGGTGAAGATATTAGGCTTCCTTCTTGAAGCAGCTGGAAGCATTTTTATGTGGACAGCACCATTTTAGTCTTATCACTGTTTCTGGAAATGGGCGAGCCATTTAAGATGACATTCCCTAAAAGAACTCAGCCTGAAGCAGGAAAACAGCATGACATACTTCAGGAAGAACAATTGAAACATGGCAAAGTTTTGAGCTGCTCAAAATAAAACCTTACTAGGGAAAAAAAATGGGCAATTAAGCATTGCTACCACTCATGTTTAACATGAGGTAAACTTGGGGACTCCAGTGAATTTATTCTATATTTAATATCTATTTGAACATTCAACTATTTATTGATACTATGTGACAATGTTGATCTACTTCTGTTATATTATTGGATGAAAATATCTATTTTTAATTAAATTACATACCTACAAGGATCTGTTCTTTCATCTTAATGGACTATTTCTTGATGTTAAAAACTATCTTCAAATATTATTGCAGGAAATTATCCTACTCTAAAATTCTGGATTATGTAAAGATACTTCTCTGAATAAAGATACAGTTTAAAATTTCATTTTCTCATATAACATTTAGAATTAAAGAAAAATCATATTAAGAATAGGGATTATTTTGTCTTTGTCATGGTTTTGGGGCCAAATTCTGCCCTTTCATTTTGGAAATTTTGCTTTATTTAACATGAGTTGGCAGCTTCTATAATGGAGAAAAGGAGGCAAGATTTGCACATGTTGACTGTTTTCTACTAATTTGTTTACAAATCTGAATTCAGTTGGTAAATAGAGTTCTTCACAAATTACGGTGATCACAGGTTTACTTACAACCCCATGTTTGAAAACACTGACATCTTTTAAACAGTGTGTGATGGGCCAAAACCTACCCTATTTCACAGGAATAAATCCAAAATAATTCAGTGAAGAAATGAACATTCAACCTGGAACTCAGTCTTACCCAATAAATTCACTCCAGATTCATGTTAAAGAAAGGCTGACAGCTCAGCAGAGTATCTAGCTGTGAATGCAATTTAATGAATACAACGGTGATTCAAACTAGTCAGAAGGAGGACTTAAGAGATGACTGTTGTGGTACTTGTGTCATACTTGTATTATATTCCAAACATGACTTTCTTTTTTTTGCTTCACCTCTGAATCTGTCCCAGATATACTTAAACCTTTGTATCCTATAAACCTACAGTTGGAGTTCTCATAAACTGCTAAAAAATTACATCAGTCTTCTACATACAACTCTAAAAGCTATTAAATGCCTACAGTATGCTGCACACAAGTGATAAAAGTATGTATGTGTGACACTATGTCTGGTAGGTAGTGGAAAAGGGGAGAGAGAGATGTTGAAATAACCAATTCTACTATTAAATAATGACTTGCTTATGAGACTCCCTGACCTATTAAATACAAACATCTGGTTTAGGTGTTCAGGATCCAAATGAATTACCCACCAAAGACTAACCAGGCATATCAGACCTCAGCCCACTCCCAACAACAAAATCACCCAATATTTCACTTGTGGAAAAAGTTATTTTATTTTTTTTCTTAAAGGTGTGGCTAGTCAGACAAAAGGTGATTTTTCCAGTAGTGACAATAAGGCTTTATGATTTGTGTTGCTGTATTCTTCAGCTCTGTTTTGTTGCTATTCTATTAAATCTACCAAACAAATGTTCTCGGTCATGCTGTGATCCCATCCTCGCTGATAATTTATGATCAGGGCTTGCTGCAACCTGGAAAGAACAAACCTCAGAACTGTGAAGTAGTGTGTGCGTTATTGCTTGGATACACACAAAAGCCACACTTTTGTGTGAGTCAGTATGAGACAAGAACTTGTGCATGGTCTTGAAAGAGCTGTGATAAGTGGTAGTGCCAAAGATTTTAGTTATCTGGGTCCTGATTACACATAATTATTCTGCTTTCATTACCTTGATGGACACGGGTCAGTATTTTTTCACCATGTGTATGGCTTGTTGTGTCCATGCCACATAAATGTTGTTCTGACAAGGAAGTGCTCAAATTTTCATGCCTGCTGACGGCTGCAGAGGAAGAAGTATCAGTGTGCCTCCCTTTGCTCTTACCTTGTCTGACACCTTTTCTCAACACATTGATGCTGCTGTATAGATTCACTGAGAGACAATTAGCCATGCCTCTGGAAAGGGAGAAATCAGTTTATTGGCTTTGCATCACAGAGAACAAAGAAGGAAGTGTGCCACTGCTGGGTGTTTGGCAGTTTATGAAATGATGTTTTCTCAGAAGTGTGCATTGAGACTGCCTCCCTGGCAGGAGAAAAGCTGTGTCTGTGTGCAAACCAGGTGGCTGCAGTTCCTGTCTAGCCATGCTTAGGTCTCAATTATCCAGTAAGGCATCTGCATCTCCTGTGGTCCTGGGTCCTTTAACCCAGTGGGAGGGATTGGATTGTTCTAGTTAGAATAAATGATCTGGCTGCAGAAATAGTCAGAGCAAAGCTCCTATCTCCAGTACGTGTGCTGCATTGTTTTTCCTAACAGGAGCAGCAGTTGGACACTGGCATTACCTGCAGAATAACATCTGCTAGGAGGCTGACAGAGTGGTAGAAAGAGTTGACTCTGTGGGCTATAAACCTTGGATACCTTCTTCCCCAGTTTTGTCAGTCTCCCGTTAGCAAGCCAAGTGTTGCTGAAAGAGAGAAGAATATGTTGTCTCACAGAAAAATGAGCATTGCTGGGAAATTCCCAACCCTGATGTTAACACAGCTAAGTTCTCTTTTTGTCTCGGTAAAGGAATGTCAAACTGTGTTGAGGATGCGAGGATGAGGAATAGAGAACAGGTGCAAATATACTTCAGCAAATGTATGACATCTGCCTCTTACATATTCTCTAAATGAGAGATACCTTGCTAATGGCTGTACATGATCTTCTTTCCTTCTTTTCCCCCTGATCTTTTCTACTCCTTATTTTTATCTGCTAGCAATGCTTTGTGAAGACAATCTATGCATTCATTAATCTGTAGACTAGCTACATGCAGAAGTCTACATGCAAAAGAACTGTGTATAAAGTTAACTGTTTGTTAACTCAGTAAGAACTAGACTCATCTTCTCTTTTCATGTTGTATCCAGCATATTTCTGATAGATTGTTGATGTGCTGGAGCAGGAACTACATTTTACTGTGGCTTTTTAAAACTACATTGCCAGTAAAATAATTTGCATAGAGCAGCATCCGCAAAAATAAAATTATTACACAAAGAGATCTCACTGTGTTTCTTTCAGGTCCTTAAGTAACTCTTATGTACTAAATTCACCAAATTTAGGCAGTACTGCAAAATTTAGCATAAACATACCGTTACTTGTGTTAAGTGGAGCCACAGTTATGAAAGCTTTAAACTCATCATAGTCAATCGTCATCAGCAGCAATGCAAAAATAATTGCATTTATGGACAGGAAAACATTTCAGATAAACACATTAATAACTGTTTAAAATTTCCTGTTGATGTTGTTCCTGTTTATTAGTCACTCTTCAAACAGGTTAATTTCAAAATGCTAATAGATGGCTTAGGGCTGTGCTGGCACATACTATACAAAGTCCCCAAATATAGATTAATAAGGATAAGCTAGCTTAGTAAACCAATTTAATAACATTATATTTAAATGTATGTAAGAACAATGCAATAAACCTAAACAATTAACATACTAGAGCTGTTTATCCTCTATGAATCTGTTTTCAATAGCTGACTGTTGTTTAACCAACATAAACAACTCTCTTAATCATGTGTAAATTTGGAACTTTGGTTAAAGCATTCCCACAATATTTGGTGCAGATGTTATAAAGCTGAAAAAAAAAATCTTCAAAATACCCTATTTTAAAGCTGGGTATTTTAGGATTAGGAACAAGATGGGTAAACTGAATGAATGTTGAACACACTATAAATTGTGAAAATAATGGGCAACTGCATTTTCCTGTTTGCTTTTATGGTGAGGGTAATATATGTACTGGAACAACTGGGAATTTGTTTGATCACAGAACACAGCCTGCCGCCGAATTTTGAAATATTGTGTTCTAAGACCCAATGCTGAACTGGGTCCACCATTCACATTTGTATTACAAAATCATTGTTCTACAGGTGCCACTCTTCATTAGGTATCATCCTGTTGTACGTTGGTGTTTCTCCCTGTGTCCTAGAGGTTCTTCAGTGTTCACATACACAGAACTGCCCTGATCCCAGCAACCAAATCTTCTCTTTCTTGACTGGGTTTAAGGGCCTAGGCTTAAAAAGCAAGCCAGTACCTTGTGTGCTTTGGCTGTGTCTCTGTGTACAAAGCCAGTGGAAACAGTTGTTGCTCTCCCTTTCTTCAGCTGGCTGTTCTCACCCTGCCCTCTCAACTCCCTTTTTTTTCTCTTATATTTTCCATGTGGTGAAGGAAAGGTGGTTAATTAATGCACCGAAGTTTTAAGAAGGGATCTACTGTCCCCTGTGATGATGGTCAACTAACCTCACATTAGCGAGGGCAGAGAACTTCTTTCTTAATTTCAGCCTGGCTGATCCTTGTCCACTTGCTCACAAGACTATCAGGTAAATACTCTAGCCCTTTGGGCCACATTCACATTCTGTGAAAGCCTGAACAGGACAAAAAGAAGAGCCACAAACCCAATGCCACCGAGTAAGGTTTGAGGATTGCAATGTGATGTTAAAGTGGAGACAGCAGTCTCACGTTTCATATCTTGTTCCTGTAGCTGGGCACTCTAGGTGCCAAGCAATTCATCAGCAATATGAGGATACATCCAAGAAATATAGGGTGGTTTAAATTATGTTTGAAATATATTTTCTTGTAAAACTACCTTTGAAAATATTGACTGAGAGTAAACAGTGAAATCTTGTTTATGAGCTGTGGGTGTCACGGAGCACTAGCTCTGAGAGGTGTGAATCCTGATCACCTCGACATCAAGCTAGCTTTGAAACCTGATGATTACCTGCAAAGTGTCCTTTGGGGGTAAAGAAACATTTCAGTGCCCAAACAAAAACTTCCTTAGAAGCTTACAAGTTAGAAGCTAACACCATGAGGTGTTACAATTGTATAGCCTATGTACCAAGGGAGGAACTTAGAGAATTTAAGAAGTGTTTTGAGCGTATGAAAAAAGACGCGAGGAACTATAATAACACCTCAAAACAAGTGTTTTTTGTTTGTTTGTTTGTTTTTGTTTTGTGTTTTTTTTTTTTTTTTGTTTGTTTGTTTTGGATTAAACACTCCACAATTTTGATAAATCACTAAGAAAGTAAAACAAGGAAACCACATTTGGATTAACGTATGAAGTAGAAACCCTTTGAGTGACATAGAACAATATACCTTCTGAACATTGAAATTTATCCTTACAAATGCCAAGTTACAGAAAGGCAAGAATTAGAACACGCAGTTCATCCAAATTTTGTCCTTCATGTAACATGGAGTAACAGGACGGTTACAGTTATGGAATTTCAGTGTCTGGCTGTTTGGGACAGCTTGGGACATCTGTGTAAACCACTGGTGAGGGCACATCTGTGCTGTGATGCTATCAGTGAGTTTGAGCAGCTGAAGCAAGGGTGCACGCCCCTGCTACACAACTGGGGCTTGGATTTCTCTCTGGTGACAGAAATGTCTGAAACTATCAGAATGTTTCGTTCACATGCAAATTTTGCTAACTCTTGCCTTTAGCAGCTACCCACTCTCCCTATGTATTCTACTACGATCTTCCAAAGATACCCCAGATAAAATTGAGTGGGAGTAGGTGCTCACACTTAAGTGACATCCATTTTTCCTCCCCTCTCCAATCTGCCAGCCTTTGCCCCGTCTCTCTCAACTCTCCATTCCATGACACACATTCTTAAATTTTCCCTTCTGTCACTCAGGCACGCACTTGAAACAAGCTTCTTGCTCTTTCCTGCCTGCTCTATTAAGTGTATCTAGCCTGCATGAAGACTTTGCAGAAGTATTTTATATGCGTGGTCACATTTACTCCTGCTGGCTGTGACTGGAAGTTATGAAATTACACCACTGTTTCCTCAAATCTCGTACTTCAGAGAAATCCACTGAGAATTGCATGAAAGGTGGCTATTCCCATTGTGCTCCATGACAGTAAAGCCAAATGCCCTTAGGGAAAACATGACCTCCTATGTGGCTGGGAGATAGAGACAAGAGAATCCCATTAAGAACAAAGGGATAGAAATACCATTGGTAAAATCACAGCCTGCTGAGGTCAGTGAGGGAAGAATAAGGGAGACGGCAGCCATTTTGCAAGGGGACTTCACAAGGCTTTGTGAGGTTTCTCTGTTGGTGAACTTTATTATGCAGCCTGTTCAGTGATGAAAATTAACAGAAAAATGTCAGGAACTCACCAAAGTTTCCTTTCTTTTTTCCCAATAATCAACAATAATTCAGCGTCTTTTTTTTTTTTTTTTTAGCCCTTTTTCTTTTCTTTTTAATTTAATAAAAATGTTGACTCTGATGAGTCTCTGCCTGTGAGTGAAATTATGCAGGGTCCCCAAATGGCTTTGAGAGCTTTTCTTGAGAATGGTACGCACTGTACATCTAAACCTAAAAAGTGTGTTTTATTCCAAGTGGTGCATCTGTCTCAAATAAAACAAAGCAAAACAAAAGACTGAGTCTGAAAGACAGTGAATAAATTAATTTGTAAAAAAAAAAAAAAAAAAGATACAAAACACAGACGTATGCTTTCATTTTTCATGCTTTAACTCTAAAGAACAAATAAAAAATAAAAATCAACAATTTTATTTTATTTTACTTTTTGCTTTTATGGTGGAAATTATGCTATATTTATAAGCCTGCCACTAACTGTTGCTAGAACCTAGTGTTCCATCTCAAAATTAATACCTATAAATAACAGACACTGGAAAGAATAAAATCCAGACTCTTGCACACATGTTGTATTTGTACATCTTCTTTACTTATTTATCTTTATGTTTTGACCTATGTGATTTTTCTCTAGATGTCTAGACAAATTTAACTTTAGCAAATTAAAACTTGAAATTACATTTATTTCTGTTAAACAAATATGTAGCTTTGAGAACATAACTAAATATGTTATGAATTATAACTGCAGTGATCTAAGTCACATACTTGTTTGACAGAAATAAATGTTGGATAGAATCAAATTGTGGAACTCAAAATGTACTGCTTTAAAAATAACCAATTAAAAGTCTTAGAATATTTCTTTGGGATGTACTGAACCAGGATAAAAGGAAGTGTATGCTTAAAGTCATTCTATTAGATTTCACACACTCAATTGCAATTTTCAAACAGCAAGGAAGAAATCAGGAATACTGCTAAAAAGCATCTGCTATGCAGATACTTGTGTAAGACTATGAATCATTACTGTGTACAGTACATAGCTTTAAAGGAAGATTTTTGATGCATTAAATGTTGATCCGTGTAATCCTAGTTATCCTTTCGTGTCTTGGCTGTTTACTTCTTGTTACAGAGTCATTCAGCTTTTTTCTGTAACTCACACTGAATTTTACATTACAGCCAAGAAACATTCATATCCTTTTATTTCAGTAGCAAGATTTAAAAAGACCAGAACAAAACAAAACAAAATGAAACGCCTTTAGTGTACAGATGCAAAATATTTTGAACTTTAACAAAAATCTTACTAATTTTGGAATAATTTCTTTATCATTTTCTTGTTTGAGATATTGCTTCCCATGATACAGATTATGACTTAGCTTTCAGGACTGTACTCATTTAATTGTGTTGATTTAAATCAAATATTGAGATAAAATTGGATCTTTTCGCACTTACTTTGCTAAGATGTAATCAGATCCTCATTGAAATAATTTTTTGCCCTCAACATTCTAACTTTCTTATGTGAGAAATTCAAAATAAATTCATAATATCATGCTAAATGATCTAATTGGTAACAAATCTGCACTCTTACTCAAGCAGTGAGCTAGTACAGCACTCAACATTTCCATTTCTTCTTGAAAAGCAAAGTTATTTCAATATTGAAGGGGGTATGGTATTTTCCAATTACTTTTAGCTCTCCAGAAATTTAGTCCTTAATCCTGAAAGCTGCATGTGCCCTACATCTATTTGATGCAGTTACCTTCACTGGGACCACTCACTTCTTTATCTAAACAGCTTCCTAAGAGTGTTTGCAATGTTGGAGTCTTGGAATATTTTCATTTTAAACAATGAGATAGCAACAGTACATGATAGTGACTCGATGCTATTGATCATTCAGAAAAATGGAATATAATTGTTTCAGCTAGGACTAATCTTTCTCCTCAGTGAAAACTTTCTTTTTTGACTTTTTGCCTTGCACTGTGTCACAAGAAAGGCCATTGTATTAGAAGAGCGCTTGGTAACTTATGAAAAGGATTATATGCCATATTGCCTGTGATAGCAGTGGGCTCAGTTTGATGGTTCTGGAAATCCCTTCCAGTTTTATACTTTTACATGAACCCAGTCAGTATTGTTGTTGCTGTTTGGATAGGGATTTTTTGTTTTATATCCAAAATTTTGGCTGAAATATTGCCCTCTGCAGCAGAACATGTTATATTTAAAAAGTAGGCTGACAGGAATTCTACAAAAGCAACCTGCTATAAAAGTGTTTGGTTACAAATTTAGTGGTATGTTTCAGCAATGGCTAATAGAGAACACTTGCGTATCCATTGATTTTTCTCCTTCACGGTTATCCTCTTTTAAAAACGTCCCCTGTAGGTGTTCATGTTAGCTGGTATTTCCTTTCAGCGTCTCCAGTAAGTTACCCTTTCATTGTGGGTAAGTAAGAGTTTGCAAAACTTTGCACCCTTATTCTTAAATTAAATACTGACAAGGAATGGAAGTGTAAAGCATGCTAATAAGCAAGACCTCCCTGTGGGAACCTGTGATAGAAGACTGTTTCACATTGAGAGGCAGACAGCGCTGTTGACACAGGCTGTCAAAAAGGCTTCATGTCTTTGAAAGAAAATCTTAATCTTCTTTATTCATGTGTGAACAGGTCCAGGCCTTCATCCCGTAGCTCATATGCATTGACTGTTTAAACTGTGGGTTGCTAGGCTTTGGGTAGGGTTTGTTTGCTTGTGTCTACATTGTACGAATAGATGAGGACTGAAAATTAAAATCTGTCTGACACAGAGCACTGCTTTTCTGTCTCTGTTTGAAAAGACATGGCAACCCAGGGTGAAATGAAAAGGAATTTTATTGAGCGCAAAAACTGCTCAGTGTTTAAATGTTGGATGCAGGAACTGAATGGTCAATTTGGGAGGCTTGTAGGTTGTTTATAGACATTGGGATGGCTGTCAATCACAGCACAATGGTGAAATTTGTGTCGGAAAAAAAGTGCTTTTTAGTGGCTGAACTCCTGTTTCCTGTTAAAATGCTCACATCAACAAACAAAAAGAGGTTTTGTCTGAAGTTTACAAGCAAGAAAATTTCAGAATAACAGAGATGCTGCTACTGTTGTGGCATCTTTTGATCATTGCGGCACTGACTATTTAACATTTAAAACCAAATTTTGCAGAGAAAGATCCTATTGCTCTGTGGATCTGATTCTTCTCTACTTCTGTTGCTTATAAATCAGGAATAGGTCAATTAAATGAATGGAATCATGCTACTGAAAAGCAGTGTGATAGAGGACTCTTGGATTTACCCTCCATGTCTGTGTTGTTATATACTTCACTTAGGTATCTTTTATATGCTATTTATATATTTATAAATCAATGGCAAGGAGAAGCAGAAGATAACTAACACCTATAAAAAAAGTAATCTCTTTCAGCACTTATTAATAACAAATGGGGAAAAGGGACTCTTATTTCAGAAGCAATATTCCCCTTTCCCGTTATTGTTAAAGCTAATTGGCAGCATTTTGCTACTTCAATTTACAGAAGTTTATACTATCTCAACCATAAAAATTCACACTTAAACTTGGCAAAAAGTCAAACTTGCCACTCTATACTTTGGAACAATCAGGAAAAAAAAATAAAAAAAGAACTGAGTGGGAAATAGAAATAAGCCTATTCTAACAGAATAGAATTTAACATGTTGAAGCTGTTGGATTTTCTGTTTTTATAACATGAAAAGGCATGTTTTACAGAACACTGGCTGAGAACTCAGCCCTCAAAATCTGATATAAAATGTGGTTTCTAGGACCTTGTGGGACTCATAGAAGGGCAGAAAAAGAAAACAGCCTGGTTTCTCCCATTGTTTTCCTTTTACCTCAGACCATTGCAGCCCCCAGCCCAGCTGGGGCTCTTCAGATCTTTCTGCTCCAACGGTGGGGGAAGCAAAGAGGTTCAAATGGATCAGGGCATGACAGACCTGTCATCCGAGTATTATCTTCCCCATAGTCACATTATGTTCCTTCAAACCTTGTAAGCATGCAGTCCTTACACTTTCTGCAAGTACTGGGGGCTTGTAGAGTGTGGCAGGAGATGTCATGCAGTTCTCATGTTCTGAGCTGCAGGGTTGTTCCTTCATGTTCACCTTCCTATTTTTACTCATTTCCTCAATGCACATATACTTATTTACATTATTTTCATGTCTGTCTGAGCAGGTTTTTCATTGGCACGTGCAACAAATGATTTGACATTTTATGTGGCAGAGGTGTGTAATCCCAGAGTAACTATTACTGTCAGTGCTACCAAATATGGTGGCTATTTCCCAGATCACCCCCTTCTCCCTCCTCCATGTTAAATCTATAGCCTTAAAAGATGTGCAATATGGATAATGCTTGAAGTATGGATAATGCCTCAAGTGTTTCTGATGAGGAACTCTCCTATGTAATTTTTAAATGAGAAGGCTCATGTGAAGTAAGGGAAAAATAAAAGTTCTTATCATTCTGCAGATCTCTGGCTATTTATCTTCTGTAAACCTTGTTTGATTCCCTTCATGGCTTAAGTTACAGACCTTATAGAGAGGTAATTATATCAATGCTTTCTAAATGGGAGTTGGTCTTTTTTTAAAAAAATTCATCTTCTTTCAATTTAAATTAACATAGTAAAACAGTTTCAGTTCTAAATAGTGATTTAGTAATTTGTTATTTACTGCGACTCCCTCAATTTCAGGTGTCTAGTACTGTGTTTCACTACTACTTCACATATAACTTTCTTGTGCCATCATGAGAAAAGACGGCACTTTTCTAGAATGTTAAAATCAACGGTAAGTAATTTCTCCCTTTTCTGTATTTGCATTCTGATTTAGAATGTTAAAAACCTTGTTTTCTTTTGTTTTGTTAGGTTATTTGCTTACTCATTATCAGCTGTAAAAACAAATATCATCACTTTGCAGAAAAGGACTCTGAATATGTTTTTGTAATCTTTACAGGTCTGAGATAAACCAACAGGAGTAACTGAATAGCTAAAGAATACTCTAATTTATGTTTGGAGAGAACAGATTTTTGTAGACCTTGCATGCAGCACTCGTATCTGCTCAATGGAGAGGAGTTAAAGGAAGGCCTCACCTGGAGGTCCGTTTTCACTCCTCATTCACCTCACATTGCTCATCGCAAAAGTGTATTCTCTCTACATTCCTTTGAGCCATGGTTGCATTTGGCTTCAGCAGGAACGCAGCTTCATGGGCAAAATGTTGTGTGATGCTCCAGAAACCATGCTTCGGTCCTTGCCCCTGCACTGCCACCCTCAGCAGCTTTTGTTTATTATTATTCATAACTCTCATCTGAGGAAAGTCTTTTGATTTCTTTATAGTTCCCTTCACCATGCTGAGAACAGCCTAAGTTGCTTCTGCCCTCCATGACTAAGAGAGAAATATTCTTTTTCTCTCAGAATACTAGGACAGATACTTGTGCTTTCAATCATCGTCTTCCACATTACCTCTTGGAATCTGCTATTACTCATTATTCTTCTTGTTCTAATCTCCCTAGAGTGTAACAAGGTGGCAATATATGCTATTCTTGCATAATCAATACATTTTTATTTTTTATTACTAAGTCACTTCTCCTTAAGATGCTTGAGAGATACAGCTGCCCCTGGAGATAGCTTCCTATAGCCTCCCAGCTTTATCTTGTTCTGTCCAAGGTTTGCTCCCTTTATCTTCAGTAATGCCAAATGGATTTTTAACATGCTTTTTAATATGCTTACCCTGTTCACATCCTAATGATTTCTTCCTCTTTGCCATGAGCTGCTTTCACAATTTTGACTTGCCATAGCTTTCCCATTTTAAAATGCCTCCTAAAGACTGACTGTAAGCTTATATACTGTAATCATTGTAAAAGGAAACAAATTTGCTTTCTCTTCTTTCTTGGTGTGCTGTCTTTCCTCTGCATTGTAGAGTCCTTGAGGGCAGGGACTGGATTGGATTCTCTGGATGTGGACAAGTACTTTGTTTTTTAACAGTCTATAGCTGGCGTAGAGGGGCTGCTACAAGTTCCCCAGATAGCTGGGAACTGTATGCTATATAAGGTGGTCAAACAACAAACTACATCTTTCAGGCAGCAAGTGTTCCTCCCCCTCCCCCCTTCCTCCAGGCTTTATTCTAGAGGTCTAAGTTTATAACAAAAGAAACAAAAAGGTTTTTATATAAATGGAAAAGCAAATGGAGCCCAGCTCATGTTACAACTCAGCCTTCTGACAGCCAGGAATGGAGATCTGCCCTACTTAGAGGCCTCTCTTTGCTCTGAACTGCAAGGGAGCTTTTAATATTCCCTCACTTGCTCTGAGTGCTCTCTGATTAGACCTTCAGCTCCAGCTCTGTATTAGCCCAAACTGTATGGTTGGCAAAGGTTACTGCAAAAGTTTTGTCTGTACAGTAACTGTAACAGTGGAGCCATTATCCATCGCCTCAGTGCTATCAGGATATAAATAAGAGGCAGGGTATATATGAACAGTGTTGTGATTGCTGAGAAACCTTCCCTCTGTTGCAAATCCTTTAAAATAATACACCGAAAAAGTATTTTGATTTTCCATTAGTCATAAAAGCCAACATTTTTAATATGCATGATTAAATTTAGTCAGGGCGATAAATGTGTGGGTTTTTTTGTTGTTGTTGTTGTTTTTGTTCTTTTCCTTTTCTTCAGAGATTAATGGAAACTGCTCAACACTTTTGGTGCTGGTGTTTAAATATGTTTAAATTTAAGAGGGTGCTTTCAGTTAATAAAGCAGGTGCCAGAATGACTTGGATAGGTGAAGACTAAAGCCAAACTTCTTACCCAGTTGCCTAATTTTAGGCATGGCAGTGTATGTAGGATTATGTATCTTTTATTAGATTAACAATTTAGAAAAAACAGACATGGGAACACAAATCATTCACTTGTTATGCATTTCAAATTTTGGAGAAATAATTCTCACTTTAAGATACGCTCTGTGCTGAAAATAAACCCCACTTTATATTTGATTTCTTGCTGTGTCGACTTTCGGCAAGCCATTTAACAAACGTGGAACACAATTTTAAAAGGCAAATGCCTGGAGAATCTAGAGAGCATAGTGAAGTCTGTGTTGAAAGCCACAAAAATGCTGCCAGGCTTTGAGGCTGATTGATTGTAGTTTCATGTTAAGCTGATTTATAGGTGACAAAATGTTTTCCTATTTTTTAATTATTTTCTTCCTTTAAAAGAGAGCTTCCCCAAGTTTATGGTCCATAAAATAATAAAGTTTTTGGAGGGTGAGGGAAAAGAAAAAGATTATGCTGTGGCTCCAAAGCAAAATGGAAAGTGTGGTCACTGGCAGGAACAATTTGATTCGGATACATTTTATGGAATAAATCACAATCTGGCTTCTTGCAGGATTATCTCAGTACAAAAAAATGACCAAGGAGAATGAGAAACTTGGGCAGGACTATTCAAAGTAATGCAAACATGGCATACAGAGCATCCCACAACTCCCTCCCTTGCAAGGCTCATCCAATGTCATCATCTCTTTTCTTAACTTTCTTTGCCCTTTGTTATTCTTTCTGCCTTTGCGGGAGAGGGAAGCATGAGGAGATTTCAGTGATATTATTTTCTCTAGTTTTTTAAAGGGACCAGATAACAAAACAGAACGCAGATGACCTTTGGAGTTGTGGGTGACCCTCTTTGATGAATGCTGGGCAGTCGTATTGTGACGTCCTTTTCACTTAGGTCCCATAATATCTAAATTCTCAAAGTGCATAGCAGCAAAACCATGCTGGTAAAGAAACAGATGGACATAAATAATTGATATTTGGAGCCAACCATTTTCATGATGCCAACTTTCATGCATTGTAAAAATGGCTAATTGCTTTTCTTTCCTAACTGCCTTTGACTCACTGAGATGCCATTAGCCTTCAGTTCTTTGTTTTTATATACCCTACTATTTTGTTAGTGCTCTGCACTCTATACCCTGCTTCTGTTTCTCAGGATGTTAAACAGTGAATTATCTATTCACTTCAGAGACATCCCTCCCAAATTCAAGAATGAGTGCAAAAGGGAAGTTGGATAAATACTTTGTTTCTTTCCTTACTTAAAATCTCCTCCTCCCCCCCCCCCCCCAAAAAAAAAAATATATATATCTGTGTATCGGTGTATGTGTGGGGGAAGATATAGCAGCTTCTGTTAACAGTAGAAAGATTTGTAAGTAGAAAGTGCTCTTTAGATCACTCCTGCTCTCTCATGAGAAATGCTATATGCAGATTTACGGATCTAACTAATTTTTATGCCTGTGCACTCCTCCTTAAAAGGATTGCCAGCTTTGTCAGTGAGGTTCTGGTACAGTTAGCTTTTCCTTCTCCTGGAAAGAATACATCGCCTTTGACTGGCTAGCCCTTTGTCAGCCTGGTCGTTAGGACTCCGAATCTCATCCTAAAGTCTACTCTGTAGAAGGCAAAGTAGAAAATGACTGTTCATTGCCTAAGCACTGCATTGCTATAGCTAAAAGTGAGAAGACTTCATTCTATATTGTAATAGGTCTGGTAAAGAGAAGCCAAGAGCCTCACAGGGGGCCAGCAGGTTTTTGGTTCTCGGTCTGAATTTGCTTCTAAGCTTTTTCTTAATATCACAATAGGCTCTTGCTGTGTACTTCTAATGCCTCAGCAATGAAGTCAGGGTATATTATACCATCTGTCCAGGAGTCAACACTGCAGGTCAAGCTAATTTAAACTGGCACTTTTAATCTCCCTATGCCTGTATGCATTACATTTAGTAGTTTAAGTGAGTGATTGTATCTCCTGACCCTGTTACAAAGGACAAGGCTCATGTTTGTATTTTTTCGTTATCTTTAGTTGTCAGGGATATGAACATTTGATCCTTCCACGTAAAATATAAGTAAAGCAGTGACTGATACTCTATTTTTTTCTTATTTTTTATTTTTAGCAGAGCTATAGAATTTGTTTGTTTGTTTGTTAGTTATCCCCTCCCCCACCCCTCAGTTTTTTGGTTTTTTTTTGAAAGGTAAGTGTGGAGTCAAAAATATACCTAATGAAATTTTGTAAATTTAATTCTTGATTGAAAAGTTTAAATGTAAGAAGTCAAAACTCTTATTTATTCCTGACATTGACAGTTAAAAATTTTTGGGAAGAACTGTTTGCCCTATGGCAAACAGAGGAGCTAGGTAATGATCATGGAGGAAAAATTAGGCCCCTAAGTACTTTGGATGTTATGAAAAGAGCAACCTTTAGATCATTATTTCTCATGTGAGCTCTAAAACGATCTTGGAGGAGTTAAATGTACAGACATGATAGCTGAATGGTCTAAATGGAGGTTTGATAAATGAAAAATGTGCATAATAGTGTAAAAGATGATGTAATATCCTGGGAAAACCGTGTGAAGTTTAGTATTCAGTTTGATTTGTCTTTCATGTGTTTTCTCCCTTGTTCTGTTATTTCTCTGACTTGCTGTTTTTTCCAGCCCATCACATTTCCAGTATTTTTCTTTTTCTGTTCCTGAAGAAATAGAGACATTGTTCAGTGGGGAAGAGGAAGGAGGACCACACACAAATAGTTATTTCTTAAGCAAATCTGAAGTTTGGAAGAGGAATACTGTTCATATGATTAAGTTGTCATTAAGCTATTTTCCCTCATTTACAAAAATGTTATACAACTATGGCAACATAAATCCATCTCCTCCAGATGTAGTAGCCCAGGTCACCAAAGTTATGATTGTTGATCTGAAATTAATTTCAGTACCAATCAAGGTATACCTATGCAAATTATCTGTGTAGACAGATATATTGGTTGTAATTTTTTTGTCATAATAAAAATCTTTATCTTGAAGAAAACTTAGTCCTGTCTGACGGCCATGTTCAGCTATCCACCTAATGCATGGGGGATGTGAGCCCTTTTTCATTATTCAAAACTGTGGAACCATTCAACACACACACAGACACAGACAGACACACACACACACACACACACCTGTTCAAATGTTAAGAAATGCAAATAAATATTTTGGACCTCAAATGGTACACTGTGGGAGAAAGAAAAGTCATCTGGCCCTCTTTGTCATCCAAGAGACTTTGAAACTGAGAGAAAGTAAACGGGAAAATATGACTGAGAATAGAGCAAGAACAGATGTAAAGGTACAGCCTGCCTAAGGTACAGATTGTAGCTGAAAATGCTTGAACTGCCAAAATTAATGTTTTCACAGAAAGTATTAATTTCATGCCTACTCTGTATACTAGAGATTTTAGACTTAGCATGGTAAGCACAAACATATTGAGTCATTCATTAACAAGGAGAGAAGGAACAGAAAACACAATATGCAATATATATATTTCATATAATACTGAATGTAATTTCATATGCACATTCTTAAATTTCTGGGCTTCGGTTAGGTACAAATGACAAAAAACAAGGTTTTGAACTAGGATTGAATAAATAGAAAAAAACTATAATTCTTGTGGAAACATTGACAACATTTTCAATATTAACCCTTATACTTTAATGCTGCTTCTTATATCTGCATCTGAAATATATTGAAATTTGGTAATACTGGTTTGTAGCTTATTAATCAAAATGTCACTTTAAAGTAATTCTTACCATTATTGTGAGTTAAATATTATATTCTAGGTAAAGGTTACCTCCCTAGAAGCTAGATTCATAATTGAGAAAAAGGACTAATGGCATATTAGACCAGTGGTGAAAAAGGAAAATTATGAGATGCTATAATGGTGACTTCATGGGATGTTATAAATCTGGCAGTGTAATGATGTCACGCAAAGCTGTGCCTTTAAAATGACATTAAATTAATCCACTAAGGCAAGACAAAAGTGGCTTACAATTACATGTTAATATTAATCCTGAGCACACTGTAATATAAACTCACAGTCAATTGCCAAAGAAGAGCCTTGGCAAATGTAATAGATAAGTACAGAAATTCCCATTACCAGTAATAAAACTATTTAAAAAAATGAAGAATGAACATTTATTAGTTCAAATGTGTTGTACTTACATAACATGATAGAAAAATGAGGTACTTATTCATGCTTGCAATTCTAATATATCTAAATCATGGGAAAGACCATTATGAAAGGGCATTTAGAGAGGAGAGGGAACGGGCTGGTGGTCATTAGTAGCAAAACTAAGTGAGAAGGTTTTGTGACAGAGGGGGTGCTGGAAATTAATTTAGCCTCCTTTGCTTTCAGCAGAATAAATGATGTTATTCTGTATTTTCCTTAACTTAACATAATTCCTGCCTGTTGTTGTGTTCAGCCCTTGCCGCCATGGCAGCACATTTCCACCAATGAAGTATCAGAGTAATTGATAATGAATACTGTTGATAGTGCATATTGTGACTATGCCCTATGTTTCATAGAATCATAGAATCATAGAACAGCTTGGGTTGGAAGGGACCTTAAAATTCATCTAGTTTCAACCCCCCTGCCACAGTCAGGGATGGCACCCTCCAGATCAGGTTGCCCAGGAATGTTTCTTGGATGTATTGTTGATGCATTATTGATGTTTCTTAGAGTATTGTTCCCAATAGAAGACATACTCTGGGTTTTGCCTGAACTAGCATGATGTAATGGATCCTACAAAGGACTGAGGAATTCTCAGATCCTTTCTGGCTCCATCTTTCTATGGATGAACCTTTTCTTTTATAGCTCCACCTGAACTTAGGGGAAAACTTGCTCTTTTGCATTTCCTGAGAGAGGAATTCTGTTAAGGGAGTCAGTGGCCCGAATAGTGTCCCACTGTCCCAAGGTTCAGGGATCCTGGCCTCTAGAAGGTATTTTAACCAAAAAATTAACCAAAACGACCATAGCAGGAGCCAAGCCCATGGCTGTCACTGTACTTCTCTTTGTGTCATTTCACCTACTTACCTACCTACCTACCTGTTTTTCTCAGACAGATTTGGATTTCTGAAATTTTGTCTAGTGTATATATCAAAGAACTGCAAACCTGTGTATGTGTCATTTACCATTTGTTTTCCTTCCCAAAATGCCTCATTTGAAACATGGCAAACAGCAACAGCCTCATACTTTATTGCATTGCATTCTGAAGAAATTCTGTGAACTAATATTTAGTAATATAGCTTTTTTTTTTTTTTTTCCAGCAGATTAAAAAGGTGTCAGACCAGAAAATTCAGGGGATATGGAACCTGAAAATCCCTTTTGTTTGCAAAAGCATATTTTGCTTTTGCTGTACATCTGACTTTACATAAAGTTTTCTTTTTAGAAAGAAAAGACATTCTGTGTGTTGGTCTGCAGTTTGCTAAATGGATGATCCTCCCTGTGGGCTTTATAAACCAGGCTTTTGGCTTGGTTGGGAATACCTTCTTAGGAGATTGTAGGAGATTGATTCCTTTTTTTTTTTTTTTTTTTTTTTTTTCCTCTGTTGTGCATGGTACTCTGCTGATCTAGCTTTGGAACAAGTTATGTGCCAGTTGCTTGAGAAAGGAGATCTATTGGTAACTAACATTACAAAGAGTCCACTGAAGATTAAAAGAATATCATTCTTCTGCTCTTCTTTTATCTTTCTCTCTTCTCTCAGAGCTTTTGTAATTTTACTTAGTAGGCAAAGATATTGTATGTAATAAATAAGGATATTTTAGAACAAGCTTCTGGCAAAAAATATACTGCTCTTACTCGTTCTTGATGGAATATGAAAGAAATAATGTGACAAATGTACAGTTATATTTGGCTAGGTATAGATATTAAGACATTATTTTTTTTAATTGCTTCTCAGAATCACAGAATGATTAGAAATGATTAGAAATCATTCAAAATGATGCTGTTACAATGTGAATATATTGTCTATCCATTCAAAATGATAAAATTATGCTAAGTCATTCTCTCAATTCTGCAGAAACTGTGGAAATGCAAATCTCAAAATCTCATTTGCTGTGCACAACCAAGAGGCAAATTAGCCAAAGACAACCTTCAGTCTTATGCCATTTCCCTGAAGAAATTTAAAATAATAGGATGCTTTTAATATGATGTTAAAAAAAAAAAAAAAAAAAAAAAAAAAAAGCTATCATATGAATTTGGGGTAGGATAACTCTAGCATTTTGCCCCAGTAGTTATAGACTGCCATGCAATGCACCTTATCTGTAAAACTACTCATTTGCTTTAACAAATGTTTAGTATTTATTTTTTTTCTTCAGTCAATCATACCTAGTAAGTAGACATTACTTTAAAATATACCTCAAAAATATAAATGGGGTGCTAGAGGCAGAGGCTCAGAAGACTATCCTGCTTTCAGAAACTGGAAAGCCCATTTCTGTTTTGGTGGAATGCACAGGTCAATCACCTTGTGTTACCATCCTTCTATACTCAATTGGAGTTCAGAGTTGGAGACAAGTTGTTTTATTCTCTTCCTGGAATATCTTTATGCTGGTGTTGTAGGGCTTTTTCTGTTCTCCCAGCTTCTGTCTGTTGCAGCACAAGTGCTCAGATGATGGGTTAATGCCGTGGTATACTGCATAAGGATTGTAAGGGTAGCAAAGCCCATTTCTGTCTTCAAGACATTTGTCAAGAACCATTTGTGCTGTAGTGTGTTAATACACAGGCATTTTACTCAGGAAGACCTTCTGAGTCTTCTAAGTCTTTCAGTTTTCCTTCTAAAAATGACTGCCTGCTTAGCTGGAAGTTTTTTCACATGCGTATTCACTTTGAATTTTTTCCCATGTTTATTTTCTTACAAAGGTACAGCTGACCTCACATATTTACTAGCAATAGATAAAAATACTTGGATAATAATTAAGGACGTCATTTCTGTTCTATAAACTAGCGTGGTTTAATTTTAATAAGTGCTGAACTCAATCCATCTGGAAGTAAGGATCTAATTCCTTCAAATAGATAAACATACTACAGACTTTGTACAGCTAAGATGTTTGCAACTTTTTATTAGCTAAGAAAGAGGAAGAGAGGGAGGTTTTTTTTATTTATTATTATTATTTTTTATTATTATTTTTTTTTAGCTTATTTAGCATTGAAAATATGATTTGATTCTAAGCTTAAAGGAGAAGTGTAAATTCTAACCCACAAGCTTTGTTAAGCCTTTCTAATTCCATTCGAAGTATTATGGAAGTCTGATGCTTGAATAAGGCCAAGCCATCTTTTAATTCCTAAACTGGCTCCTGTAAAAGGCTAGAAAGTCTTTGATCTGTGTAAAAGAGAAGATCACCAGGGAGAAGCCTCCGCTTCTGTTTGTCCAAATGTTGCAAGCAGAGTCTCTAGGCTATAGCTAACAACTCAAATTATATTTGTTTGTGTCTTAAACAGACTTGTTGATTTGCATATAAAAGGGAATTCAATGGCAATATCAGCTCTTTCATGGGGTTTGCAATGGAGGAAAAAGGCTAGTTAAATTTTGATCTAATAAACTGGCCTGCAATGATGTCATGTAATTAGTGCCTAGTGGTGTAGACACTGCCTGATTTCATGTTTCAAAAGTAATCTGGTATGTGCATACCAAGGCCCATAAAGAACAAGAGTACAAAACTGGGGGATAGAACAGAACAGAACAGAACAGAACAGAACGTGTGTTTTCCTGGAAGGAAGAAAATCTGCAGAGGAATAATGGAAATTCAGCCCTGATACGTGTGTGAAGTTTGTAGAATTCAGTTTTTAGCAGTCTTCTGATTTTTTTCACATTTGTCATTGCAGAGGTTAATAGAAAGTACAGAACCGGACTGAAGAGTAGGTCTGATTATTTGCTGGGGAACAATGTGAAGGAAATGTGAGATTTGTAAAGAAAGTTACAGGCATCAGCTTATATTGATGGCACCTAGCTTTGTTTTGTGTGCAACAGCACTGTATGACTGAAATTGTTATGCTTCTTGTAAGCAGTGGTCATATATAATCACCTGTAAAAATGGCCTACAACTAATTATTCTGCATAGCACTTTCTTGTAGTAATCTATTCCCAGAGAAGGCTAAACATATCTTCGTGAATAAACCTTCCCAGTCTTTGCTTTCTCCTTTTCACTGATGTCATTAGGTGGGAGCTGGGATGGGAAGCAAGAATTGGTCTTGCAACTTTTTTGTTCTCTTCTAGAGGGATGTACAGGGAGAGGAAATTTGTCACAAAGAAGTGCACATTTGAGAGGTTGTGCTACAGAAGCAATATGATCAGACTTGACTAGTACTTATCTCTTTGTGTCCTACTTGATCACATGCTAAGGATGATACATGGGCTCTTCATTATCCTCATTTCACCATTACATTATCTTGCTTTTAATGAGAGGAAAAAGCTAGTAATTCAATGCACATAAGCAAACTTTATCCTATGGAGTGTTACATCTTCTATCTCAGTGTGAAATGAACAGGAACAACAGTGAAGATAAATGTACATTTTTAATTGGAGCAGAGAAGATGCTTAGTAAACAACAATTTATTTCTGGTGTTAAGTACGATGCTTCAATAAGTTAACTTTTGCTGTTTTTGTATGAATAATGTAATATCGTTATTAAAATTATCTAATCATATTAAAATACAGTGTAGAGTACACCTGTTCTTCTCCAACTAGCAATTCAGTCCCCTTGAACAATGGGAATGTGTTGCTTTTTTGTCTACTATACTCACATGTGCCCCAAATACTATCTTTTTAGATTGATGTAGTTGGAAAAAATAAAGGTTGTCATCTCTCCTGCAAATTTTGCCCTGATTATCTTATAATGAGCAATTATAGAATAAAGGGTTTGGATAATCTTAATGACACCTGAAGAACTCAAAGGAAAATCTGTAAAGTTTGTCATCACCGCTTAAGTTGTCAAATAATAGAGACTAGCTTTGCAAAAGACCTCAACAGGTCACGAAGTCCATAAACTAAGATCAGTTATACCTATATTTTTTTTCCCAAAACTTGTTTGTCTAACCTTTTCCAGTGATGGAAATTCTGTGACTTTCCTAGAAAATCTATTCCAACGCTCTTTCTTAATGTTTAACCTTTGATGCTGTCACTGCTTGTTCTTTCCACCATGAACAAGTAGAACAGATGATTTTTTTCTTCCTGACAAGAGCTTTTCGTGTAATTGAAGGATGCTATGATCTTTCCCTTCTGCCAGCAAACTATTTTTCTCTTCGTAATTTCTAATCTCTAACAATTTTCTTTGCTCTTTTCTGGAGAGGTGATGAAGCAAAAAGATTTGGTACCCTCCTTCTATCCCTGCTACCCTCCTTTCAACCTTCCTGCTAGTCTGGAAAGGAGGAACAGAGATAAAACTGTTTGGATTATCATGATCTCTCCTAGGCTACCTGATGGAGTTGCTCTGTTATTGTTGATTACTTTTACTTTTGCTTAGTTAAGTCCTTCCTTTTCCTACTGCTTTTTAAATGTTTCTAAGTTGAATTTTAAATCGTTGATGTGACTTTAAAAAAATATTCTTCCGAAATATTTTATCACTTCTTGCCTTACTGAACACACTTTTGTATGCCTGAGTAGAACAAAAAAGGATTATGTCATTAAGGGCTTCACATCCGTTTAGTTCCTGCAGCCATTTTTTTCTAAGACATTTTGCCTTGTTCAGAGCTTCAGAATCACCTTTGAATGAAATCTTCACAGTTACTTAGCAGCAGGGTTTTCTGTTCATTTTGCATCTGTGCTTTGTCTATTGACTGAACTCCACCTGTTTCCACTATGAAGGATAGGTCACTGCTTTTTTCTTTTTCCCTAAGCAGCTGTCCTCCTGGCAGTCCTTGTGGTGAACTTCTTCCAGGTTTGTTTCAGTCCTTGAACTCTACACAGGACTGAGCCAAGAACGTTGTCATATAGTCCCATTAATAATCATCTGTTTCTCAGGCTAATGGGATCAGTCTTCTGTTATGTGCTCTGACTGGAAACTCCCAAAGTGATGCCTGAAGGGTGATCTCCTTGTAACATCTGTTCTGGGACTGTGGTGGTGCGTCAATATCAATTGACGCGTTGTTAGAATAAAATATGGTTGCCTTGCTAATGCAACCCATGGACAAAAGATTAGCTGGAACTGGTAAATGTAAAGCTGAACATTTAGTGTTTAGGCTCTGGTAAGGTTGGGGGGAGGGGGGGGGGGAAGGGGGAGTGGATACCTACCTAAATTATACATTGAAATAAGTGTGTGTCATGTTGTGTGTGTCTGCCCCACCGCCCACCCCCACCCCTGGTAAAGTTAAGTAACACTCAGTACTTGCATGACTTTGTGATGGAGGAAAGTTATTTCTTTTAAGCTTATTCTGTGGTCACATTTACTCTGCATTTGTGCTGTGTGGTTCTAGCTGAAAACTGAGGGCATATCACAGCATATTTACCTGTTCAGTTAGGCACCAGACTGTGTGCCCATGGACAGATTTGCTCACATTCAACAAGCCAGTGACTGCCTACCTGTATAGGCTTGCACTGTGCTCTGAATCAGTGCCCTGGAAAAAATCTTAAATCCTAGAAAAGTGCTCTGGCATGAACTGAAGATCATTTCTGAACAGTCTGAACGAACTGTTGATAAGGACCAAGCCAGCTGCTGCCAGTCTGCAGTGGCAGTTTTAAAAAACAGAGCTCTGTGTGCTTGTGACCTTGTTGCTAGCTGTGTGCATGGTGGCCGTGTTACTCCTTTGTCTGTTACTCCTTTATCAGTAACATATACTCTCTATATATTTTACATTTGTATTTTAAAAGCAGTTTGTGGACTTCCAAGGTAGGCAGAACACCCAGGAGCATTTTGTTGCTCTGAATCCTGAGATGCTTGTGACAGCTATTGGAATGCATTACTCCTGGGCAGGCATGTTGGGCTACCTTCCATTCATAAATGAGGGTACATGACTTAAAATAGCTTTGTGGATAAAAGAACAGAAAAATAAAATTTTAAAGGGCTTAATTCAGGTAAAACTCTGAGTGTCTGAAAGTGATGTAGTCTGGAAAATTAGTTTCAGGTCTTGAGACATCCTTTAACGTGGCTGTCAATATTAGCTGCTGGTCCTTAAGGATGTCTGTGTGATCCGTGTGAGGACCTCTTCTGATTTTCCAAGAGCCTTGTCTGGAAGTAAAGGCAATAAGTCCTTTCTCTTTCTCCTTCCCAATGCCTTTTGAGATGCAAGCATGCATATATGAGTCACCACAGTACTGACGTCCAAGAAAGCAAAGCCTTGAGACCAGGGGCTTTAAGAAATGTCAGTAAAGCCATATATACATCTTGCTTTTATAGGTGGAAAAAATAATGGTTTCCTCTCATATTTGAATTTGAGGGGAAAAGAGAACTTTCAAAGGCATGAAAAAGTTCAGTGTTCTGAGTATGAATATCTAAGCAAGATGTGATTTTAAAATGACAAGGAGTCAACATCTGGGTATGTTTTCCCACATTAGCAACCGCTGTCCTAAACTGTGCTCTTGTGTGTGATGTTAAACAGCTGCTCAGTTTCACCCCAGAGGTAAGAATATTCTGTATCTCAGTTACATTTATTTTATTTTAGAGCTTTTGAGATGAAGTGCTCAGAGAGAGTGTAAAGTAGTGGCACTGAAACTGCACTGTACTTGGTACCTAGAAATTCATGTTTTAATTCAATAAAAAGCTGCTGACATATTATAATGCTTATTCTTGGCACTACCGTATTACATTATCCAACCACCGTTTCCTATTATCTGCATACCAAATTGTTCAAGTCAGTAATTTGAGTCTGTCCCCACCATGTTCTAGTGAAATACCATACAAATAGCTGCCACAAATATTAACAGCTGGTCCATTTCAAGGTGCTGTTGCCTTTCTCCACAATTTACAGTAAGAATGAAATGTATCCTGCCAACAGCATCAACCCATCCAGCATGCTGAAATGCCTGGTGGTTTTTGAAGCTGAATGTGCAAGTAGGGTTTCTTATCAATGTGCTGTTTTTGGAAGAAAATGAAGTTGTATAAGGTCAGGAAAAGATGTTTTTGGGAGTTGCTCATATTTAATAAAATTACACTCAGGAAGTTTAGAATGGATAAAAAAGAAGAAGGTTTTGTAAACTGTGCAGGCATTCTTCCTGTAGGGATTATACACAGGATACTGAAATGTAGCACATTGGTGCCTGTGGTTTTTGTCTTCATTTCTGTGTCTTAAATGAGATGAATCATGCCATTATAAGGAAAAGGCCTGACTGTAATGCACCTGCACTGAGTGGGACTTTCACATCTGTAATTCCCCCATACTTTCATGACTGTGTAAACATGTTCATAACAAAGCAGAAATACAATTTTGTATGTACTTACATGCAGAAATAAGATGCAATGGTGGTCTCTTACAGAAGAATTGCTGAAGTGGGAGCTGTGGGTGTCACTTCTTTCAAAAGTTCCATAGTAAAATTTTCTTTTGAAAGTGATCTTGTTTTTTAGGATCAGCTGGAAACTGTTAACCACTTTCCTGATTTATAAGACCAAACTGAGATCTAAGTGTGTCTGCAAAACCAGAGGCTCTGGAATTAACTTTCTGTTAACTAATATAGTTCAAACCAGTCCTTTGTACAATTATATCTCATTCTTTTTCTCTTTTTCTCTTTTTCTCTTTTTCTCTTTTTCTCTTTCTTTCTTTCTTTCTTTCTTTCTTTCTTTCTTTCTTTCTTTCTTTCTTTCTTTCTTTTTCTTTCTCTTTCTTTCTCTTTCTTTCTCTTTTTTTTCTTTTTCTTTCTCTTTCTCTCTTTCTTTCTCTTTCTCTCTTTCTCTCTTTCTCTTTCTCTCTCTTTCTCTCTTTCTTTCTTCTTTCTCTCTTTCTTTCTTTCTTCTTTCTCTCTTTCTTTCTTTCTTTCTTTCTTTCTTTCTTTCTTTCTTTCTTTCTTTCTTTCTTTCTTTCTTTCTTTCTTTTTCTTTCTTTTTCTTCTCTCAAAGATGAGCTCATAACTTTATTCCTTGTAAGAGGATACTGTGAAAAGCTGCTTTGCAGTTTGTCAGAACTGACTTACTGCAAAGGCTCTGGCTTGTAGTAAGTGTGAGAACTGTGAACAGTATTCTCCAAAATATTTCAATCTTTTCAATTTTCATGTATCTCCTAAAGTCTGTAGAACATAACTGAAAACTGTATGAAGACTTGTATGCAGCTTATTAACTATGTTGTTCCTGAATTGTTGCCATACAAGAAAAATCAAATGATGTATTCAAAACTAGACTATTATGGTAGCTGCATCTATATTTTGAGCTACTAAAACACGCTGAATGCACTGGGACTGAAAAAGCATCTTGTCCAGCATATTTATATTTGTATATTTGCACAGTGAACCAGAGAGGACAACAGTTCACAGTAAATTATTTACTAAAAATAATTTTAAAAATCTGCAAACAAGCAGAATTTACCCAATATGTACATTAGTGAATTCTGCTCTACTGGGCTGTTTACTGTCACTCTTTGTAAGTACCTTTGGAATTGTAATTGGATGATGCGTGCCTTGCTTCACAGTAAGTGCCACTTTTAGAGTCACGAGAAAGTCCTACAAAACATTCTCTCCCCCTGGAGAAATATTTCTCTGTATTCACCTCACATAACATGACCTCTTTACTGATTGCAAATGTCATGCAAGTCAAACCAGCCTGCTAGTAAGTTTCCTCTAAATAAACTTTCTTTTATTTCTCTGGTCTTAAAGTCTGTTCGCTGTCTCTATTTTCTTTGCTCTTTTGTGTGCAGCTAAGATTTATAAGGACTGCTGTTACATGTTATACATTTTCTTACATCAGAGCTTTTAGTCTCAAGACCTTGGGACGCAGAATTTACAGTGACCATAAAATGGACCCCCCAAAAAATACAACCCATCTTTGCAAATATTCTGAGTTTGACGTAGAAAACCAGTGGAATGAAAGGCTGTTCCCATTACTCTCTATGCAGAAAAACAGCTCCTGACTACCATCAAAATTATAGAGGAGTTTATATCAGCTCTCTTTTTGGAAGTCAGAGGAAATTCTCACCACTGTAAGAATCTTCATCTGTACCTTTGTAGTGAGCCAAGCTGGCCTGAGATCAGAGAAACTTTCTTCTTCAGGAATATTCAAGTATGGCTCCCAGACTTATGCTTAGGCCCACGTCTAAGGGAGCTGTATTTCTTCATGGAACATAATGGAATATTCTAAACAAAATGTGAAAACCTGTTATACATAAACCTAATTAAGCATTTTCAGATGAATAAACAGTAGTTTTATAGCCCTTGCTATGAAATCTCATAATCTTATAATTAATTCCATGTTTAAAGTAAAAATGACAGTTTGATGGAGTTGCTTTGAGGATTGTATAGGGAAATACACCACAAGCAGTTTTCCTACTCCATGCGCTACAGGATTTACATGGGAATGACATCACACTAAGTAAAAGGACTGGCCATCTATCACCTGGACAATGTGTACTAAATAATGATGAACACAGTCCCTTGCATATAATTTCCTTTTTCACATCCAAGCCCTCAAAACTTCTCTTTTTTTTTTCACATTTCCCTAAATTGGTCATTTCAGCCTGAAGCAGCATCTTATAGTCTATGAAAGGTAAGAAAGTGAAAATCAGACCTTGGTTTGCTTATGATGTCTTCCAAGATCTTATTACTTGTGTGAGGTACGTTTCCCACTGTCACTAGCACACTGGATGAGATCTTAATTGATCTCTTGTTCTTTCTTTTCTGGGCAGAATGAAGTCTTTGAAGATGAATACTGGCTCATAAACTAAATGCTTTCAGCTGTTGCTGCTGAACATAACAATTCCTAAGAAGATTTTTGTCAGTTGCTTAGAGATTTCCCCATTTTTATGGAGAAGGTTGTAGTTTAACCCTTTAACAGGTCCCGGATAACATTAAAAGTCACACTATGTCTACTGTAGAAGTTTAACAGCAGGAGAAAGGGTTGATGCTTTAGTAGGGCAAAGTAGCTAGAAATGTGAATACGTGGTTAGATGAAGGATTTAGTACAGCCTCTTATGCAGGAGGTCATATGGTCAAATTGGTCTGCGCTGTTCTTACAAACCATGAATGAATAAACTTAAATAGACAGGTATTATTACTGTTTGTATATATAGTAGTTAGGTGAGAAATTGTTGCAGGACAAGACCAACATACAGTATGCTGACACAAAACAAGGGAGTATCTATCTTTCACAGAAAACCATTTCAAACCTTTTCTTTCCTTTCCTCTTGTGCAGAGAAAAGTGACATGTTACACGGTGCAGCTGGCAGATTGTCTTGGCTTGATAATGCATAATCAGAGCCTTATGAAATGGTTTAGTTGGAAACCCCCCAGTAAATAAAATATGCTGAATGAAAAGCAGATGCACAGTGGGGTGAGAAGGAGTATGTTTGGGAGTTAGGCATGCCCGAGCTGAAATCCTGCCATAGCGGAGCTTCACCTCTCTGCCTTTCTCTCTTCACAGAGAAGCATGGCACAATATTCTCTGTCTCTGTATTAACATGAAGGCATTTATTCCTTAAAGTATGGGCAAGACTTCAAGTCAAGTTTACAGGTAACTTGCTATGCAAGACTTCAAGTCAAGTTTACAGGTAACTTGCTATGCAACCAGTCCACTGCTCTATCAGCCTCCTCCTTATGCCCTCCACCCTTCTGTCACACATCTTGAACCATGCATCAACACCTACTTCTACTGTTCTGCTGAAGCCCTAAACCTATTCTCTAGAAAATTTCAACTGCATATTCACCCTTTTCATCTGTGTCCAAAGCTTCTAACAAATACATGTTGTTTTTGTCCTCACTTCTCATATTTCACTTCTTTCATCCTCTTCATCAAGACAGCAGATTACTTCAGGTATTTTTCAGACCTATGTACATCATGTTAGCCTTGCCCTCAGGTTACGGCAGACCGGGGAGCAGATGATACATGGTAAGTGGAGTATGGATGGCATATGACTGCTGCCTGGCATTATTGTGGGTACACAACTGAGGGGAAGGGAAAGGAGAAACTGGGATCTCCAACTTGTAGGACTCAAAAACTCACTATAATTTGTAAATAACCGTGGAATAGATTATAAGATCTGAAACTTCTATTTTAATGTGTTTGCACCCTGTGGATATCCTCTCTGTTTGGAAACCGCTTAAGCAGCCATTGAAAGTTTGGGATGAAGTGAAGAACAAATATCTAGTTAGTTAAAGTAGGAAGAGAAGATAAATTCACATGGAGAACTTGGAAAAAGTAGTGAGGGCAGGTTTGGGAACAGCAGGATAAAAAGGCCTGTCACAGAGAAGGAACTTGCCCAGTTCCTGGGAAGTACTCTCCCTACTCCTCTGCTGGCAGCAGAAATCTAAGCTACCTATTGATGAAACTTCAGGCTTTGTACCTTTTGGTATGTTTAAAAACTGACAATACACTACTGTTACCTGTTGCAGCTCAGACAGAAGTTCCTGCTGTGGATGGAGGAATTTTCACCCTGACAATACAATTTTAAATAATTCACAGGAAGTGTTTTTTTTGTTGTTGTTGTTTTGTTTTGTTTTCCTTTTATCACCATACCTCCAACCCCACCTCCCAGCAAGTAAATCACATACAAGACATTGTCTTTGGGTGCAAATTCATGAAGTTGTAAGTTAAAAAATACCAGAACTAAGTGCATTTGTTTGTTTTCCAAAATTAATTTAATCCTCCAGTGATTTGTTTTTAGATTGTCTAACTTCTGTGCTCATGTACTTCTTTCCTGCAAGATCCCTTTCTCATTCAGTGCAGAGAGTATTAATTTAATAAGCAAATATTTAATCATTTCTCATCTTTCTGTTTTTGTTGTTGTTGTTGTTGTTTTTTTTTCTAAAAAACACACTAGTCCTTTTCTGGAGTTTTCTGTAGAACATATCACTCTAAGGTGAGTGTTTTTTGTTTTTTTGCTTGTTTGTTTTTGTTTTGTTTGTGTTTGTTTTGTTAATTATTTTTTTTACCCTTTCTCTCTGTCTCTCTGTCTCTCTCTCTTTTTTTTTTTCCCCTTAATTTGTTTTTCCCATTACTGTGAAGTAAAGGGCTAAATCTATCAGGGTTTTCTAGAAAATATTAATATTAATACTAAAATACTAAGGTGGATTATTATTATTTTTAATTGCAGGTAACCCATTCATTCTGGATACCCATTTCTGGGCTCATAATTTGAACACAGGGATAAGCAGCTCCCACCAAGTAAACAGCTATGATGAAAGTGAATAACATGCCTTGCTGAGTAACACCTAGAACCTTTGGGACAGGTTGAATCTAGCTGTTCAGAAGGAACAAATGTAACTTACCATGAGAACCATCTTTCCCCAAACTTTACTGCACCATGCCCTTTGAAAGTTAAAAGTGTTTTTTTCAACTTCTGCAGCAAACAGAGATCTTCTAGAGCAAAAGATACCTGTAGTGAAGTTAGTGATGGGCAACGGTCTTCTCTGCCCAGTCAATTGGCCTTGAAGGAAAAATAGTACATTACTGTCTTCTATTTCAGTCTCTTGAATGTGATTATGGAAGTACCACATGCAGGTAGTCTTAACATTGATTTTTCTCAGTTGTGAGTTTCTCTTCTTTTTCATGAGGTTTTGTACATTAAGCGTGACGTTGGAAGTCAAAGGACATATTCTGTTTTCATTCTCCTGTGTTTTCTTGCATATTTGCAACTACTTTGTTTTATAACAATGTGAAAAAAAAAAAAAAAAAAACTCTTAGAACTAATATCTCCAGGACTTCAAAATTATATTTAGTGCTTTAGTTCTCCTGCATAATGCTTTCATGAGAGTTAAAACAAATGTACGCATGGAGCATTGGCAAGTAATTATAACAGGAATAAAATAAGACCTTAGCATATTATGTTGTCATTTTTCTTGATACAATTAGTTTTAAGACATGACACTCTTCTAAATTGGTGGAGTACCTGACTAGTAAGTAATACTAGTATATTAGACAATATACTGAAGATATCAATTGTGTGCTTTTTTTGCAAAACTTCTATCAGTTCATAGCCAGTGCTTTGCCTTAGACGTCAAAAATTAAATCCTTATTATATCCCATGAGTTCCATATTAGGCTGGAATTCCAATGGAAATTCATGAGGGACTTTCTGTCTGCGGGGTTTTGTAATGTGGCTATGAATGCCACTAAGAATGTTTTTCTTAAAAGCTGGATATCCACACATGCCCTATTGGTAAACCACTGGGTTGCTGAATTAAGATTTTATTTACCACTGGAATAAATATACTACCCAGTATACACATAGTTGGGAACCACATATGGGGACCATTCACAGGCTATATCAACATCAGTTAAGTTGTTTGCTGTATTTAACGCTGTGCATTAGAATTAGGAAGTATGTATTTAAAATCATTAACTTGCTGGTTAATCTCTTCAGTCTCTTCCATTGAGCATCTTGGTCCTGCTGAACCTGGAACTATTTTGTTGTCCAACCAGTCATGTTTTAAACCTGCTTTTAGAGAAAATTCTACTTTTTTTTTCTTTTGGAGATATTTGTGTCAACCTTTGTGCTGTTAAAACAGATCTTGAAATTTTAAGATCTTCATAACAAGAAGACATACACAAGGCAGAGATACGCTGTTTTTGATTGAACTGTCTTGAGAAAGGTAATTACAGTGCTCTTAAAGCTTCTCTTTAACAACAATTTATTGTCATATATTACATATAGCTTCTGGAAAAAAAGGACTAAAATGCATTGGTCTGACAGCACTTTATTTCTAATTTGGTACTCGATGATATGGGTAATAAGAAAAGAACATCTGAATAAAACATTTTTGCTGAATATTTTAATAAGCCATCTACGTTTTTTCCAGGTTATTTATGGCCAGAACCATTTGATACTATATATTTTTAAAAGTTGATTGTTGGCACTAGCTGATACACCTGTCATAATATCTATTTACAATATATACATCCTCTCTGCCAAGTTAGGTCATAGTTTACAATGTGGTTAGTACTGAATTCACAACATGGTATGATTCTGTACAACAATCTGAACTTGTGAAACCAACTAAATGGTGGTAATCTTATAGGGAGTTTTATTAAGCTGCACCTTACGCATGGGGATATTGGAAATATGTTGCTGAAGTGAAACTAAAATTTATATAATTAATCATTTTGAAATGAATTTTCTTCTCTGTGTGTATTTTTGTTCAGGATAATTAGCTAACCACAGTTTGTTTATATAAGGTGTGTGTAATCTGTTTATAGAGCATGGCAGCTGACATAATGTAGCTCTTGGCGAGCTGTGACATTCCCTTCCCACAAGTAACATTTGAAATGATAAAACAACATTCAGATGAATAACTCCCTACCAGGTAAAAATCATTAAAGCCCACATTCTCCAATAATATTTTCAATCCACTTTGTTAAACCTTTTCACAGGAGCAAACACAGGTACAACCCCATTTGCTGTAACTGTAGAGCAATTCTTCAGCCTATCTGGGGCCCCACAAAAGTGTCTGAAGTAAGCTCAGTGTTACTGAAGAGTTTGCTTGTTGTAGACCAAAATATTGTGATATGATCCAGACAAACAGAATGAATTTGATTAGGAGATTAGAAACATGAACACAAGTCTTATGTCATTCAGATGGAAATATGACATATGAGGCCTTGGGGAACTTGAGCCAAAATATTTACCATTGCTGAGACTCACATCATTGTGCCTGAGCTCTGCAAAGGCTCTCTCTAATATCACCCCATGCTGTTTGGAGGATAACTTTCAGCCAACCCAGGATATCAAACTGAAGGGCCCTCTGAATGCGTATTTTATGGAACAGGATCCATGTGAATATCTTCCCTCTGGAGAGGATGTCTTTACCTGTGGAACGATAAAGCAGAGACCATACAAATACCATTGTGGGATGTACTCCAGTGGAAGCTTCCATGTGAACATGGACTATGGACATCCTGCTTGTAGCTTCTGGGAGAGAGGTTGTGCTGACAGGAGCTAGAGCTGATGAACAGCACTAACTTTGATTTGTGGAAGGAACACTGACCCCTTTTGTAGGGATAGAATATACTTCAGTGGACCTGCCCCCAGTGGTGTCAAAGCCGTGGTGGGAAGGCAACCTGGCAAAAGGAATGACTGCTGAGGATTGAATTCACCGGCCCCCCAGCAGTATAAGATCATGTAGTGGGAGAATCTGAACTTGAAGAAATTATCCAGTGAAACAGTCTGGCAAAGGTCTGCAGGCTGAGCTGTGAACACCTTTCCTGTTCATTCTGCAGTGGTAAAACCAAGCATGAAGAAGAAAGGAAAGTTAAAACAAGAAACTATATTGACAAAAGTGTGTAGAGAAATGTTGCCTCTTGCTCTGTCTTTCCCCCCAGATAAAGTTGCTTTCAGGTCTTCATTGTCTTCATTAGTTGAGACTAATGTCTAGCTGAGGATCTACTCAGAGGATTAAAGTTCCAGTTTTGTTAAAGTAATTGTGAATTTTGTTATTCAGTTCTGTGAGATGTGCTGTCAGTCCAGACTCCTTGGGACATAGGAACATGCTGCAACATGAATACTGGAAGAGGTGAGGCTTTTTTTCTGGCCGCAGGTAGGGCTGGTATAGATGTAGTAATGAGAAGGGCCAGGTGAAGGGAGAAGAGGTCCACAGTTTGGACTGTGAGGTGTGCACTGTGCTTACCAAGCACCTGTCATACTGTGCAGTATCTATAGCTGGTTACAGATGCTCTTCCTGCTGTAAACAAGCTGCTGTCTCAATGACGCATGATGTAGTGTATGCTGGTTTCTCTGGGAATAGGATGTCCTCATACTCATCTTTATCATCAGCACACTCAATCTTCTGGCTAGTAGGTAAGAAGTGACGGTTTCCACATGGTGTATCCTATGCAATGGTGGCAGATATTTTCTTACAAATACTTTCATTTTGTGGGTATGTGTACCTGAATGATTTAGCTCTTTTAGGTTTTTTGGGAGGTATTTGTTGTGCTTGTGCATTGTCTTCCAGAAAAGTCCAGTATTCAGTCAGAATATTGAGAGAAGGAATAGGACACGACCTTCAGATTTATTTCTGAGAACATTCCTTCACGAAAGTTATGTTTACACTGAGCGTGTATCCTCAAGCCCACACTTAAAATGTAAATCAAACAACATTGCCAACATGTATTTTTCCCTATCGAGAGTTTCTCCAAATATGGAATCATATTTGCTGCTTTGCCAGTATTCTTGCAGCAGTGTCTGTTTTATATTTATGTGCAATTCCTCTTGTTAAAGAAAGAAATAAAAGCATAATGACCGATGTCTGGCTTAAATGTAAATGGGGGTATTAATGCTATCACTATTTCAGATATGTAAATGATAAATAAATATGGAAAGAGTATGCAGTGGTGAAGCCTAGAATACAATGCCACTGTCCTATCATTTCCAATATGTTCACGTGGCAACAAGATATTCATGTAATAGTAGTGAATCAAAAATGGGCATTTAAGTAGACTGCTCTCAAGCTATTTAATATGCTATATGCTGTTCAGAATTCTGTTACAGTGGCTATGTAGATAAATAGCTAGGTCTTGAATGTTTGATTCATAGTTTGTTAATAGTATGTGATCAGTTAAACAGTACAAAATGAATACATAAAATTATTTAATCATTTAGAAATCACAGACTTTGCAAAATGATAGGGTAAGAAAAATTGAATTTGTTCAGCTCTTTGTCATTGCAGAACACTCCAAGCTAGCCTTTCATTTTCATTAGTGGGTCAAGTTACAGTGTCAAGTCTACTTCACGGGCATTTATGAAAGGCACATTTAATGATTTTCATTAGGAAAATGCTCTGATTTTTCCTGAAGACTCATAAGAGATTGCACACAATGAAATAATCTTAGGCGACCAATCTGCAAAGTGCATTCTTTTTTTGGTGTTCCTTATACCAAAAAAGGGCAAAAATATCTGTGATGTTACTCAGTACAGTTTATTCCATCCTCATCAAAAGACTTCATCTCTATGGACAAGCAAAAACCCATTAATCTAGGGAAAAAGAGTCAGCACTTAATAATAGAATGTAACTTTATTGAGCACTTAAACTGTGGCCAGGAAAAGCAAATACATTCTGTACGAGCTCAGTGCAGTGGAGTGGAATATAAACGTTGCAGAGCTTATCTATGGAAGCATGTTGTCATTTTTCTGAGGTTTCTATCAAACTTTTAATCAAAACCATAGCCAAAATTGGCCCACATTACTGTGATCATTTTTGAGTGTTCTGTTCTATAAAGTCTAGCACACAGATTTATAATGTTTGAACACTGGTGCTGTTGCCAACATTCACAAGAAAGTTGCAGGCTTCAGACACACGTCATCAGTATATGTTATACATCTACTTCAGAAGCAAAGGGAAGTCCATTGGAGATGGCCACAAATGCACTTCAGTGGCTAGGAGCAATGATGGTGATAAAGTTGCAAGATGATCTGGGAAATGTGTTATTTTAACGATTAAGGAGAAAAGTATTCACAAAGACCAGCTGCAGACTAGATAGGCTAAAGGCTTGTATTAGCTCCTGTAAAAGTCAGTTCAGAGTACCTATATTAAGACTTCAGCTCTGAATGAATTGTCCTACAGAGTGGCAGCACTGATTCATTATTTAGTGATGTGTTTTTTCTGTTCCTTGAGTTTTCTTAGCACAACTGTACTAAGAAAGACCATTGTGCCTCTTACATTTCCTACATAATAATATGGGAATAATGTGAGACATATACCGATATATAGGAAGATGATCTCCACCTCCATATATCTTCCATAATGACTATTGCTCATACCCGAAGTTTGCATTTAAAACTTCTTCTGGTAGAAGGATCACAGTACTGCCATAAGTTTATTTTAGGCTTTGCTCCTTGTTTTGTTTTCCTCAGTGCACAAAAACAAGCCCTTACTTATGTGCTATCTGTACAGAGGCAGACTTGCCTGTTAGCAATAAGTATGTTTCTTTTGCCTGTTAATGCGTCTACTAGAATAGCTGTTCATCTAGTGATTTCATATAGGATGAGATTTTATATACAGACATCAAAAACACCTATCTCATATTTCTGCTATCTTTGGTTTATATTAGAAACACAGAAATGAACACCAAAGCCCAAACGAGAACCAGAAGAGAGGCTTACCTAATGCCACAACTCATACTTTTGTACAGCTCTTAATACTGTAAAAATGCTGTGAGGAGGATCAAAAGAAAGAATGAATATATGTACATATGCATATAATATTAAAATGTTTATTTAGTAAATTATAATAGTTTTAAATATTCCTTCATAAAGAAGTTTTGAGAAATATAGGTGGGTCAGAAAATATAAAACAATGAAGAGTAAAATATAAGGAAGAGAGATATTATTTTCTTGTATTGTTACATATCTTTTACAAGTAGAACAATCTATGCTGTTGCATTTTGATAACAGAGTAAGTGTGAAGAACCTACTTCATGAGAAGAAGTAGTAGGCAATGTAATATCTTTTTCCTTTACTAGTAGGTTGACAAATTTGTTGTTTGCTTTTAATTAATAAAAGATAGAAAGTACAAAGAACATGTATACGAAGATCAGATGGAATATTGAATTAATTTTGTTAGGCACACCAGATTTGGAAAAATGTTATTCAATTGGTTCTCTTTTTTCCTGAACTTCTAGTTCACTGGGTACTGGCTTTGGAGTAGCTCCATCCCGAACTCAATTTTCAAAGAATTTCCATCTGGTTTCATGATATTGGCCTAGTGTTTGAAAGGTAAATAGGCATTCAAGCACACAAGATACTTTGCAGAGTTAACTGACCATGATCAGGGTTTTCTGAGACAGTCACATAGTCAACTGGGGAAAAACTGACTCATTTATATGAAGCATCCAACTTCATTTTCCTTTATGTAGCCAAGACCCCAAATTACCCTGATGTGCTTGGCCGAATATGTGATGAATATGTTGGCTAAAGGAAGGAACTGGTACTGTCTGTAATTTCCATGGACCTCTGGGAGGTCTATGTGAGAAAATCTCAAGCAATACCTTCAAGACTTTTCACATGAAGTAGTTTAGGATTATTATTTTTCTGTTTTTTAAATAAATTGCATAAAGTGCTTTGGACAGTAGTAAATGATGAAAATTCCTTCAAAACTACACTGTTTCCTGCCTAACATATACTACTTCTTTTTTGATTCTTTTTCTCTCCCTGTTGCATCTGAACAATTTAATCTTTTGTGCGTCTTTAAAAGCAGCACTGAAAGTTCAGGAAACAGTGGTGTCTACTCTAAATATCTGGACAAAAGGGCCTTCCAGGCTTCTGAGTCTTTGGTGAGAGCTTACTGTGTACCATCCCACTCCTGAATTTTCAGAGGAAGGAAACTCAGTAGATGTGGCTAGAAGGACTTTTTAGCGACCATCACACATGTCCCAGCCAAGCCATGGAAAGCCATGACATGACACACTCATCAGCCTTTGGTGCTGCCATAACCACTATCTAAACTTTCTGTCTTTATAACTTCCTGGAAGGATACAGGGAAATATAAATTAGAGAGTAGTCTAACCTTTAAAAACCTGCTAGTACTAAAGCTATTTACATATTCAAAATAGCAAAGGGCACACTGTTTACAAATAATATATGTTTTGTGTTTACAGCATCTATTGAAAACCATTAGGTAGCAGGGATCACAGAAGTGCTTCCAGCTAAGCCAGAAATACAGCAGTCAGCTGTTACTAATAAACTCCAATTTCAATTGATTGAATAATTATTTTATTCAGCCAGTTTTCTTTTGAAAATGGTTACATCAAATAGTTTGAAAACTGTTCCAGATGTTTGTTGTTCTTTCACATTGGGAATGCATGAGCAAATGGAAGATAGATCATTTGATCAATAGAAATAACATACATAAGTATGACCCAGTATTCGATCTTAATATATCTGACAAGCAATTTCACTCCTAATGAAACTAAACCTGAGAAGTATTTTCCTGATGTAGACAAAAATTCAATTGTGGTTCTGTCTGTAGTCAAAGAATACAATCCTTCCAGCAAACAAGTAGAGTACCTCGGGATATTTGACTGTGAAAGGTCTAATCTTGATATAGGTTCATCGTTCTTGACACCATTTAACTTAACATCAGGGTTTACTGAAAGTCTTCAGTCAAAACTATTAAGAGCACATTGGTTTTTGATTGAATGACTCTTTTGTGAATCATACTGCTTCATGTAGAGAATGTTGACTCTTGGTTGAAATTACAGGAAAACCAAAAGTGCTACCTTGGAAGTACTTACTCCATTCTTCCTATGTTTCTGTGTCCAGCTTCCTAGGTCAGATTACATCGTGCGTAAAGCATTTAAATGCGTCTTGGAGCAGTAAGATGCAGTGCACTGTGCAGACAGAGAGGACAAAATATCAGAGCAAAATGTATACAGACAATTGCATGGCTCTGAGATCAGTTACTTTGAAATACTGATTTACAGCAAGATCATGTTACTTGTTAACATATTATTTATACTTTTGACAGCTTAATAAGTTTCAATAGCACATTTAAGAAAGCAGAAAACACTTCAAAAAATGTTAGTGACATGCCATTAAAAAAAAATAAATCTATTTTAAGGCACAGTACTTCCTTTGAAAACAAAAACAGCTAGTAATCATGGTCTTGTGGACTTAAAACAATGATGATTCTTTTTTTCCCAAAAAAAGTTCTAGGAGGAGTTCTAAGAGAGTAAATAAAACAACCATTTATAATGCCCTTCTGTGGCCTGTAAGGAAGTATATACATTGAACACCACAGTTTACACTGACCAACCACAAAGTGTCAATTTATGAGGACTAATGAGCTCTATCATGTAGATTTGCTCCTTAGAAACAAAAAGTTCTCGATAAAATCCTGGCTATCCTGAACTTAATGGGAGTTTAATCACTGACTTCAATGGCTTTGACTGTACCCATAAATCAAGAATTCCTTGGGATTCCTCTGCACTGTTGCATTCAAGCTGCCTATTAAGATTAGGTCCATGCAACATCCTGAGCACTGCACATGAGCTGTGTGGGAGAGGATTCATAGTCTGGGGCCAAAGTCATGCCAAGGACTCTTCTGGCAATCAGCAGCATAAACTAGCATAACAATGGTCAGTAAGGTTAGAATTTCACCTTCATCTAGTCTATTTTAACTGAAGTATACATGTCCCGTTTCTTTGTTCCTCACATAATTTCACTAGCTGATAGATCAAAATCATAGACATTGCCTGATTTCAAACAGCACAAGAAGCTTTCTAGCAAAGTAGCTTATTAGGTGAGAGCTGGATTTCACTGAATTACCCCTCCTCTCAAGGAGAGAAAACAAACAAACAAACAAACAAAACACTAGAGTAATAAAGTTTTAAGTGTTCTTAAAACTGTAAATGTTAAGCAACTATTTTAATTGCATACCATATGCCACATTTGGTGTATATTAAAATCTGCAGGGATTTTTATGTTTCTTGCTGCTCAGTAACTAGTATTTAGTTAAATATTTAATCTAAATCTTCTTAAATATAGAAGTAGCCAATGTGAGTGTCCTTGTTATGCAACAAAGGAAAAGTTAAAAATCTCTAAACTCTTTAAAGTAACTCTTTAAAATCTTATAGAGTCAAAAACATATATAATCAACAGACATCATCTTCCTACCGGATCACTAAAACTGAATTCACGTGCTCCATCTAACACTATATAATTTTTTTACAAATTCAGATGTCCTACAGTGCAAGTTTAATATATCCTCTCATCCACCATTTATCTATTTGAAAACAAATCTTACAAAAAAGCAAATCTTAAAAACAAATCTTAAATACAAACAAATCTTAAAAAAAAAGAAAACAAATCTTAAATACATGTTGTTTCAGTCAGGGATACCTAAAAATGTTTTCTGTAATTAGGCATTTAAATGAATTTTCTGTTTTTCAAATGTGCTTAATGTGAATTATCTCCTGTTGGCCATGTGTCATGTATTTTCTTCCCTCAAATATGACAGCAAAGAGTTGGAAAAAGGCTTTATCCTGTATTTCAGAGTACTGATATTTTTTAACCGTAAGAAATCATACATTTCTGAAGGTGGAAAAGGCTCTACCACATGCTAAATCACATTACAAGTTATTGCAATTTATTTTTGTTGCCTTTTTTTTTTTTTTTTTTCTTAAGGAAATTGTTGCCAGAGGGAAGACCACAAAGAGGAATAATTTCTGGGTTTTGATTCTCTCTCTTAGATCACAATGCCATGAGTAAATTTTGGTGGTGGATGAAGGTGAGTAAAAGTATTGTCTTAATAAAAATAGTTTAAAAAAAAAAAAAAAGGCAAAGCAAAACAAACAACAACAACAAACCAACCATGATGTGGCTGAAGTTAACAGACTAAGAACTTGGAGCCTTCTCTACTGTATCTTTTCCCAGTAGCTATGGGAGATTTTCATAGGTGAGTTGCAAAATTTTGTGGCAAAAGTTTCTCTTACATTTTGCCTCAACAACCTACCTTTTTTTTTCTTGAAAACAACTCCAGTGGAAATATGGAAGCAAATGGAAATAAAATTGAGATTTTTTGCTGAAAAATTAAAAATCCATACAGCAAATGTTAGCACTTTGGTACCTTGCCAAAGTGCAATGGGATAGGTGTCTTTCTTCAGAATCCCCTCCCCCCCACCTCCCCTTTGTTTTTTTGAGATGGATTACAATTACAAAGCTTTTATTTTGTTAACAAAACTCCCTCCTAAAGTCTTCCTTAACTCTGATCACATATGGCGTGCTTTAACTTTTAGTCTCTCTGATCACCAGGAGCATTAAATCAAACCATGATCTAGAGTCATCAAAGGGATAATGTACCATGAAAAGTCAAAGTTAATTCAATTTCAATAACTTTACTGGCATTATATGGTGCCCAGGTACAATAGAAGTTAATCAAGTCAATGAATATCAGACATCTGCTCATTTAAAACAATTAAGTATCAATTTAGTGTAGATTTTACACATTGAGGGCTAACTTCTGCACTAAAACATCAGCTGTTTTTAATGCTGCTTAATATGCAAAATCAGCACATTAGTTTGGCACAGGTTTCTACTTGAACAGTCCTGACCTTGTATCAGATACTAAAACTGTGTCTATGCAGAGAAAATAATTGAATAATTGTCTTCAGAAAGCTTGACGTTCTTTGATGATAGCATTTTAAACTGTGGCATGTTTATCACTAGGAAAAGGGTCACTTGAAACTCAGAATTTGTTCCATTAATTTCTTCCCTTCCTGTTTGCATTTTACTTTTGAACAGAACAAAATGTTCTTCACATTATTTTTTTTGTCTGAGGCTTAAAATCCCTGTAAATAGAGACTCATCTGCTTTGCTGCTTGCTTATGACAGAACTCAGTTGAAAGTTGAGCATCCAAACTGATCATACTAACATTACAGGTTAGAATATTTTCTTCTGCTTGAAAAGAGTAGATACTAAATGTTTTTAATTTAGGCTGTAATGAAATAGATAATGTTTCCTATTTCAGCTGGTTCCCCCAATAATTTTAAAACCTTCTTGAAAACCATCTCACTAAAGCATTCTTCCCAGTAAACTGGTCTACTAAAATGTTTGTGCAAACCAAACATCTGAAGAGGCGTATTACAAACATGAGTCAAGTGGAAACTGAGGATTTAAAGTGTGTTTGAAAAATTATTAGTTGTAAGTTACTGTCCTTTTTTTTTTTTTTTTTTTTTTTTTTCCCTCAGGATGTTCCACCAAAGTCATTATTTCTGGAAGGATGATATCAAAGAGGAATTCAAAGCAAGTTGTTTCATGTAAACTGCTTTCTGGTAGGTAGTAGCTGACTATTTGCTCTAGCTTCCAGTAGTGAATTAATTAATGTTTAGGAAACAGAGTGAAACAATTCATCCAGTCAACATCAGGTAAATCTAATATGTAACCGACCTTTAGCATAACACAGCATTTATCAAAAAAATAGCAATGGAGGGAGTCTGCAGATAATATCTAAAATTGCTTCTGTGAGGCTTTGAGAAAATTTGTAAGTCCTTTCCCTTCTACAACAGCAAAGACATGAAAAAGTGTGTATTGATATTTTGGGCTTTTGTACGACAAAATAAGAGTAAGAGCTGCAATTATTCACATTGGTATCCTTAGGAAAGGCACAGTTAAATTTTCTTCCTTCAGTTCTGCTACTTTTGCTTTCTTAACCATTAGTTCTTGAAGAGGCATGAACACTGCAGCACTTATAACTGACGGAAGTAACAGGCTCAAGAGCCAGGCACATGTAAATCCCATTTCTTAAATGTCTTCTGTAGTGCTGATAAGCCTGCGATCAGGAACACTGCAGTAGCATAGGTTTAAAACTGCGGATGAGCCTCAGCCTTTCTACTTCATGACATGTACTGCTTGTATGCAAATATACAGTGGAAAATGATCCATGAGCACGTGTCTACTTTTGTGTTTTGTGTTGTTTTTAACGTAACTGTTATGTACCAGAATTAATTTCTCTCTACAATCCAATTTATCAGAATTTTAAATAATATTTTAAATCTTATTCTGAGTGTCCATTTTGGACCATTCCTTCTAATATTTCTCCTATTACCTAATATAAGAAATAAATATTATTTTTCTCCCAAAGGGGAAGTAAAAAACTAGTACAGCCTCAAGTGGAATCTCTGTGGTAAGACAGAGGAATAGAAGTTGGAAGGGTTAACTTGAATTAAACTGGTGGCAATTCATATTCACCAGTCCAGTCTTAAAAGCCTAAGTTTATCCTCTGGAAATTGCAGACTTTCTTAAGCAAAGAAGAATTAATGAATGTCTGGAGAAAAAAAAAAAAGAGAGAGAAAAAAAAGAGAAAAAAGAGAGGGAGAGAAAGAAAGAGATTGTTAAAGATTTGGATTTTAATGTGGCATCAAAAAAAAGGAAATAAATTTCTTGAATACCTGATACTAAATTCTTCCAGTCTGTTTCCAGAAGATTTTTGTAGCCATGAGTGATAGACTGCAGAGGAATAATTTTATAATTCTTAATTATTCTAACAAACTCCCAAACTGTTCTTTGACTTAAAGACCAAGATTCCAAAGACCCATCGTCCTTCAAACCATCAAACCAAAGTAACACAGACAAAGTCATAAGCATGTACAACTTTTATTTTACCTGTCATGAGAAGAATGAAGCTGTTATAATCAATAATAATAAATGACTACAACAGTTATTGCTTTCAGTGTAAGAAGCTACAAGATCAAGGTAATCAAGAATTCCCCAAGGCATACAATGAGGAGTAAAATCATTATGCTAGTATAGTGAAACAGAAATTCTCACCATTTGTTGGTCATCCACTTTAAATTGAATGATGTTTATGGAAAGAAAAAGACCACAGATGAGCTTTTCTGAGGTGTTATGGTCACAATCAGCTAAAATCTCTGAGTAATGAACTAGATGACACTATGTGAGGTTGTCCATCTCAGCAGTATGAACTTTACTATAACAATTTATGGACTTTGGTTTCCATGAAAGAAAAAAAGGTGTTTGTCTTTCTTGATGCAACTGAAGGTAAAAGTTAAAAGATTAAATAACTGTTCCCAGGGCTTTTCACATAAGATTTCTGCATTAACTATCTTTATCACAAACAGCCCTTCCTTGGGGAATTATTTCATGAAGGAAATGGAGCTATTTTTCATTTACTTGTGGAGGTCCTCAGTCTGAAAAATAATCTTCCAATAACAGAGTAAGAGAGATATTTAATGAAAGAAATGCTATTTAAAAGTAAGGTTAAACAGACTGAAGGAATGCTGAATTTAATCCTAGATCCTACATAAAGATGCATGCCTTTGAGCCCAATATATTTGCAACCTTGAATCCTGAATATGTTAAAGTTATTAACTTTTTTTTTCTTTCCTTTGTCCTTCCTGGTAACTGCTGAACAGTGTAAACTAATCATGATGCTTATTGTGTCACTTAAAAGGTCTCCCACAAAACCATCAGACAAAACCATCAAACAAAATTTCATAAATAAAAGGGCTGAGAGACACCAATAATTTCACGTACATTAATGTGAAATATATTTCACAGTCTTCTCACCCACAGCTGGCTGTTGAGATGCTCAAAGCCTGGAGCTACACAGTAGCCTGCAATACTGGAATAAATCCATGTAAACATGTGTCTGAGGTGAAAGACAGCTGAGAGAAAGTTGGAATTTCTTTCAAGGTAGAATTCTGCAGGAATCACTACTTAGGGAAAATTCACAGGGAATTATTATTATTTTTTTTCCTATTTCCAATGGGAACATTTTACTCTGATAAGCTGAAACAATGCTGAGTTTGGACTGCTGATTTAGCCCTATTTCTCACAGCATACTTGATTGCTAGGTGGCCTAGGAGGATATTGGGCTTTGGTCAGCAGCAGGGCTTGGAGCAGTGTTCCTTGGTCTGCACATCCACTATGAGTCCAGTGGCATAAGGAAACCTTGGGAGTCCAGTAGCTGAGCTAGCAAAATTTTAAACAGTTTCTAATAGAACTCAACCTATTTTTTTCATCAAAATTTTGCCTGGCTGGCAAATATCAGAAAGTATTTTGATGACTGTAATTTTCAGAGTAAACCCCTTTCATTGTATGATTCCATTCAGCTTCGTCTACTGGCAATGTAGCCATGTCACCTAACTTCCGCTTTATCTTCTATTTTGTGTTGTGGAACTGCTGGCTCTCTGTACGTCATGGAAGGGTTGTGATGAAGAATGTTTTTGTAGTGCCATAATTTACCTGAATTCACACATTCTCCTCATGAAGATGAGAGAACAGAGCTGATGAAATAAAGTAATAAAGCTCTTGTGTTTGTAGTTGTTATTAGTTATGTGTTTATAGGGAGGAGGGGGCAGAATCATTTTGGGAATTCTGGAGGTCACAGCTTCACAGTTAGACAAGCTTGCTCAGGGCTTATCCAGCAAAGTTTTGGATATCTTCAAGGATGGATGTCCTGGTTTCAGCTAGGATAGAGTTAATTTTCCTCCTAGTAGCTGGTAGGGTGCTATGTTTTGGATTAGGATGAGAAGACTGTTGATAACATGCTGATGTGTTAATTGTTGCAGAGCAGTGCTTACACTAAGCCAAGGACTTTCCAGCTTCTCACTCTGTCCTGCCAGCAGGCAGGCTAGGGGTGCAGCAGGAGCTGGGAGGGGACAGACCTCCCAACAGCTGACTGACAGTTTGGGACAGCTGACCCAAACTGGCCAAAAGGGTATTCCATACCATCTGACATCATGCTAAACAATATATAGGGGTGGCTAGCTGGGATGGGAGGGCCGGCCGCTTGGGTATAGGCTGGGCATCGGTCAGCGGGTGGTGAACAATTGCACTGTGCATCACTTGTTTCGTACACATTATTATTAGTAGTACTATTATCATTATTATTATTATTTTCCTGTCTTAATAAACTGTCTTTATCTCAACTCACAGGCTTCACTTTCCCATTTGTCTCCCCCATCCCAGAGAGGGAGGGGGGAGGGTGAGCGAATGGCTGTGTGGTGCTTAGCTGCCGGCCAGGATAAACAACAACAATGGGGATTTGACAACTTTTCTTAGGCAACTTGTTGCTTTTTTCTTATCTACAATTGGAAGTCCTCTTGCAGCTTATGTCTATTGAATCTTGTAAGGCCATGGTGTATCTTTCACTCTGTCTTCTCTGTAACCATAAGACAGGTAGTCAAAGGCAACTACAGTATTCCCACCTTTAACCTCATTCTCTTAGGGTTGAACAACCTCCATTTTATTAGTTCCTTTTTGTTGGAGCTCCAGTTCCCTCATCACCTTGGTGGCCTTCCAACAGACTTGTTCCAGTTTGTCAATGTCTTTCTCACACTAGGGAGCCCAAGCTGGACACAGTACTCCAAATGTAGTTTCACAAGTGCTGAACACAAGAGAACAATCACTCATCTTGTCCTGCTTGCTATACTCTTGCTAATGCAGCACAGTATGTGACTGTCTCTCATCCCTGCAGACATATACTGCTGTGTCATGTTCACCAACACCCCTAGCTCCTCCTCTGCAAAGCTTTCTGTCCCATCAGTGCCAAGCCTTTGTTGTTACATGCTGTTATTTCTTCCTAGATACAGGACTTTGGATGTGTCCTTGGCTTGGAAAAAGGTATATAACATAAAAGTGTACTCTGTCATACTTTAACACCCACTTAGAAGTCACTGACTTGTTGCTTGAGTAACTAAATCCAAATAATATTATTTTATTTAAGTCCTAATAGCTGTGACTTTTCTAGTCACAATGTATAGCAGTGAAAACCAACAAAAACACTCTCTGGAGATAATAATTGAACTTCCTGAAGTGAATATGGTACATGAAAGATGGAAAATGTATCCCTTAGAGTAACTTTTTTTTTTTTTTTAAGTGGGGTTTTCATTCTAGCACCCAAAAGTTATAAATATTAAATTCACATGCACATTTATAGCAAATATTTATGTGTGTATATTTGGATAGCTATACACTTAGCCATGCTTGCATGAGATACAAAATGCCTTATTTGCCTGAGTAAGCACTACTGGAATTCCTGCCACATATTCAGGCACTGGATCTTATTGAAGGTTTCCAAGGCATGGTCAGCAGCTTCTGGGCTTAGATCCCTTTGCGGAGTCAGCATTCAAATAAACGGGATGAAGAGAGAGTTTTTGCCAGATAAGGGAAAGGAAGAGCATTTTGTTATTAGGACACACAGATGAGGAATTGTGCAACTCCATTTGTATAAAACTACAATCTTAGTAAGCCCACATGAGTGTCGGCAGGTGCATCCAAAATACTAGCCTTTGAAAATGTATCCCTACAAAACTGCTTGCAGCAAATTGAAGGGAAAATAAAGAGGTGGCTTTCCTGCCACCTCTTCAGTGAACCAAGCAAGGTCAAAAGGCTGCTGTACTTAAATCCCATAACAAAATATTAGCTCTCTTAAAACAATAAATGGAAAAAAAATTAGCAGGGTTGAAATCTGTAAATATTTTCAGTGAAGATTTTCACTCTAAGGATGAAATCAATGTTTAGACTCTAACTTCAGCAGTTTAAAACTGGTTTGTCTTCTTCAAGGTAGCCATGTGGACTCATGTTCTCAGTAGTGAGAACAGAGGTGCCAAATATGTAAGTTGCTCCTACAGCTTAAATACCAATTTTGGAATTCTATCCTGCTTATTTAGGTTTTCCACTTTGGAGACAAATTCTGCTCCAAACAGCTACACATAGGCTTCTAAAAGTACTTGATTAATTTCTAACGTGCTTCTCTAGATTTTGATCTTCAATTATACATGTGAAACTAATGTACTACTTGTTTTATATAGGTCAACTTTTTAACAGATGTGAAAAGTGATTTTTTTCTCTTCAATGAAATCTTAGTGGTTCAATAGAGAGGCAAATGAATGTCTGCATCTACTCTATTTCACTCCTTAATCTCATTGCTCATTTTCAGTCTATCACAAAGGCCAGGGAAAGGGCTAATAGAACAGTGGATTGGGGTGGGAGTGTTAGAATTTTCCTTGGATTTCATCTTATTCTGAATCTGATGAGGTTGCTTTACTGCCCAGTGAAACGGATTAATATTGGGCACACAAAACTGTTAACAATAGCAAAAATTTTAACTGCAAAGAGTTGAAATATCATCAGTTTTGCATCCACAAATTGAACTGGTAAAAAGCCAAATACTTTCTGACCTCCTTCTGCATTTGAAACTGTTTGCACAGTTATTTTATTATGTGAAATGTTTTGCTGTGGCATTGGAAAGTCCTTATGTTAGCCTTTTCTTGTGTAGATCCACAATAACTCTTGATAATGGAGATACAAGGCAAGTACAATCAAGAGTCAGACCCAAAACTTTCTCTCTAGACTATCAGAACTCTTAAAAATGAAGTGTGCTAGGAATTCTTAACAGTAATAGTAATGATAATAATAATAGCAATAGTAATTTTGATATATCTTTTAAAAGTGACCCCAGAAACACAAGCTGCAGAACTCCTATATCAACTTAATCCTCAACTTAAAATTGACCTTGTAGAGAACGAAAAACATAAAAATCCTGGGAACTTGGCAGTAGGTTTGTACTTTGCTTTGATGGCTAGTCTTGATCTCATAGTGCAACTGTGGTGTTAATGGATCAAAAAAGAGAAGTTAAAAATGATAAGCAGGGGCCTTTATTCTGTATCAAAACCAATAAATGTAAACTTCTTTGGGCACTGGAAATCACCAGTTGATTTACTGGAAGTCTTTAGAAAGTTTTAAAATGCCTGTGCAATAGCCAATGTGACCCATGTAGGGCAGAGCAAAATGTGTGAGCATTTATCACATACATAGCTCAGCTCCCTGGTCTGGTAGGGTCATGAAACTTTTGCTGAACTGGCTGTATGTAATAAATAGCAAGCAAAACATCCAGGTAGACTTAACTGTTTTATTCAGTGTGGGCATAACAGAAAGTGATATCAAGCCATTGCTTTTAGTATGTAATGTTTCTGGAGCCAAAAATTCACGAGGGAACTAAACTCTCTTTACTGGGGATAAAAAGTAAGAGATATGTTTGTGTATTGTAAACACCTTTCCCCCGTCTCTCCCCAGGACTGTCTTGGCTTGCTTCACTCTGAGCCATCCCACAGCTATTCAAGCACTGGTGCATCGTATCCCTGAACAGGCTGACATGCTGTGATGCTGTGGGATAACAATGCAAAATGCCTGCACGATTAGAAGCTGGCTTGTTGCCAAGTGCAGGTCCATGATGTTTGTACAGATTCAAGGCGTGGGATTTCCAGATGGGAGTGCAGTGGTGGAGCAGCACTCCATGGATGGGATAAGTGCCCTCATTATTCACAATCTGGACAGGATAAACGCCTTCATTATTCATATGTGGGCCCATAGTATATTGAAGAAAACATGTATCTTTACTGTTTACTCAGCCACAGTGCAGCACTTTATCAAGTTTAATGTCACTGAATTAAATATGCAACCCTATAACCATTTAAACTTTTTTCAGGTTGCTTATATTATATTGGTGGGTGAAAATAGAGTGACCTATTATATTACCAAGGCAAAGGTCATGTCAGTGTGGGATTTAGGTCTTTTGGTGTGTGTGTTTGTTGGTGGTGAATCAGATATGATCAGATTAAATTACTCTTGAACATAACCAAATGTTTAAAGAAACTGCCGTGCCATACATTTGATTATTTTTTATTTTAATCATGTTCTAATCTGAAGGCCAAAATTGAAGTAATACAAATGAAACTACACCTTTTGAATTTAAGATACACTAGAAAAGCAAAATACAAATATTTTGAAAGGTTGTAAGAGGTGAAGGACATTTATTTTTTTATATAATATTGTGCCACAGGTGGTATACAGCCATCTGTTTTACTGTTATAGAATACTGATGAAAGTTTTTAAAACTGTCCAAGTATATCACTTGTACTTTGATATATGTCTGTGTGCAGACTGAATGCTGTTTACTGGTGCTGTTTAAATCATTATTCATATGTAACACAAATTTTGAACGCTCTATGGGAGATGGCATCGGTAAGCGAAAAGTCCCTTTGTGGCTGTTTGAATCATGTTTCATGGCAGTGGGAACACTAATGGAGGACTGAGTGGCACTCACTAGTACAGTTTGGTTAGAAATGACCCTCAAAAAGTTACAAATTAACATTTACCAAAGAATAAAGAAGTAAGATGAAGAAGAGCAGGAGATAAGCAAAGCAACCAATGAACTTATCTTCTGCAGCATAGTACCACAAATGAAAAAGCAGTTCACAGAAAATTTATATAATGGGCAGTGAGGAGATATTAATTCAAAACCAACAACTGTCACCTTTTAAAAAGTACAGCCAAATTACTGGGACCAGAGAGAGAGAAGCATGTTTTCTTTTTCTAAAATTTAACCCAATGTTTCTACGAGCCTTTTTGACAGCACTTTAAAATTACCTCAAGTTAAAAAGCCTGTTGAGGAATTACTTCATGTAATTACTCTATCCATTTTGGCATGGCCAAATCCTGTTTAGAGCTGTTACCCTGATCATGGGCAAAAAATGTGGAAATAACTGGCTGTATTTTCTGCTTTTGCTTTGAAAATGGAGCAGAAAATCTATCTGAAATGACTGATGTATCTGCTAGAATGATAGAGTGGTAGCAGTATAAACAGCATTTCTTCTGCTATGAACAACTTCATTTGGACTGGTCATGTGCAGAAATATATGTCATTTTTTTTTTTTTCCAGTTCTAGCTTCAGTAAGTGGAAAGATTCTCAGCCAGGTGGGATGTGAAACACCTCCAAATAGCACAGGAAATTTACACTGACTGAATATGCAGACTGTCTGTGGGGAAGTAAGAATGCTTAAAAGTCCAGAGGATTTATTTTGCAGCTAATAAACAACTGATTATACCAGTTCAATTAAGACACTGAACAGAAAATTTGAGATCTGAGCTTCTGATGTTCTGCATACCCTGTGTCCCCATCTTGCTGTGTCGTCTGTCTTTAGTTATTTTTAGACTTTTCCTCAGTACCTTCCTGCAAAATGGAATAATATCCACTATCCTTCTCTGAAGCCCTGTTAAGCACTCTGATACCTTTAGATGGAAAAGAGGCTATGTAAGAATGCTTTATGGTGATATTAATTCATGATTCCTTACTAACTTAATATTTGTCTTAGATGTTCCTGGACTTTTAAACCTGACAAAGTCCCCTAGATTGGGCACTGACTTATTTGAAAGTTTAACAGACCATGGGGGAATGTTCCCATTGCTGAAATTCAATTTAATAAGTCAACATCATTGTTGTATTGTTGTTGTTGTTGTTGTTGTTATTTATTCACAATATTCTGTACAATGTACAAATCAAACCCCAATATCACTCTGTTAGGTGCAATACAAAAGCAGTGGAATTACCTGTAGACCTGAAAAAATATCCCTTCCAGCCCTCATCACCTTCCAAACTGCTCCCCAGCTCCAATCCATATGAGGGTTGCATCTGGTGCAGTTCCTGCCAACAAACAAGTATGGGTAATCTTGCTGCTGGTCCCTCTGCTGATTAGTATTGATTACTCCTTTCACCTGAACATGAACAGAAGGCTGCATTTCCTTATTGAACTCACAAGGGCCAGATGATGAGAATACAAACAACCTCTTCTACACCTGCAATAATAATAAACATTACCAATAAGCTAGAGCACAGACCTGTTTCAATACATTTAGAGAGATGACCAGATAACTGCCTATGACACATTTAAAGTACTGTTCGAACTGGTGACAAATGGAGAATTACTACCTGCAGAGCACAGGCTTCCTCAGACAGTGAGAGTGCTCATCTGGAGAAGTACCACAGCTCTGCTCAGGAATATAAAGCAGAAGAACCCAAAGGAAGCTTGTCTCTGTCTAACAATCTATCACAGATTGTGTCCAAATCTACTAATACAAATGAGTAACTGACCTGAACAAAACATATTCTTTGGTGATATTTTCAGTCAGTGTTAATTTACATCCAGAGTTTTTCTTTATACCCATCCTTTACAGTGTCCTGTGTAGACAGACACAAAATAAGGTATCCTATCACCAGCATAAAGCAGAATATATATTTTTGCAGTGTTTCATTCTCTGGAAGGAAAAGAAGCTAAGAATTAAGTGATGAGTGAACTGCAAGCTAACTGAAATGGTGGCTATATTTCAGCAATAAAACAATTATAAGTAAAGATATAAAATTTAGATATTGAATTCATTCTACACCTTTACTGTTGGAGGCTTAGTGAGTGGAGGCACTCTTCTACTGGGAAGTAGTAATTATGGTTGATCTTCCTCAGCAAAGCTGACAGAGGGTACTAAATGCAAGGGAAGAAAAACCTGAAGCCTAAAACTTGAGCTGGCTCAAGTCACTTGTTTTATATTGCTTTTAAACAGCCAAGCTACTTTTATTTACAACCTTGTAGCTTGGATCTTCATTTGACCTTAAGAACAGCAGTGGCCCATCTCTCTGTTGATGCTGTAGGTATTGGCACTTTTTCCATCTTGCTTTGTCAGACCGGTTAACTGGAGCCACCCCTTCTTCACACACATTTCTAAGCAGAATCCCAGAGTGCTCCAAATTCAATTTTTCTTTTGTTGTCTACACTGTTATCTATCCTTGCTTATCCTTATTGTTTCTTTTCACATTTATAGCAGCTCCCTCTTTTATCTGTACACACATAAGTAATTTTCATTTTATACAAATTCCCTATTTCAGCCTTATAAATCTTAGTCTTCAGCTGTCCCCACATTCAGACAGATAGATTCAAAATTGTAATAGTCTTTTTCCGTAACTTCCTAATGACCTGAATGAAACACATACTTCTATTTTAATACAGCCTTCAGTCTTTATTTTCTCACTATTTTTTTGCACATATATCACCGTATCTTTTCCATTATTTATTTTATTTTATTTTATTTTATTTTATTTTATTTTATTTTATTTTATTTTATTTATTATTTTATTTTATTTTATTTATTTTTTATCTGTATAGATCACTCCTCTTGCCTGTGATCTGATACCTTCCAGAAGGAACTCAAGTGTTCATGGATAGGTAATATGGCACTTGGGCACTGCTGACTTTATCTTCAGGTGCTTCAAAATGAAGAAGTCTGGCAGATTAATTTGTTTGTTAACACAGTAACTATTGTTAGCACAATAATTACTAGTACTCTTCCCTATCATCCCCACTTTTGCCACGTCTGTTAAATTTATATGTTACATGTTCATTGATATTATGTTGTATAGTAGCAGTAGCAGGCACTATCCCTGCTGTGGTAACAGTTGTAGCACATTGCAAAATGGCGCTGGATCCTGACTGGGACCTGTGGTTGAAGTGCGATAGAAGGTAAGGAGAATAAACGTTAAACTATTTTTCAGTGTTTGAATGCTGAGAAAGTTTGGCTTTAGATCATTACAGGTGGCTAGCTTCCCCAGGTATATGTGGCACGTTCCCTTCCAATTCCAGCCAAATTATTTGCTCTCCTTCTAATTTTCAGCAGAACATGTCTACCTCTGCACATACATGTGCATATCCTTTGTGGTGCAGTACCTAGGCTAATTTGGCATGTGGATAATGAGGCAAATGGATAGTGGCACAGAGGAGAAACTTTTATCATGAGTACCATGAGTTATACTTTGAGAGCACTTTTAAATAGAGGAGTAAAGGTCCTTGCTTTTGTGTTTATGACACCACCCCTTTAAAGGGGTATGTTGGTGTCACAGGCACAGAAATCTCTGAGCTGTTTTGATATGGATCTGAAGTTTGTCCTTCCATTCTACCTTAGAAAAATTCTTGAGTTTCAGGTAGTTTGACATTTTGTTACACAGTTATAATGTTTTACACACTTCTTACTGGCAATTTTAAAAGTTAATTTCCAGAAAAGTGGAAAGCGTTAATCCAAGCTCATATTTATTGTTATGATATATTTGTAGTTATACATACATATATATAGTTATATATGTCTGATCATTGCAGCAAGCAGAACAACTAAAATTCAAATAGTCTAAAATTCAAAAAAGTTTCACCGCAGCACTGCAGTCCTTCAAATAGCATGTCAGCACAGCTATTTGTATTTAATGTGTCTATGACCAAAGGTTCAATCAAAGGGCCATGATTTTGTCACATCATGTGAAATTTCAGTCTACAGCATAGATTTACTTATGCTGTAGTTACCTCTACTTATTGTTAAATGTCCACAAGGAGATCTGTCAAAACAAGCAAAGTAGCCAGAATGGTATGTTAGTTGGCTTGTGCAAGCCTCTCTTTCCAGCAGTCTGTTTTTCCTCTAACAAAGATCAAAATTGAACCCGCTGGGGTAATGTATATGTGCTTGTAAAATATGTTCTTAATACTAGGACAATGAAATTGGAGGTGAGCCCATTAATGATTGTTATATAATTAGCCCATACCAGCTGGTCTGAGTAAAAATTGGGCTATTCATGGAATTTGTGGTGATGAACAGTGATTAGATATGCTTTTAAGGAAGCAGGATTTGGAATGTGAGCAGAGTAGTGTCTGGAAAGTGCTTCATCGGAATGGAACTAGAACTGGTTATGGGATAAGAAAGTCAGAGGGATACCCCACTTGCATGGTTTACTGGATGAAAAAAGGTTTCAATATAAATTAGATGTTGATGTTGACTTTGGAAATAGCGGGGATCCTCTCACATCATATGGGCCAGGACAAGCATCTCACCAGACTCTGCTTCAGTGGAGTGCCACTGTCATCTTATCACTCAAAAAAGGGAGAATGGCTAAAAGACAGACTGATGGAAACCTTTGCAATACAGAAGAAAAAGTGAAGGAAAGAGCATGTATCTGTAATAACACCTTTCGAGAATAAAAGTATATGATGCAGTCCCCCAGATAAAGCATACTGTCGACTGGATGATGAACCTCGTGGGCCGGGGACCCTGAGGAAAAAGGAAAGAGATGAAAATCTAATGTCAAGTGTAGCAATGATTGAGCAACCCTTCCGTTGGAGATATTTGAGTGGGCTTTTGACGTTTTTCTGCCTGTTGTCAAGGTCAAGTCATTGGAACTCTTCATTTACATGCATGCTTCAGATAGACAGGGGGTGTTCAGTATCTGTTTTCTGAAATCAGAGTTCCCTAGGGGCATTTTAAGTCAAGCTGAAAAACTGAAACACTCCACATCACTGATCTATTTGCAAAATACAAGCAGAAGTGAGTGTATCAAGAAGGACAAATGCAGAGCCTTGTACCTGCACCACACTGGGACTAGGGACTGACTGTGTAGCAACTCTGCTGTAAAGGACTTGACATCTCGGTGGGCATGGACCAGCAAGTTGAACATGAGACAGCAGTTTGTCCTGGGCGTGGTGAAGGCACACTGGGCTGTATTAACTGGGATGATAGTCTGATCTGAGGTGATTATTCTGATTTACTCAGCTCTTGTAAGACTGCATGTTGCATACTGGGTCCAGTTTTGGGTCCCCTGGTTACAGGAAAGATACCAAAAACTATAGTATGTCCAGCAAGGTCCAGAAGGTCTCCAAGAGTTCATGTGCAGTGTTAGAAGAGGATGAGGAACCCGTTTAGCTTGCTGAAGAGACAGCTTTGAGACTTACAAGGATGTCATCAATAACATAAACCCAGGCTATTAACAGTGATGCAATGCAGGAAAATGACAAACGATCATAAATTAAAATAGGGAAAGTTCCAGCTGGATGTACAGGGGAAAAAAATACTATGAGAATAAAAGTAATAATAATTAAAAAAGAAAAACAACATTGAAACATACTGCCTGGAAAGACCATGATGTGGACTTTTTTCTAGCCTCAACTAGAGTGACATAGTGATGATATTAACTACTGAAAATCTCTTTTTTATTAGGGTTCTGAAACAAACAAACAAACAAACAAAAACCACCAAGTTATTTGTTGATCATCTTTAAGATTATATCTCATTAAAATGTTGGAAATAATGCTCCAGTATTTAAATTTTTAGTAGTACTGGTACAAGTTTGCATTTGCATATAGCTGGGAGGAGAAGTTGTTATCATTTGAGATTTTCCCTTTCTTATAACTAGTGCCATAAAACCAAACTGTATCACTGCATTTCTCTCCCCACATAAGCTGAGTAGCTCATGGCTATATTCATCCTTTTGCTTTTTTATTATTTAACAAATAAAGAAACGAATATATTTAATGAATAACATCTCAGCTGCAAAATAGCATATTTCAAAGTGGAAAATTACCAGAAAATCAGAAATGACTGATTTTCTACTGAATGTGTACATTGTACCACATTTCTGCTAAATAAAGAAGAAACGATATTTGAGAATAAAAGTCAGAACGATATTTTTCAAGTTTCTGTGTCTTCCAAAGAAAATGTAGGCATCAGTTCTTTTCCCATTTTGCTTGGTAGCAGTATATATTTATCCATTCTTATTCACTTTACAGATTGTCAGTCAGAAGAATTCCACTGTGCATTAAAATCCTGAATGTGAATATACAGAGTTGTGCAACTATAAATGGAAGTGATTTGATGTGTCAATAAAATAATAATGGCAAGCACTAAAAAAAACTTGGCTATGAGTCAAGTGTGATGTAAGAGTTTCAAAGAATGACATAGTCCATTTTTCTTGCTTGTTTATTGCATTAACCCCTGAGGCTGCACTTACCAGATGTTACTGATGTCTGAGATACTCAGACACTAACAGATAGATGTAAAAATGCCAATATTTCTGTCTTTCGCTTGTAAACTTTCTGTTCAGCAATTAGTGCTATATTAAAAAATGTACGTTTATGATGACCACTAGCACCATTAAAAGTTAATAAAATAAATATATCTAAGTTTTGCTATGTTTCACAATCCAAAAGCACACTTAAAGTAAAATACATGTAAACAAGTCACATTAAAAAAAAAAAATCAATGCTTATCCACAGATGTCATAATTTAAAGCAATTCTTTCTTATCTTACTCGAAGAAACTATAATTTCAGGCAGTTGTTGCAAACTCTAGTACTGAGAAGAGGGGGTCCATTTATTTTTTAATGTAGTAAACCCTTAAAACCCCTCAAACAGCATTACAATTTGTGCTAAGGCACCCTTTGTGAAATGGTCTGGATTGAGGCACTAAACTTTCAATGTGACCTTGCCATATCTTGTTCTTGAATTCCTCCATCTTCATCTCATTTCTACAAACTAAGATGCCCAAACTAATTCCGACATATTCTTCAGTTTTCAGTGGTCCAAAGCTTTCCAGAAGGGTACTGTCTAACTGACAAGTCCTCCCAGTGTAATTCTTGAAGAGGGTGAGATGCTAAACACCAAATTAGTGTGGTGACATGAAATAAATAGAGTAATGGTTTGCTGTTAAAAGTCTGTTTACCTGCAAGGTGTTTTCAAAATTGCACTTCTTCTTGATGATAGGTGGCAATGGTTCTGAAGAACTAGAGACTGATGTGATATTAAATTAATAGCTCACACCAATTAGGTTATTTCTGCACACCATAAGCAATACCAGCTTAATAAAGACAAGTGTGACTGACAAAACAAATCCACACCAGAACTGCTTACATGACTGGTCAGGTCATCTTGTCATATGTGCACACAAGCACCTTTCTTCTGTCGACAGTTTTACTGATTGCTGTGACAATGGTTCTCTCTCATTCTACCTGACCTCCTGCTCAGACACTATAACAATGAAATTGTTATGCCCATCTCAGAAGCATTTTAAATTAAATGGATTTTAAGACTTAGGGCATTTAATTTGGTATTATTCATAGTCTCTACATGACCTTCATGAAATTTTAAGAGAATGAGCAACTTGACTTCAGACACCTGAATGAAGTGCTCTAGTGCCAATTCACTTATCAGGGCTTGTACAAAATTAAGATGTTTTACCTTAGCATTAATTTAGAAAGTGCTTAATTATGGCTCTAAACAGAATGTGAATTGGTGTAGTAAGATTTATCACTTCATTTATTTGTCAATATCAAAAATGTAGTTGAAACGCTGTATGCAATTTTCCCTCATACAAGACTCAGTAGAAATATTGGAAAAGTGCTGTTAGATGTTATTCCACATACCGATCACTCCTCCAATGCTTTATTCAGCCTTGGACTCCCTTGTCTTGAGTTGGTTGAGTCCTGCCTTTGCTTATTTTCAGTCAGATAAATTCCACTTTTTGAATGCCAAAAGAAAATTTTTATTTGTAGGTTATCTTTCAAGGACTTAAGAATTGCTGTATACAGATGCTCTAGAGCCATGAGCAGTACAGCCCCTAAAGTTTTGCTCCCTTCACTGTCAACTGTTATGATTTACTGTTTTCTCTAGGGGGAGACCTTGCTTTCCTCCCTTTCTAGGATTTGGTTGGCATGGATTTTCACGTGCTGCCTGTTCACAAAAAGGCATATGCATGTGCCATATCTTTTTGATAGCCTTGTGTAATCAGAGGATTACGGATAAATAACGGCACTTCACCAAGTTATTATGAAATATTTGGGTGTTCAGGAAGCCACAGGAGTGGCGTCCATCTGAAAAACTGGGGGTGCTGTAGATTTAGTACTTTTTAACTGTGCCAGGACCTCCTGAAGTGTACATCTGCCTCCTACTTTGAACAGGAAGTGGTAGCCCCTCTAAGTGCATAATCTTCTTACAAAGGCCATTCTGGTAAAGGAGCTAGTATGAAAACAAAGAGAAAGAGAGGTGAAGTATATAACTGCTCACCTGTGTTTTCACACTGGTCAGAAAACTAGCCAGAAAATAGCTCAAAAAATATCAGATGCAAAGAGCAAGCAATAAAATGACCTAAATGTCTCCTTGTAAGAAATCGTAAGTTATTTAAGATAATGATTCTTCTCCAATGCTGGGCATTTGTCCACTGTAAAATCTGTCATCTTTCTGTGTCACTTGTGATATAAAACCAGACTTACAATAGTTTTGTGTGTGCATGTACAGATCCAGTCTAGGTGAAATGAAGTATATGAAGATTGTTCTTATATGGCTAGAGGCATAAAGATTTTAGTTTCTTTTTGAATGTATGACATCTGTTATGTGTATGTAAAGAAAACAGAGTGCAGCTAGTTCACAGATAAACTATGCAGTAATAGTGTTAAAAGAAGTCTAAAAAAATTTTGTTCTTGGGGACTTGTGGTTGTGGTAGTACCCTCCATTCCTTCCTTCCTTCCTTCCTTCCTTCCTTCCTTCCTTCCTTCCTTCCTTCCTTCCTTCCTTCCTTCCTTCCTTCTTCTTTTTTTCCCACTTTCTCATTCTTTTTCCTTTCCTCTTTCTTTCTGTTTTTTTTTTGTTTGTTTGTTTTTTTAAGACACATGCATATTGTTTTTAGCTTGAAAAATGTTAATGAAAAATCGACCAATTATCAAACCTGGAAAATGTTTACTTTGGGGGAAAATCTTTTAAAATAGAATTTCAATATTTTGGCAGTGTACTTTTTAAATGGGCTATTTAATCTATACTTCTACAGCACACAGCTTATTGCATTTTATATGGTTATATTGAAATTACATGAACTGGGGCACCTAAGGGAATGTTTATGTTTGAGAAAAAATTTGGGCTGGATTGAAATGCAGCATGAATCATAAGAGTTTAGAAGCACATGAAGATGAATGTGTCCCTAGTGACTCAACAGAGAACATCTGGTAGGTGAGATGCTGTGTAAATAAATACCTGAAAGGACTTTGGTTTTAACAAATATCAGTAAAGCATGAAAATGTACTCTAAAACTCTGATAAATGTATATTGTTTTATTAATTTAGGAAGGACAGAATATATTGTGTATTTGTCCGATCATGCTGGGAGATTCATGGAGCTGACAGAGTATCTAAATAAAATGAAGTCACTGCAGAAAGTGAAGGTCAGCTCTGCAGAAGAATATTGGTGCAATGCAGCTGTATGGCACACATCTAAATTTTAGGCATATTGCACCAACACTAAGATCTGGAATCCTTCTCTGAGAATCTCCTCTCAGGAGATGGTTTCAGTGTGGGGATAAAAGCAGTTGAAGCCAAAGAATTGTTCCAAAATTATGTTGAGCCATTTCCTTCTAACCTGGCTTCACCTGTTTTCTGGCCTCCACTCTGGCCCTGACACCTCTGGTTTCCACTTGGGAGCTCGAAGCACACAGGGACAAGCTCAAGGAGGGCATCTGCTAAACTTCGAGGATCCTTTCCAAGTCTTTCTATTTGAAGGGAGGTCAATTACTGAGCTAGCAGATTTTAACCCTGTTACAGTTTGCAAGACTGATTACTGGAAAACAGTTATGGATTAATTACTCAAGCTCAAACCCATATTTCCCTAGAAAATATTTTATCTCCTTGGCTGGGTGTTGCTTTCTATATCTGCCTCTATATAGATTCACGGGGCCTGGAAAGATTTTTATTTGTCACTTGACTAATAGCAAGAAGGTTTTAGTTCTGATCTCAACTTCAGGGATTTTTTTTTAAATGCTTATTTTGCAATAAACAGCCATTGAATAAGATGCACAAACATTTCATGGAACAGAAATAAGAACCACAGGCAGTATCTATTCTAGGAAATTACATGTGTCTGGAACTGTTCACTGGTACAGAGGCCAAATGGTATAGAATGACCCATATTCGTACTATTAAATGCTCTTACCCTCCAAAACAGTGTAGCCACATCCAAACTGCCTTGTGGAAATTGTTTCTGGCACACATTAACTCTCCTGCCATGCCCAGGATCTCTTTGGAGGAAGGTAATTTGGCTGATGTCAAAACAATCCAAGAGCATACTTGGACAGTGCAAGTGTCAACACTTCAGCACCAGTGCCTGGGAATGCTCCCTGGTATGGGTTATCTTACTGGCACAAGCAGAAATGAAACATTCTCCCCAACAGGTGGGTTTCATGGGATAAGAAAGCTATGCTCCTTTTTAATTTTCTTCAGCACAGAAATAGAAAATGGCTCCCCTTCCACACTTGCACACCATGGTAGCCTCCACACAGATGAATTCTCTTGAGTGAGACCTTTAGATCTGAACCCCTTTGAGCTGAGGAAGACACACTTCCTCTGGAGCACTGTCTTCTTTTCGGATTGGTTTTGTGTTTTGTGTTTGTTTGTTTGCTTGTTTATTTGTTTAATAGAAATCAATCTCATCTTCATAATCATACAAAGGAAACCCAGCTCTCTATTCTTACCTGCACTTCCTTAGCTGAATGTATTGGTTTGATCTAGCGATCATGTAGTCCCACCCTCCTCTACATCCCACTTTGTGTCCCACTGGAAAATGCATGGTATCCTTTCATTCCTGCCTGAACTGTTTATGTGAAATGGTTATAGACATTGATCCAGGCAGGCAAAACCTTAAATCTATGTTTAAGTCTTCAGACAGATCAGTTCACAGAATCACAGAACGGCCAAGGTTGGAAGGGACCTCTGAAGATCATCTAGTCCAACCCCCCTGTTGAGCAGGATCACCTAGAGTACAGTGAGCAGGATGGCATCCAGGTGGGTTTTGAACATCTCCAGAGAAGGAGACTCCACAACCTCTCTGGCCAACCTGTTCCAGTGTTCCCAGAACTGGCTTGCTGCGAGTATGTGAAAGAAGAGGTAGGGATAAATGCTTGCAGGCAGCTCTTAATTATACTGACATAAACTCAGGTGGAACTGCATATTTTTAAAGTAGGTAGGCAGGAGGAGGAACACCAAATCAGGATTTCATGGGAGATAGAAACACAGCTGTTCTGCCCTCCAGTATGCAAACTGGTGAAGCATGAACAGAAGCAAAAGTTGAGGCACTTTAGAATCTGCATGTCAAACCCTCACCTGCCTGAAGCCTTTTACCACACCAGAGATTATATTGATGGATTTCAGTGTGATACTTTAGGAGACAGGAATATAACTGATGCCTACCACCAACATCAGGTTTCTGGTTTTTATGAATTCTTCATAAGAAGGAAGCCCAGTTCCCAAACATTGGAACTGAATTTTTCTAAAGCCATCTTCAAGGAAGTGAAATCTATTAAAAAATGTGTTATGTTTTATAGTAAGATGGTTAATGATTACTTCTCAGTATAAAGAAAACATTCACTATTTTAGTTGATGTGAGCTTTTTAAAAAATAAATAAATAAATAAAATAAAAGTACCTGATGCTATAGTCCATACAATGGACTTAAGCTGTGTGTTCAGTCATGACGAAGCAGAGAAAAGGACATTATCTATTTTGTGTGATTTACTTAGCTGTGTACATAAGCAGCAGGTTGTTTATGTGAGGAGCTAAAAGAGAAATGAATCATATGGTATTTGCATATTTAAGAAACTGCAGCCTACATCTCTTTACCTCTAGAGTCTGTAAAACTTCTGCTTATTTATCAAAATAGAGGTAAAAATCTTTCATTTTTCTTGATCCTTATCAAAATATGTTCTATCCATATTAATTCAAAATGTTAGTCCATAAACATTTTTTAAGCAGTCAGGAAGGGAGCACACATAAGTATTCAACACAAAAATACTGTGGGTATCCCTTTCTGTAAATATTAACCCCCTAACTGCATGAAACTGTCCTTCATGTGAATCCAAAAGAAGTATGCTTGGGTAGATACTACCATTTTCTTTTCCATGAATAGTGAGTTTTTTTAACAAACTCATTCTGATTATATTAATGGCTGTTCTGTGTTTTCTTTGTGTCAAAATTCACACAAATGCTCTTACTGTCCAGCAAGTTGGCAGAAACACTGAATATTGGATAAAAATGCCATGTGACTTATAATTCCAATCAAAACGAATACTACCACTCAAACAGGTTCAATCCAAAGCCTATTTTAAGTCAGTGGGAGATTTTCCATCAACATCAATAGGCTTTGGATGAAGTCCATGCTGCATACTGGCAACAAACAGCTCATTCACAAACTACAGACCACTGCTTGTTTGCTGAAATTTTGGAATGAATAATTTTAAATAATGAAGAAAAAATCCTCAAAATTGTAAGCTGCTCATGGGCAATTTGTGCACAGGAAGGGGAGGTGAATTCCCTGAAAACAGTTGCTGCACATTAGTAAGCTTACTTTGATGCAACAAAAATGCAGTAGAGAACTACTTGATAGTTGTTTAAACTCAGTGAGCATTTGTAAGGTGATACAAAACACATTCATGTTTGATTAAATTATTCCCACCTGTCAAACTCATAAGCATATAGTTTGGCCATTAAATAATTACACCAAGCTGACAAGCCGAAAGAATGTCAGAGTACTAGCATATAGAAGACTGGAAGACACCTCATACAACTGGAACACTGCAATCGAGGGCTGCAAGATTTTCAGAAAATATAGGGAGGGAAAGAGGGATGTTATCATCTATGTTAAGAAATGGATAGATTGTGAAGAGCTGTCTCTGAGAAACAGACACGAACAGGCTGACATCTTGTGGGTGAAAGCTAAGGACCAGACCAATAAAGGACACCTTGTGGTTGTGGTCTACTACAGGCTGCCTGATCAAGGGGAGCCTGTTGCTGATGCCTTCTTGCTTCAGCTGCAAGAAGCACCATGCTCTCAAGCTCTCATCCTGATGGGGGACTTCAACCACCAAGATGTCTGCTGCAAAAGCTACACAGCAGGCTGTATGCAATCTAGGAGACTCCTGGAGTACATCAACAATAACTTCGTCATCTGGGTAATAGACAAACCATCCAGAAGAAAAACGTTACTGGACCTGGTACTTACAAATGCAGATGAAGTCATTCAGGAGGTTAAGACTGGAGGCAGTCTGGGCTGCAGCAACTGTGTCCTGGCTGAGTTTGTGATCTCGAGGAATATGCGACTGGCAAAGAGCAAAGTCAGGATCCTGAATTTTAGAAGAGTGAACTTCCAGCTTTTTAAAGAATTAGTGAATGAGATGCCCTGGGACACTGTCCTGAGGAACAGAGGAACTGATCAGAGCTGGCAAATATTTAAGGACACTTTTATTAGAGCACAAGAACTCTCCATCTATGATCCATGTGTAAGAAATCAAGCAGAGAAGGCAGGAAGCTGGCATAACTGAACAAGGACTGAGTCAATGCTGGTCAAACTGAGGTGTAAAAAGGAAATGTAGTGGAAGCAGGAATGTGTGGCCTGGGAAGAGTATAAGGATACTGTCTGGAAGTGCAGGGTAGGGATCAGGAAAGCCAAGACACAGATGGAACCAAGCTTGGCAAGGTATACAAAAAGTAACAAGAAGAGATTCTATAGATATATTGGTCAGAAAAGAAAGGATAAGGAGAGTGTACCCCCTCTGATGGATGAGAAGGGTGAACTGGTAACAACAGACATGGAGAAGGCTGAGGTACTCAGCAACTTCTTTGCCTCAGTCTTCACAGCCAGTCAGGCTTCCCATCTCTCTTGAGTCCCTGAATCTCTAGGCAGGGGCTGGGGGAGCAAAGTCCCTCCCACTGTAAGTAAAGAGCAATTCTGAGACCGCTTGATGAAACTGAACAGGTACAAGTCTATGGGGTCCAGTAACATGCATCCCAGGTTCCTGAGGGAATTGGCTGATGTAGTCACCAAGCCTCCCTCCATCATATTTGAAAACTCATAGAAGTTAGGGGAAGTCCCTCTTGAATGGAAAAAGGGAAACATCACTTCTGTTTTTCAAAAGAGTAGAAAAGAAGACCCAGGGATCTACAGACTGGTGAGCTTCACCTCTGTACTTGGGAAGATCCTTCTGGAAGCAATGTTAAGGTACTTGCAAGACAAGTAGGTGATCTGAGACAGCCAGCATGGCTTCACCAAGGACAAATCAAGCCAGACCAATCTGGTGGCCTTCTATGATGAAGTGACTGCATCAGTTGACAAGGGAAGACCAATTGATGTCACCTACCTGGACTTCTGTAAGGCCTTTGACATGGTCCCACATGACATCCTTATCTCCAATTGTAGAGATATGGATTTGAAGGGTAGACTATTTGGTGGATAAGGAATTGGCTGGATGGCAGCATCCGGACAGCTGAAGTCAACGGTGTTCAGGTACGCTCAGGTGGAGGCTGGTAGTGAGTGTTGTCCCCCAGAGGTCTGTCTTGGGACTGATATTGTTTAATATCTTTATCAATGACAATGATGGTGGGATCAAGTGCACCCTCACTACACTAAGGTGAATGATGCAGTCGATACAGTAGAAGGAAGGGATGCCCTTTAATGGGACCTGGATGAGCTTGAGAAGTGGCCCACATGAACCTAATGAGGTTCAACAAGTCCACGTGCAAGGTGCCGCACCTGGGTCAGGGCATCACCCATCGTGTCAGACATGAGTACAGACTGGGAGAAGAACTCACTGAGAACAGCACTGTGGAGAAGGACTTGGGGGTTCTGGTGGATGAAGGGCTCAACATGAGCTAGCAGTGTGAGCTTGCAGTCCAGAAGGCCAGCTGTATCCTTGGCTGCATCAACAGAGGAGTGGCCAGCAGGAGGTGATTGTCCCCCTTTAATGTGCCTTCATGAGGCCCCACTTGGAGTACTACATGGGACCCCCAGCACAAGAAAGATGTGGACCTATTAGAGTGGGTCCAGAGGAGGGCTGCAAAAATTCTCTGAGGGCTGGAGCATCGCTCCTATGAAGAAAGGCTGAGAGAGCTGGGCATGTTCAGCCTGGAGAAGGGCAGGATCCAGGGAGACCTCAGGAAACCTTGACTGACTGGTCACTTAAGTATTTTTTGTATATTTCACTTTTTCACTTTTAAATATTATCTAATTTGGTTTGCCAAACCCCAGTCATTATAGCAAGAAAAACTTCTCCACTCTGTCCATATATGCGTACAACAAATACTGCAGTTTTAGTTCAGTTATGACTAGGTACTGCAATATCACTGGAAGGATTTAGAACTCTGTACTGTATACTAACTTAATACTCTTTCCCATGCTGATCTCTCTTTTTTTTTTTTTTTCCTTCAGGATAGAGGGAAATGTACATATTGAACAAAACAATAAGTTCAAAATAAAGAAGGGGTGTGTGTGTGTGTGGGGGGGGGTGGACAACACATTAAGGACCAAATTTTGCAATTTTTTTGTTGTAGGAGTTAATCATATCCTCAGATGTGATGACCACACCTCCATTTCAGGCTGATTTATGAAGCTGACTGAACTGTGCATGATTATTTTTGCTGATATCTAATTTGGAGAAAATTTGTGAAATTCTTTAAAACATCCAGACATTCTGTGAATTGCTCATAATGCAAAGCTTTGTGTGTGAAAGTTGAAAGTGCAGTTGGCTGACAACAAAAGCCAAAAGGGATATCTTGTTCTGTTCTATTTCTCTATAATATCCAAGGAGCTGTGATTTGAAAGGTTTGAGCCTGTGTATAAGTCTAGACATTTCCCTAAAGTGTGCATTATACAGCAAGTTAAAAGACAGGGGTTCTCCTGTGCAGAAGAGTTTAAGTGAGATACTCTTAAGGTGGAAATCTGAGTCCACATTTGTATCAATTTTGTTTACATCAGAGTTGTTGAAAAAAATATCATTTAGCTGTATTTTAGGTAGACACAACTGCTACCTAGTGATAAATGCAATTATTTTTCTCACACTCACAAAAACTGGAAGGAAACAGGGGGCTATGATTTGCAGAACTAAGGGTCTTAGAAAGGAGGCAATGAATCTTTGCATTCTGTCTAAACAGTTGTCTCAACTTACTTCTTACTTTCTACCTAAACTACTTTTGGTGCAAGTTCTGTGCACCTTTTCAAAAATGTAGTATCTCTCTTCTTCATTCAAAAACAGAGATGATTAAAAGATGCAATTCTGGGAGATAGATTTCTTTCTTCCTTTAATTTGAAAGTAGTTGATTTTCAAACACATATGTTGGCTGGTAATTTTACTTTCTTTTCTGTGGAATGCCACAGTCACATTTTATGAGGTTTCTGTTCTATTTCAGTGTTTCCTCTCTGTCTATTAAGATCCTTTTGTCTATTACTGTTTTTCTTTAAAACCTTTTATTTCTGTCAGTGTTTCACTTAGCCAGCTTCTGAAGGAACTTTTTATATAAATGTCACTGCTATTTTCAACCGGAACTGTGTTAGGAATTTTTATGAGATGTCCATATATATTTTAATGAATTGCATGCATCTAATCTGAAATTTAGGAGATTTACGGTCTATACTTTAATTGTTCTAAAAAGAAGTATTATTCTATCTTTAGGGAGGTGAACATTATAATTAGTAGTGTATTTTCTTCTTATGCAGAGATATTTATCCAAAACCTGGTTATTTAACCCACAATTTTACCAGGTCTCCATAATCTCATTTGTACCACAACCAACTACATTTTGGGGCAAAATCTGGACAAATTGCTCTGGTGCCCCAAACATAAAAATAGCAACACCAAAAAAAGTGCAGCAGGTCCCAAAGTGGTGATTCAGAGTTTGTGTTATGTACCTAGACAGCATGCATCTTCACAAAGCAAAATGAATTACTTTCAAAAAACACAGCACAACAGAGAATGTGATGCCTTATTGCGGAGCTGCTTGAGCTAACCTGCATGAAGTTCTTCTGGGAACATAAGGATATGGTTAAATTTCCATGTCATTAAGTCTTGCATGTCATATGATTCTATCCAGTCAATGTCTCTTGGGCCACCTGGTAGGGTGGCCGCTAGCTAAGTCTTTAAAACACAACTGGGAGAGGAGAAAGAAAAAACAGCCTTCAACAGCTGAGGCTAGCACTTAGCTCTTGCATGCAACTGGAAAGTAAGACTATTCTGAGTAACAAAGATTAGATTTTTGTTTCTGTTTTGCAAATTTTTTTGAAAGTTCAAGTGTTAAGAATATGATTCTAACATCTCCACTGTGTGGTGCTTGTGGTTTAGCTCTCCATCTTGCTGTCTGTCATCATATAATCAAGGATTATGTGGCAATAAAATGGCATTTGATCCCAGATCTTCAAAATAGAAGATCTTGATGCCAAATATCCCCCTAGTCCTTACGCCATCATTCAAAGAGCTTTGCTGTTCCATTGCCAACTTGTCCTTTAACATAATGAAATGTGATTGAAGTGAGTTATTATTCCCTTCCTCTTCTTTTTTTACCACACCGTCAAATACTACGAATGAAGGAGTGAATGTCATGAGATGCTGACTACCTAAGTTAAATTCAGGCCTTTTAGAAATAATAAGGCTATTACATGAAATATTAGATCACTTCCTGTTACACTAGGCAGCAGCCTTTTCCAGAAAAGAAAACATTCATAATTCCAGCATAAAGAAGTGCTCACAACATTTTCATTTAGTCTCACTGTACTGCAAATACAGCACTAGACTGACAGATGAGCCTACGAAATAGCACCTGGCCACCTACCTTAAGTCATAAACCAGCAAAATACAAGCATTAAAAATGCCATCACCTTGCTCTCCTGGCTTGAGTTGTGAAAATTGTAATTATGTGGGAGCCAGAGCAGTCCGGTTGGATGATGTAATTTTATAGAAAAGGAGACTGTAGTAGGATAGTTCTGCCAGTTCTCTTTACAGCCCTTCTAGTGCAGGATTTGCATGTAAAATGAGTGCTCCATAATAAATAGAGTAGCATAGTTTGAGATATCTGGGACCATAAGGGAATGTGGTGCATTAGGCATGTAGACATACTGAAGGTGTATTTCAATATGCTTAAAGAAGAAACAACAAAATTTTGCGGCATATGAAGACAGCTGAATAGGGGACTGCAGTCATTTGTTTATGTTATAATTATGTTTCTTCTAGAACAGAGGTCTGCTTTTACTGAGGCTCAGGAGTTGCTTTAGTGAAAGCAACAAGAATTAATGCACTTTTTGCAGTATAAGTTGCTGCTGGTTTATCTCTTTTATATTTTTCCATATTTTGATGTCTGCCTTTTAAATATTTCCTCTATAGTTCGTACTGCAACCCTTTGCAGCAATGCTTTCTCAGAGATTTTTCTGAGGTTATTATGAGGTAATTTAGATATCATTTGGAGAGTTAGAGGGAATCCTGAGAGAAATTAGTAGCTGTAGTTTTTGGAAAACTTGTTTAATTTCCTCAAGACGTCTTTGAATTTTCCTTCCTGGAAAAAACAAACAAACAAACAAACAAAAACTATTCTTTTTTCTGAAGTGGATGCCAGCTAGGACACACTACTCTCTCTTGTTCTAGTGCTACATGGGCTTTTCTAGCACTGTTGAAAATCACCATTGAAGATTTGGGGAGATATACAGCAAGCAGAATCACTGGCAACATTTGTCACGGCCAACTTCCTTATTGTGCAGATAAGGTCTGAGCAAAGGTAGTGTATTTTTGGACCATTTCATCCTTTCCTATTGACTGAGTCAAGGGAAACACAGAGTGGTAAGACCTCTGATACATTTTTTTAAATGTTGCATACATGCTGAACTCTGTTAGGTAACATCGTTATCTCATTCTTGTTCCCAGGTATGTCCTTGTAATACAGAAGGACTTCACATCTCATCTTAACTGTAAACAGCTTTTTAATGCAGAGCTCACAGTTCTATGTGAAAAGAGTAAGATCTGTCCATGGTCCTCACAGTTAGACTCTTTCCAAGGGTGGCTTAACTTGTAAAACAACCAGAATGCTCCTTCAAGCAGTCTTTGGTTTTACGCTTGAAATCATATGTTCTTCATCAGATGAGAAGAACCATAATGCTGAAACATATACCAGGCTTACTACAGAATATAGAACACCCAGAAACATGAGTTGACCAGAATATATTGGAGCTCCCATACATCATTAAGTACTCCAAGTGGCTTGGCAATTGCCCACTTTGTTAAGCTTGTTGGTAACGTTGGGTTTATTTTACAAGATGAAAATACAATGACATTTTGATTATGTTGGCTCCCAACATAAACCTGAATTCATCCATGGTGGTAATCTATCTGTAATCAATCAATTTTTGTTTGAAATACTTATATATATGTATATATATATGAAGTCAAGTCATATTTCATTGTTCTACTGCTTATGACTGAAAAAGGAAGGTGATTAAGCTTTGTGTGAATTACTAGTTTCAAGAAAAATTAAGGGAGAATTCAGGCTCACTACATAAAATATTTTAGATTGTATTGACTTGAAGAAGTTAGTATGATATAACCTATAGTTCTTAGTTCTTACACTGAGGTGTTTCTCTGTAAAGAAACTAGGTTTCTTTTTCCTATAAGAGCTTCCCCTGTGAGATACTTGGGGTTTTCTGTGAGTTTCCAGTTGCCTGAATTAGTCACAAAATACTGAATAAAGGTATATGTGGATATAAATTCTTCATGTACAACTTTTTTTTTTTTTTTTTTTCCCCTCTATTTCATTCATAGAACACAGCAGAAAGATAATGATAACTCCAACCATTTAGATTGCTTTTCTTTGGCATGAGATCATGTTATTTTATGTTGGATAATAAGAAAAAAATACATTTTTTCTTTCATAATCAGAAACAAAGACTTATCAAAAAGTACATAATGAATGACAAGATAATAAATACATGGAAAATATATCTTCCAAGTATGTTTCTATCAGTAATAAATTATATATCCATCCAAGATCAACTCATTTTAATTTTGTGTCTAAAAGAGGTGAATGGCATAGCAATGGCAGATCAGTTTAGCTGCTGAGAAAAAGTTCCTGACAGTGATATTCTAGTCTTCAGATTTTTGGTTTAATGCTAGATGAGAGTGTCCTTAGGGGTGGGCTTTGAATGTTCTTTGTTAATTATAATGAGAAGTAGTACTTTTAACACTTAACTAAGTCTCTATCATGGATCAGTTTTGTTTTGTTTAGTTTTTCAAGCAAAAAGATGAAAGATTTTTATATTCTAAGGCAATGTACACTTTTGTGTATACTAACTTTGTACTCTGATTGGGGCTATATAATTGAAAAATGGCACAATAAAGTCATATAAAATAATTAATGGTTAAAAGAGCTCTGTGTACATTATGAAAACAAAAAAGACCGTTACATTAGCAGGTTCAAAAAAATTATAGAGAACTGTAGTTCGTATATTTAAATATGTTATCTATAGTTACGATACAGGGTTTTTTGTTGTTTTTGTTAAGGTTTTTGGAAGGGATATGAAATCTTATCTCTCAAGGCATTACCCAGCCTCTAGTTTGTAACATTTAGGAAAAAAAAAAGAAAAAAGAAAAAAAAATCTTATAGGCAAGTTACTTCATAACTATTGCAGAAATGGAGTACATTTGCATGTAGACCTATTTTAATCTGCCAAGGCCCCATTCATGCAATCTAACCTCTTTCAGTGGTAAGTTTCTTCCACAATTTTTCTTTAGGAAATTCTAATATTATAAGGACTATCATTATAATATAGTTTGTAAGTATTTGAAAATGGATATTTAAAATTATTTCAGCTAGTGAAAGGTTATGCCAGATTTGGACTTTTTCATATATAGTTGCATATATCTTTATTTGTTTCTATCATCAGTGACATCAATGTGGATGTTTCCTGAAATAAATAAATTTATTCAGTGCTTCTATTTTGTACTTAGGATATATGAAGAATATATAGGAAATACAAGAATATATAGGACATACAGGGATGTGTATTCTAGAATGGTCCAGTTTTACCATAATTACTTCCCCTGTCTAACACCTTGTTGCCCTCTGTCCTTGTTTCTGATCAATCTTTCTAATGTTGAGGTGAATTCCCCTGTATGGCAATCAATCATCTGAATCGTTCTGTTCCTCGAACTCCTGTCTGTGTTTCTCAACAAAAGTCACCCTTAATTTCATTCGCAGTGTCATAACTTTGTTTCACATTTATTGTTTGGCAGTCAATGGTGTTTTGGAAAATTACTAATATAAGTGCTATGTTGAACTACCTTATATTTTGCTTAACCGTTCTTGGATTATGACTATCTTAACCAAGCAAACGCCAACTAACTTTAGTTAGATATCCTTTCAGACTCACAAGTTGATATGTAGGGAAAGAATCAGACACAAGAAACTATGAAGAAGGGAAGAGGCAATCCTTTCCTTACAAGCCTCACTCTTTTTAGGTATTCAGTGACACTCCATCCAAGCTACCATTTCTAGTCTGACAATCCATCTCACAACTGTTTATGTTCTTCTGAAGTGTTTTTGAAAAACTGCCTCTGAAGTATGTCATTTACTAACTCTACTAATTTGCCTTTTATGGTACAGCTGCTTGCTGAGTTTATTCCTGCACCAATAAGCGAGAACAATGCCACAGTTTGAATCATTCTGTGCAAAAAGGGAGAAATTATATTGAGAATCCTGTTGAATAGAATTTGAACAAAAAAACTATTATTGACATTCCTAAGTGATCTGAAGGATTAATTAGTGAGAATATGGTGCATAGAAATAATAAATAAGAGAAAGGCTTCATTTCAGATTATAGGCTATAATACTTTTATTTCCACTTCTAAAAGTAGCTTCTGTAAAGAATTAACCTTTGCGTTGACATTTTGAAGTCCGCAAATGGGTTTTAGGTTACACTTAAATGAGGTTCCCACTGCTGACTCTGGAAGTTAACTAGTCAATGAGCAATGCAGCAGAAATTTGTAAACATGAATGCCACAAGTTCCAGGTATCATATTCTTGTTAGAAAAACCTCAGTGCTTACAATTTCCCCAAAACATTTTTTCCATAATTGACCTTTAAAATCATGACAGGGGAACAAAGCAAATTTTGGCTGACATTTAAGGTGAAATAGGAGGGTTTCCTCATATTTTATTACTAAGTTTGTTTTTCTTTTGTTGCAGACTATAGGAGGAATAATTTGTGTCTGTTTTTAATCAACCAGTATTGGCATGGAAAATTACTAAGGGTTCCTCTTCACTGGAAGTGAAAACTGTTTGTATCATTTTGAAAAAGATATAATTGTTTACAAAATTTCAAAGAGTCACTTGGAGAATGATATGATAGCTGTGATCTACTTTTGTTTTGTTTTGTTTTGTTTTGTTTTTTGTAGCCTCAGAATTGCTTCATCCCTGTGCATGTCTATTTGAAGATGACAGGAGACTTTGTGGCTTAGTTTTGTGCCTTCCAGTTGTATTTGCTCATTTTCTTTTGGGAAATGGTCTCTTCTAGAGTTATGTAAGGATTTCCCAGATTCAGCAATCTTGTCAAATGGCAGTGTAAGAAGAATGTGGAAGTAAAAATTTTTGTGACAAGTTAGGCAAAGAGTATGAACATTTAATTCTGGGTCTCAGATCACAGGTAGAGCTGCTTCTGTCTGTGGAAGCAATAATTATATGTGTTATGAAACTCCCACTTATGAGATTCTCAGTCCTAAAACCGATTCATGAGTTATTTCCTATTAATCAAGCTCTCAGTGTCTGGGCTGGTGGTGTGCATAGACAGGAAACAAATCACCTAAATAGTCAATGTAGTATGAACTGAAGAATAAAAGCACGTAACAATAAAAATAGAAGTCCAAGTGTCTCAGGAAAAGAGCAAGATTTAAGAGTACAGTTAGTTGATGGCTGCTTAGAAAAAGCAGTAAATTAGAGACTATAAATAGCAGAACTGTTACAGGTTTTGTAATAATGCCCTATAACATCATTTTGGAGGCAGTGGTTTACTATTATTACCTCTAATGACCAGACTGCATAAAGAACAAAAACTGAAAAGCAAACTATGCCTATAAATTTAATGAAGCACATTTAGTCTACAAACACACACACACAAACATGTATGGCCATTCTATGTACTGTAAAACAAGGAAGACAGAGAAGTCACAACACAGAATAGTGAGTCCAAAGGTGAGAAGTCTGATACACTTGACTTTATTACAACTCCCCTTTGTGCTTATGTCACAGATTATGTCACAGATGACAAGCACCTCTATATGAAACTGCAGTTACCTTAATCCATGAATGAGCCTTTTTTTTTTTTTTTTTTTTTTTTGAGGTTACCAGATAGATTTAATGCCTGAATTTGGACCTGTATGTGTGTGTGTGTGGTAAGGTTTCCTGTTTTCCTGATCCTCAGAGGATTTTAGCTATTATAGATCCTAATTGTAGATTCCTCACACTTTACCTCAAGCTGTACCAGCTTCTCTCCAGAAGTTTTTTCTTCGGTGTCTTCTGTGGAACCCAGAAATTATTACAGCTTTGACAGCAAGTTTGATAGCACTTCCAAAGTCAAGATTGTCTGTTCCCAATGAAGTCGATATCTCCATGGATCTGCAGTCAGTAAAACAAACCATATTTTACCTCTACATTGTTTTCTGGTGCAGTGGCTGACCTGACAGCCTATAACACATCTCAATTTCCTTTTTCTTTTTTTTTTTTTTCCACTGAAGGAGGTACTGAATGCATGAGGTTCCCTGCACTGATTTATGTGCTATAGTGATGCTGCCTACCTACATCTCGGTGATTGAAATGTTTCCTTGTGTCATCTGAGGTGGCTCACATCATGGATCTGTGAGCTGGAGAAGTGCCAGGGCACAAGAGCTGGTGGGATATGCACAGTGTCCTTTGATGCTGCACAGTGCTGTAGTCCCACTTCTTCTCCAAGACCTGACTGTGTCAGGTAAATAGAGTCAGCATGTCTGTTGTGCCTGGGAGATGAAAAGAGGCCACAACAAAGTTTTGTTTGCAGCTGAGAGAGTGAGAACATGTATGTATGGTTTAAGACCATACTTTGGCCATAGCATACAACATTTTTGGTGCTGGTAGCTGTGAGAGACTGCCAAGACACAGGAAGTGGTAGCAATCGGAGAGCCCTGCAGCCACACAGATCAATATTCTGGGATGAATCAACAGCATCGTCTGTGGAGTCTGGAGGTGAAAGGAAGAGCTTACTCTCTGAGAAAATCTTACAGAAAATTACTATCCAGAGAAAACAAAGTGCAGTTTCCTCAGAGAAGCTACAGGTCCAGTAGTAGCCTTTGAGGATTTACATGTCTGATTCCCTTACTCAGGACTGATTTTCTGGACAATACTCCTCCCAGAGTACATTTCAGACAGTGTTCCAAAACACAATTATCATTCCTTAGATGTAATTAGCCATGGTGATGTCTACTTCACTGCATTGCAGTTGTCTCGCTGCTGAAATGAGCTGCTGATCTCACTTGATAATCATTGTTAATACAGCAGGACTGCTGCCCAAGTTCAGCTTCTTCAGATTTGAAACAGAGTTCTATGAAACAAGGAAAAAGTTGAAGTAAAATATAACTTTGTGCCTTGTCCTCTGTATTAAGACAACATGTAAACAGATGGGTTAAATACAGATAATGACTGTGGTAATTATGGATGTATTTACCACTGTACTTTATTGAGGGACTGCATGTCCTGTGCATATGATCCCAAGAATGGCAAAATTGCTTTATCTTTGTACAAATCATGGGATCTCTGACAACTTCTCAGAGACATCCTCTTGTCTAAAATCCCTTCTTTCTCTGTGTATGCAAATTCCAAGATGTGGTACAATTCAATGGTAAAAACACTTCTGTTTCTTTTATAGAGCCAATGATGAGAACTGTTTTCCTTTTGAAATGACAAAAATACTTTCTTTCAGTTCTATTACAGTAAATTCTTTCTTAAGTGCCAGGGTTACAATAGATATTTGAACATTTATGAGAAGATGTTGTTTTCTGAGTTAGTGCATTCCTGAATGAGAGTGGATAAGCAGAAACACTATCAGCTTATCGTTTTATTTTATTTTATTTTATTTTATTTTATTTTATTTAAATTTTATTTTATTTTATTTTATTTTATTTATTTTACTGACGAACAGTACAGGCAGAATGAAAGCCAGATGGTAACATTTCAGTTTAGCCAAAAGAAGATTTCTCATAATCATTTATTTAAATATTTCATTTGATGCAATGAAACTATTAATTGTTCTCTAAGTAATGAGCTTCAACATTAATTGCTTCTTAAAATTTGACTTTGATGTTCCAAGAACTTGTGTTAATGCTTTGGACTAACATAAAACAATAAAACTTATTTATATATATACATATATATGTATATATTTCCATTATACAAAGTCACGATTCAAATATTACTGATCTCTCTATTTTTAACTTGATTTTAAAGCTGTCAGAGTAAATAACTTGGGCAAAGAAATAACTAACTTTACAGAACTTTTCAGAAAGGTGATATATTTGGTTGCAATTTAATTATTTCAATAAGAGAATTGTTCCAGTAATTCTGAAAGCAGCTTGAAATGGTACCTTCATAGAACCTGTTCCTTAAGTTGGATTTGAATAACAGGACCTCAGTAGGTGTGTTATTCCAGGACCAGAACATCTCTTCTGTTTCTTTACCAGACTGAAAGTAGTTTTTTTCTGCTTTCCTATCTTCAGCAAGCTCCACCATCCTTTGAGAAGAGGTAGCGTAAACAGAAGCAGGGCGAACAAAAGGAGGAGAAGGGAGAGTTTGGCTTACTCTAGCATCTTCCGTCTGCTTGACTGCATGACACCACGGGACATGCAGCAGTCCATGCTCAACTACATTTTCATTTAAAAATACAGATAGTTGAGAAATAGCATCACCAAGACCACTGGGCAACCTCATGTTCCTGGGAGCAGCAAAAAACTTAAGTTTTGGAGCAAGGCTAATAAGGTTTCCAAGTGAATTTCTGCTCTCCTCCCAAGAGATGTGGAGGCCCAGGTCTCAATAAGGACAAATCTTTAAACATTTTAAGCAGCAGAGAGAAATCTGTAAATTGAAATGTGAGCGCAACTTCATCACAATTTGTCACCAGTGTTTAAATGAAGATGAGGAGCTCTAAGAGGTCAGTTTGTCAAATAACCACGAGAAGAAACCTTGCCAGCTTAAGGCCCCGCTCCCCACCCTGGTTAATTTTTTTCTGACTATGAGATTCTAACTACATTCATATCCATGCTGGAGAGCATGTTCAGATGCTAAGTGTAGAGCACTAATTATTGGTTATTTGTTTTGGAAGTATTTGTACTATCCAGGACCAAAACCTCCACATCTGGTGTTATTTTGTTGCCTTTTTTTTTTTTTTTTTTGGTGTAATATGTATCTGTGTATGAAGTACCCTTTATGCATTTCCACTTAAGCATAAAGCTTCAAGAGCAGTCTCCACCTTAAAATTGATCCTAGTGGTTTTGCCTTTTTAAAAACAAAACCACTCTGTCACACTGTGGGTGGTTGGGTATGTTGTAATCCTATCACGCACTTGGGTGCCCAGACTGCAAAGAATCTCAATTTTTAAGCAGGCAGGAGAATTGCTTTACCTGAATGGAAAGCAGGCTGCCTCAATGGCTGTGGATGATGCCACCCAAGTAGGCTGAGAAGAAAAAGCCAGTAAGATTCTCCTTTTAACTCAAAACTACCTCTTGACAAACCATTTGATTTTGACTTGTATTACACTGTTGTGGTATTTCTGTTCCAGTATATGGAATACTGTTCTGTTATTAAAAACAAGCTAACAGAACCCAGCACTTGATGGTATGGGGGAAGCAGTAAGCAGAGCAGGCTATCGAAGAACACTGTGAAAATCAAAATGTGCTATGGAAAGGAGGCATGTTTGAGTATGTAATCCTAGGGAGTCAGCTGGGCTGCCAGACTGTTTGGGGAACAAGAAATGCTGGGTAAGTTGATGGGATACAGGCTTTGATTGCTACTAAGTGAGCTGATCCAGATGAGTGAAAATCCATTTTGCTGATAAGATTTAACGTGTGACAACAGCATGGCAAACTTGCTGGAAAAAAAGACTGCAAAGATATCTTAGAGTATCAGACTACAAACTGATTTTTGATCAAAGCCAAGAAGAAAGTTGTCTGTATGTTCCAGAGGGACTGTATCTTGTCTGGAGCCTGACTGTGAGAGATCCAAGCTATTGAAGCTGAAAAAGTATCTTTTAGCATTTCTCCTTCAATAGCAAAGGAAGGCTAAAAGCTATGTGATGGCTGTGAAAGTGGACAGATGTCAGTGTGGAATGCTTCTGACAGGCTGATTGGTCTGATTTTGAAGGAAGCATTGCTAAATGTCAATCATCCAGATATTCTTTTCTTGACTCCATTAGTTTTAAGGAGCAGAAGAAACCTTACAAAAAATGGTAGGCCATGTAGTTTTTATGGATTCTGGGATTCTCTTTCAGCAGCCAGTTCAAATTCTTCAAAGTCAGATGAAGTGAATGACCTTCCCACTTCTCTAGCTGATAAGTGTCTCAAAGATTTGTTATTTATATTTTATTTACAAAGAAAGATGAGAGCTATTTGAAGTGACTGATACTTCAGTGAGAAAGGGATCCAATAAATTAACTGGCTTGGTTACACAGGCTTAACCAAATTGAAGGAGTATTAACAATATACTTGAATTCTGTAGCATGACAGTGATTCATTGCACCCAAGCAGTTTCTTGCAACTTAAGCACCATCTTCTTTGTGTCCCTTTTGCAATGCTATTTTTCTTTTCTGAAGACAGATTGTTCCTGTAATAAAATATCTGTCATGGCTGATTCTTTTCTATCCCTTGCTTAATTATGACCCCAAAATACTTTTGAAGAATGGTGGTGATTTAAAAAAACAATGACTTCACTACAGGTGGTGCATTGTTGGACACTATAGTTTGTCTATGTCTATGAAATAGGATTAAGTCACTCAAATTTGAGTAGTTCTATTATAGATATTCCCCATCAACAAATTACTATTTCTCTAATTTCTGAACAACAGATAACCTTTCTTGTGTTTTGCTGTTGGTTTGCAACTGAAATGATACTGCATGTGTCATTTTAACGTGCACCTGGAAGTCTCAAACATTCTCAGACAAAGCCAAGTTGGAGCATGACGGTATGTCATTAAAACTAAGTTCTCGATGGACAGCAGAGACAAACCTATTCATTTATGATTGCTCCTCACAGACATGGAGCAGTATGGAACGAGAAAGGCAAACCTGAAGCAACAACAAAACACAACTTTCATGATAAATGTAGAACTGCAAACCACTGGAACATAGTGCCAAATTGTGGTTTATGTTGCATTGTGACAGAACACTGTGAGGAAGGATAATATTGCCAAATATTAGCAACAGTCAATTCCTTTGTGAGAAATTAAAAGCTACATTGAGCAATTGTTCACATCTGTTCAACATTCTCTGTATTAATATGACATTTTGTATTTCAGATGTAGTATGGCAGTATTTTCACTTAAAAAATGAGATAATTATTTAACATATGCATTTTGTGTTGTCATAGCATTATTAGACATATACAGATAAAACCAAATTCTTGCTTTTTTTTTTTTTTTTTGTCAACACAAGTTGGAATGAAGATATTTCTAATCAGCTCAGAGAATAAATTGTTAGAATATACTGGCTGAAATATATTGACTAACAGCAACTGTAAGGTGAGAAAATGAAATTTATGAGAAAAGTAAACCTGGCGTAGGTTCAAAGCTACAGTGAGAGCAGCAAGTTTTATGTAGCACAGTGATTAAGGAAATGTGAGTCAACTCTGGGAGATGTAAAGTGTTTGTAAAAACCCCTTTCCATTTAGGAATGTTTGATGAGTAAAGGGGAATGAAAGAAAGACAGAGAAACAGGCCTCAAAGCAGCAGAGGATCAAGGGAGATAGCGATGAAGGTGGAAGGCAGATTAATAATCTTTGACAACCATCTAAAAAGATGCATTAGGAGACAGGTGAGTTGGGCATAGTAGTAAACATTTTGGCACAATGTGGCATTGGGAGCCCTGGAAAAGGTTGAGAGTGTGAAGGACAGAAGTGAGAAAACAAAAAAATGATATGGTAGACTCAGTGGTAGACTGAGAACAGGAGTAAAACAAGCAGCTATCTGATGTGACCATGGTATGTCTGCAAGACAACTGATAACATGGGATTAAGCACAGAGCAGAACGTAACTCGTAATGTAGCAGCAAATGTGGTAGCTGAAATTATGATGAAGGATCAAGACAGTTTTGATGAAGAGTTGACAAGAGAAGAGGGGGATAATCTCTGAACGTCATCTGGAATGATTCTATTGCATTAAAACAAATAAAGATTCTCAAAAGTCATGAAAGGAGATCAGCTTTAACCACCCATTGAGAGTAAGAGATAAAATCCAGTAAATTAGAGGAGACTATTTGTGATATTTACTCTGTTTGCAAAGAGGATAATTTTTTAAGGTACTGAATATCTTGTCTACACTAAGCAATAGTATTAGCCTCCAGACTTTTGTGGCTATTTTGACAAGTCTAAATGTGTATTTTAAAGTTAATATTATTTACTTTAAATAGCAGTGTATTCTGACTTTGTCTTTAGAGGATTTGAGTTGTTTTGGTCTGAGGTAATCTGCAATATTTATCATAACATTATTTGTTTACCTTTTTTTTTTTTTCATATGAATCATTTTTGAGGTGTCCTAGGAATTCCTGCAACAATGATCATAATGAAGATCATATCTCCACTACAGTGACCTTTATTACAGAAAAAAAAAATAAGGCTTAACATTTCAAATTATCCATTCCAAGAGACATTATGTAGTGGAATGTACTTAGAAATGAAGAAATAGTATTTTCAGTTGCAGATAATGTATCCCAAATTGTATTCATTTAACTTTTAATTCCTGTTGTTAGTGCTACTACATCAGTTTGAAAGACAAAGGTTTTGGTGCTCCTTGTTAGCATCAGTAATATTGCTTTCACTGTAGAATAATCCCATTAGAACAAATTGGGTCAGCGTGACTGAGTCCCACTCCACTGCTCTGTTGATCCTAGAATGATTTTAGTTTTCTTTTAAGACAGATCTTAATTTGGTCATTAAAATGTTTTTATGAAGTGAAATGTATGGTGACTAGAAAAACTAAGCAAGAATGTCAGAAGTATGGCAACCTTAACTTGGTGTATTGGTATTCAAAATGATGTCATGGTAATGCATATGTAATAAACACATATATTAACTGATACAAAATTACTGACACTGCATGGGACCAGTATAATATATATCATAAAGCCAATCGAATGGTGTAATAAAAGATTAAGTTTAGATAAAAATATTGACAAGATATTTTCAGGATTGCCACAGTCAAGCGCTCAGAATGACTGTTTTGATTTTGATTTAATCTTTTTTAAGAAATAAGTGCTGTATTTTTTAAAATATTTATTTTTTTTCTTTTGGTAGGGGGTTGTTTTATTTATGAGTTTTTATCTTTAGAAAGAGCAGGCCACATTTTGAAGATTTTCTGTGGAACCATTAGAGACTGAAAACTTCATTTAAAAAAAAAAAAAAAAAAGGCAAGATTCTTTTACAATCCCAAGACTCTCAGAGCAAGAACTTCAGGCAAACAGTCAAATATTATGAAACTTCCCATGAAGTTCAACAGCACTTGTAAGAGACATTGTTTTTCACATATGCATTAAACTTTCTTAAGGATGATAATCCCACCTTTAGGGCTGGTGGTACAGGCCCTGCAAGCAGGGACATGCTGTATAGAAAAGTTGAATAACCTCTGAATACAGCTGAGGATAAAATTAGTCTGGGCAATGGAACTCTGTGGAATCTTTTTCATGCTTCATGGTTTGACTGGATGGTCAAAGCAATATGTAATTTGATACATTGTTATGCCTGGAATTAGCTCTATTTTCCTTTTATTTTACTGTCTGATCAAATTAAACTTCTGCAACTTCACTTTTTTATGTCACTTGTTCTAGTCAAGCCCAAACAAAAGAAACTTAATCTAATTAATGTGTATACTGAAAACATATACTAAAAGGAAAACTAGACATTCAACATAAATATTACGGATTTTACAAGGTCTTCTGCTCTGGCCTATGCTAGATCCCAAGGATAGGTCTTCAAGTGACTCTGAGTAATGAAATGTTTAGAAATCACATTACAGAAGTTACCAAGAGGGTGAGATGCACCCAACATTTAGTCATCATTTTCAGTAAATTTCCATCTTATCACAGTGCCCACAATTCTACTAGGGCTTTGAGTGTAATGTAACCACAAGAAAATCCACAGAGGCATGCAGTGAGGTTTGGGTTTTTTTGACGTATTTTTAGTGTGTGTGCGTGTGTGTGTTGAGATTTATTTATTTATATAAATTTGAGAAGCACATTGAGTTCATTGTATGTTTTAGTGGACAAATTTCAGTGCAAGAAGGAAAAAATTATGTAACGTGGGGGGTGGTGGAGGGGAAGTTGGGGTGGATCAGGAGCCTTTAGCAGTGGAGAAGAACAAGGAAAGGCCAAGAACATTGCATGTTTTTACCACCAACTATATTAGCCACAAGCACCCTCCTCAACACCCTAAAGGATCAGTGACTGCACACCTGATCACCTCTCACATTGGTAGGAATTGACTGACAGGCAGAATGTTCCTCATCCAGCTAAAAGCCATAGAAATGCAAATTTGCAGTTTTTATAGGATTCCTTTATTCTAAGGTGTTGAAAATGCTGGTACCAAAACACAGGCTTTCACTAATGCTAGGAAGAAGATAACTTAACTGGTAATACAGTTCTGTGAGTTGACTTCTAGAGAGAAGAATAAAGAGACAATTAATGTGTACACTTTTATGTTATTCACATGTAAATAGGGGAAAAAAGATGGAGCTCATTCAGGTGTTGTTTTTTGTTGTTGTTGTTGTTTTGTTTGTTCATTTTGTTTTAAATAGGAACACAAGGAAGACTGTTTTTTCTCCTTCTTATCTCTAGAAGTCAAGTGCCAGAAAGGGAGCATCCCTGAGAGAATACTGGAGAGCATGTTGTTTTATCCAAGGAAGAAAGATGTTAGTAACTGAATTGTATAATCCCCAATCCAGAACTGACATCTGAAGTAGATATGTTTTAATATTATGTCAGGGATTTTAACTAAAGTAGACTTTAGTGCAAGACATTCACTTTGGAAGGAGTCAGAAAGTTCAGTCCTCTGTAACAGCTTACTAGACAGATTATGTCTTCAGAAAACATCTTTTATTTCTTCCTCTGTTCTTTGTGGTCTTGAGAGTAGAACGCTGACTGTGGCAGCATGTAGATGCTTACTATGCTGTTGTAACTGTTTACAGGGGAAATAACACACTTCACTTTCCAAGATAGCCAGTGCAGCTCACAAGAGTCCATTTGTGTTTCCAAGGTCTTGAGACTTATGGAATGCTACTCACATTACTAACAATGATAGTCAAACTAAAAAGAAAACAAAAACCAACCAACCCACCAACCAAACCAAACCAAACCAACAAACAAACAGAAATAAAATACAACTTGGATTTGGATTTAAATGCAATTTATAATGGAAAGAAAGAATTTTTTCTGATTCATCTTCTGCACAGTCAAAATCTGGGATTTATTAAGGCACTAAATATGAACTGGTTCTTTTTTGTTTGTTTAGCATTTTTCTTACTATTGCCATTATTCTTCAAAATAAAAGGCATTCTAAGGCTGTCCAAAATTTGAAAAAATACAAATTATAGTGTGTTTCTCCTATAAGGAATAAGGATATTAGTATTTAACACAGGAGATAAAAAAAAAAAAGGCTACTAATATAGTGCATCTTAATTACATGCATATTTATAAAAAAACAACAGAAGTACTCTAAATGAACTATAAAAATATTCCTTTGGCCTGTTTATTAAACATAAAATTATATGTTTAAGAACCACAAGTTAAGAGCCAGACATTGGGTTTTATTTCTTCAAGGGCTGGTCTAGTTATTTCTGATTAGTTGCTGAGACATTTTAAAAACTATCAGATATATTTACCCAACATTTGCTTGGCTGACTCTCAGGGAGAGGATCAAGAAAGGAAATGGAGAACACCAGTGATAAACTATTCCCAGGAACGTTATGAAGCTGGCAAACTCTCAAAATCATGTTTTACTGAGGTTCAGATGAACTGCATATTATATACAGTCTTTGGAAAACAAGCTAGGTTAATGCATTCTCTGCTGGGGTCCATGAGTTTAAGAGGAAATGTGTACTGAATATGCTGTACTTTCTGTTGTTTTATTTGCTGGTAAGCAGTCATAGCGTAAGATGACTACAAAAATGTGAAACTAAAAGCCATATTTCTGGAAGTATGAAGAGCATACTGACCAACCTGAGCATGCTTGGATTGTTAAAATAGTCTGGCTCAATCATAGAATCATAAAGTCACACAATCATATAACCACAGAATCATAGAATGGTTTGAGTTGGAAGGGACTTTACAGATCATCTAGTTCCAACCCCCTGACATTGACAGGGACACCTCCCATTAGACCAGGTTGCTCAGAGCCCCAGCCAACCTGGCCTTGAATGCTTCCAGGAATGGGGCATCCACAGCTTCTCTGGACAACCTGTTCCAGTGCCTCATCAGTGAAGAATTTCTTCCTTATATCTAACCTAAATCTATCCTCTTTCAGTTTAAAACCATTACCCCTTGCCCTATCATTACATGCACTTGTAAAAAGTCCCCCTCCAGCTTTCTCATAGGCCTCATTTAGGTACTAGATGTCTATGACACCAATGATGTGCTTCTTCAAAGTTCTTATTTTTCTATTTATTGTTAATTTTATTTGTATTAATTACAGAAGAGCTAACATCATTTTTATTGCCACTGTACACGTACATTTTCTTTCAAGAATGTCTTGCTAAAGTTGCCTTATTATATTGTTTGTAGCTAGGTATTCTAAAAATGTTTTTCTCCATGTAAACAAATGCTAGTTCCCTGTTTCAGACAAATTACCTCTTTACATTGCCTTCACAGAAGTATACTTATGGTATGCTTAATTCATCTTTTGCCACCAGATGCTCGGTTAATGGGTAGATATGTGATACTAGAGAGAAATTCCAGTTGTACTTGTTGCATGAAAGTTAATATAGATTTCATGAGAAAAAATGATTAGTGATAACAGAATTGTATCTACAGAAAAAAAGATAGGAAGAATTATTAATAAGTAGAAAAGCATCTGTTTCATCTACATCACATCAAAATTATTTTAATCACTAATAATCTCTAACATAGGCAAAGTGACATGAAATAGACACAAAACTGCCACAATGTGAGAGTTATAGACACTGACATACACATTGTCTTGGTGAACTTGCCAAGACTAGCCAAGCCACTAGAAATGGCTCCACCACTGTAAAAAACTGACTTAAAAGGAAGGATCATGAAGTCTGAGACCAGCTCCATCTAAATGCTATATGTAATTTACAATATTGGATCCACTTAAAGGCTATGGTAACATCTTATAATTGGATGACATCTTGCAATTAATTTTTGATTAGTACTGTTTAATGTATAAATGAGCTTCTCAGTTGCAATACAAAACTATTAATGAAAGCTAAAATTATAAAACAGAAAAGCCAGAAACTTCCATGAACTAGTAACTTTGCTATTCAGCAAAGAAAGAGTTTCAAGTAAAATAATTTAGTATGATAGGCACAATTCATTGCTGAGCTCTCAGTATGGAAATGATTACGTTTAACAAAATAATCATCATCACTGGTTTTATTTTTCTGCAAATTTCCTACTGCTCTTGAGAGGAAGCTAAAGTAGTGGCATTTCAACAGGTCATTACTGTACTAATATATTGTTTAGGAGATTGCAGGTATGTGCATATTGTGGATAGGAGATCAACCACAGAATATATGTGCATGATATAAGCAGACAGAGGTATCTTTGGCAAAATCCAGCTCATATGGAATGACCAGAAGAAATACTCACTCAAAGATTGGAGAGATACAGTGCATTCAATTTTGTGAGATTCCTTTTGCTTTTTGTGTTTAAAAACAAAACCAAATGAAACAAAACGAAGCAAAACAAACAAAACTTACTACAAATACTATCTGTGGAAACCTGTATTTTGGAGTGAATTAAAATCACATAAAACAAAATCTTTCTCTTTTGATGTGTGGAAAACAACAGTTCCAGTGTTTTTCTGCTGTAGGATCCTCATGAAGAATTAAAAATCTCTGCTTGTCTGGTTAGGGGTTTTGCTAACATGTGCTCTTACTCCAGCTCCCTTTTAAGCCTATCAGGAGCTTGAATGCATATCTTGGTCTGGGCCCTCTGAAGTCAACCTGTCTCTGTTTCCTTCTGGAATTTAACCAGGAAGTGCTTGAACTACCAAGCTGTAGGCTGATACCAAGAGATCTGCAGACCTGAGAAATTCAGATAAGCCCATACAAGCTTTGAACCTCCAATTCTTTTGAAGTTTGTCTATCATGAAGTGTAATTTCACTGCTGTCTGCAGACAATGCTAAAACATGAATGGAAACAGATCTCTGTTTTGGAAAGCTACTGCGGGTGGATTAAGGACAAACGAATAAATACAACTATATATGGAAATACAACCTTCTTCAGAGAAGCACTCTCTCTCTGAGCACTTGAGTATTTCCCTGCATCCATAACAACAACAACAACAAAAGCTCATAAAATGGGTTGATTTTCTACTTACCCCTTCATTTTCACTGTGGGTGATCTGATGCAGTGATATGTTCCTTAAACATTTATTTTTCTATTTATACAGACAAGCTGTTGTTGTTTACCATTTTTTCCATTAAACTGGTCAAGGGTGTATATTTGAGGGAAAATCCAGCAGTAGCCAGAAATTGCTGTAAGTAGAAGGTAGAGTGAGTAACCCACAGGCATTGACAGGGACTCATTGTGGAGCAGAGCAAGTACCCAGCACATGAGCCTATGCCAATTTTTCTTAAGACTGTCAGCTCTGTCTGCTAGGTATGATGGCATAACATCATGAGACATTTTGTCCGGAGTTAGACTGTTTTTAATAATGACAAATAGCAGATGCTTCAGGAAAGTATATGAGGACTGGGAAAGTGCAGGGTGATACTTCCTCTTGCAAACCCTGCCAGATTCTGATAGACTTTGATAAAAGATGTTTCCTGACCAAAATGTTGTATAGATGTTCCCATGTTAAAAGCTCTTATAGACTTTCTTTACAAATTGTGGGTTCAAAAGCCTATTCCTAAGAGAAAAAATCATACAGCAATGAATTCTGCAAAGTCTGAAGTCATCTATAATTAAATGTCATCTACAACTATGTACTTTTCTGAAAAAAGTAGTCTTTTTTTTTTGGCTTATTTTTTTTATGCATTTTGTGCTATGATTTATCACTGATCACTCGTTATCTGTCTTCTCCATGAACTTCACCATTTTACTGCCTCAACGCTGAAGAGAAGGTTTTGGGTAGATCTAAGTAATAACCATCCAATACCTAAGAGGAGGTCATTGAGAAGACAGAGTCAGGCTCTTCACAGTGGGAGGGCAAAAGATGATGGACTGAAACAAACAAACAAACAAATGTTATATGGGACATAATGAAAAGCTTTTACACCATGAGAACAGTAGAAGAGGCTGCCAGTGAGGCTGTGCAGTTTCCATCCTTGGAGGTTTTCCAAGATACAGCTGAATAAATGCAGAGGATATATAAAATAATCCAAAAGCTGTGAGTAAATGAAGACCTGTCAAACACTTACAGCAAATTTAGACCCTATTAATTGGTAGTTTTGATTAAATCTGGATTTACCTGTGTGTATTTCTTTGCATGTATTGACCCTGTTTCTTATCTGTCATTTAATGTCCATATTCTCCTCCTAAAGTACTTTCACTCAGTATAGCTTTGAACTGCTCTGATTATTTCTGTATCATCAGAAAGCTTCATTACAGAGTGAACAACTAAGCAAATTATATATTTAAGTTTTGTTTTATGCTGTTATCTGTTTTTAAGGCACCTTAAAATCTACTGGAAAATGAATACTCGCTGTAAATGATGTAGATCAAAGAAGAATGAAGATAGAAAATTTTGTTTCTAGTATCCATGCTTTTTAAAAAAAATATTTTTTGCACTGTTACACTTTTTGACCTAACTTGCCAGAGTTTAGGGCAATTTCTTTTTATTGTAATTGGACATGGCTTTCATTTCTGTGGGATGGCTCTTTTGTTAGACTCCTTTACTCTGATGTTTAACTATGATATTGTTATATCATTCCTTCCAAGGTCATTTGGATTGATAGAATGTGTTTGTTCAAAGCTTCTACTGTCATATGTCTCATACTTTTGGGCTGCTTCTTATCATTTTCCATTAATAAATTTTCCAGAGTAGTTTAGTAATTACATGTTAGATCAAGTCACATATATGTTAGTATGAACTGAAGAATTGCTTATCCTTTTATGTATTTGCTAATTTGTTGCTCATAGAAGAAATCATTAATGGCATATAAAACCGTAAGTTTTGGGTGAGGCTTTCATGACATCTACCTAACCCACCACACAGACTGGATTCTATTAGCTTTCTCTCCAGTGCAGTGACTCAATGAGTGGCTCATTGCATATACTCATTATTGAACATATGATGGCTAGTTAAGGGAAGGGTTTAATGATTTAAGCTCTTGGGGAAAACTGACTGCTTTTCAAAAGGAAGATTTGACCATGTTAGTATTGTGTGCATCATTTTGATCCCTCAGTGGTTCCTGATGCCCCATTAATGTGGCATTTCTGCATTAAAGGCTTATGTTTAACACTACTAATACAATACAGAAAACAATCTGTAAACACTTTATTTCTGCATTATCATTGCCCTTATTGTTTTAATAAGCATAGGGTTGACATTTGGGCTTTTTCTTTCTTTTTCTTTCTTTTTTTTTTTCTTTGACTGAAGCTCTAAAACTATTCATCTGTTTTTAGAGCCCAAAATGTTGACAGCAGAATATAAGTCCCAAAGCTAACAGGCTTCAAGAGAAAAACACTAATCAGTAGGGAAAAGGAAAATTACTTTTTAAATTTCATTTACATAAATTACAGCTTTTCTCAGTGTTTTCAGTTATACTTTTTGGAATGTGTTTGCATTCTGGCTGTGGAAACACAGTGTCATTACTGAGTATACAGGTACATATGTTCACGGAAGGAAAAAAAGTTGCAAGAGCAAGAACCTCAGGCACTTGTGCATTTATAGTACTAAAATGTAAAAAGTAACTACCACGTTGTCCTGGACTGTAAAAAATATCCAGATGAGAAGATGAAAAGAATGACCATAGCCAGATGGGACTGAATGTCTTTCATTCCAAACCACAAGAAAAAAAAAATCCACCTACCAAGGAAAGTTTATTCAAGCTGAATGAGTCTTGCAAAATAATGTGAGTTTTGTCAGATCAGAGCCTGCAAAGCCACCCAGTACTACAGTATCCTGCATCTATGGGCTACGCATTACATATTAGATGGATTTTTTGGATAATCTTTCCAGAGTTTTATGGAGACCATACTGAAAAAGAGTAACCCAATAAGAGAACGGTGAAAGGGAAGGTCATCTGGTTCCTATTTGTGACTGAGGTCAACTTTATGCTGAACTCAAGAAAAGAAACTCAAGTCTTTTAGGTTTTGGTACACTGTTACCAAAACCTGAACAGAGCAGTAAGTTACATTCAGGTCTGTCAAGCTGTTGACTGAACTGAAGGCTAAGTCAGTACCTGAGAGACATTTTCATAGTGCTTGAAAATAGATGTGATGAACTTTGATGTCTGTGTGAAAAAAGCGACTTTGCCTAAGAGATATTTTTATTCCACCTGGGCTGGAATGGAGGTGGTTAGGGTCAGATTGGAAAGGTCAGAGAGGAAAGAAACCATTATAGATGATAGTAGTGGGGGAAAAATAACAAGAAAATAATAAAATGGAAAATCTGATTGAAACCAGAAAACATGAAAACATTCCTATGCTAGAAATGGATAAGATGTACTTTTTGGGGGAAAGGGACAAGACACGACAGACACCTGTATTAGCTGTTCCTGAAAGAGAAATCAGTCTGTTTCCCATACCATTTGCTACTTTTTCAAAATAAACTTCTCACAGTTTGAAAGGCAGAGATACAAGGTTATCACAAGACATCTATTGCACATCTGGATTCCGTAGGTCATGAGGGAACACCACTCAGCCACGTGTGCTGGCACTGATGCTAGAAAGGCTGTCAACTGCACTCTACACATTTACATCCACACTCTTGTGCTCGGATCAATTTTCCCAACATTGTACACTTCTGAACTATTCATTTACTGCCTGTGTTGTGTAAAGACAATATGTGTATCAACAATCTAAAATATCATTTGTTCTAATTACTATAACCCCCCTGGAAGCTTGCCATTGCTGTATTTTATTTCATTTGGCTATTGTGTACAACTGAATGGCCAGTTCAGACTTCTCTAGTCTTTTTTTTTTTTTAGCTTTGACTTTTTTTTTTTTTTATTATTTATCTAGAAAAATACGTAATGGGGTAAACTTTGTTGCTAGTTTCATTTTCCCATGTTTTGTTTCTCTGAATGTAATGAAGTTGAATAAGTGATTTTGTGGGCAGACATTGGCCCTGTCAATCTAAATATTTTGATTAAGGCTAGTCTTTTTTAACCAAGTATGTCTGTCAAATACTCTTGTCCTCTCTGGTCTTTGGGAAGTCAAGCAATTGATTCAGTTCTTACACTAAACATCTAAGCATGAATCTCCTCACTTTGAAGTCAATGGCATGAATGACCCTCTTTTTTTTTTTTTTTTTTTTTTTTTCTTTTTGGTGGGAGCAGGCACACAAGCACGCTCACTTTATGCAGAAGAATGCAGACAATTTAATACTTTCAGACCAGAAGTCTTGGCTGCTAATGTTCTCACATTCTTCATACCAGATAATGTTATACTTACATGACAGCTAAAAAGTATCTAGGTGAATTTCAGTAATGTTGTGATATGGAGGACAGTGGGTTAGACAGCTAAGTTGTTAGTTGTAAGGTATTCAGCATTTTATAATACGCCTGCTTATGGACACTTGACCTTATGAACACAGTAAACATCAGAGTAGATTTAATGTAGGAGGTAGCCCTGGTACAAAGAAGAATCCTGTGTGCTACTAGTGTATAATGTAGTTGTCTAAGGCTAGCCACGTTTGCCTAGGACCTTGCCCTTTTATGTGCCTCCATGCTGTAAAGCAGTACTTGTAGACACTTAATAACCTCTGCTGACCTCTTGTCCTAAGCATAAGTATTTATAACCTCTTTCTGAAAGGATCAAGCAGAGTTCTTCTATAAGATATCTGGACTATCTGTCTCTTTTTGTCATGTAAAACTACTCTGGCTCTAACCTGGCATCCACAGTTCCCTCTATGAAGCACGAGATCTGGGCTGTCCCCAGGTAAGCTCCTTAACTGACAGCAGCTGCTGCTGACCACTGACACCCAGTCCTTCTCCCTGCCACCCTCTCTCTCTCTAGCATGATGAATGCAGAACCGATGCCTGAACAATGGCTTATCTTCAAAGTGGAGAAGTTCACCCTCCCACTCCACCCCCCTGCATTGTTTATAACCTGATTGTTTATAGTCTTGCGGTTAAAGTGTTTCCTGGGAGATGTGGTTTCGCTTGCCTGCATGACAGGAGTGTATTGCACTTTGTCTTCCTAATTGCTGCTCATCTTTTGTGTGAAAAAGGGAGAAGAAGAAATCCCCATGGGCCCTTTTAGAAAGACAGCCACAGCTATAGAGGTTCTGAGAGTGTCTCCTGTACAGCTTTCAGGGGACCGTGGCTGAGGCACTGGAAAGAAGGAGTTCCAGCCACTGAGTCCCCTCAGGCTGCGTAGTGGTGTCGGTCACCCTGGGCTTCTCAGATACTTTAAGGTCACAGCATGGTATCCATTGAATTTAAGGTAGATGAGGTAACACTTGATTAAATAAGTTCAAGATGCAGTTATAGTTGGTACTATATTCCTTGTATTTCAGACGTTTGCAACTTTTTTGCATCTAGCCCCCTGTACTAATTGCCATCTGAAGCAGGAAATGTTAACAGGGGAAGTGGATGTATGTTAATGCCCAGAGGTGTGGGTTTCAGTCTTGTGCTGAAATTAGGACTATCATGGATGTCTCAGATCCTTTGTGTTTTGCTTGTGTACTCCTGAGATTCTGCTGGTGTGACTCTACCCAAGAGATTTAACAATGTTAAAGAGAAAGGTTTGGGACATCATGCTACTTTGATGCTACAATATACTATTTTCACCCCTCCTGAAGACCAATGTGTAAGGCCAGGTCTAGGAGTCTGGCAGTGCCAAACAGCTTTACATTCCACCCACTTTTGCTGAAGGTGGGAACTGCTGGTCTAGAGTTTTGTTCATCATCCATCTAATTTAGGGAACTGCAAAAAGGCAAACCACACAGATGCAGGCTTCCCAGACCTCCCTTATAATATGGGATTTCCTGTATTGTGCATTCAAACAGTACATCCTGTATATAAAGCACACAGGAGATAATTTTTTCCATATTTTTCTTGTTTGGCTCATATCTGTTCTTCCCAGGCTGCAGCTCAGAGAATATAAGCATTCAGAGTGTGACAGCAGGAGAGAGGGAGAGAGGGCTCCAGCATTCCTATTTTAATATTTAAAATCTAGCATCACTATGCATTCACCTTACAGATTTTACCCCAGGATGTTCCAGTTCAACTTCATTAGTAGATTAACAAAAAAAAAAAAAGAAAAAAAGGGGGGGGGGGGGGTGAAGTTTTTGTAATTCAGTGGAATTTTCCATAGGCCTTTCAGGTCTGGTACAACATCAGTGAACATTTTCTTACTTGTGATCATTGTTCTTGTTTTTCGTTTGTTTGTTTGTTTGTTTTAACTCTCCTGTTATATAAAACCTTTTCTACACGACAGGAAGTCACAGGTTTATTCCTTCTCTTTGATGATGCATTGAAGTAGGACCTGAGTGGTTCTTTTGCTCTTCTGGCATCAAGACTCTTTGGTCTAATGGAGAAGTATATGCCATGAACCAGTGGTGCATGACATTTTAGTGCTTATTATAATTTCTTGTTTCCTTAAGAAGCTAAGAAAATGCTGTGTATTAAGTAAACTTAGACTGGGTGGAGTGAGCAGGAACATCTGCATGTCTTATGTTATGACTCCCCTAGCAGTCATCTATAGTGCTATATAGCTCCAAAAAGTCTCTCAAGCATATAGATGGTGTCGTTCCAACAAGCTGGAACTGCTGGCTACAGCTGATGTTTCAGTAAGTCATTTTATCTGCAGCTGCCTTCATCCGTTGCTGGCCTTAGGGAAGAATACTGAGTGTCCTTAGATTTTATTTGCTGAAGGAGGGACAGAATCCCAAAGGAGAAGAAACCAAAGCCAAAAGAAATTTAAAAACTAAATTAAAAAAAAAAAAGGAAGAGAAAATATAAATTCTATAAGAGAAGACTGCAGATACAAAGAAGTCTTAGAAAAGGTTACATCAGAGATGCCTTTTAAGTCCACGGTGGGACCCATTGCATGGAATTGTATTCAGCAGGATGATCTCCTTGAATTCAGCCACTATGTTACAATCCACTACTGACATAGATCTATTTAAATGCTTATTCTATTTCATAAAATGTTCTGAATTATTACAGATAAAACAGTAGTGATATAGCTGATTATCAGACCACAAATACATATTTAAAAAAATAAATTGTACTCTCACCTTTCCTCAGAACTCAGAACATTTATTGTGACAATCAACTTATACTTGATTCCTTTTTTTGTGTGTGACTTACCTCACAAAAGTTTCAGCAACCAGAATGGTAGCTGTTGACTTGCTCAGTTTGGTGTTACTTTGCTTATAGGTGTATCTGATCTGAAAGGAAGTCTCTAACTTCACAATCCTGTTTTATTTGTAAAACTGAACACAGTATTAAAACGTGTTAGAGGGAGGGATTTCAGTTTACATTATACATCAATATCATTTAGCTGTCACTTCAGCTACTGCACTTATCACCCTATTCCTTTCACCACCAAGGCTCAGTCCAGTGAATGGCATTTCCCCTAACCCTTTTCCCTCTGCTTCTTCATTTTATTTCTCTGATCCACTTTGAGTGAATAATATTAAATTACCTTCAACATTAAGTGCTAACTTATAAATGAGAGCTCAATTAGTTGGCTTTAAATGAGGACCTTTGGGGTTTCATCAATGAGAAAAATACATGGCTTATATTGATTTGTGGGACAAGGTGATGTATATATTCCACTGGATCTTTAAAGGCAATGAGTTTTATTGCTCCGTTCAGCACATATATAATTGGTGATGTATGTTGGGGATGGGGATGGTTATGGGGTAAATCTTTCTCTTTTTGTCCATTTTATAAATGGAATTTATAATGGACAGGATTCATTCAAAGTGTTGGTTTTATTGCTTATGATAAATATACCTGCACTCAGAACTAGAATTTCCAGCTCACACTTCATAAGCAAAAAACACTTACCTATACATAGCACAGATCATCCTGGCTCACCCCTGACATATTAGGTTTTGGCACCTATATTTCTTTCTGTTTTTAACAGTATTACAGTGCATATTTAGACATCAGCTCCAGAAGCAGTTTCTCACTTTCTGATTATGTTACTGTCCAGTAAAACTGTTTTTGGAACAAGATGCTTAAATTGTTTTAAAAATCTGAACACTAACTGAATCGAATAGCCATAGCCTTCCTGCTAAACTCAGGAAATCATTTTGTCTTGAAAGGTGACAGCTCTATCCATTAACATTATGAAAGGTTTCCTAGAGACAACATGAAGCTACAACATAAGTCATGCTTACAACATAAGTCATGTTCTGTAATGCTCTGGTTCAAAGTGCAAACAAATAGTTTGGGGTGTGGTATTCTTGCTGTTCATAGCAACTTTTTTAATCACTACCTCTTGCTTTAGACTAGGCAAGCTGCCTGTTAAGGCTTGTTTATTGGTCTTTTTCATTTCACAGCTAATTTCACACTGATATCACCCCATAGCCACAAAGAGCCATTCCAGCCAGACTTTAGAGAGGTGAAATTCCCAGCAAGCCAATTAAGCTAAAACTGTCCCATGAACTTGCCTACAGCACCTCCCAATAGGTCTAAGATAGCATACATCACTTTCCTAAAATCAGGCAATTCCTAGCAGTAACTGGAAAGATCTTGCATGATCTTTTTGATACTAATTCATTTTATTCTTAACCAAACTAATTCCATTACCTTAAAGATGTTCAGTTTTCAATTTCTCCACGATATTCACTTCCAAATGAAGTGGTACCCTGATACAGTATTATCTCCCCCTCCTTCATCAAGTTTGTCTCTATGGCATGATTCATGTCTGACGCCTATGAGGAAAACCTGGAGAAACTACTTCCTGGAATCAATTTTTAAGTATGTAATTTTGAATCAGAAAGACCACGGAACAATGTTATAATTTACCTTATCCAAACAATGAACAAAAGAATATACAATGACTACAGTGGAAGGTTCATATTTATGGCCCATGGTAATTCAGCCTAGGTAATCCATGAATGTACAACTTATGAATTGTAGTTGAGACCTTAGTGAATCCTTAGTGATTACTACAGTAACTGCTGTACATTTTTTCCTAAACTCCTTGTGTTACAACAATGAGTGAAGAGTGCCTTCCATGACTGTGTATTCATGATTAACAGATATTAGTAGATATCTGTACATTGGGCCCATGTCAAGCAAAGGAGTACCTCAAGAAGCTAATATTTCTGTAAGTTGTCTTCAGGAGGGATGGGGTTGTCCCACTTACTTTCTTCTTCGAGGCAAGTGAAACACTTTAAAGACATATTGACCAAGTTAGGCACACGTAAAAGGTCTTTGGAGTCAGAAAGAAGAAGAAAAGCAGTTATAAGTATAAATCAAAGGGACTCCACCAACTTTAGAGCAAAACAAAACTGGAGATGAAACCAACACGAGAGAGAGACTTCATGTTGTGGAGAAACTGAGCCCAGAAAATGGACACTGAAAAGATCCTAACCCATGTATTGCTCAAAAGTGGTCAGGAAAGGATGATGAGGTAAAGATGCAAGTATTTCATTCTCTTATTTGGTTTGAGTTTGATGCCTTTTCATTTTCCTTCCACACACATGTGTGAATAACTTATTCTGCTTGAAGTGATGTTTTACAGTTACAAATTGTCTATCTGTAGGCCTTGACTACATGCCTATGGAAAATTGAATTTTGAATTAAAGTACCAACCAGGTATGAGCTACGAAAAGGATAACCTTAAACTGGTGGGCAGCTTCAATACAGAATTCTAGCATAAAAATCTTCATAAAAGAAAAAAAAAAAAGAGGTTCAGAAGTAGGGTCATTCACTAGAATGAATTGCATTATATCCAAGAAAAAGTGCTTGACCAAATGATCTTGAGTAATCCATGATACATGGAAGTTGCAGTCATTTTATAGATGTTGCTGTTTGGCTGTGTGGTGTCTGATTTTCACCATGCTGTGAAAATTCTAAAATGCATAGACATAGACTTCAAGAAAGATACATATGAAAGAATACAAAGTTTAAAGTGTAATAACACGAGAAATTATTTTACTGTTCTTTATTTTATTTTATTTTATTTATTTTATTTTTATTTCATTATTTTATTTTATTTTATTTTATTATTTTATTTTATTTTATTTTATATTCTTCTTGTCCTTCTCCCTCACTGACATTCTCTTAATCAATTAGTTAATCTCTCTTAGCTATTTTCCTGAGCATCTATTAGATGGCATCCTGCAAGATTTAGAAAAAATCAGAAGGTTGATGAACTAAATTTAGCTCTGTTCCATTTACTTTTGCTCATATGAATCTTTCTTTATGTCTCTCACTTAGCACTGTAACTGTTCCAATGCTGTTTAACAAAGCTAAGCTTCATTTAGCACATACACAATGAAGGCACATTTGTATCCTTTCAGTTTTTTCCAGAAAGTTGATGCCACTTATTGGTGGTTGAGTATAATAATATCTGTCTCTGGGTGGATTTAACATCAAAATGTGTAAAGTAGCATGAACATCTGATTAACATATGGAAATATTTTTTAAATAAGGCTTTCTTTTCAAGTGCTGAAAGTTTCACAGTCTTTATACTGTTTTATGATGCTGCGGTAGCAATTCCATAGTTATAGCTATAATCTGCTTTCACATTTGATTTTTAAAACCCCAAACCTTCTGTATCTCAGTTTTGAGAAACAAAAGTATTGACTATGACATTTTTCATGTGTGGTCTTTAACAAGAGATGAAATGTACTTATGGGAAATAATGTGATACAGGAAAATGTGAAATTTTGCATATTCAACTTTTTTTTCTTTTGAAAAAGCTTCCAAACCTAAGATAATGAACACAGACCGCTGTTTGCATATGTGTAGAACACTGGATCATATAGCACCGTAGTATGCCACTATAAAAAAAATATGGAAAAAGGGTCATACTCTGATATAAATATTAAAATTTTGTGATTATACTTATCAAAACCTTAACACAGAACGTCCAGGTGAAAAAAAATTAGTTTATAGAATTTTTAATAAATATGTTCTTATTTTTAGCCTGGCGTTGTTGCTTCAAGTGAGCAGAATGGGTTATAAAACTTTGCTTGCTTTCCCTCAGCTGAATTCAAAGCTGAGGCAGGACTAAGCAATTTAAACTATTCTAGCTGAGATCTTTGATCTGCTCTGAACTTGAATGGATCTGAAACATTTTCAGCAGATCACTTGCTCAGTCATGATGTCTACTTACAAAAATGGACAGAAAAAAAAAAGTGCATTAAAAGATATGGCAGGAAAATGTGTGAAAAGGAGTGAAGTATAGAAAGGAAAAATGCTAGAAAATAAAATACTGTGTAGGAAAGGATTTAAATATGTCTAGCAAGTCCTCTTTTGCAACAGTGAGATACCCTGTTTTTAGGTAACCCTTCACTTTTACTGAGTTTCCTTTCTTTTCCACACAAGAACATGTGAAGTTCTTCATGTTTCAACTAAATTTTCAGTGCAGCAATAACAGTACTTCATCAGCTGTCTAACTGGTGGAATTGAGAAAATCATGAAAATTCACCAGTTTTATATACCTTCTACATACATCTCTGGCACTGGTTCTATAGCAATCTTGTTTGTAGAGGAGGAAATGGTCATAGCACCAAGACTGCTGGAGTCCAAGAACTGTTTAGACTACATGCTCAGACTTATGGTTTAATTTTTAGGTAGTCCTATGTGGAGCCAAGAGTTGCACTCAGTGCTCCTTGTGGGTCCCTTCCAACTCTGGATATTCTGTGATTCTATGAAAAAACAACCAATAACACATCTTCTCCCACCTCCCTTCTTTCCAGGTTCAACTTAACTCCCAATTCTTCTACCTCTTCACCCTGAGCAGTGCAGGGAAATGGGGAATGGAGGTTGCAGTCAGTCCATAATGCTTCATATTTGCCACTCCTTCTTCCTGATACTGTTCCCCTGCTCCAGCATGGGGTACCCCCAATGGGATGAACTGATGTAACATGGGTCTTCTCTTAGCCTGCAGCTCTTCAAGAACTGCTCCCACATGGTCCATCTGCTCACATGATCCAAACTGCTCCAGCACGGGTTCCCCCATGGGCAGCAGCTCCCCCCTGACCCCCTGCTCCTGCATGGGCTCCTCTCCACGCGCTGCAGCTCCGGCCCGGGGCCTGCTCCTGCGGGGGCTCTCCATGGGCCGCAGCCTCCTACAGGCCACATCCACCTGCTCCACCGGGGGCTCCTCCACGGGCTGCAGCGTGGAGATCTGCTCCATGTGGGACCCATGGGCTGCAGGGGGACAGCCTGCTCCACCAGGGGCCTCTCCACAGGCCGCAGGGGAACTGCTGCTGCGTGCCTGGAGCACCTCCTGCCCTCCTGCTGCACTCACCTTGGTGTCTGCAAGGCTGTTTCTCTCATTTTCTCACTTCTCTCAGCTGCTGTGCAGTGCTTTTTACCCTTTCTTAACTCTGCGTTCACAGAGGTGCACCAGGGTCCCTCACTGGCTCATCTCTGGCCAATGGTAGGACCCTTTTGGAGCTGTCTGGAACTGGCTCTTACGTAACATGGGGCAGCTGCTGGACAATTCACTGAGGCCACCCTTGCAGCCCCCTTCCTGCTACCAAAACCTTCCTACGTAAGCAAATGCTTCCAATAAGCTACAACTTCTTGCAGGGTTTGGAAATTCCAGAGAGAAGATGACCAAATAAATTAGCCACAGTGATGTTCGTGAAATGTTTCACACACAGCTGCTGGGGCCATAAGCATATGCAGAAATTCACAATTTTTCAAAAAAGTTTCAGAAACAATGATTATGTATCTCTTACACTCCGTACAATAAACAAGCTCAGAACTTAGTGAAGCCATCAAATTTGAAATGGCCTGGGTTACACAATAGTTTATGGTGACAGAAAGATACATGTGATAGGGGAATGAGGCTGAGAGGAGTTCTATTTGATTTCTTTCTGTCCAAAAAGCTGTGATGGAAAAAAGTGGACAGAGTGGCACAAAGCTACAATGGTGCCTCTTATAGATTTATCTATGTGTTGTTGTGTGTTTTTTTTTTGTTTGTTTTTGTTTTTTTAAACACATTTCCTTCTGAAAACCCTGAATTTAAGTTGCTGGAGATTTCAAGTACCCAATGGATAAGATTCCTACTAGGTATACTCCAAATCAAGTTACATTTTTATTGTTATTGTAATGTCTTTACAATCTCTACAAATCAGTAATGGGCAATAAATATTGGTGTTTGGAATCCATTGATCCCATGGCCCTCTCCTTACCTTGTAGGCACAGGATTGCCCCAGGTTGCAGTGAGCGGAGATCTGGAGTGGGATGGCATCTATGCAGTTCTACACAATCCATGGTGCAGGTGTGTACTGCTCAGCTCTTCCCCAGCCCTTTGTTCTCTCCATAATTCCTATATCCACCCTCATGTTTTCTCATGTTTTCTCATGCCCCTCATGTTTTCTCTCTTTCTCCTTCAGTTCCTTCATCCTTTTCAGCTGTTATGTACCTGAATGAACAGTTGGTTGAGATGATGAGAAGAATGGGTGAGAGGGGAACATGAAAGTTAGGGAGAGGAAAATTATTACTTCTCAGTGTGTAACATTTATTAGTATGTGTAACTCATAATAGTGTTCTGTTGTTATTCCCAAATTTCTGAAGCTTGCACCACTGCTCTCAAGGTGTTCCCAGCTTTCCAAATACACATGAGCCTTGTGTTTGAGTGGTTTGTGGCAAATTTGCTTTTTTACAATGTTCTCCTTATAAGAGCAAATGAGAAGAAGCAGCTCAGATTACTTCAAATTGTTATTTATTTATTTATTTATTCATTCATTCTGAAGATTGAGTTACAGGGCTTTGAGTACCTACCATCTAGGACTGTTGCAAGGAAAAAGTGTTTTCAGGGAGTTCTGAATCAAAACCACAGGTATTCACAGTACAGCAGTGAATGTTTTAAATAAGTGCTTTGGGTTAGTCACCTACCACACCACAAAATCCTTTTATTTGATATAATACAAAAAACAGAAGCAAAAACAACAAGGAAAGGATATTAATGGTGATACAAACTGAGAGAAATGTTTTTGTTATTACAGGACTGGAGGTAGATTTGCATACTGGCATCCTGTCTGGAAGCTTGTGCTGTCAACTGGCTAACTGAATTCAGAGTAGAACAGGTAAGTAGATATACTGTGGTTGACCTTTATGCAAAAATACCTAAGAAGACATGGGGTCAAACTGTGAACTGAAATTGAGCACAAGTTACCAATATTAAAAACACTATGGTAGTAAATTAAATATCTTGAGGAAAACAGACATTCTATATTTTAAACAATTATTTCAGGTTAATTTAAAAGTGCATTTATGGAAAGGAACCTTACTGTGGCGTTTGTTCACAATAATTTTAGTAGTGAAGCTATAAGCATTCCATAACAATTATATAGGAATTACTCATGATATTTAATGTCTACTTTCTTGTTCACATTTTCTTTCCTTCCTTTCTTTCTCTTTCTTTTCTTTTCTTTCCTTCTTTCTTTTCTTTTCTTCCTTCCTTCCTTCCTTCCTTCCTTCCTTCCTTCCTTCCTTCCTTCCTTCCTTTCTTCCTTTCTTTCAGTTTGTGTAAAATAAGATAAATATCAGGGATTACTCTACAAGCTTTTGTAAACATTAAGGGTGTATTTAACATTTAATCTCTTCATGTAGACATTGAAATCCTGCTTATTTTAGAGAACTTTCTTAAGATGGAATAAATTGCCCTCTGGAAGTGTCTGTGTCTCTTCATATTGACTGAGGAGACAAGAGAGCTAAAGTGCATTTCACCATGGACGAATCAATAATTGATCTGTTATGAGGCAACAGATGTAAGCTCCAACCCTATAATGAACTCCACACATGGAGTGGAGGTGGAACACATGGCAGCCTAGATCTATTGAAGATACCGTTATGAGTCTAATGGCATATTAGGATTGTTTTAGTTAAACTTCAAGGAACCTGTTAGAACTTTTCTCCTTTACCCAATATTGTCTGTTACTGAATTATAATAACAATAGGCAGGATGTTGCAGTGTGTGTGTTTTATAGCCCAGCAAGTGTGCATTGGGGGGGCACCAGACTCTTTTGCTCATGGTTGACAGAACAAGGTAATTGTTCTTTCAGATTGTATGTGAAAGTGTTAAGAGATAAAATGATATTGCTTCTTCTTGTCTGCAAACTGAAGTATTAGAATTTATAACCTCTGATTTATATTACGGTAGTAGGTCAATGAACTGTTTCTGTAGAGGTTGACTGCACTAAATGGGGTAATCTCTACAACAGCAGTTTTTCATATCTCTGTGATATCTTCAGAATGCTTGGTGAAAGATTAATGTGGCATAAAAACTAATGAAGGCTCCTAATTCTGTCTCAGAAACGAAATGTAAAACTTAAGTTTGTGTTATATGAAAATTGTTGGGAAGACAATGGTCTTAAAGCTGGGCTTAAGCAGGCCTGTTTGATAGTTTACCATGGAAACTGTAAACTATTAATCTTATAGGTTCTTATGGCTCTTCTTTAACCGTGATATAAGCCTCATTTTATTTTTTTCAAAGAGGTTTAAACCTGTCCCATCATCCCCATTACCTCTTCTGCTTTGTCTTGTTTATTCTGGTATATGCAACCACAGCTGTCAGCTTTATGTTGGTTAGTTTGCTTCCTTGGTTGTGAATGTTCCTTTCATACTAGCACACTGCCTGCCTCAGTGTCCTATAAAATGACTGAATATAGCAAATGATTGTCCTTTTCAGGTAAATTTCAGGGTCTGTCAATTTTAATACACAGTGTTATGTTGTAGTTGTAATTCAGATCAGAAGGAATTAGTATTGAGTCACACTTCATTCTCTGTGCTTTTTGTCCATATACTGTTCTTCCACTTTTTTCTAGTCCAGAATTGTTGTGTCACATCTTCTTTGCCCTTGTCTACCTCTCTTACCTCTCAAAGATTAGAATCCTTTTTTTTTTTTTTTTTTTTTTTTCTGGTGTACTGCCACATATTTTAAGAATCCTAGATGTTGTGTAGCAAAACCCCCAGAATTTGCAGTTTCTGTGTTTCACTTCAAACAGTCAGTCACCAGTGGGTTAAGTACCAAAAGAAACTGCATAGGGATTCACACAGCTTGTGGGTAAGTGATAAGAAAAGCATGTTGTGGCTACATAGAGACATAAATGCTCAAAGGTGTGCAGCAAAATGCTGGAAACCTCCCTTATGTTTGGCAAGCACAACTTCTATTCAGCTGTGTTCATATACACAAACATGCCAACGCCCAGTGAATATCTCAAATCCACACCAAGTTTTCATGGATGTTATGTTTGCATTCAGGTAAAAACTCTTGTTGACTAAAGAAGAGACTTTGTTATTCAGTCCTCTACAGAGATTAACATAGAGTCATTGAATGCATTTCTGATACTCACTTTTGTGAGAGCAGGATAGAAAAAGCAGCAAAAGAAGAAAGAAAATTCACAACTGTCTGTGAAGAGCACAGGTATCATTCTTAGGGGAACTAGAAAAATTATCTGATTTGATTTTGAAGCTTTTGAAAACTAAAATCAAATTACACAGTATAATTTGTGACATTTATTAATTATTTTGATTTTAAAACCCTACTAATTAAGAGGAAAAACTGTCATGTTCTTTATAAAGTGGAATAATAATTTAAAAACTTTTTGACTTTTGTAGGTTTTGTAAAGTTCTCAAATAAATTTACTCCAAAAATAGGGGTCTAATCAGCTTAAGGGCTGTAGAGTAATTTAAAATATCATTGGAAAACCATTGAAACATTTTTTAATATATTCTTCTTTCACACGTAAAGCAAATGCAAAATCAACATATTAACCTGTTAAACTCAGATATATTATTTGAATAAGAAGCATTTCTTGCATCTCTGATTGCTTGTTTTCACACTTAAAAATTGACAAATGTTTACCTTAATTTTGCCATAAAATTGTATGGTATTTCTTAACTGAAACCATCAATAAATGAAAATTTTAGTTATTGGTATGTACCAAAAAAAATAACATGCATTTACTCTCAAGGATAATTAGAGTTTGAAAAAAAAATCCAGAGCAAGTTGTCCCCATTCTAAAGCTATTGTACTACAAAAGAAATTATAAATCAACTACTTTGTCTTTTTATAGCTAGCTAAAACTAACGACTTTAAACTAAACAAGTAATTTCTGGGAAGTCTTTTATGATTAACAGAAGAATCCATCCATCATTCAGAACTCCGATTGTTCCACTTATTAGATTTGAAAGAAACTATTAGCATTAATTTTTTTTTTCCAGGCTGGAATCATGTGCTGAATATAATTTCAACAGCTTTGCAACCACTTTCTGCACAGTCTCGTTTGTTATGGAGTTATATGTTGTGTAATTAAAATGTCCCCCTTTTTTTTTTTTGGGGGGGGGGGGGGGTGGGGAGTGCAACAGTTAAGTGATATACATTAGAAAAACTTTTTAGAATTATTTCAATATCATTTTGCTCAATTATGTAGAATTAGGTGAATTGAAGAGCTTACATTTCTGACAAAGAAAAGGCATTAGCTTGGACACTGGGGAACTTAAGTCACACTTCACAATCTAGATCCTGCAGACAATCTTATTTGCTATCACTACTGTCACAGGTTCCAGCATAGATGAAAACATTCCTTTTACTTTAAAGTGAAAACGAGTTTTCTTCCCCCAAGAAAAACTTTTCTTCTGATGACATACAAAAGTTTCCTGTCTCCATAAATGCGTAATAATACTGGACATACCCAGATAAAATAGTGCCAAGGTAAGAGACAACACACATGTACGCATGTCAAATTTAGCAATTTGTAGCCTCAAGTCTGAAGTCTTAGAAGCCTGATCAAAGCAACCCAGAAAACAAGCTTGTCAAGTCATTTCTAGCTCCTCCTAAGATGCTGTATCCTAATTAAGATGTCAATAGAGAGAATTTCAGCACTTACTGACAGATCTATTAGTCCAGGGAGGACTATATCCATACAGAATTGGATTAAAAAGGAGCTTTCCCCAGATAGTTTAAGAACCACTATTAACAATGTGAAATGCAGATAGGTGGAGTGAACTACATGTGGTCAAAAAACAGCTTTGGTTTCTTAGTGTGATTTTCTAGGGCTGTGAATACCAGGAAAGCTACCTTATTCTAACGCCAGAAAGTTCTCTCGCTTATAAAAGCAGCATTTCAGGGAAGAGGTATCTCAGGCCGATCTAACTGCACTACCACAGGAACTAGGTAGTGCGGTGCAGGGGCTTTTTTAGGCTGATCAGAAGCCTAGTTTCCAAAGTGAATAGCAAATCTAACTAAAGTTTGTCTTCAGAGTTTGTCTTCGTGTGACCCTCTAAGATGTGAAGTTGATCAGTGGGTCACAAACACAATTGCCAAATGCTTATCATATGCTCAGTTAGCTGCACTTTCTTATTGCAAAAACATGCCATGTGATCAGAAAGAAGATGCAAAATAATGAATCAGAGACACTTGTTCACATTGACAGGTAGGTTGGGCCTAATTACTCACAAGAGAAAGGTTGATCATAGCTTGTAGAGATCTGTGACTCTTCTGTACCTAGCCACTAAAAATGGCTGTGGTTCTAAAATCCATTCCAAATAAAATCCTAAAAATTCTTGTTGAAAAGAAAAATGTCTCCTTTGAAGCATATCTCGTGGCCTCAAAGATCTAGACAGAAATGCAAATTGTTCCTAGAGATGAAATTCTGATCTCACGGGCATCAAGGAAGAGTCAGCTAGCCAGAGTGCTAGTTTCAGGAGTTAAGGCAATTTAAATTCAGAGTTTCAAAGCCTAAGACAATGAGCCAGAAGGGATCTGTACAAAGCCTAGGGTTTGAAACAGATTGGATGCTTTCAAGACCTGGCTGGCATGGAAGCATGAAGCATTTATTCAGTTATTTATCCAAGTACAGGAAACTTAAGGAGACTGTCAAATCTGTAACATTTCTCATGTTTATATCTATATTCCAAGTGCTAGACCTATATGCAACATTATACCTTAAGGAAGGAAGGAAGGAAGGAAGGAAGGAAGGAAGGAAGGAAGGAAGGAAGGAAGGAAGGAAATCTTGTGTTACCTGTTATCATTCAGAGATATAAAGTTATTGTTCTCACCAAATGACTGGGATAGGCTGAAAGATTAAAATATAATTGGTCAAGGAATCAGACTACTTCTTAGGTAAAGAAAATGAAAATTTTATAGACAAGTGCTTAATTATATCTTTCAAACCACAAGTATAAAGTGACCTGCACTAGGAGCAGAACTGATCCCTAGAAGATATAATCTTTGAATGTGTGTGTAAATAAACATATATATGTTAAAATAATAATTTTAATTATATATTTTTTTCAATGAAAGGGAAGAAAAAAATAGCTAGAGTACTATAACTGTAATTTTCAAATCATGTTTGAATGGATTACTTCTACCAGTTTGGATTACTTTAAGATTATACTACAAAGCTATATACTTTCAGTTCTGCACTAACAATGCATTTGATCATAGCTGATTTGCATGAACTTTCCAAGTGGTTCAGAATCTAGATTTTTCCCTCTTTTATTTAATGTTAGTAATGTCATTTTTGAAAATCTTTCAAATTCTTTGTGCATAACTCTTTGGTTTTTGTGTTTTTCTTCCATGCATTCTGAAATGCCCAAATCATATTTTTAAAATCATAATCCTATTTGTTGATTGGGAATGATTTAGCACCATAATGAAATAATTAAAAAGTGCTCCATAAGGACCACATATGGGAATTGACATCAAAAGGCATAATATGGAATTCATAATAGCATATAAAAATATATATATTAGATCAAATAGACTCTTTTCCATGAAGCTTTTACTCTACCACTTACAGTGAATAGATAATATTGAAAGGCTCATTAAATGCTTGATCCTTGAGCATCAGAAAGAATATTCTAAGCAGAAGATGAAGGCATTGCACATTCCCACAACAGAGCAGAATGAAATCATTCTTCATTAAAAAATATGTAATGGTCATCAAACATAGGAATACAGTAAAGTAAGGGTCTATTTATATTAATCTCTTATATATATATATATGCACATATATATATGTATATGGCTTCTGTTTCAATTTCAGTGAAGTGAAGAATATTGAAAAAAGGATATATATATGGTGTTGTCTTGTTGCATTTGTTCCACCTGCGATACAGCCTCTGTGCCTGATTGTCCTCTGCTTCCAGTGGCTTAAAACCAGCATAATTTTGTTGATGGTATTGATCACACTAGATTTCTCCCAAGTATCAAGATGTGGAATATTTTTTTCCCCTCACCAGTTACACTTATTTTTTGCCATTGAAATTCTGGAGAGAAGTGACAGGCATCTATCTTGCAGTTTTGCCAATGCTATGATCATGCAGTTGAATGATTTTCATGACTGAAAGGGAGTAATTCCTGCTTTAGAATACTATACAATAATCTGCATGTAAAATGTAATAATCCTAGTGCTCATAAACACAGACCCCCAAAGCTAGTTTGAGATGACCCAGATTATACCAATGTTTTCTTGACAAGGGTAAGTACTATGGAGGATGTATAAACTATCCCATAGTTTCTGACAGCATACGCAGTGTAGTTTGCATGAATAAAAGTATTCATTTAAAGCATTCCTTTATTGTGAAAAGGTGATAGATACATGCAATCTTTTCTAGGATGGGTTAGCAGTAAGAATCTCAAGCTAGGGCTTAAAATATCTTCACATATTTCTTTGTCCTGCTACTGACTATCAGTGTATCTTGAGTGGGTGACTAAGACTACAGCTGCAATTACCTGCTAGTTTCAAAATGGTGCACGCTGGGGTCCTTGCCAGAGCATGCTCCAGCTTGGTCTGCACCACCCATTTCCTGGGGAACCCAAGGAACTCTGTTCCACCCCACCCCTGCGACTCAAGAGTTTAGAAACACCCCCCAATTTGTTATGTATGGCCAAAGTCTGAGAGTATTATTATGTCACAACACAGAGGCAGCATGTGCTAGCACTCATGCTTGATCCCAAACTCTAGCACTTAGACCAGGCTGCTACATTTTTTCTCTGCACATGTAATGAGAGTGAGTGGAGGCTCATTCAGCTGCTTCTGCCAGCCAAGCTGCAATATTTGAAACAAGGAGCTCTAGTAAATTTTGCAAGGAAACATAGGATTTTCTCCTGCTTGAATTGCTTTATAAATCAAGAGAGTGTTGTATTCCCTATTTCTCACTTCGTCCTATCTTTTAGCAAAGGTACACCTCCGTATCCAGCTTTCTACTACTTACCAATCTTCTAATTCCAAACTTGCTTTCAAATCTGCAACAAGGCAGAGAACCTAAGGTAAGAATATTCTTTAGCAGCACAACTCTGAGGCAGTCACAGCAGAACTGCATAATTTTCACTGAAAAGTGTAGACGAGTGTGTAAAACTAAAAAAAAAAAAAAAAAAAGTATGTGATCATACATGTGACAAATGTTTTATAAGAAAAGTCTAATTAAGGATGTAGAGATATACCGATTCTGGCATTTCTTAACACTTAAGTGCTTAGCTTTGCAAATGTGCAATGTTTTTTGCTGAAGCTGTTGTTTCTGAGTACTATGGCAACAACCCCAGTTGTTAAGATTTACATTGTACTTTGCCCTACTGATACCTAAACATAGATTAAGGGGGCCAGAGCTCCAGAGAAACAACAGACTAAGGTAACATCTGTATTAAGACCATTATAAAATAAGAAAGGAGAGGCACAAGATACTAGTTGTCAAGAATTGTTTGCAGGACTTATGGCAGTGGTAAACGTTAAAGACAGATTTTATATTGGGAGTTCATCCTAGTCAGAAGATGGGGCATAGATCAAAGGGCAAACATGTTGAAAGGACCTTTTATATGATAACGAGTGAAAGCTGGATCATAACCAAGAAAAATCCAAAATAAACAGCTAAGATTACAAATAAAAAAGTAGCTATGCCAGAGCTATTCTACGCACTGAAGGAGAAGACAAATGGCTTGTTATTGATATATCAGAGTGTGAGACTTCCTGGGTCATTGGAGCAGTCTCCTTGTCACATGACTCTCACATGATGCAGGCAAAGTATTTACAAATGTCTTGATGATGGACACCTGGGGTTATTTTTCTTTTGTTCTATCTTCACTATTGCAAGACTGTTTCATAACCATATTTCTCTGTGTGCAATGCATATTTGGTGCTGCCAACAATTAAATGATCAGTTCTTAACATAGCAAAAGTATTTTCAGCCAGTAATTACTGCTGTGGACTGAGCTGCTGCTGCTGACTACTTCTAATGTTCTGTGACCCCTTTTGAAATATTTCATTATCAGAGTTTGAAGAATATTAAACTCAGTTAAATAAGCCAGGCCACCACTGCCTTTGATCAAGAAATAAATTCTGTGTTCTGTGTTCCCCATCTCTTTTTAGAAATTCTTCTCAGTCCTACTGAAGTTAAATTAATTTTCTTTATGATCCTAATTACTGCCTTCTGTCTTGTATAGTGGCATCACTTCTGCTTTACCCATTAACACTGCTGCAAATATCCATCAATGAATAGCTGTCAATTAGTGTGACATTAGTGTTACCAGGAATATATCTTCTACTGAATCCTAGGATTGCATTTTGATGCACCAGAAAGGTGGCTTACAGTTTTTCTCTAATTAAATAACACATTAAGGTCTTATTCCTTCCCGTCTCTGGAAGCTGTCTACAAGTAGATTTCTAGTGGACATCCCTTGTTAGTCCCTGTGACAAGGCTCTGCATGATTTCTGTAAATCTAACAAAATATGTGGAGTGGCTGGGGGAAAGGAAAGGTCACATCCTTTCTCAGATCAATCTTATGCTATGCCACATATAGCTTCTCTGCAAAGCACATAGCAAGCTAAATATAAATTAAAAGGAGCTTGTACAATTGATGCTTCTCATGGTACTGCACTTATAAAAACATGCCACTATACTGAAGAAACTTGTAAGCAAGGCAGGAGGTGAGAACATGGTAACTAGGCTGTACTATAAAAATCAAGACACTGAAGACAGTTCATGGAATCACAGAATGGTTTGGTTTGGAAGGGGCCTTAAAGATCCCCTAGTTCCAACTCTCCTGCCATGGGCAGGCACACCTCCCACCAGACCAGGTTGCTCAAAGCCCTGTCCAACCTGATCTTCAACACTTCCAGGGATGGGGCATAAACTTCTCTAGATAACCTATTCCAGTTACCACCCTCGTAGTGAAGAATTCTAGTATTTGTCAAAATAGAAGCAAGAAAGATGAAGTTTTAGAATTCTTGAAAGCATGCCCTGGAAATGATTGTAGAGTCTTGTTAACCAGCCTCAGAGACTACTGAGAAAGTATATCTGCTAGTGAGGATTCATACTGTTAAGTGTAACCTTAAAAATGTGTTTTCCTTTTATAATGTTATTCTAACATCCATCTGCAGCTTTAATAAATGTAGCATTTCACCTTTAAATCTTTACATAATTCATGGATCTGACATGCTAGACATGCAAATCACTTGGGCACACAGGATCCATGACTCAAGGATGAACAATCCAAACTACACTTCCCCACCTAGCTGTGATTTTCCAGGAATTCCTTGGCCAACCCATCACTGAGCACCAAAGACTTACTTGGAGGATTGCCTACAGATGATTCTTTCAGCATCAACCTGTCTTTTTTTTTTTTCTTTTTTTCCCCAGGCAAAATAATATGAGAGAACCTAGGACTTTTGGGTCTCCATGAACTCCCTGCTGAAATTCCTGCATGCATGATCTTCGATTTTTGCACTAATGTTACACCTTCAAGTACATTCATAGTTTCTCTATGATCTCCAGATCTCTTAACTCCAGCCTCTTCTCTAAAATCCACATTATTCTGTAATTCCTGCTGCTTTCTGTCATTAGCATATGATAGAGGCCATTCTACTGACACGTTTCTTTGTTTAGACACAGCTGGACTGTAAAGGTGTTGGAGCAGGAAGTTACCTCTCAACAAATCACTTTTATGTGTTCACAAAGCTTTTGTTAAATTTTTAATTCAAAGAGATTTGTTCATTAACCATTTGCATCCTTAAAAATGTCATTTAATTTAATATAATTTGAAAGGAATGGAGTTTGCGCCATGGCAGTCCAGACAATTTACCTCCATTGTTATCTACTAATTCAGGTGGGTGCACTGATGAGGATGTATATCATTTTGGACTTTTTAATTGCTATTTTACAGGCATCAAGAATTCACTACTGCTCATAAATATCAAGAGTTTCTTATAGTACTCATCAGCACAAATCTGAAAACACAATATCCAAAATGATGAAAGCCAGAAAAACTATTACAAAGAAGCAGCATTCACTGTGCTCCTGATTGTAAATATATCTGAAGTTCTTTTAAATATGAAAGTGTATGTACAGTGTCATGTAACTAGTATCCCTCTCCCTAGACAGAATACCCCTTAGTGAATGGCGCTTTGACAGCACATCACTTTCATTGCTGAATTAATTGTTCTGAGTTCATCACTCTGGAATCAAGTGCCATTGTTCTGAATAGAGCTCCTTTCAGATTTCAAAGTCTCTAAACATAGGAACTTCATTGCAAAATAAATAAATAAATAAAGCCTAGTTTGCTTGTTTGTTTGTTTGTTCTTTTTTTAATATTAATTTTCAGTGAAATCATATTGACCTTTTGTATGCTACACTAGTCTATATTAACGTAGATATTACAGATATCCCAATTTGAGTGATAATAAGTAAAAAAAAAGGAAGGGTTGATTCTTATATCCTATCCCTCTCAGACTATTTCATTAAAATGAGCCAGATGAAGCACAAAGTACATTCTTCAACTCAACAGCTAATCTATATTAGGAAATTAAATATTGCCAGGTTCCATTTTCTCAGGCTGGGCCGTTGACACATTCTGGTCATGATCATGCTACATAATGATATTCTGGTACCCAGAGCAGTGTACAACTGCCAGCTGACACTTCCAGAGCTGGCCTTATGCCCAAACTCTACATGGGAAATATTTGGGTTAGTAACAGCTGATTAAGGCAAAAAGAATAACAATGACTGCCATAAGAATTTAATCATTTAGACTATCAGCACCCTGACAATGCTTAATTTCCTTGTTTAGATGTCAACATGGCTGAAGTTTATGGATACGTTGGAACCAACAGCATAAACTCAACAGAATTCAGCAGGGCTGGGACGACAAATCCTAAGTACAGATCAGCCTTTACTACAAAATGCTTTGCTGCCATTTGCTTGTTAAAATGACTAACAGGGTTTAGTTCAAACCTAATTAAACTAATAAGGAGTCTTTCTACTGACTGTATCTGAAGAAAGCAGAACCTCAGATTTAAATATGTTACTCTTCTGTGACATGTTCATCCTTCCTTGTCCTCAAGGACATCCCTGGTCATTTTTAGAATCACAGAATCACAGAATCGTCTAGGTTGGAACAGACCTCCAAGATCATCTAGTCCAACCTCTGTCTTAACACTAACAAGACCTCCACTAAACCATATCACTAAGTGCTACATCTAAACATCTTTTAAAGACCTCCAGGGGTGGCGACTCAACCACTTCCCTGGGCAGTCCATTCCAATGCCTAACAACCCTTTCAGTAAAGAAGTTCTTCCTAATATCCAACCTAAACCTCCCTTGGCGCAACTTTAGCCCATTCCCCCTCGTCCTGTCACCAGGCACGTGGGAGAATAGACCAACCCCCACCTCTCTACAGCCTCCTTTAAGGTACCTATAGAGAATGATGAGGTCTCCCCTGAGCCTCCTCTTCTCCAGGCTAAACAACCCCAGTTCCCTCAGCCGCTCCTCGTAAGACTTGTTCTCCAGACCCCACACCAGCTTCTCTGGACTCTCTCGAGCACCTCGATGTCCTTCTTGTAGCAAGGGGCCCAAAACTGAACACAGTACTCGAGGTGCGGCCTCACCAGAGCCGAGTACAGGGGGACAATCACCTCCCTAGACCTGCTGGCCACACTGCTTCTTATACAAGCCAGGATGCCTTTGGCCTTCTTGGCCACCTGAGCACACTGCTGGCTCATATTCAGCTGCCTAGCAACCAGTATTCCCAGGTCCTTCTCGGCCAGGCAGCTTTCCAACCACTCATCTCCCAGCCTGTAGCGCTGCTTGGGGTTGTTGTGCCCCAGGTGCAGGACCCGGCACTTGGCCTTGTTGAACTTCATACAGTTGACCTCAGCCCATCGGTCCAGCCTATCCAGATCCTCCTGCAGAGCCTTCCTTCCCTCGAGCAGATCGACACACGCACCTAACTTGGTGTCATCTGCAAACTTACTGAGGGTGCACTCGATCCCCTCATCCAGGTCATCGATAAAGATATTAAAGAGGACTGGCCCCAGCACTGAGCCCTGGGGGACTCCACTAGTAACTGGCCTCCAACTGGATTTGGCTCCATTCACCACAACTCTTTGGGCCCGGCCATCCAGCCAGTTTTTAACCCAACAAAGCGTACGCCAGTCCAAGCCACAAGCAGCCAGTTTCTTGAGGAGAATGTTGTGGGAAACGGTGTCAAAAGCCTTACTGAAGTCAAGGTAGATCACATCCACAGCCTTCCCCTCATCCACCAGGCGCGTCACTTGGTCATAGAAGGAATAGTCCATTTATTCAGTAAGAGTTCTTTCATTCTGCTTGTGTCATCATACTGCTCTGCCAGAAGCTTCTCTTTATATCTCATGCTTATCTGATTTCAGTTTTACTTCTGATACCCATACATATGCCTCATAGATGAAGCTTTCAAAATTCCAGCTGGGGTTTCTGTCCTTTTTTCACTGGTTAAATGGTTCACCTACAGCCAATTCAGAATTTTGCTATAATATTATCACCCAAAGAACAGCACTTTCTCTTTGTAACACTTACCAGGAATGTTTAGTTACTCAGATTACTCAAAACCAGAAAGTGGTACTGCAGTGAAAGACAACTCCATCCCTAGTGTTTGTAGTTTGAGTGACATAGCATGGGTTTATGCTGGCAGGCAGGGAGGTCCAAAAGAATGGGTTAATGGAATGAAAGGAGGCTAAGGACCTAAAGGCACAACTCCAAGTTTTGGAGATTTCATTTTGGGCCAGTGCTAGTCAGGTCATGTGGATTGAATGTCCATTTGAGGCTGAAGCAAATTAAACATACTCCTGGTCTTCCACCTTAGTTCCAGCCAAAGAAATTCAATTCGTGCACTCCAGGATGACTCAGTGATGGTAAGTGGGGACAACTGGGACATCAGTTTCAAAATTTAGTCTGGTTCAAACTAAAGTCCACCTATAACTTTGTTATCTCGGTCAGGAAAAGGTCTGAAGATATATTAAGAGATTTTATACAAATGTTTAGCAAATATTGTCTGGAGATTAATGTAAACAATGCTGAAAGCAAGCAAAAGTTTGTAATATTCACCTGTTTGATAAAAGTGAACAACTACTCATGTGTTGAAACACCATTACAAAGAAGAATATAGGGTGCTGAAATCAAAACAGCAAGAAAGGATAATTCTAGAAGAAATTAAAACATTAGAGAAGGAACATAGAACTAAAGACCATGGGCTGACTCTAAAAGGCTCACAACTGGTCTACATTAAATAATAGTTCTGAAACATAAAGTTTCAAGCAAATATTTTTGAAGAAACTGTTTCTTAGAGGAGTTGAATATAGATTTGTACTTTACTGACTTAATATATATATATATAGCACAACAGATTATAAATAACACACAAAACAAAAATAAAGAGTCATTAGCATTTGTGTCTTCCTTGATCCACTTAATTAGAAAACATCTGTGGTGTAGTCAGTGTTCTTTTCCATAATTGCTTAATAGGCAACAGGATGATACGATGCCAAAATATGCCTTTGAGAGATTTTAGCTTACCAATTTACTGTGCATATGTTTTAAATGTTTTTAAAGGTGTATTTTCATCATACAAAGATGAGCAGTCATTGAACGTCAATAAGGTATGTCAACTACTTTTTACTTTTTTTTTTTTTAATACAATTTTGTTAAGTGAAAATAGAGTTAAGAGATGGCTTACATGGGGATGGTTTGCAAAGATGAAATTGGAATTTTTTTAAAAATTGATAAAGGTTGAATTTCTTTCTTGGTTAGGTTTTGTATCCAGGTGTTGTAACACGTGAAAGTTTTAAATCTCCTACGTCTGCAAAGACCAATGCAGTATTAAAAGACAAGAATGTAGATTAGAAAAGTTTCAAAATTAAGTCTGAATTTTATATTTGTCTGTTGAAGCATGAACACTATACATTTTTAAATATACTTTTCTACCATGTACTGGTTATAGTTAGTTAAAGAAAAAAAAATTACATAATACTAAATAATGTCCAATGGCAGAAAAAAAAGTAAAATTTTGAGTGTTCTATCCCATGTGTAAATGCAAAAGAGAATAAAAACCAAAATAAAAGCTTGTTAATGAATACAAAAATGTAGGGAACAAACTTATCTGTGAGTGTCCAAGCTTGGCTGAAAAAGACCATGTCAGAAACAAATCTTTTTAAAGAGTGGATTTATTTATTCCCTAGCAACAACTGTTGTTCCATAGCAAAAACTGTTGTTTTGTTTGTACTTTCATATCCTTTAAATATCTTTATAAAAATTAACTATCCACCTAAAATCCCTGTAAATCATGGATTCTCAACTTTATGACTTAACAGTCTGTTTGCATTTGAATTTGTAATTTTGATTGCCAGATCATTTCTTTTTTCTTTTTTTTTTTCATTTTTCTTTTTTTTTTTTTTTTTTTTCTTTTTCTTTTTCTTTTTCTTTTTCTTTTTCTTTTTCTTTTTCTTTTTCTTTTTCTTTTTCTTTTTCTTTTTCTTTTTCTTTTCCTTTTCCTTTTCCTTTTCCTTTTCCTTTTCCTTTTCCTTTTCTTGTTTTCAGTAGACTAAGTATGTAGGTTGAGGGAGAGTGTTAACTTTTTAGAAGGGAGGGATTGTGAGAATGAGATTTTATTTCTCTTCTCCTCTTGTTTTCTTACAGGTTGATTTCAAATATTACTTCCCACCCTTAGTTCTTGATCTGTTGGCAAAATAATCCTCCAGAAGAAATGAAAGGTAGATTGACCCTCTTGTTTATCTGTATTCACAAAACACTGTCACTGGACTATTGAAAAGCCACCACAGAAGGGTAGCATGGGGTTGGGGGGTAACGGGACTTGGGAGGAAGAACGATGACAGGACAGCAGAAAGAGGAGGCAAGGAGGCAGCAGGAAGAGTGGAGTTGGGAAAGAGAGGTAAGGAGTCAGTCTACAGTCTGTTAATTTTGAGCTAGCTATCTGACTGGTTTTGTTTTGGGAGTACAGACTTTCTCCCTGTGAAATGACCAAATTATTTTTCTTTTTGTCCACCTTGGGCTGTGGAGTGATCAGAGCCCCCAGAAGAGGGGTTCCCCAAATTAGAATTCCCCACCCCCCCAAAATTAGAATTTGATGGCTGTTGTAACAGTGAGGCTGAAAAGTCAAAGAATTTCTTAAAATAAGCCTTTCCTCCCATGCATTGCCATACGTGCCAGCACCAAGCGTTCCCGACAGGAGTGAGAAAAGTAAGTGAGATAAAATTCCAATTAGATCAACTTAATTCAGTGATGAAGGTGATGCTCTAAACACCAAGAAAAAGGAGTGAGAGCAAATACCAAAGCTGCTGTAAGACAAACTCCTAGTATAATATATGGATAATGACATTTAAAAAATCTTTTTTTTTTTTTTTGTGTTGTTGATGTGTTGTGTTTTTTCTCCTGTTTCACAGGGAGACAATTTTCTGACAAGTTTTCCATTTACAATGTCCTCAGATTTTAACAATGTATTCAGATTGTGTAAGAATTAATTCTGAGGTAGTAATACTTTCTGGTAAATATAATCAAAGATCAGTAACAGGACCAGTAAAATGTTTTGAAGATATTGAATTTATAGTCATTGGAGCATAGAAAATCATATGGATACATGACCAAAAAAAAAAAGAAGGCATATTTAAATTAGAATTCTCTTAAATTATCCCTCAATTAAGAAGTGCTTCAAACTTATTCTTTTTTTTCTTAAAAAAAAAAAAAAAAAAAAAAAAGAAAAAGAAAAAAAGAAAAAAGAGGCCAAAGTTGGCCATATGATATATCACAAGCATTATTGAACAAATCTGATATTGGACAGATATTCTTTTAGCAGTATCTTAGGACTAGCTTTCTTCCTCCAGCTACACTCAGTTTACATTATTAAGAATTTAAAGGGACATGAATATAATGCAGGTTTATACTTTCTCTGCAGAAGACATCACCTGTCACATAGTCAAGATCCCAAATCTTTTCTCAGAAAAAGGGCTTTTCTGAGATAAAATTGTTCAGTGTAAACATTTTGTAATGGTATTCTGCTAGTAGAATGCAATTATGGATTGTGTTTAGGCATCTCGTAATTAGGCCAGAGTCTTCAGCACATAAGTAAAGAAAAAACAAGATAAGAACATGAGGGCTTTTGTGACTAGGGGCCATAGTGACTAGGACAGAGATTTAAAGCCTTCTAAAAAGAAAAGTGCAGGTGATTTCTTTCTATTGATTATGTTTACTGCATAGTATTTATTAAACCAAGACTTCAGAGTTTTTCTTGGTCTGCAGCAGGTACCAACAAGATTTACCCTCTTGCATAGGAGGGAAAACAAATGGAAACAGCAGCTGCTAATGACCTTTTTAGTAGAGTCAAAAACTCACAATATTTTGGGCATGTTGACTAGGGCAAGACCATTCCCTAATAATATCAAAAATCTCCTGGAGTTCAATGGCACAAACAAAGCGATTTTTTCGCACTGCAGAGACCTTATAAATGGTTTTGTTTTCTCCTACAGTTTTCCCATGGTATACTACAGCTTTGTATTTTATTTTATTTTTTATCTTTTATACTATATGTCTTAAGTTATCAGATACTTGTAAGAGTTCTGTGTTGTTTAAAGCAGAGTTTGGCACAGATATCCTTCAATCTTTTCTAGATTATGCTATTGCCTGTGATTATGAAAGTCTGGACTTGATGATTTCAGTGGGCCAAGCATGGGTCACTATTGTGTTCCTAGAAGATTTTGATAAATTTTTATTAAGAATGGTGATACTGAAAGTATCCATACCAAGACAAGATAGCTATGGGAATGTGGAAAAGGAAATTGCAATTGCTGAAGTGGAAACCAAAAGTCAAACAACTTAATGTACTCAGGTTGGGGGAACCGAATAATCTCCTTGCAATACTGCATGCACTCACACATGAACATATAGGTCCAACAGCAGAAATTTTAATAAATCTGTTAAATCAGGGAAGGTAGGAAAACAGTCAACACAGGATATACATTTATGAAACAGAAAATAAAAAATTATCTGGGCAACTACACAATATGTTAGTTTCTTGTAGTAGTATACAAGGCTTTAGAATACTTTAAGAATGATTAAAAATATGGAAGTAAGTGGAAACTGAAATGTGGCATGGATTTACCCATTTTACCCATGGATTTACCCATTTTGCATTTTACTGAACCAGTACAATGGCTTTTTAGATGAGTAATTTTCTAAGACAAGACAGTCAAAATCAATGCAACTTCTCAGGACTCCATTAAAGAATTTTATGTGATTTCATGTGAAGAAATTAATTAATTATGATTAGTTAACTGAAATTTATCTAAGCATTATCAGACTTTACTGATGCTTTCTATTCAAAAAGTCTTTATTCAAGGCTTCATAGAGTGTTTCCACTAGTGATTTTGACCATATATATATATATATATATATAGTATAAGTATATGATGATTTTTGCTAACAAAGTTAGAAAATGTTAATACAGAGAAGGACAGGAAAGCATTATGAAGGATTGAATAATCCTGAACATACAAAAAATGTCTATGTAGTAAATGTAACAGTACAAGAGTGAAATACTATGCACTGATGAACTAAGTGGAATTTTTGCTATAAGATGAAACTTCCAAACAGGAAGGTGAGTGATCTTAGAGAATTAGTTATCATAAAATGACAAAATGCCTGTATCATGCAGTATCATGAAGCTAGGCAATAAAAGAACAGCTGTAATCTTACACTGCATCTTGTGAAATACTTGTGAAGTAGATCTAACATAGCAAGACCATTGTCAGAGAGCTTTTTGAGCAAGAGGAATCTCTGAAGAGTCTTCCAGTCTGGAATAACTGTGCACTATTCTGCTTATCTGTCTTTAGATTAATTCAAGCTGGAATGGGAGCAAATAAAAGCTAGATCAAAGTAATGGAGAATCAAACATATAAGAGGAGGCAAAAAAGCTTTGCTTGTGTTTTTTGTTTGTTTGTTTGTTTTGTTTTGTTATTTTGTTTTTTTTAGTGCAGGGAAATGAGAAAGTATATTTTTCTCCAACAATAAAGAGAAAATCCATGTAAACTGAAGGATATGGTTGGTATCAAACTAATTGAGTGTAAAATGGACAGTAATTCATGTAAGATGTAGACAGTTCATAGAATCATAGAATCACAGAATCATAAAATCATAGAATGACAGAATGGTTTGAGTCAGAAGGGACTTGAAAGGCCATCTAGTTCCAACCCCCCTGCCATGGGCAGGAACACCTCCCACCACACCAGGTTGCTCAAAGCCCCATCCAACCTGGCCTTGAACACTTCCAGGGACAGGGCATCCACAGCTTCTCTGTTCCACTGCCTCAGAGTAAAGAATTTCCTCCTAATCTAAATCTCCTCTCTTTTAGCTTAAAACCATTCCCCCTTGTCATAGAATCATAGAATCATTAAGGCTGGAAAAGACCTTCAAGATCATCTGGTCCAACCATCACCCTACTACCAATGTATGTACTACCACTCAACCATGTCCCTAAGAACCAGGTCCAACCTTTCCTTGAACACCCCCAAGGACGGTGACTCCACCACCCCCCTGGGCAACCAGTTCCAATGCCTGACTGCTCTTTCCGAGAAGAAATGTCTCCTAATTTCTAAACTAAACCTCCCCTGGTGCAACTTGAGGCCATTCCCTCTAGTCCTATCACTAGTTACCTGTGAGAAGAGGCTGACCCCCAGCTCCCCACACCTTCCTTTCAGGTAGCTGTAGAGAGCAATAAGGTCTCCCCAGAGCCTCCTCTTCCCCAGACTAAACAACCCCAGTTCCTTCAGCCACTCCTCATAGGACTTATGTTCCAGGCCCTTCACCAGCTTCGTAGCCCTTCTCTGGACGCATTCCAGGGCCTCTATGTCCTTCTTGTGGTGAGTAGCCCAAATCTGAACACAGTACTCGGGGTGCCACCTCACCAGAGGGGAATGGTGAGGGGAATGGTATAGGGGAACGATCACCTCCCTGGTCCTGCTGACTACACAATTCTTGATACAAGCCAGGATGCCGTTGGCCTTCTTGGCCACCTGGGCACACTGCCGGCTCATGTTCAGGCGAGCATCAATCAGCACCTCCAGATCCTTTTCCTCTGCACAGCTTTCCAACCACTCTCCCACAAGCCTATAGCACTGCATGGGGTTGTTGTGACCAAAGTGCAGGGCCCAGCACTTAGCCATGTTGAACATCATCCCATTGCATCCCATTGGCCTCTGCCCATCAACCCATCCTGTCCAGGTCCCTCTGTAGGGCCTCCCTAGTCCTATCACTATCTGCCCATGTAAAGGGTAGAGCCGTATACATATATATTTCTTAATCATCAGAAAATTTCTAGCTCAGTCTTCTGTTATTAAAGGCTGTTAAAAACACCTCTGTGGTTTCAGGATAGAACTTGGTAAATATATTAAGGAGATTAATATGTGATTATGTATGCATTATGTCTGCATGCGTTGCCTGGAAGCTGGAAACCAGTATTTGTCCCTCACTACTGTATTTCCTCAGAAACTGGTTAAATGATAAGCTCTTTAACTTAAAAAAGGTAATGCCTTTTACTCTTCTTTTTGCTTTCTAGACTTCTTTCTCAGATGTTTCTTCCAAAGTTTGTGGGCTGCAGCCCTCCTTTCTAATAAAATTCTAATTTCACAAATAATAACTGTACTCTAGCAACAGGCCCAAGAATCATAAATCTGGCTTATAATAACACCCCAAAAGCTGTTCAATTCTACACTTTAAGAAAAGACAAGAGGCTTCAGTCAGACAGTTCTCCCCTGAAACCTTGTGATGACACAGAATAGACAACTAACAGAGAGCTTTTGTTATGCCATTCTAGAAATTCCTGATGTGCATACATTTTGAATACTTGTGTGCTATCCTCTCTCACTGTCCCTGTTGTCAAGAAGACAATGTAGTAACAAGTAAATGTCTGGGGAAGGATGCTCAGGAATTTGGAAAAGCATCCATGCAAGGTACAATTAATTAGGATAGGAAAATTCATTATGGCAAGACATGATTGAGGAAGGATATCTCAAGTATAGAGACGGTGAGTATGGATCAATTGTTCACTGCTTCTTCCAGTAAAAAGAAAAAATAAATAAATAAATGAAGCTAGAATGTATCAGGTTCCACACAAACATAGGAAGCTAGCAGTTAACCAGTAGCATGCAGCCAAGCTGTGTAACTTTTTGCCTGAGGACTCTGCCAGGCCTGGCTCAGAAAATCTCTGAGCTGTCTGCTGCTGGAGATGAGCCAAGTATCCTGGAGAACCATCATTAAAGCTTGACCTGATCTTACACTTTTCCAGTCTTCAATACTGCCAGCATCAGCAGGGTGAGGTGGAGTTTTGTTTTTACCTGATACTTTTTCTGTTCTTGTATTAACTCTGGTAAAAGCTAGAAAAGGTAGTTCAGTTTTGGAACTTGGAGGGGAAACATACTCCTGTCTGATTCACAGCAAGTTTGCGTGCTGCTGTTACCCTAGGTCTTTTACAAAGGTTGCAGTATCTTTACAGCAAACCTGCCATAGTTGAGCAAAGAGGTGAACTAGTAACCTCACCACACTGTGACTACGATAACATAACATGACTTTAGTATGACTGACATATGTCAAAGTGGACAAATTTCCCTCTCTATGTAGGTTACAAGTCATAGAAGCAGGAAGTGAAATGGCAAATCATTTATCTTAATGAAATTGGTGCTTAAGTGAAATCTTAATCGCAGCATAGTTATCAATGGTTCAGTGTCAACCTATGTTGTGGAGTAAGAGCAATTCCTCAGCCTTGAGTCCAATACCATTTAATATCTTCATTTTTGGCCTGGATGATAGAGTAAAAAGTGTACTTATTAGTTATGTAAATGACATCAAACTGGGAGGCCCACTGTGTTCACCAACGGACAAGATTGTAACTTTTAGAAACAGAGAACTGGAAGAGACCACAAGGAACAACAAAATCCTGCTTCAGAATCCAAACTACGCATCAAGAAAACCAGGGATTATTTCCTTTCTAACTGTGTCACAGACAAACAGCTGAAACTGCCTGAAGATTAAGCACAACACCAGCAATACAGTCTCTTTTCAAAATCATTTTGATAAATTGAGAAATCAGTCTAGAGAATATCACACTGCAGTTCAACAGGGTCTGGAGCCAAGGTTTCCTCTGATCTCCAGTATGCTGCCGTTCTACATAAAAGCTGAAACCTTTACAAATCTGTTCACCAGTGTACTGTCACAGCTGCTTCCTTCCCTGCAGAATCAATTCTAATTCTTGCTTTTTCTGTCCCTTAAGCCCTACAAAACCGAGTTAGGAGGGAGCGGCACTGCATCTACTTGGAAGAGAATGAAGGAGATTTGATTCATCCTCCTTTTTCATTGCAAATAAAATTGTTTCAGTCAGCCACTCATATGCAATGCTGGTGTATATGTGTGACAGAACAGGTTCAGCCTCTAACTGGTGATTATTCACAAGAAACAGAAGACTTGGCTTGCATTTCAGAGGGCAAGCTGTGCTTCCAAGGCTTTGTAGGATGAGAGAAAAATGAACTGTTTACTGGTACGCTGAGCATAGTCTATGTGGAAACTATGGGGAGATAATCAGTGTGAAATCCCATGCCATGGTTTTCAGAACAAAACTGCAATTTAAATTAATTAGAAGAAAGCTCACTTTACTTTGTCCTCTCTAATAGCAACAATTTTACTTCCCCCCCCCTCCCCCCATTTCTGAGGTATATGAGTGATTTATGATGCACTGAGGTTGGGGTTTTGGGTCTTTGTTGGGGGGAGGGGTTTTCATTACATAACCATGAATAGTTTTGATCTTCTTTATCTTCTTTTTCTTTTCATCGTCTCTGTATATGAAGCAGTATAAAATGGTGACTCAGTGGAAAGATATTTATTCATGACATGTCTTCCAATAGGTCCAATAAATGTAGTTTCAACAGTATTTGACATTTTTTACTTCGAAGATGTCCATTATCTCCAAGAACTGGAGGCAGAACACTTTTTAAAGTTCTTTTGAGAAATTTCAAAAGAAGATGCAAGCTTAACATCCTTATTTCAGTGTTCAAATATCAGACACAGATTGCCATCTCTTTACTTAAAATCATAGCTGGCAATTTGTGTAGACAGGTTCTCCCTTTTTTGTCATATCATTTGCTGTTGCCAAGAAGTACACCTGTTTGTTTGCTTGATCCTTGGAGCACAGAAGTTGATTTCCCATGCATGTTTAAAAAATTATCAACTTGAAGACCAAAACTAATTAGGCAACTCTTTCAGTTCCAGTGTGCCAAGCTTTCATGGCTATCTCTTATACCACTGTCTTTAATCAGGACATTTATCCAGCACAGAAATTGGGAGCTACTGTAAAATTCTTCTATCAATAGCAGTGTTTGAAATATGTGCCCTGGCCTCCTGTTGTTCAAGCATTGCAAATTGTCAAGTTATATGTGACAGACTGATCATGATCTGTCCTTTTCACGACAAGCAGAAGTGTTTTTTCTTCACCCTGGCAAAATGAAAAAAAAAAAAAAAAAAAAAAAAGAAGCATAGAAGCATTCAACTACATTGAGATACTGTTCTAATCCCAGTTAGTTGTTATTTTGCAAAATGTTAGTGTGTTTCAGCATGCAGCTATAAGTTTCTCCCAAGGTAGTATTCTATAAATGACATACAGCTTTTCCATAGTTAATACAGTGTTGTATACATTTTCTAAAAATTCAGTGATGGCAGAGTCTACCTGATGACTTGTATTAATAAATGTTTTTGTCTATTATGCAATGTGAAAATTAAAGTATTTTTCAGGGTTATTGCCTGTGCTGGTATACTGCACAAAGAAAGCATTTCAGTGACAGCTACACAATATCTCATTTCACCTATGAAAGAACAGCTGTAGTTGTCTGTGATGGAAAATACTTGGGGTGTGAATAGTGGATGAAGTATGAGAGCACATTCCAGTGTGAATGTATCAAACACTGGGGATAACTGTGCTGGAGGTATATTCGGGTACCACAGTTGCATATATGTAGCATAGGTGTTGCTTCTTAGGTGTGGTTATTTATCACATAATGACTAGAAAATGTTCTCCTCTTTTCATCACAGTGTAGGATAGACAACATCTGTTAAAAACATCCTAAAATAGAGCTGGTGTGAGATCTAAAAATCTTCTTTAAAAAAAAAAAAAAAAAAAAAAAAAAAAAACAGAAAACAGGAACAAAGAAACTGCACACACAATATATTTTTTTTCAGACAAATACAATGATCATAATTTTCTATACTTGTGTGGTGGTGGAACCAATAACTAGTAGTAATAAAATAAACAGCCAGCTCAAAACCTCACTATGCACCATTGTTGGCATGTAGCACAAAAAGTAGGAGTTAGGATTGATCAATATTAAAAATATGTCCTTCTAATATTTGTTAAAAAACAACTGCTCAGGACCACATTTTTAAATAACTCATTGAATTAGCTAAGCATACTTTTTGCTGACATCTTAATTAGATAATTGTCTTAATTATTCATTGTCCATAATCCACAGCTGCCTGTGTCTGAAACTCAGCACTTGTAGCTAATCACATATTCTGTAATGAATTTTGAGTCAGTCAACACTATTCTGCTGTAAATTGTCCAGCAGAAGAATAATTTGCACTATAACTAAAATTGTATATTCCCAATTTTTAAAGTTCTTCAGCGAGTTTGTCATGTCTAGGAACATTTGGATGCATTCTTAGTTGAGTTTTACAGTCAGCTCTTCATTTAGATTAATCTACAACTTTCTTCTTTATCTATGGAAATTGATATATTTTATGTTAGAAGTAATGCAAAATAATTAAATACATAATAAAATTTTAAATATAATGGCCAAAATTAGTACAAGAATCTCATGAAAATTTTAGAACAGTATCACTAGTACTAAAAACATACTGTTTAGTATGAAACCGATGTAGTTTAGACTGATGTGTTTATCAATAATATTGCTCTTTTTATACCTCCTTAATATATTATTTACAATTATCATACTACAAAAATAGTATACTATGATTAGTGTATATAATATTTTGAGAATTCAGATCCAATATTGACTCTATTTAGATTACTGTAAGCATAATTGTTTATGTTCATTACCTGGTCATTTGCAAGCTACTTTCAAGAATTTTCCTTTTCTGTGGCTTTTTTGAAGCTCACATTGTGTCACAATCTTCCTTTTACAATTTTTTTGTGGTCTATAACGTGACATTTGACCTATCTCCCTACATCATCCTTGAGGTGCTAGTTATGGCATTGTAGCATGCAGTCTACCTAGCCCTCATTCACCAGAGCCAAGCATACCAACACTGAGGTCTGTGCAATTGAAAGAGGAACCTTCAGAGTGATTCTCAACCTGCCATGCAGCATTACACCCGTATAACAGAGAGATGCTTATAAAACTTGCAGTCATTTTCCAGCCTTGTTGTATGGTCTGTCACTGCAAAGTTGGGTTGACGAGACAATGTGGAGACAATCATAAGAAATCCAACCAGCTCACTGGGGAAGTGTTCTGAGATGTTGATGCCCTCCTGACACCTGCACCTGCTCCATCATCAGTGCAGGAGCACTTCACTTGACTGGCCTCAGCCTGACCAGATGTAACTAAAAGCGCAGCTTTTGGCTGCTACCACTTGGAGCACTGCTAAGCTCTTATCAGAGTGCAGTGCTGAAAAATATCAGCACTGTAGCTAGAGACATAGCATGTTCTATGTGGAAAATGCATCTGACCAAATTTAAAGTGAAAGTAATTTAAAGTACAATGCAAATGACCTTTCAATAGTTGCTGTACAACAACGTTTACGTCTGATCTATTGTGCAAAAGTAAGTAAGTGTGCTCATTCATATCCTCTTACCAGTGTTTGCTCTTCCTGTCAAGAGTGCAAAATGCAGTTCTAATCGGATGGTTTGGGTCCTCATCTGCTCTGAAAGATATATCAGGCTGGAGGGTGATACATTAACCACAAGGTTCTCTTTTGGAAGAAATCACAGCTACCTGTTTGGGATTATTTTAAGTGTTGATCAGGCCCACAGAGTGTTGATATAGCCAAGAGCGCAATTTATTTTAGAGAAAAATCAATGCCAAAGCCTGTAAATTTATGAACATACTTTATTTAAACTCTCCAATGTGAGAACTTTTCAGGTGATAGGGAAAAAAGTCCCCTTCAAATGGAAAATGTTGTTTATTCTTTTCCAGGGCAGGTGGTAGGGGATGCTCTTGAGGAGATAAAAATGGCTTTTATTTCCCTTCCCTATGCAAAATATCAAAAAAGTAAGGAACTGTCAGACTTAATGAGCCATGCTAAAGGCCTGCATCCTGACAGAATTAATGCATCATTTATAGAGTACTTCATAGGAAAATGATTTAGCGAATCACATATCACTTTGATGTCTTGCAACAAGCCAGCTTATTAATATTTATGTGAGGAATTCAGCAATTACAAATGACAAAGTCGTGTAGGCCAATGGCTGGAAGAACGTATTGTGGGATTACTGGTGTGGAATGGTTACCAATTGAGATGTTGTGATGAATCAGTACACATAGCAGGTTTCAGGACCTGAGTTTGACTTAGACCCAAGTAAATACCACTTCTTGTGGTGAAGAGACAGAGGTGGCAAGGTCCCTGGCAGGCTGTATGCTGCTTTTGAATGATGCTGCTCTGCTCATTCCAGGTGGGGCTAAAAGGGTCTGAGCCTTTTCAAAGCTCAGAACTATCAAGTCTGCTTTTGTCAAAGCACAGGGTACTGCAGTTCAGATCTGCTGTAGAAGGAAACACAAACTACATGATGCCTTTCAACTAGACCTCCAGAAAGGGGAATGATTCCCCTCAAATCATATGTACAGATGTAGCTGCAAAAGCCATGTTTCCAAAGACAAAGTTGTCTTGTGTTTGTGCTTCCCGGGCCTCCTAATGCATTGTAGGAAGATGGAAAATAACTGAAACAGGGTGTAGCACAGAGCTATAACACTTCCTTTCTTGTAATGTTTGGAGAAGAGGTTGTAGTAAGGCTAAGTATTTCTTCAGCCAAGACAAAGAATACCTCTTTCTTTCAGTAAAAAAGGAAGTGTAGTAGCCTACCACATTCTTTTAGTAGCAATCCTACTACTTTTTTTGAGTAGAGATGCCAGTGTTCTCTAAGTATACCCAATTGCTTCATCTAATACTCCGATGGAGTAAGGTGTGCAAGGTGTATACAGACCAGTATTGTTTAGTCTTTTCCATGAGACACAGGACTGTAGAGGGCTCAGACCTGGGCCTTAGGTTTCTCAGGTCCTGTAGTGCCTCAGACATTTTCATCTGATTTCCATCCAGCTTTAGAAACTCTGGCTTCTGGCTTCACATCTTCAAGCATAATTTGGCAAGAAAGTAACAATTATAACCTTAGCCAAATATCTTCTTAACCATAGTCACTTTGCTATTAAAAAAGAAGAAATGAGTCAGAGGGCTCTTGGAAAAACATACAAGCCCTGAGGCAAAGCTTTGCTTGACCTAATCTCTGTCTTTCCTAAACGAGCATTTCAGGCTGGGCAAAGTTTCTCTTCCTTTGTCTCTCCCCAGCAACTTCTTATCAAGCAATGGCATGCTTAAAGTAGCACCTTCTAAATGCGGCTACTCTGTCAACTTCTCTGTCTCCTCTTTCCATATACCCAGACTGGAAATCTGTAGGTCTACAAGCTGTAATGTTCAGTTCAGCGATTACATGCAGATTGTTGATTCCCAGTCTGTCTGTGTGGCTTTGCCATTCATTGTAGCTCTAACACATTCTTTCTAGGTAGAAAAACTGTCTGAAGTATTTCACAGTGTCCTGCTTGGCCTTCAAATGGACAGGAGACCATCATGTAATAGAAAGAAGTGGAGATCCTACTTGAACCAAGAAATAGCCTAGCCTATCACAGAGCAAACTGGGCACGGGTTGTGTCCAGATGCATAGTGTGTCCCTGACATTTGCGCTTGAATGAGTGTCTCTTCACCAATGTGCTTGGTTGCATGTGAAATTTAGCTAGGTAGTACTGCATCGCTTCACTGCATCAGGAATAGCTTAAGAGGGACTCCTCTCATTGTTATTGTACTTTGCCTGAGGACAGAAAAGTATTACCTTTCTTCTCCTCCCCCCATAAATTTTTATCTTCATTGGAAGCATCTAGTTGCTGTTGGAGACAGCTTAATAAACATTTTATTTTTTTTTTAATTTCCTGTGGCCTACACTACATTCCTTAGGAAAAAATAAAATAAAATAAAATAAATAAGTAAATAAATAGAAAGCTCTGATACAAAAAACTCTAAGTTATTCAGTATAAAAACATGGGGACATGAATTTTTTGACAACCTCTCACCAGCTCCAGCAACCCGCTCTTTACTGATTCTGCTATTTTCTGTATTTATGAAAAACTTGTTCTTTTAACAAGTTAAAAGCTGACTTGGTTTGCCTGCACACTCTAGTGGAAAGATGAATATGCCTTATCTTTTTTCCTTAGTATGTAGTATGAAAATAGACAAAAGATCATTAGGATTTATGTAGACAAGTTTGGCTGGCTTCTATTATTGGATTGTAAAATGCAATTTGGGATCACTAAGAACAAATTATATATATTAAATCTGATTAAGTATGTATTTTAGAAGGTCAAACATGAAAAGTGATTGTTAAAACCATTTTTATGTTTTTTTTTGTATAATTTTTAATTTTTTTTTTTTTTTTTTTTTTTTACTTAAAGCATTTACCATATATGAGTGAGTTGTGATCTGTTACTGTACAGAGATAAATATGCATTACAGGAACAGGAAAATACTAAGATCTAAAAACATTATGAGCTGACAAATTTTCTTTTAAACTACTGCTGTATATTCTAAGGAACCAAGAGTATCTGCACAGAATTCTACTGATTCAGGACATAGTATCGGACTTCCAGAAGTCCAGGTAGAAAGTATTTAACTTAAGTATATTTTTATTCTGTTTAGTATAACTAGAATTTCTTATGAGTTTATTTACTTCTGCACATGCTTTTAGTCACTTAAATGGGACCTGAATTTCACCTAACGCACACAGGGCAAGAACACACGGCTCTGAAATGCCCCAAAATGCAGATTCTCTGAGCCACCAAAACATGCATCTAAGCATCTAAAATGTAAGACATGCTATGAATTTCTGACCTATGAATCAAAACCAGTCCAGACCTAAGGAACAGAGCTATTCCAGCCATTCTTTACTGTTATATGCGATATTGCCAGGAAACTCTTCTCTATTTTCTACTTAGGAATTCAATTCAGAAGTGATCAGTGCAGAGGATTTAGTGGAGGTAAATAACACTGAATGAGCCAAGCATGGCTAGTAGGCCTTTCTTATTGCCACTCAGAGCATTTGGATAACCCAAATGGTACAAAATATATGTATTTCAGCATTCTTGACACGAGGAAAGAAGGCAGGGATTGCCATAGCTTGAGTCACATTACAGATATGTGAGAGAGACATTAGACACAAAATCTTCTATAGAGATAAATGATGAAATGTACAAAGGGCTCCTTTCTCCAGTACACATGAATATGACTGGGATGCATGAATATGACATGGTCTGCTATTTGGATGTCAGCATCACAGTTAGAGATTGCTTTTGTCAAGGAGCATGACAAGAATACTGATCCAATATTCAGTGGGCTATAGATGTTACTGGAGAGCACAGAGACTGCTTTGGAAGGTATATCTGCAAATGACTTAAATCTCAGTTTATGATTATTTATTCCCTTATCTTATTCCAGTACAGACAGGGAAATGTCATTCAGCTCTCTGTTTTACCAGATAGCAGAGCAGGAAAAGTATTTCTAGTGTGCATAATTGATTGAAGAATACCATTATTTAGTAGATCTTAGATATTAAAATATCTGTACCTACTTAGATGTGGGCTTTTTGTAACTTGATTTCAGCAAAATCAGAATGCACATAGTTTGTCTTCATCATGTCAGATTTGCCAGAAGAATCAGTAAAGAAATAAATGTCTTACAACATAATACAAAAGTTTAACCTGCTATGATATGCCTAAGTGGAGAAGGATTTTAAGAACTTAATTTCAAACACTGGTCATTTAACAGATTTATTAAAAGCTCTTCATACTTCAGTAAACTTCATACATTGAAGTTTTCATTCATTTTGTCCTTAGCATGTCGAATGTGAATATGCAATGCAGTTATTGGATGTTTACCTTCAGTGTTTTGTTTTATTAAACAAAACATATTATTGGCTTTAATTATAAGGTTAAAAAAAATCTGATCAGTACAATTCAGACAGCACACAAGATCTCTGAATTCATTTGGAGATAAAGTACTCAAAACTGACAGCTATTTTAAGAACTGTTTTACATTAAAAATCATACTTCCAGACTACAGTCATTTAATTATTACATCCAATGTCTTTCCTCTAAGTTATACAATTGTTCTTCATTCACAGAAATGCATCATGGCGTGACATTTCTCAGACTAAATTGTTCCGTTGTTCTCACTAAACAAACAAACAACAACAAAAAGCACAAAGATCCATTGAAAAATCTTCAAAGAGTACATGGGTTCATACTGGAAGAAAGGGGTAAGTAAATAGCTACATTACTGAGAAGCACATAATATTTGCATTGTGTGCAAAAATAAATTATTCAATTATAGAGAAATGGAAATAAATATATTTACTTTGTCTTCTGAGCAGAGTAATATTCTTTTTAACTAATATTTACAGATCATTTTCAGAGAGTTTTTCATTTCGTTTTACTTAATAGTATTAGCAGTTACAAATCTACTTAGTAAACAATGCTTGTAATATAATTTTATGTTATGATATTTAGAAGAGCTCATGAAGTGTTTGGGTGTTTAGAAGAATTCATGAAGATAAATATTTCTGGGGTAGATACAGGGAGAAATTTTGGCTGACAGATACCTTAAATTTAAAAGATGAAAGAATAATTCAGGTATCAAGCGCATCATATAAAGCAACTTAATTACACAGTGACTAAGCCAAAGCTGTAAATGGAAGTTTCCTTTCAAGTCATGTAGACAAGAATATCATTACAACCTAGAGCTACAGTTATTTCATGAATCTTACTCATACCTTTTCTCCAGTTCTTGTTTCTCACATACTCGCTTGTATTAGTCAACAACAACAAAAAACTGTTGTTTCATAAGAAGACCATGGAAAGCATCCAAAGTAGGAATCCTATAATATTATCTATATTTACAAGTTTATTTGGATTTTAACACCATTTTGTTAGGAGCAAAATGAAACTTTTCCAATATTTATTTAGGTTGCTTAATTTAATTAACCAAGCATGTTGCCATGTAATCTGGCACCACAAAATGAAGCTCTTCCTGCGGCAAATCATTTCCCAGAATGAAGTAAATAACATGGAGATTAAGTATAAAACAGGCATCACATGTGGGGTCAAATTCAGAAAGAGTATGTCAGCTGGTGCAAGCAGCACATTGTTAAATTCACCTACAGTGTCTTATATTGATGCAATCTCAACCCCCAAAAGAAGGATTAAGAATGTATATGAAAGCCTAAATTCCTCACTTACTATTAAACCTTCTTAACTGGCAAGAGAACTAGGCCTCAAGGCATATGGAAGTTTTCCCTCACAATTTTCAATTTTCCCTTACACAGCAGGCTTTCACAGTTAGGGTAGAACTGAGAGAGACCCCATCAGCCTGACAACCAACATGTGGCACAGCAGCACATAATGGCCACAATCAGAGTTTCCTTGTAAAGGAATCACAAGGAACAAAGCATGAAGCCAAGCAGCTCTGATGATATCATAGCTTTTACCAGGGGTAGGGTAACCCCAGAAGATAGATCAAGCTGAGATACTTTTAACTTCTTTGGCATTCTTTTACATTTAATTACATTCACATAATTTCCACTTTCCATCTTATGGGCTGTTACAGCCTATCAAGATTCATCTCCCTTCATCTGATGGTGCTCCAGCCCACCTTATTATCCTGTTCTTCGTCACGCCCTAAGGCCACAGCAGCTCTAATCTCTGCATTTACTCCACACAGAAGCCAAATTAACTTCCTTGAGCACACAACTGGGCTTCAGGCAACTTATAGCTCCTGTCAGATTCCTCTGACCACTTAGAGACAGGAAGAAATCTGAGTTTACAGTATTACAGTTGCTGGAAGGTAGGGAAGTTAGGTGGGAGCAGTGTGGTGTTCTGTTGTGTTTGTTTTGTTTTTTTTTGTTTTTGTTTTTTTTTGTTTTGTTTTGTTTTTTATACATCAATCCTGTTTACGTTTTGAATGTTTTACGTTTTTTCATTTGCACTGTAGTGCAGAGAACTGTCACTCCAACCCTTTTTCTTGTAAAGAAAGTGGGAAAGACTTAGTCACATTCCAATGTCATTTCCAAGCAAGGTATCAAAAAATTTCCCTTCCAATCACCAGCTAAGGATACCTGTGATCATTTCTGTATCTTGGCTGCAGCGTAGAATAAGGTCTCTGGCTCTGATGTGTGGCGCTCATGGCTTTATGCTTGCCACAAAAAGCTTCTTGCTTTGCTGTATCATCCTTAGTTCCACCACCTGCATCAAGCAGCACAAGTGATAGATAGCACAAAGTGATCTATTTGAAATTTATTCCTTGTTTTATTCCTGATGCAGGAAGGAAAACTGTGTTGGTCCATCAACCCTCAAGGCTGTAAGACTCAGTTGGTGACTCTCTAGTCACACAGGGATAACCATGAGACTGATTACTACCTGTGTGATTACTGCTTATTCTTTGTATTACTTTATCCCTCTACTCTAAAGTAGAAAAAATAATCTCTTTAATCTGGTTAGATAACTGTATATAAAAGTGAGCAGGAGAAAGAAGAACACACATTTTACATAATGGCAATATATCACATTCTTTATAGGCCTACTTAAGTCAGCCAAACTACATCCTTCCAGTAGTATGTTCCCTGAATATCCTCATCATTGTTCAGGTTAGAACTGATTAGTCCTTGATGCCTCCTCTGTTGCTACTTGTGACAATCCACTTGGGTTACTCTTTAGTACAGTTCTGTCTACTTCTGATTCGAACTATGTCAAACAGTGCTTTGTAGCAAAAGAGAACACTTACACAAAGTGACAACATTTCTAATGGAATTCCATGAACTTCTAGTTGGAAGGTTAGCAATACAACGTTCCTATTAGCAAGATACTAAAAAGGATCCTAAAGAATACCTTGTTCACTCAAGTTCCAAAGCTACATATGATTTGGTGATAAGTGAAAGAGCAGAAAACAAAGAACAAAATTAATTCTTACTCTAGACTGAATTTTCCTCAGAGTATTTTCCTAGTTTAGGAGCTGGTCCAGACTATCTGAAACCTCGTGACCACTTTCAATGTAAATATTTGTAGATCTACATTGTGTTCTGTCATTCCAGATATCACAATAATTATAATTAAGTTGCAGCATAAATCATGAAGACAGTCAACAAAAGCAAATGATTTATCCCAGAAATGGCAAGTTTCAAAGGCTAATGGAAATTTCGCGTTACCAGTGGACTCACAAGTCAGACTTAAAGCTTTGCACTATGGTACAAATAACCTATGAAAACATACATATGAAAAATCTGTTGAGCTGATTTTTTTTTTTTTTTTTTAAGTGGTCATATTTTATCCTAGGTAGTAGAAATATTTTATTCATTTGACCTTGAGGTTTAATAACAACTTTATAACTAAGAAGCATTAACACAGCCACTACAAGGACAGTCCTAGTAGACATATGTTGCAATTCTAAAGGAACAGCATCTTTTACCCACTTCTCCCTTAGCTCCACTTTTATTTACTCACTATCAAATTTGTGCACAGTTATTTTCTGCAAAAGCTGAAGAGTACAGTGTTTATGTTAAGTAAATGTCTGTGCAGCCCATATATCACTGATGCTCTAAATGGGTTTTGTTAGATTACATTGCTGTAGCATTGTATAGGATTACAGTACTACTACTAACTGAGATAGCTGCATCCCTGCTCTGTCTCAGCAGTTGTGTACATGCATTCCCACCAGACAAAAGTTATTCTCCAAGTATTGTGTTCAATAAGAAACCAGAATTGATTAAATTTATCTCTTCAAGCTACATGCAGTGCAGTTTTGAGTATATTTTATCTTGGCAAACTTTGCCTTATAATAAAATCA